>NC_081365.1:46918330-47538111 GCF_030684315.1 Stegostoma tigrinum
GATAGAGAGAGAGGGAGAAAGAGAGAATAGGGATGGACAGAGAAAGGGAGGAGAGAAGAGAGAGACAGGGCCAAGGGGAGAGAAAGAGAGCAGAGAGAAAGATGGGGAAAGACAGAGAGAGAGAGAGAGAGAGAGAATGAGAGAGAGAGGGACTGATGAGAGAGAGAGAGAGAGAGGGAGGATACAGAAAGAGGGAATTGAGGGGGGAAAGCAAGAGGAATTGGGAGAGAGAGACAGGGTGGGGAGAGAGAGAGGAACACGGAGAGAGAGCAAGACAGGGATATGTGGAGAAAGAGGAAGAGTGGGTAGAACAATTAAAGGAACAGTTGTTCATTAAGTTGAAATCTGAATGTAGTTTAAAGAACTAGTCTCATTAAATTTGATTCTGGCTATTTATCACCCGTAATTGGAAAAAAAATAGAACAAGTTGGCACACATGTTAGGGCAGAATCAGATTTTAAAGTGCTGTCTGAAAATATTAATGGTTATATCTTTCAACAAGTTAAGGAAATGAGTAATGTGAAATAGAAAATAAAGTAGCTTAGTGTCACAAATCCTCAGAGGTAATTGATTAGCTGTTTGCAGATAAACAGCTGGTGGAAAAGTACAAAAAAAAGGACACGTGCATTGCTCAGTAACGTATTTGGTATTAATAATAACTCCAGGTTTGACTTATTAATTCATGTACATTCTCACTGTTATGGTGCCTACTACTTACACCATTTATATGTTACTACCCTGTAACTTAAGAAAAGTTAAGGGATTTGGAGTTACAGTGCAACCTGTTTTGCACCATGTTGGTCAGCTCAGTGTTAAACCTGATTCCCATGTTACGTCAATGATCTCCAGAAAACCTGGAGTGTCCTCTCCAGGGCCTAAGTCTGAGTTGCCCAAACATCAATTAACCTGCCTGAGTCCAAAGGAATACAAAGTACCGTGTTTGACACTAACTTGGTTGGATCAGTTGCCGTGAAATGAGATGCTTTGTCAATAATTCACATTTGGGCTGCAGTCCGATCTTCCAGCTAGTGTTTATTCACTTAGCCTTCAATTCTGAGGTATTTCAAGGTAGTGCAGCTGTTTGACCATTGGCAGGAGTTTGGATTATCAGTGTCAGAATTTTCAGTGGGTCCAAATGTACTTTGCATTGTTTTGAAGCTTCCATCTTTCAGTTTCTGTGCGTTGCCACAAGGAGGCACAGCCTTGGCCATTCTGATGGAGAGGTGGCATACTGACAGGAATAGACTGACACATTTTGCTCTCTTTTTCTCATTGCTGCTTCAGTAGCACAGGCTAAAACTTAAAAGCAAACTAATACACAACAACGGTTTCATGGGTGGAATGAACTATCTATTATTTTTAACATCCACACTTAGTTGGCCACAACAAAGATTTTATTGCTTTTCAGCACTTCTTTATTACACTTTAATTAAACATAGTGCCAGTCAAAATTAAGAAGCCAATTGAATTGTTTTCTTGACTAAAATAAATTAATTTTATTTTGCACACTAATTTAGAGAACAAAAATGAAACAAAGCATCAACGTAGCATTTGCACACAAACACGGGTATGAAATTATTTAAAAAACAGATAGAGGCCAGTACAATAGGAAGATAAAGCAGATGCACAGTAAAAACAAGTTCTTCTAGTACTTACATTGTAATTGAACCTGAGAATGCAGCAGTTTATTTCATATAGCAAAGTGCGGAGCTGGAAGAACACAATAGGCTAGGCAGCATCAGAGGAACAGGAAAGCCGATGTTTTGGGTTGGGACCCTTCTTCAGAAAAATGAAAATTCTGATAAAGTGTCCTGACCCAAAATGTCAACTTTCCTGTTCTCTGGTGCTGCCTGACCTACTTCGTTCCTCTAGCTCTACACTTTGTTATCTCTGATTTCAGCATCTGCAGGTTTTGCTGTCTCAGTTTATTTAATATGTTGTATGCTCGTCTGTAGTGAAATTTGTAGAATCCTCAAATTCTTGCTGAATAGATATTTCTTTCATTTTATCATGGTGCTGACTGTGAGACAACGAGAAGGAAACAAATATGAACTTATTACTAGTCCATGCTGTTACAAATTCATTTTATTTCTCTGTCTTTCTGTGTCTTCACTGTGCCAAACGGTTGCTGAAAATGGTTCATTTGTGTATTTAGAGCTTGACTCTATTGTCGTCATAAACTGGATTATCCCATGCATACAATTGAAACTATTTCAGATATTAATGAGATGCAAATGCTTAGAAATATGGTAGTTGCCACTCAAAGCACAAATGCAAATTAAACCGGGAGATTCGTGGGGAGATTCATGGCACTCATTTGGTCATGTCTCAGAGAAACCTTTCTGATGCAATTTTAACTTTTTACCTCATTGATTGTCTAAGTGAGGATTTCAGCAACTTTCTCATGCAATCATACAGGAAGAGAGTAAGAAATAGGACACACAGTAATTATGGATAAGGACAAAGTTGATCTACAAATCAAGTTTCTGAATTGGGATGAGGCTGATTTTAATAAGACAGAATCTGGGCAAAGTGAACTGGAAGCAGCAATTTTCAGGAACATAAAGGAAGCTTATGGTAGACTTGAAGAGTTAAATTGATTAGGGCTTCCCCTAGACGAATATAGAAAGTGTAGAGGATTGCTGAAAAACGAAATTAAGGGAGCAAAACGGGAACGTGAGAAAACACTCATGGGTATCAAAGTGTAAAATCCAATAGCATTTTATAAGTCTTTTAAGGGCAAGAGAATAACCAAGGAAAGAGTAGGACCTGTCAGGACCAAAATGGGAATGTGTTTGTCAGCACAGTTTCATTAGGGGGAGTTCATGTCTAACAAATTTGACCGAATTTTTGAAGGAGGTGATTAGTATTAAGACATAGCTGAGGTTTTTAATTAGTACTTTGTATTTATATTCACAGAAGAAAAGGACAATGTGGGTGTAGAAATCAGGCAGGGAGACTGATATACTTGAACAAATTAGCAGTAAGAAAAATTAATGGTTTGAGCAGGCTTGGAAGTGGATGAATCCCCAGGCCCAGAGGAGATGTATCCAAGGCTGGTATGAGAGGCAAGTGAAAGCAAGATTGCAGGAGTTCTGACACCAATCTGCAAACTCTTTCTGGCTATTGGATTTTACACTTTGATACCCATGAGTGTTTTCTCACGTTCCCGTTTTGCTCTCTTAATTTCCTTTTTTAAGCAATCCTCTACACTTTCTATATTTGTCTAGGGGAAGCCCTATTCAATTTAACTCTTCAATGTCTATCATAAGCTTCCTTTAAGTTCCTGAAAATTGCTGCTTCCAGTCCACTTTGCCCAGAGTGGTGCCAGTGGACTGGAGGACAGCTAATGAAGTGGTAGAGGTGCATACAATTATGACATTTAAAAGGATCTGGATGGATACATGAATAGGAAGGGTTTAGAATGATATGGGCCAAATGTTGATAAATGGGACCAGATCAGTTTAAGATATTTGGTCAACATGGATGAGTTGGGCTGAAGGGTCTATTTCCATGCTATAAAAATCTATGAGTCTAAGATTGCAAGTGTTTACCATTGCCAATATCTTCCAATACTCATGTTTCTAGTGCAATATTTAAAGGCCAACAGCAAACTATTTCAGATCCTGCAAGATACAAACCAGAAGCTGCTTTTCACACTGTGATGTTCCATTCTCATCACTGTGTTCGTAGTTCAGAAAGGGAACACAAAGTTCCATGTTTCACAGACAGGGACCTCAAGGTCCTGCTGGACAGGTGGTAAAGGGAGGCAGTCCTTTATCCAGCCAAATGCCAATGGAAGCCATGTCAACTGGCTTGAACCCAACCAGCATCCTGGGTCGATGCTATGTCCTGAGTTATAAAGAAACATTCAGCAATGCATCAAGGAGGTCAATAATCTTCTGTTCTCTGCCAGGGTAAATGATACAATTTTCTCTCTGCTACTTCGCACTCACAGGACCACCCATCACTCTAACTCTGCCACTCGGCCTACCTCTGACCAAGACTTATGGACAACAAATCCCAGTAATGCATGCATCCTGTCCACTCATCAGCTCTCACCCCTTCTTCCTCCAAAAGTACAAACCTTCCTTTCCTTCAGTGCTTCCTACTTCTCATTGGGGATACCTCACCACCTCTCCTGCTTGTCCATCACCACTAATTACTCTTCCATCCACTTTCATCATATTCAATTCCTCCTTCGTTTTCATAAAAAGGAAAAGAAAATGGTCCAACCTCTGGCCAAATGGCTCCACAGCACCGAATCTGATCTACCCATAATTCCCAGACTGGTTGTACTTGACTGCAGGACTAGCCATGGTCAAACCCTTAGACTGGAATCGGATGAGCTCATTGACTGTGTGCAGCCACATTCACTGGCTGACTGACTGACTGACTTTATTCCCCCTAAACCCAGCCTGCTCCCCTTTGAATTTCAGGTACAGCTATTTGCTTGCAGCACATACCTTGTGTTTGCCACATAAGTAGAAGGCATATGCTGTAGATGTAATGCTGCTGCGGCACGGTGCCACACAGTGACATATTCAGCCCTTTTGATTATTTACTGCTTCTCAATAGGTTGTTATTAAATTGTCTCTGCAATCTTTATGGCTTGTTTGGTGGAATTACATGGGATTGCAATCTGACTTCTATGAAGTTTCAGTGGGTTTTATTAACAGTACTGAATTTAAATTGTAATATTTCCATGCAATGCTATTATAATAATGTGGTGAACTTCAGCTGCTAGAAACTATACAAAATCCATATTTCAAACAAAACTTTCAATCTTGGTATTTTTACCTGTGTATTTAACATTTGGAATTTTTTTTCCATTAATATGTTTGCACCTTCTTTCTTAGGAAGATATTTTATTTTGATCTGGAGGAAAACATTTCATTCACAACTTATGGTCTGCCATTTTCATTATTAGCATTAAAATGTATCATAAAAATTAAAGTTAGGATAGTATTTACACATATGTAAAGCACATTATTTTACTTTGTGCAAGAAATGAATTTCAATCACTTTTTTTGAATCAAAGTTAACACCTATTTATATTTAAAATAGATACGACCTATTTTCCCTTGCATTCAATATTTGAAACACCGGCCACATTTTACAGCAAAGAAAGAATGGGATGAAAGTGAATACCAGGAGGATAAAGTGAAGAAAAACAGGTGAAGGTTTTATTCCGTTAGATAATCTATAGATCTCCTGCAGCCTATCAGGACAGTAGTGTATGGTTCAAACTCTCTAAGGAGATTTCAGCAAAAGCGCATTCAATGCTGGAAACCAATTTAAAGGGATCATCAATGGCTTGGGCAAGATTATTTTTACTGTCGCGGTAACCATTTCTCTAGATTTTGTGGAAATGGATGATCCTGCCAGTCTTACTGAACAGCACATCTGTCACTTTCAAAACCAGGTGGTTGAAATATCTAGTCCAAAGTCTGAAAAATCAACCCCTTATGACTGGAATGCCCTGATGCCACAAAGCTAAAGCTGCTGTCACAGACACATTACAATGTAGTAAATTCAAGTCATTGATTAACACTTGCACCCACCGACATATTGCTTGTTTTATAAGCCTAGTTAGAGCATGACATTATGTAGCTTCTTAAGCAGAAGAAAGGTGATTTGATCTTATTTTATATGCTTGCGCCTCTACTTCAGCCCTATATTGTTCCGAATCTGATGTGCAATATAATTGAATTGAATTTAATTATATTTTTTTTCTCCACACAAGTTTAATTTTGACGAACATTCACTATCTTAACAATACAGGAAAAATCCTCCATCTAATGGATAAATCTTCCTCATGCCTTCGGATGGCCCCATAAGTAACTCAATTTTTTGCTATTGTTGCCTTACATTATAGGTAATTCTTAATGGTTATCACACAGAGAACATTTTATTTCTGGAGACAGTAAGGGCTGAGAATGGAGCTGGAGAAGCACCTCAGGTCAAACAGCATCCGAGGAGCAGGGGAGCCAACGTTTCGGGTCAACATCCTTCGTCAGGACTGTGCTTCTCCAGCTCCACATTTATTGATGCGCATATTATTTCTTTGTATTATACTAATTATAACTTTCCACATGGTCCTCTAATCTTTCTTATGTGCCTTACTTTAAAATAACGATCTGGGTTTAAATTTATATCATATTAGGTTAAAATGTAAACGGGTGTAAAATCTCCACAAATGCAGTGCAGCTGAAGATATCTTGCAGTGAATCAGTGTTAAATTCTAGCTGTTGGATAATTTTACAAATGTGATAATTTAATGATACTTGTTACATAGTATGGGATAGAAATGCTAACATTGTAAAATTAAATGCATTTGGGTAGCTGTTTAAGCTTTGTTCACCATATTTTAAGATTTCTAAGACTTTAAAGATATTTTGATAGGGTACAATAAAATATTCCCTTACAAGTGCAAAATATCTGTTAAAAGTATTTAACTTCCATTGATTTAATTCACCTGGAGTTTTATGGAATGTTATATTCTCAGTGGGAACGGACAATCATAAACTATTGCTTTATCAGAATGTTGAATAAATTGTTATACAATCTTTCTACCTATTTTTCTTATATTCCCCGCCAAATTAAAATAGCTGTTCCAAGCTGTTGCTAGATTTTGACATACCAATAAGTATTGTCAACTTATTACCAAATCCCAAGTTGATGACCATAACCTAAGAAACTAAGAGCAGGAGTCTGGATTATATTGAATGTATAGTGGATTAAACAATTGTGGATCATACTGAATCTATCTGTTTTGTTCCAGCACGTGGCTTGAATATTCTAACTAATTGAATGAATGCTTAATTTATATTACTGCCATTTTTCATGTCTTTCATGTTTCTGTCCCATCTTTGCTTTTTTTCCTTGTCTGTGTTGATGTAGAATACTTTGTTTTATATTCCCAAACAAATTAACATTTTGTTGTTTGTTTTCCCTAAATTCTTTCATAATTCTTGTCTATGTGTGACCTTATTGTTAAAAGTCAAGCTACTTCACCATAGCTTATTAAAACAGAAGTAATGACAATTTTTTAAAAAAAATGAATCAACATCATTGTTTCAACAGTGGGTAAGTCAATGCCATTCAAATTAATTAAGTAGTCATCCACTTATATCACCGCCAGTAATTAGGATTTAGCTAAAACATATTGCTTTATGATTACATCACCACTGCTTTTGATGAGTGCAATATAGAAAGGCTTATTAAATAGATGTGTTAATTGAGTTTCGGCATGTTTCCTGGCATCACAAAACAATGAAAAATTGAAGTATTGAATATGAAAATTGCACTTTTGCAGGTGAGTGACATTGATCACACTAACTCTTAATTTAATTAAACATTTATTATTGGCACATTTTGAAAAATAATTGAATTTTATTATGATTGACAAGTAGGTTCTTGCTTCTGGTAGAGCATGAGAGAGTGAGGGTGCCATAGGAGCCATGTTATTTGATTCATAATCCAGTGGTTCAGGTTTATTGTCTTGGGCTTATGAGTTCAAGTCCCATGGTCACTATTGGAATTTGAATTCATATGATGCATTTGAAACATAAGCCTAGTGGTAGCACTGGTGATAATGGCAACATCAATTGTTGTAAAATCCATTCTGTGCCACAAATGCCCTTTAGGAGAAAAGAGACCTGCTGACTTTATTCAGTCTGGCCAAAAGCTGACTCCAGACCCACAGCAATGTCATTTTAACTACTTTCCGCAATGGCCTAGCAATCCATTCAGTTCGGCGGATGAACTCATCCCATTGGAAAAGGGCAAAATCCCACCATAGAATAAAGTAAATTCAGATACTTGCCAAGTTGTAACATATATTACGTTGCCCCATCTAAAAAACATTAACAGCACAGTGCCTTATTACTTTTAGAATAAAGAGTCATAAGTTTGTTGCTTAAGTAGGCTCTTTGCTAATTCTAAAAACTTATGAATTACAAATATTGATTTAATTTGTGCAGTAAATGGGAATTTGTTTATAGCTAGTCACTCACAGTAACAAAGTTCAAATTTGGCAGTGTACCAACATTTTATCTTTCTTTTCTGCTGAAAGTGGATCCAGTAACAACAGTAGACCTGTTTAGGATTACCAAAACAGGAAGTCAATTATGAACATTTTCACTTCTTGCATAACCGTACAGTTGACACTCATCATGAGTACAACTTACAACTTATAACTTTGTCATACTGATTTCTTCAAAGCACTTCACAGATCAAATGGTTTTAACTATAGACTAGCGTTATGGTCACATACTACAGTTTGTGATGGGCTTAGGTTATGTAATGATTACAATGTATAAACTTCTTTAGTATTGTTGGACAAATTCTCTGATTGTGATGCAAAGGACATTTAAAACCAGGGAAAATATCCTGAATGGAGGACAACTAAGGGAGTAAATAATTTAGACTCCTTGGAAGGATATCATACCAGATACCGCTGCATTAAGCAGAAAACGGAGAGTAGGAGAAAGTGAATCTGCAGGCATTCTCATTGCTCAGTATAGAAACAATCTACTCATTATTTGTTGCATTCTGATCTGTCACTTTTTGCATTGGCCTAATACACCCCATATATGTTATGTTTCTCTGGGCACACTGCAGTGCCTGGTTTTAACATTGACTTCAGACTTCACTATAATCATCCATTTCCAACATTTAATTTGTAATTTCAGAGTTGTTTTTGAAGACTATTTTTGTTAAAAATCATCTTTATTGATATTGGGAGTCTCACTGCGTTAAGTATTTGTATAACTGGCATTTCCTTTAATTTAGCTACAACAAACTGATTATCACCAAACAAGCTCTTACTTTATTTCATCTAGATTAAAATCCCATTACTCATTAATTAACTCTTATTTTCAGTTTGTATCACTTGTTTGATTTTTTTTCTCTTTCTTCCACTTCTTAGTTAAAATTTTACTTATCTTCAGATGTTACTTCTTTATTATGTATTTTGCAATATTGTGACAATGACAAAACCCTATCCCTTTGTCAGAGATAGCAGGAACTGCAGATGCAGGAGAATCTGAGATAACACTGTGGGCCAAGCAGCATCAGAGGAGCAGGAAGGCTGACGTTTCGGGCCTAAGCCCGAAACGTCAGCCTTCCTGCTCCTCTGATGCTGCTTGGCCTGCTGTGTTCATCCAGCTCTACACCTTTTTATCTTTATCAAAGGCTTATCCTTTTCCATAACTGCTTTAAAACTAATAGAATTATAATGGCTAGACCCAAAGCATTCCTCCACTTCATTCACCTGCCCTGCATTGTTGCCCAAAAGAAGGTCTAGTTTTACTCCTTTCCTAGTACGAGCACCCACATATTGATAAAGAAAATTTGAACAAATTTCAAATTCTTCACCATCTAAACCTTTAATACTATGATAGTTCCAGTCAATTTTTGGAGAATTAAAATACCCCATTATTACAAACGTATTATGCTTACATATATCTGAGATTTCACTATATCTTTGTCTCTCAATTTCTCTCTTCCTGCTGGGGAGCCTTTCCGACAATCCCAAAGTGATCTTTTCTTTCTTATTTGTAATTTCTACCCATATATTTTCACTGGACAATTTTTCAGAAATATCTTCCCTAGCTACAGCAGCAATGTAATTTTTCAAAATCAAAAAAAAAGTGACCCCATCTCATTTCTATTCTATTCTACTTATACCGTCTTAAAATCAGGAACATTGAGCTGCCAGTCTCATCCATTTCTCAAAGAAGTTTCAGTAATAGCTATGATGTCCCAATCCAGAGTTCTTAAACACGCCCTAAGTTCATCAGCTTTACTTATAGGGCCCCTTGCATTTAAATAATTGCAATTTACTTCTTCAAAGTTATTACATACTCTCACTTTCTGACGAAGGGCCACCAGGCTCAAACTGGTAACTGTTTTCTCCTTTGCAGATGCTGCCAGACTAGCTGAGCTTTTCTAGCAACTTTGTTTTTGTTCCTGATTTATGGTACCCGCAGTTCTTTTGGTTTTTACTCTTGCTCTCTGGTCTTACCTTTCTAATTGACAGTCCCTCCTCACATTCAGAACCTACTCCATCAACCCTTTCATTTACACTGCTGTTTAGAATTCCTCCACTTGCCTTCTCTATCGGCATAGAGATTCCCTCAGTAGACTGAGCAAATCTCCCTGTTAAGATCCGTTTCAATTTAGGAAAGATCCATCCTTTTCTTTTCTAGCCCAAAAGATATTCCAATTGTCCAAAAACAAGAATCCCTGAACAATGCTCCAGCTCCTCAGCCATTGATTTATCTCTTTTAACTTTTTGTTCCTTCTCTCATTTGAGTGTAGCATCAGGAGTAAACCAAAAACTGCTTCTTTAAAAAACTTCTTATTTTGAAGTCTTCCACCTGATTTCTTAAAGCCACTCTATACCGTTTAGTCTTTTTTAACCCCTAAAAAAGTGTCATTCCTACCAATCTGTGCAATAATTTCTGGCTTCTCAATCTCCCCTTTAACAAATAATATGCTTGAAATGTTGAGAGACATTCTTAATCCTAGCACCAGGAAAGGAATAAACAATCCAAAAATTTATTCTCATTGCCACAGAATCACCTGACTATAGATCTGACAGGAGAGTCCCTATAAAAATAATTCTGTCAAATTTTGTCACACGCTCCCTAACATAAGGATCATTCCAAGTGTCCAATAACTGACCGGCCCTTCCGATTTCCTCAGAGACACAATCCCCTTCAACTGTTTCAAAAACTGGATATCTATTTGATAGAGCAATGTCCACTGGAGACTTTTGAACTACCTTAACTTTCCTGACAGTCACCCGTCTATGCAGCTGATACTGTGGGCAATCTCTTTTCTAAATCTGCTAGCTATCTCACTCAGTACCTTGTATATGGTCTTAATAATATTAAGACCAAAGAAAAGTATGTTTCAATAATACTTTATTTATAAGATAAACTGCTTTCAGTACACAGAAAAAAGTATTAAAATGGAAAAAAAAAATCAAACATAAAAGTTGATAATATCAACCACTTAGCTGATTAACTGAGGAAAAGTGATTCCTTTTCAAGAAATTCCTTGAAGAGAAAAGAAATTGTCTCCGGAGCTAACCACGTTTAGACTGCCTGGAACAGAAACACAGCTCCTTATTTAAACAGCAAACTTTGTAATGCTTTTTTCTGAAAAAAGGTGTCCTTCTAAAATTACTTTTTAAAAACTAAAGTTTCTGAATTAAAAGTAAGGCAAAACCTCAGGCATACACGTTAGACTCTTAAAAAAAAATCCATTTAAAAAATAATCACAATTGCTTTGTTGTTTTTTTTTTAAATGTTGCTTACATTAACAAAATGGAAAGTATCTTAAATTAGTCAAATATAATGACTATAATAACTGTAAAACTTCAAAAAGTCTATAATTAAGCTTTAACTAAGCCTGCAATCCCAGGAGTAGCTACAAAATCCACATTACTTCTTGTACATTTACACAATACAGAACTGGTAATGTGGCAAAACTTCTCTTTAATGTTACAGGTGTCTCCTTTTCAAAGGTCTCAGCAGAAATACATTCATTAGGAAGTGTTGCATCTCGTTACTGCATTCATAGATCAATTAAGCAACTTCTGAATTAACTAATCTCATGTCTGATAGATACACAAGCTGTTAGATCAATACTGACCACATTATACATTTTTGTGAGAGAAATCATTCCCAATGGTACTAATTAAAAATGACACATCATTGACTTCTAGAAATTAACAATCAGATAGCTTAGGCAATGCCTATTAACTCATTGTTCATGCAACTTCACAAAAAGATAACAAGATCCATCATGACCTGAAATTAACAATCAGAAAGCTTAAGTAATGTTCGTTAACTCATTGCTCTTGCAATTTCACAGAAGGTTATAGGATCTATGATATTTTGTGAAGTTGCAAGAAAACAAGTGTAAAAACCGATCTTAACCCTGTTCTACCACCTCCTGCCTCCCCAAGACCTCCCAAATCAGAATACTTAATTGTTTCTTAAATTATTCCAAAATCATCGCAAGCAGTATTTGAACTAAAAGTTTATTTCATATGTTGCGTGCTCACAATGTGAAAGAAGTATTTTCTAAGTCAGTTCTAATTTGTTTTTATTAGTTGGAACCCATATCCCAGAGATCACTACATTTAGGGTAAAATGGTAGGTTCTACAATATCAGTGCTCAGATGTTTCAATCTGAGGCTGAAAAGACCAAGGGTGGAATCTTACAGGGGTCTGAGTGACATGTGCAATAGTGAGATCAAATGAGATGTCTGGTGAGGTTCATCTCAATTTTGAGATCATACCTGTCCAGCTTTTAAACTTTCTGTAAATAGTGTGGCTGGATTCTTGTTGGTCAGCAGTGAGTTGACAAATTATCTTGATTAATGATTATAAAGGTCCAAGTTGTTGGCCCAACTCACCTCATTAACCTTTGGTTGTGATCTTACTGAATTTGCTGAACAAACAAATGTCAGGAAACCAAACATGGAAGTCATAGCAGGTGCTTGGTGGGTTCGGCTCCCTGCTTCCTCCAAAAGACCTCCATCTTGCCCGTGATCAAACTGAGAAATGTGATACCAGCCTCCCCTTCTTCACCATCTCATCTCATTACTCTTGAATGGCCATCTCATTTCTTGGTGATCAGAATTGAATGCAGCAGCCCAGTTGATGAAATCACTGTACAATTGGAGATAATAAACTTTAACTTATGTTCTACTGTTGTTTCTATCTTGACCTATATTTTATTTGCTAGATTGATTGTTGTTCCAAATTGGGTGAACATATTAAGGATAAAATCTGTTAAGACTCTTAGGCCACTTTCAGTGTCTTCTTTCACTGTTCAAACGCCATTGATCAAGTGTGCATGTCATGTAATTAACTAGTGGTTGGTATTAACTCCATTTGCCTCTTTTTCAGCACATTTACTTAACCTATGAATGTTTATAGCTTCCTAGGTCTTGTCCACAACTACATTTCCAGTCTAATTTTGTCATCAGCATATTTGGCAACTATACCTTCTGTCCTTTCCTCCAAGTAATTTATATAAATGGTAAACAGTTAAGGTTCACCACTTATTACATTTTGTCAATCTGTTCTGGATGTGAGTTTGCTCGCTGAGCTGGAAGGTTCATTTTCAGACGTTTCGTCACCATACTAGGTAACATCATCAGTGAGCCTCTGACGAAGCGCTGGTGTTATGTCCCGCTTTCTATTTATCTGGTTAGGTTTCCTTGGGTTGGTGATGTCATTTCCTGTTCTTTTTCTCAGGGGATGAACTCACTAGCACCTATGGACGCAATATGTCAATCTGTCTTCCTTAAGAGAATTCTGTAATAGAGGTGAAGTGTTTTAAAAACAGTTATTCAACTGCCCACAATACTCCGAAATGATTGCAGACCAACCTTGGAGCCAGGAAGTCTTTGACCAATTGAATTATCTGGAATTCCTTGCTGACAATGATGTAACCCAGGTGATCTTTCTTCTCCTTTGGATTGCCACAAGTCATTTACAATCACTGACTGATATGCTTTTAGATGTATTCGTTCAAACTAAATTGACTTGTTCAGAATTTTACTACATACTTTTTCAAAGTTTATCAGCCTTGTCCCTACCATATGCAAATGTGAGACCTGTATCACTGTTGTAAAGTGAACTGTTTATGGTAACATTTTTGAATGTCGGAATGGGGCTGTATATCTGTGCTTACAGAACACCGGATACTTTTGAGGCCAAGAAAGATAAATTTGTATCCAGCAGGGGATTTGAGGATTATTATGGTAGAGGGGAATGTAGACATGGTATGGTGGCTCAGTGATTAGCACTGCTGCCTCACAGTGCCAGGGAAACTGGGTTCAATTCCAGCCTTGCGCAACTGCCTGTGTGGAGTTTGCATATTCTCCCAGAGTCTGCCAGTTGGTCTGGTTTCCTCCCATAGACCAAACTGTGCAGGTTAGATGGATTGGCTATGCTAAATTTCCCATAGTGTGTAGGTTAGGTGGTTTAGCCATGAAAGATGTAGGGTTATAAGGTAGGGGGAGTGAATTGGTTTGGGCTTGTTGGGCCAAATGGCCTGTTTCCACACTGTGTGGTTTCTATGATGCTAATTTTTAACACAAGCTGATCAGCTGTGATCTTCCTGTATGGTGGAGCAGGTGGTCTAGTTGATAATTCACTGAAGACTAACATGCAGGTTCATTATGCTATTAGGAAGACTAATGGAATGTTAGCCTTTATTGGAAGAGGATTTGAATACAGGAATTATGCTTTATTTCAGTTGTGTAGGAGCTTTAGACAGCTTTTGGAGTACTGTGTGCAATTCTCATTTCCACACGTCAGGGTAGTTGTTATTGCCATAAGAGGGAATGCAACAAATGTAGGTCAAATTTGTTCTTGGGATTGTTGGACTGTTCTATGAAGAGAGATAAGGAAAACTGGGCTTGTATTCTCAAGACTTTGGAAGAATGAGAGGTTGCCTCATTGAAACCAATAAACTACTTAAATGGATAGACAAGGAAGATGCCAGTAAATTATTTCTCCTGGTTGGGGAATCTAGAAGCTGGAAGCACAATTTCAAAATAAAGAGGATGCTGTTTACATCCCAAAATGAGGAGAATTTATTTTGTTGAGAAGGTTGTAAACTTTTGGAATTGTCTACTACAGCGCACTGTGGAAACTCAGTCTTTGAATATATTGGAGTAGAAATGGATATACTTCTGATAATCGGCAGCATGCAAGGTTATGGGGATGAGGTGTTTAAAAGGCATCAATCTGTTTAATCAGTTATGATTATATTGAACAGTGGGGCTGGGTGGACGGGATGAAAAGTCTACTTTTCCTATGTTTCTATGTTTATTTGGTGGATTGTTGGACATGCGTGCTTTGTTAAGACTAAGGAAACCGCAATGCAACAAAAAAAAATCAGGCCATTTTGTCTTTCACTTAACATTTTTAAAATCACAAATTGGTGTTTGAAGTTTCTTATTCTCAAGGTAGATAATTAAGTTCTTTCATTTTTGGCTGCCCTCCATTCTATTTGTAAGTTAACTGTGACAAATAGAACTGTTGATTTGGGCTCTTACCCATTTCCTTCACAATTTAATAAGGCTGCTATAACCAATTAATTTGTTAATAGGAAGTTAGAATGACCTCAGTGGGTAATGACTAAAGAATATTAAGTGCATCAGGAGCAGAATAAGGTGTTCTATTATAATCGCGGTATCTTCATCATTCCTTAACTTTTGACCCCAAGAAGCCAATCTAAATCCCTTTCCTAATGTCACTGACTAAAATAAGCATTGATGTCTTCCTCCACATTTCTCATGTTCTGATCTGCTCAGCCCGTGTCCCTCTGTAATAAATGAAACAAAGTTAAGTTTAACTTGTGGATTCTTCAGCAGATTTAGTAATGATTTAATTCTGCAGCAATCTATTTAGAATCACGTGATTATCAATGCTTGAACTATCAGATTTTGTTAAGAAAGATCCTCTTAAAATTGAGCTGGATGAGCAATTCTACCAGGGAACTTAGATATTTTTTGTCTTCCAAAGGATCATTTGCCTAGTTGGATTGTATAAAATGCTGAAGTAAACAAGCAGAAAAGATGGTTGGAGAAAAATAAATAAATAGAAGTTTCGTGAAAAGAAAATTCAGCTTTGCTTGCTGATGTCATTCGCTTGTGTAAACTGATATTTAACCAGTGATATAATCTCTGAACCACTTTTAGTATACTGGAGAGAAAACCTTATTTCATTTCAAGATTAAAGATGAACAGTGCAATTTAATCAATAAAGAGGGCCAATTGTGCAGCTTCAAAGAAATAAGACAGTAAATTGAATTATTTATGAAATCATAAATTTGTACCACAACAGTGCCCATTATTTAAACCAAACATTCCCAGGAAATGCCTTTTCTTCGAGCACCAATATTTTTGTATTGGTGGATGATGCTTGGTATTCATTCAAGTATGAACTAGAAAACACCAGTGATTTTTTTTATTGTTTCCAGGACTGTCACTAGCCTCAAGTACTTTAGAGATCTCTCCTGCACAACAGCATTTTCCCTCCCCTCCACGGTGGCACAGTGACTTGTAGGATGCTCTTCGGTAGGTCTGTGTGGATTTGATGGGTCAGACAGCTTGCTTCCATAATGCAACGATTCCAAAATTCTCTAATTTGGCACCTCACCTCATCATCCCCAAACACGCAGAGCCATTCCTACCTCCTGTTGTGACATGGATGCAGATGGTTTAACCAAGTCAGCCTTTCTACCCATACATTCACAACACAGTAAAATTAAAAATCCTTTGTAACCCTCAATAGTTACTCAAATGGTTCTTAACCAGATTTTTGCATAAGCAATCCCAGACTTCACAAAAAAATTCCTGACATCAGTTTTGTATCTTAAACAGCAAATTTAACAATTTATTAAACACACAATAACTGGAGCAGAGAAAAAGAAATAAACGACAAACATAATCTAATTATTGTCTATGCATTAACTCCAAAACATGTGTTTTTAGCTGCCATTCACACAAAATGCAGACAGACAAATAAACAAGAGCGGTTAAGGGATAAATAAAAGAAAATTAAAATAATCTGGTGAGATTACTTAAGTGTTTTTTCACATTGCATTGTTTAACAGGCATAAAAGTGGACTCCTTGGTTGCTGTACTAGAAATGTTATTAAGAATCACTTATTGAGTTCACTCAGGTAAACGGAGTAATACTTCTAACTCAGCTTTCTACTCTTTGGGCTTCTGAAAGTTGCTGAGGAAGAGTAGGCAGGGAGCTTTCAAATCTGCATGCTGCAGTAGCAGTAGCCAAAACGCTTCTCCCAAACAAAAAGCAGTTCCAAAGAAAAATTCCAACTCTAGTTCTGGTCTCAGACACTGACTTTTATTATTTCCTGCAGGTTCAGGAGCCATTCAATATTTGCCATCTGCTTGAATGGAGGATCTTTGGACATGTTAGAACTAAGTCCCAGGTACTGACTTGATTTATAACCAACTTTTGCGATCTGTTTAAACATGATGCCCTTTCTGGGGTTGCTGTGTCTATTGGGACCATCTTAGTCAAGAAGCAGTCTGCAATTAACCCCTAAGCCTGGCCTCACAAACAAACAAAAGCTTGCTGAATCTGTGTTTTCCCTTTTATCAAAGATGTTTTTCAAAGTTCAAAAGTCACCTTCAGCTCACAATTTCCACTTCATTGCTTCAAACTAAAATTGATAAAAGAAAAAAACTTGCTCAGTGATGCCCAGTTTGAGTTCCAGTAGGGTTGCTCAGCTCCAGAACTCATTACTGCCTTGGCTCAAACATAGACAAAAGAGTTAAATTCCAGAGAAGAAGTGAGAGTGGCAGCCCTTGACAGCAAGATTGTATTTGACTATGCGTGACATCAAGGAGCCCTAGCAAAATGGGAATCAATGGGTGTTAGGGGGTAAACTCTATGGGGCTTGGAGTCACACCTGACACAGAGGAAGATAGTTAGGGCTGTTGGAGAACAGTCATCTCAGCTTCAAGCATCTGTGCAGGAGTTCCTCAAGACAGTGTTCTAGACCCAACCATCTTAAGCTGCTTCTTCATTCACCTTCCCCCCGCCCCCCCATCATAAGGTCTGAAGTGGTGATGTTCGCTGATGATTGCACAATGTTCAGCACCATTCGCAATTCCTCAGACACTGCAGCATTGCTTGATCAAATGTAACACAACATGGACAAAATTCAGGCTTGTGCTGACAAGTGGTAAATAACATTCATGTCATATGTTTATGCCAGGCTATGATCATCACTAATAAGAGACAATCTAAGCATCATCTCTTGACATTCAACAATGTTACCATCACTGAATCCCCCACTATCAACATCCTGGGGCTTATTCTTGAACAGAAACTAAACTGGACTCACCACATAAACACAATGGCTACAAAAACACATGAGAGACTAGGAATGCTGCATGAGTAACTCAGCTCCTGACACCCTAAATCCTACAAGGTATAAGTCATGAGTGCAATGGAATACTCCCCACTTGCCTGGATGAGTACAGTCCCACAACATTCAAGAAGTTTGACACCATCCAGAACAAAGCAGCACGCTTCACAGGCACTACATGCAGAAGCATTCACTCCCTTCACCACCAACGCTCAGTAGCAGTAGTGTATACTATTTATGAGATGCACTGCAGAAATTCACCAAAGGTCTTCAGACAGCACCTTCCAAACCCATGATAACTTCCATCTAGAAGGACAGGGACAGCAGATATATACGAACACCATCACCTCCAAGTTCGCCTCCAAGCCACTTACCATCCTGTCTTGGAAATATACCACTGTTACTTCATTGTTGCTGGATTAAAATCTAAGAATTCCCTCCATGGGACATCGTGGGTCAACCCACAGCAAGTGGACTGCAGCGATTCAAAAGGGCAGCTCATCACAATCTTCTCAAGTGTACCTAGGGATAAGCAATAAATGTTGGTCTAGCCAGCGATGCCCATACCCCATTAATTTTTTTTTAAAATGTAAAATCCGTAAGGGTTCGAGCACTTCCCAAAATCTACAAATGGGACTGCCCTGGAAGACCCATTGTTTCAGTCTGTTCCTACTTCCTATTGTGACTCACATTTTCTCCCTTTATTCAATCTCTCCTCACGGGTGGCCTCAGCCATGTCTGACCAATCTCCTACACGTTTGCTCTCTCTCCTTCCCCTCCTTCATTGGACAATGAAACAGTTCCCCTTGTTCTTACTTTCTTCCTTAATAGTCTTCCATTCAAAAGATCATCCTCTGACATTTCCACCATCCACTGAAGAATGCCACACCAAACATATCTACCCTTCCCCTGACAGTCAGCATTTTACAGAGATTGTTCCTTCTGCTACAGCCTGGCCCACTCCTTCATTACTCCTCACACTTCCTCATTTCCATGTGTGCTATCCTGTGTAATCACAGAAACTTTGCTCTGAGCATAGAGAACATAGTTTCTCCCTTTCACATCTTAATATACGCCTATTTTCCATCTCTACTTATATTTATTATTTCACCGCTAGTGGCAACCACATTGTCTTTTTCATAGGGTTTCCATCCCATCTGTCCCTCTTGCTCCTCTTCCACTTCGGTCTAGAGTATATAAAACACAAAGTGCCAGTTCTATTTAATTCTGAAGTAATCATTTCAGGCTTAAGAGATTAACTCTGTTTCTCTCTCCACAGATGCTGCCAGACCTACTGAGTTTCTCAGCATTTTCTCTGTTCATTTGGGGCATTTTCTTTCTTAGGTTTAGCACCTTGTCCCTTTCTGGCCCAAACATGACATTAACTATTACATAACAAAGTGTGGAGCTGGATGAACACAGCAGACTAAGCAACATCTTAGGAACACAAAAGCTGACGTTTCGGGCCTAAACCTTCTGATGAAGGGTCTAGGCCCGAAACGTCAGCTTTTGTGCTCCTAAGATGCTACTTGGCCTGTTGTGTTCATCCAGGTCCACACTTTGTTATCTCAGATTCTCCAGCATCTGCAGTTCCCATTATTTCTGATTAACTATCACGTTTCATGAGGGTAATTGAAATAAGCAGTACTTTGCCTCAGTGATTACCATTCATACAATGTGTTTTGAGTTTGTATTCCAGTCAACTACTGATGTAAACTTGTCAAACAAGCAGCACTTTTTTCTCCAATAAGGAAGTAGAAAGAATGCACTTCCAACTCATCTTTTATTGTCAATATCACTTTTTTTGGCTTTGTTAAACTTCTTGAGAACCATCCAACAAATGAAATTATCTTGCTTTACAAAATCTGCGAACAGCTCTTGGTTGTACTCAGGCATCTAAAAAGGTGAACTTAGTAGCTGCAATTGAAACTATGAGTTTGAATTCTTCTTCAAACTGAGGACCATCAGTTTCAATGATAAGCAAAAATGAAAGACACTATTCAACGGCTCAGTGCATACATTGATTAAAGCTCAGTTTCCCAACATTTTAGTATCTATTGAAAAATTCCAGAGATTTTTGCTTGAATAGCCTTTGCAGAAGTTTACTGTAGGTATAGAGATGTCTTAATGTCTTTAGCTAGTTTGTATCTGGGCCAGCGGTCATGGCTTAATATGACAATATGGGCCAGCTAAACTTTTTCCATTTCGCTTACCATTTATTACCTTGAAAAATCCCTTTTCATAAATCAGCCTTGCATTACCTTGTATTTAAGATGCAGCGATTTGACTGAAGATTTAAAATGATTACAGAAGGATATGAGACAGTAGATATGTAGAAAAAAAACAGAATGGGGTGGGGGGCAGGGTTGAATATCGAAAAAAAAATCATTGGAGCTGGGCAATCCAATAGTAAAATTGAAAAACATGTTCCGAAAGTGTAAATCTACAATTTGTTCAAAGTATGAAGATTCTGGGTCAATTGAATTCTTCAGTTATGGAATCAACATTGCTGTTTAATAAGGGAAGTAAAGTGTTTGGTCAAAGGAGATTTTAGAAACTGATGTTCGGTTTCATTTTGATGGGAATCTGATCAGTTTACATCTTATAATCTTTTACTGTCGTTGCTTCAATTGCAGCAGTGACTATCAGGTATAAACAAGACTCCCAACATTTTTTCAAATGCACTACATCATTCCAATACTTGTTGACATATATTACTCCTAGGTCAAACATAACGTCAATTCTAAAATTCTCATCCTTGTTTTCAAATCTCATCAAGGCTCTCCCTTTCTTTGGGTAGGAATTTTGATCTATGTTATGGCAGATGAGTGAAATGAATTGGGCCAGAGGCCATTAAACAAATTCTCACCATTGAGAAAAACTGCAGGGCTTGTGTCATTTGCCTTCAGATAACAGTTGAGAATGTCTCCAACATGTGGTGAGGAACCCATTGCATGTATTTGTACCTCATAACTGTTGTAATATTGCATGTGCCTGTGATTAGCATACATACACCTTTAAAAGGGCTAAGTGATGATATCTATGTGACATTATACTATGTGATACTCTGGTATGAAGATACTTGTTCCAACTTGAATAACTGCTACTGTGCTTTGTAATCTGTCTGGAAAGGCAATTTGATAATTGACCCATTAAGTGGTAGAACGTCTGGACTTAAATAAACATGCCACTCTACACATCTGCTTGGAATCCAGGGAACTGAATCTCCCATTTCAAATGGGTCCACATAAAATTTGAGCAAATTGAAACCCAGGTTTTCTGGTGGAAATACTTCTTTAAGTTGGATTGAGAAAACAGCCACTGGTCTGTGCACTTTTCACTTGTGTCTTCTAATGTATATGATTTCTATATATTTTAATATAATTTAGTTTTGAGTTGATTTTAGTTGGATTTGAACTAGTGACAAATGAATTTCTGTGTATCTGTCAGAATTTAATGATTAAATCGTAAGTTTTGTGTAGCCATAATGATTTCTTAAAAACACTGTTGAGAGAAAGACATTCTTATAATTTATTTTAGAGGAATACTACAAGTTACGAGGCAAAGAGCTCTGCATTAAGCTTCAATTTGGAAAAGCCAGAAATTGAATTTTTTTAAATTTGATATGCAGAAACATCAATAGTTAGGAAAAATATTGTATTTTTTTTCTCTTCTGTTTGGTTAGTTGTGCTGGGTTTTTGACTGAAAGTGCATATGTAAAGTAGCTGATCTTGAGAAATAAAGAAGTTAGTTTAGAATTGGCTATAATAGGATGCCTCAGTGTAAGGAGTTTAGTGAATATTCAAGATAAGAACCGTTTGGTTAAAACATTAAAGAAGAGTTATATGAAGTTAAGAAAGTTTAGATCTAGTTTTCTGAAGTCCCCAGAGAGAGGCCAGCACATTTTTAAGTTTGGGAGTTGAAGCCAGTGTTAACATAACAAAATACAAGCCCTATGAGGGTGATGGAGTGGAGAATTCTTTCTGGTGAGAGAACTGTAAAGTAGTGCTTTTGGGATTATTTGGACCATAGTTTTATTGTCTTTTTCAGAATCTTTAATACTGTAAATAGTAAATAGTTTCTTTTAAAAATATAATTTCCTTTGTGGAATAAACCTCTGTTTTATTCTGAAAATCAAATCTGCTACATTACCTGCTTATCTTCTGTGAGAACTAATAGTTGGAACCAAAATTTTTAAAAAATATGATCTATTAAGACAAATTTCAGTCTGGGAGCTGACTTCGTCACTGTTAAGATCAACTGGGATCATAACAATTTGGGGCTCCTGGTAGGAATTTTGAATTCATTGGATTTAAGAGGGATCCATGTTTTTTCTTTTTAAAGTCATGGCTTTGTTGTCATTCTGGGCATAAAGCAGGTGTGCTGTAGAAGGCATTATTGTGTAGGATTTAAAAATAGCTTTGAATGTTACTATGAGCTTTCAGGAAGTAGAAGATACGACAATGGATTATTTAAAATCGTTGACAAAACCTGAACTCAGAGAGTTACCGCATAAATTGAAAGTAGAAGTAAAAGAAGGATTCTTCAAGTGATTCCCCAGCATTTAGAATTGGAAGAAAGGCAACATGAAATAGGTTTCATGAAAAGAAACCAGTCACAGCTGGAATTATCTAAGGTACAGTTATAATGTAAAAGACAGGACCTTAGAAAAAGAAGTGAAAATACTTGAACGAGAGGCGAGATAAAACAAAGGGGAAATAGAGTTCAGAAAACTTGAAGTATTAGGAGAGCAGAAGGTAAAGCTGAAAGAAATAGAAAGGGAGATGGGATAACAAGGTGTAGAACTGGATGAACACAGCGGTATCAGAGGAACAGGAAAGCTGATGTTTCGGGTCAAGACCCTTCCAAAGGGAGATGCGATTTTTTTTTAAGAAGCTTGAATTCTAACTTCAAGAAAATGAGTTGGCCAAAGAAAAATCCAACTGTAGAAAAAGAAAAGTAGCTCTGATGATGATTCTGATTCTATTAAGTGGAAGCAATGGCCAATTGGTGTTATCACTAGATTATTATTCCAGAGACTTAGATAACGTTGTGGGGACCCAGGGTTGAATCTTGCTACAGCAGATGATGGAATTTGAATTCAATAAAAAGAAATCTGAATTTAAGAATCTAATGACTATGATTCCATTGTAGATTGTTGGAAAAACCCATTTGGTTCATTAATTCATTAATGTCCATTAGGGAAGGAAACTGCCATCCTTACCTGGCCTGGCCTACATGTGAGTCCAGACCCACAGCAATGTGTTTGACTCTGAACTGTCCTCTGGTCAATTAGGGATGCATATTAAATACCGCCTAGCCAGTGATGGCCCCATCCAGTGAATGAATAAAGGAAAAAAATTCAATTGAACTGAATGTCTCCATTTCAGTGCCTATATTTAATGAGGATGGAGTCAAAACAATTTTTAAAATTCATTTAAGAAGGTAGCTAGACAGGCAAAGTGGCCAAGGGAGGTTTGAATCTTATTGTTACAGAATCTTCTGATAGCTATGACTGTGTACAGCAGTTTGCAAGAAGAACAAGCTGCAGCATGCAAACAAAAAGAGGCAATACACAATTGTATAGGCTCATTCCTGAAGCTAGAATGAAAAAAAAACTGATCTGAAATTTGTCAAGTTTGCAGGGGAGAAAGAAATACTTTGGGTTCAGTGGTTTTTAATCATATAGCAAGAATTTCCAACAGAAATTATGATCATGGATGAATTCTCAATTAGCATTCCGACAAATTTCAAAACTTATCCTGATGATCCTCAAGTATTTAAGTTCAGAGAAACAACAGTTCTGGAAGATGTCAATGATATGTGACACAGCCAATTACAAGTGTTGAAATTGACATATGGGAATCCACAAGGAAATTGGAGGAATTAAAAAAAAAACAATGGTTGGAAGAGGTACTAGTTTTAGAGAACAGAGAGGACATCAAAGGAGAAATGTTAGAACAATAAGTGGTAGTAAGTGATGTACATGCTTCCATGGTAACAGGTCCAAGCATACCAAGGCAAATTGCTGGAAGTTAATTTGCAAACGTGCTCTCTGTTTTTAGGAAATAACATAAAATTTTGCATTTTGGTATGTGTAGATTTAATTGCAAGATTTTCTAAACTTCAGTCCTGTCTTTGTATCTTTCATGAATTTGTTTAGAAAGTGTGGAAAATTTAAATGGATGCAAGAGTGCCAAATACTTTTGAAAACTTTAGATCAGAGCTGACATTGGCACAGGTTTTAGACGGACCTAATTATGAGAAGCAATTAAAACTGGATTTTGATCTCAGTGTAGGTGCTTGTTTACAGAAAGAGATGGGAATTGAATAGCTTGTCATTTATCTTACAAAGGAACTGACTATGAATGTGCAGAAATATTCCATAGCAGAGAAAGAGACATTGAGTCTTCTGTGGGATTCATATCATTTTGAAAATACATCAGCATCAAGGTGGACAAAGCTATTATTTGTACACACCAAGATAACAAAGTGCGAAGCTGGATGAACACAGCAGGCCAAGCAGCATCTCAGGAGCACAAAAGCCGACGTTTCAGGCCTAGATGCTCTCTGATGAAAGGTCTAGTCCCAAAACGTCAGCTTTTGTGCTCCTGAGATGCTGCTTGGCCTGCTGTGTTCATCCAGCTTCACACTTTATTATCTTGGATTCTCCAGCATCTGCAGTTCCCATTATCTCTGATACAATTTGTACACACCAACTTTCTTTAATTGTCTTAGGAAATTTTCTGCATGAGATCTTATGATTCTTTTGACAGACTTTAGTTTTTCAAGAGCATAATTTGTAATTATATATTTTTCTGGAAAAGAAATTTTAAGAGTGGATGTTTAGTCAAGAGTACATCTGTAGGATTTTGAATATTGAGGTGCTCATGAGTAGATGTAAAATAAGGTTGATGTGCAATTCAGTAAATGTGTCGTTAACAACACTATTAAAATAATTATTATTGAGCAATGAAAATTCCTGCTAAAGTTCAATTTTCTTTCTTCCTTGGAGGGAGAATTCCTGCTAAAGTTAAATTTTCTTCCTTCCTTGGAGGGAGGTGATGTATGGTTTGTCATTTACAAATAAATAAAACTAAATATTTATTTTTGAATTTAAATTTAAAACAACATCATATGGGTTTTCTATATGTCTGAAGGAGTTTAATGATTGACTTAGAAGTATCCCTGTAGCCACAGTTATTTCTTCTATAAAACAGAGGAGAGAAAGGCTTTTGGACAAGTATTGAGTTTTATTTTATGTTGGGAAAATTTTATGAGTTAACACTTTGTGAGTAAATAAATCCACATTAGGCTCCAGTTTAGAAGATCAGAGATTGATTTATTTTCTTCTGATTTGGGGAAACACACATAGCTTGAGAGCAATTTTTAAAGTTTCAGTTTGGGTTTTTCTGCAGTGCTTTTGTCTGAAATGTGGTATATAAGGTGTTATGATAAGCTGATGTTATTACTGGATAAGTCAGATCCCAGGCTGAAACTTGGCTTGAAAGATTATGTTTTGTTTTGGTTTCAACAAGCTAATCTGTCACTGAAACAAAAGCATGTAGTGTCGCAGAATTTGTTTTAACAACAAAAAAAAGTTTACAAACCAAAGAAACGAGAATATGATACAATAAACTATAATATTTAATTTTAGTATAAACTCATACACACAGTAAAACTATAATCCTGTTAGTCCCAAAACATAATTCAAATTCCAAAAAAAAAGGCATACCTTGGACAGGACCCAAAATAATTTCTTGGACAATACTGTCACCAATATTCCAGTACCTCCATGTATTTGTTTCCTTAAAGATTCACAGATTCTTCTTAAATTCAATGTATTCATATCTCATCAAGAGCCTCCACTTTATTGTGATCTGATCTGATAGTAATAAGTCTATGAAACATTGGAGTAGAAGTAGAATATTGAGCCCATTGAATCTGCTCTGCCACTGAATAGAATCATGGCTGATTTCATAATCATCAATTCCACTTTTCTGCCTTTTCCCCATAGCCTTTGATTCCCTTACTGATTTAAAAATCTGTCTATGTAGCCTTGAATATATTCACTAGCCCAAGCTTTGAAAGCTGTCTGTGGTAAAGGATTCCATAGATTTACAACCTTCTAACAGCAGAAATTCTTCCTCGTCTCCATCCTAAATGTGTGATCTCTTATCCTGAGATTATAATCTCTGAATTTTGACTCTCCCACAATGGGATCAACCCTCTCAAGTCCTTTAAGAATGTTATATATTTTGATAAGGTTGTATCTCATTCTTCTATATTCTGATGAGTACAAGCCAAATCTATACAACCTCTCCTCATGAGACAGTCTCTCTATACCTAGTATCAGTCCCATGAACCTTCTTAGGACAGCATCCAATGCCACTAGTGCCTTGCACAGTTGCAACAAGTCCTTACTACTTTTATATTCCATTCCCTTTGAAATGAAGACCCAGATTCCACTTACCTTTCCCATTACCTGCTGAGTTCAGATGCTAGCTTTCATAATTCGTAGACAAAAAGTCTCAAATCCCTTTGGTCAGTAGCTTTCTATAGTTGGTGCTGATTTTCTGCCAAAATACAGAAACCTTCTTTGCCCCACTTAACCTATCTATAGCCCTCTACAGACTGTGTGAAATTTCACCACCTGCCTTCCCACCGATTTTTGTGTCATCTGCAAATTTGGCTATAATACATTCATTTTACTAATCCAAGGCATAAATATTAATATGTTATAAATAATTGTAGCACCAATGCTGATCCCTTTCGCACACCAATAGTTAATGTTTACCAGCTTGAAAATGCCATCCTTATCGTAACTCTGACTTCTCTTAGTTCTGGATCCATGCTAATATATAACCTTCAACACAATGGGTTCTTGTCTTATTAAGTAACTTAATGTGTGACACCTTATCAAATGGCTTCTGAAAATCCAAATATATTACACCTACTGCATCTGGTATCTACCCTCGTTGTTCTCTTCTAAACAATTCTAGTAAATTTTTCAGGCATGATTTCTCTCAGATACTGGCACTGCTGATCATATTATGTATTTCTAAATGCTCTGTTACCACATCCTTTGCAATAGATTGTATCATTTTCCTAACAACAGACTTTAAGCTAACTTGTCTATATTTACTTGTTATTGTTTCCTTCCCTTGTTGAATAAAGATGGTACATGGGCTGTTTTCTAAACCTCTAGCACCTTTTCATACTTTAAATATACCAGGAAGATTGTTGCCAGTGCACCCACAATCTCTGTAATTATTTTCGTTAACATCCTAGAATGAATCCATTAGGTCCAGGGAACATATCAGTCTTTAGCCCGATTAGCTTCCTGAGCATTTTCTCTCTTATGATTGTAATTGGATTTATTTCATGTCTTTTTGCCCCTTGTCTATGTAATACTTTTGGAATAATGTCTTTTGCTGAAAATCCAAATACAAGGCCTTTATTCACCTCCTCTGCCATTTCCTGATTTCCCATTATTATTTCTTCAGCCTCATTCTGTAAGAAGCATATGTTCAGTTTGGCTTCTCTTTTTTTACATATTTGAGTGAGCTGTTGCTGTCCATCTTGATATTACTTGCAAGTTTACCCTCAAAGTTTATTTTCTTGCTTTTAATTTTCTTTTTTGGCTAATTTTAGTTGGTTTTTAAAACTTTCACAATCATTGAGATTACCATAATCTTTGCAACATCTTATGTTTTTTTTTCAGTCTGATGCTATCCTTAATTTCCCTGATCAGCCCTTCCTAGAATCCTCCTTCCTCACTGGAGTATGTTTTTGCTGTGAGCCATGAACTATTTTCTTAAAAGTCTGCTATTCATATTCAATAATTTTTACTGCTAAACGCCTTCCACTGTCCACTCTGCCAGTTCTGCCATTATTCCTTTATAATTACTCTTATTTAAGATTCACACTGTGGTTCGTGACCAAAGTTCGTCTCCCTCAAATTCAATGCTAACTTCTACCATATTAAGGTCACTGTTTCCAGTGAGATCTTTTGCTCTGACGTCATTTATTAAAACCGCTTCATTATACACTACCAGATCCAAAATAGCCTGATCCCTGGTTGGATTCATAATGTCTTGTTCTTGGAATCTGTCACAACTACATTCTATGAATTCTTTCTCATGACTTCCTCTGCCAGCCTGACATCTCCAATCTACATGAAAACTCATGCAAATGAACATACTGCCTTTGTTTACATGCCCTCTATCTCCCGATTCATACCCTGTCCCACCGTATAGCTTCTGCTGGGGGGTCTTATAGACTATCCTGACCAGATACTACTCTTGTCCACTTTGTTTCTTACCTCTCATAATATCCTGAATGGCCTTGACAAGGTGAACAAGGAAAAGAGGTTTCCTCTTATGGTTCAGTCCAGAATTGTGTGCTACTGTTTTAAAATTTGTGATTGCCCTTTAATGATTGAGATGATCACACAACATTTACAACACAGAAGAAAACCTTTTGGGCTGTTGTGCCTGCACTACTCTCCAATGAGCAAGATGACATGGTGCCATTGTCATGCCTTTTCCCCTCTACCCTTGCTCATTGTTTCTGTTCAAACAATTGTCCAATGCCCTCTTGAATGTTACAATTGACTCATTTCCACCAGGCAATTCATTTCCAATGTGAATCACTGTTTCTGAGCATCATTATGTTTCATATGACAGTTGTAACATTTGCAAATCACTTTAAAGTGGCACCCACTTGTTCCTTTTTTTTAATAGCAGCAACAATTTCTCCCCATTTACACTATCCAGATCTCTCACGATTTGAAAACTTCTTTCAGATTTCCTCTTAGCCTTCTTTTCTCCAAGACAATAAGTACTAAGCTCTCCAATCTATCTTTGTAAAGTACACTTTTCAGGACTGAAACTAATTTTGTAAAGCTCTTCTACAGTCACTCTGTTCATGTTCTCCCAAGTGTGGCGCCACAAACTGCACACAGTACTCCAGCTGAGGTCGGATGTCATGATAAAATTCAGCATAACTCCTTCCTCTTGTATTCTCATCCTCTTAGTAAAGCCAAGGACTTGTCTATGTCCTTTTGGAGTTCTACACTGTCCTCACAAAACATTTTGAAGTCTTGGAAACTATTATCTACTAACTTTTAAATTGTCTCCTGCACACCAAGGCCTCAATCATAAAAATCTATCAGAAAAAAACAAGTGTCTCAATACCAACCCTGGATAATTCCACCTCAAACCTTCCTCTGTCCATTCACCACTACTCTCTGTTTCCTATTGCTCTAACTTTACAAGTCTATTGTGTGTCACTGCACCAAATGCTGTTTGAAATAGGAGAATTTATTTTTACCTTAGATGGTGGTGTACCTTTGGAACTCTCTGCTGAGAAGGTGATGGAAGTGGAAGGTTATTGAAACTTTTTAAGGAAGAGTTCAATACTTTCTTATTGGCAAAATGTTCAAAAACTATTGAAGTTGAAAGCAATATAGAATATGAAACACAAACAAATCAACAATGATCTTATTGAATGCTGGAGCATTCTTCAGGGTCTGAGTGAATTGCTACTTCTCCTGTTTTGTATGGTTGTAGGGAGTTTCTCTAGTCACATAGCTTAAGTCACATGACATCTTGGAAATGTTTTCATGATACAGTGTTTTTAAAAGAGTTACGCTTAATAGAAAAGTCAGCTTTACAGTACTGAAAACCTAAGGCCCCTTTACTTCTATTTTAGAACCAAAATTCCCAAATAATATCAATACACATTATAAATCTTCATAGTTGTTGTAATACTTGATTTGATTCTGGTTCACTTCATTGCCTTCTCCATCATACATTTGTTTCTTTCTCTATACTCAAATCTCATTACTTAAGAAGATAGACTGTTGGTGCCGCAGCATCTGGTATCAGTACTGGCAATGCACTCAGGATCCATCAGAGGTCTTAGTGCAGGTACCAGTGCCACAATTCTCTGTGAAGTTGAAACTTAAATGGGCTAATATGCCTACATATTAGCCTGCATGCCTACTTGTGAATTGTTATGCTGTCTAGTCCCTGATGTAGCCCAGCGATTAACAGTGTAACCTGATGCACCACCTCCACCTGTTTAATGCCAATACAATTATACATTTATGAGAAATAGGAACTTTACTTTCAAAAACATATTGGAGAAAGAACACAGCAGGCCAAGCAGCATCTCAGGAGCACAAAAGCTGATGTTTCGGGCCTAGACCCTTCATCAGAGAGGGGGATGGGGAGAGGGAACTGGAATAAATAGGGAGAGAGGGGGAGGCGGACCGAAGATGGAGAGTAAAGAAGATAGGTGGAGAGAGTATAGGTGGGGAGGTAGGGAGGGGATAGGTCAGTCCAGGGAAGACAGACAGGTCAAGGAGGTGGGATGAGGTTAGTAGGTAGATGGGGGTGCGGCTTGGGGTGGGAGGAAGGGATGGGTGAGAGGAAGAACCGGTTAGGGAGGCGGAGACAGGTTGGACTGGTTTTGGGATGCAGTGGGTGGGGGGGAAGAACTGGGCTGGTTGTGTGGTGCAGTGGGGGGAGGGGACGAACTGGGCTGGTTTAGGGATGCAGTAGGGGAAGGGGAGATTTTGAAACTGGTGAAGTCCACATTGATACCATTAGGCTGCAGGGTTCCCAGGCGGAATATGAGTTGCTGTTCCTGCAACCTTCGGTGAGCATCATTGTGGCAGTGCAGGAGGCCCATGATGGACATGTCATCTAGAGAATGGGAGGGGGAGTGGAAATGGTTTGCGACTGGGAGGTGCAGTTGTTAGTTGCGAACTGAGCGGAGGTGTTCTGCAAAGCGGTCTCCAAGCCTCCGCTTGGTTTCCCCAATGTAGAGGAAGCCGCACCGGGTACAGAGGATGCAGTATACCACATTGGCAGATGTGCAGGTGAACCTCTGCTTAATGTGGAATGTCATCTTGGGGCCTTGGATAGATGTGAGGGAGGAGGTGTGGGGGCAAGTGTAGCATTTCCTGCGGTTGCAGGGGAAGGTGCCGGGTGTGGTGGGTTTGGAGGGCAGTGTGGAGCGAACAAGGGAGTCACGGAGAGAGTGGTCTCTCCGGAAAGCAGACAGGGGTGGGGATGGAAAAATGTCTTGGGTGGTGGGGTCGGATTGTAAGTGGCGAAAGTGTCGGAGGATGATGCGTTGTATCCGGAGGTTGGTAGGGTGGTGTGTGAGAACGAGGGGGATCCTCTTAGGGCGGTTGTGGCGGGGGCGGGGTGTGAGGGATGTGTTGCGGGAAATACGGGAGACGCGGTCAAGGGCGTTCTCGATCACCGTGGGGGGAAAGTTGCGGTCCTTAAAGAACTTGGATATCTGGGATGTGCGGTAGTGGAATGTCTTATCGTGGGAGCAGATGCGGCGGAGGCAGAGGAATTGGGAATAGGGGATGGAATTTTTGCAGGAGGGTGGGTGGGAGGAGGTGTATTCTAGGTAGCTGTGGGAGTCAGTGGGCTTGAAATGGACATCAGTTACAAGCTGGTTGCCTGAGATGGAGACTGAGAGGTCCAGGAAGGTGAGGGATGTGCTGGAGATGGCCCAGGTGAACTGAAGGTTGGGGTGGAAGGTGTTGGTGAAGTGGATGAACTGTTCGAGCTCCTCTGGGGAGCAAGAGGCGGCGCCGATACAGTCATCAATGTACCGGAGGAAGAGGTGGGGCTTGGGGCCTGTGTAGGTGCAGAAGAGGGACTGTTCCACGTGACCTACAAAGAGGCAGGCATAGCTGGGGCCCATGCGGGTGCCCATGGCCACCCCCTTAGTCTGTAGGAATTGGGAGGAGTCAAAAGAGAAGTTTTTGAGGGTAAGGACGAGTTCAGCTGGGCGGATGAGAGTGTCGGTGGAGGGGGACTGGTCGGGCCTGCGGGACAGGAAGAAGCGGAGGGCCTTGAGGCCATTTGCATGCGGAATGCAGGTGTATAGGGACTGGATGTCCATGGTGAATATGAGGTGTTGGTGGCCAGGGAATTGGAAGTCCTGGAGGAGGTGGAGTGCGTGGGTGGTGTCACGGACGTAGGTGGGGAGTTCCTGGACCAAAGGGGAGAAAATGGAGTCCAGATAGGTGGAGATGAGTTCGGTGGGGCAGGAGCAGGCTGAGACGATGGGTCGACCAGGGCAGGCAGGTTTGTGGATTTTGGGACGGAGATAGAAACGGGCCGTGCGGGGTTGGGGAACAATGAGGTTGGAGACTGTGGGTGGGAGGTCCCCTGAGGTGATGAGGTCGTGAATGGTGTTGGAGATGATGGTTTGGTGCTCCAACATCATCTCCAACACCATTCATGACCTCATCACCTCAGGGGACCTCCCACCCACAGCCTCCAACCTCTTTGTTCCCCAACCCCGCACGGCCCGTTTCTATCTCCTTCCCAAAATCCACAAACCTGCCTGCCCTGGTCGACCCATCGTCTCAGCCTGCTCCTGCCCCACCGAACTCATCTCCACCTATCTGGACTCCATTTTCTCCCCTTTGGTCCAGGAACTCCCCACCTACGTCCGTGACACCACCCACGCCCTCCACCTCCTCCAGGACTTCCAATTCCCTGGCCCCCAACACCTCATATTCACCATGGACATCCAGTCCCTATACACCTGCATTCCGCATGCAGGTGGCCTCAAGGCCCTCCGCTTCTTCCTGTCCCGCAGGCCCGACCAGTCCCCCTCCACCGACACTCTCATCGGCCTAGCTGAACTCGTCCTCACCCTCAACAACTTCTCTTTTGACTCCTCCCACTTCCTACAGACTAAGGGGGTGGCCATGGGCACCCGCATGGGCCCCAGCTATGCCTGCCTCTTTGTAGGTTATGTGGAACAGTCCCTCTTCCGCACCTACACAGGCCCCAAACCCCACCTCTTCCTCCGGTACATTGATGACTGTATCGGCGCCGCCTCTTGCTCCCCAGAGGAGCTCGAACAGTTCATCCACTTCACCAACACCTTCCACCCCAACCTTCAGTTCACCTGGGCCATCTCCAGCACATCCCTCACCTTCCTGGACCTCTCAGTCTCCATCTCAGGCAACCAGCTTGTAACTGATGTCCATTTCAAGCCCACTGACAGCCACAGCTACCTAGAATACACCTCCTCCCACCCACCCTCCTGCAAAAATTCCATCCCCTATTCCCAATTCCTCTGCCTCCGCCGCATCTGCTCCCACGATAAGACATTCGACTCCCGCACATCCCAGATGTCCAAGTTCTTTAAGGACCGCAACTTTCCCCCCACAGTGATCGAGAACGCCCTTGACCGCATCTCCCGTATTTCCTGCAACACATCCCTCACACCCCGCCCCCGCCACAACCGCCCTAAGAGGATCCCCCTCGTTCTCACACACCACCCTACCAACCTCCGGATACAACGCATCATCCTCCGACACTTTCGCCATTTACAATCCGACCACACCACCCAAGATATGTTTCCATCCCCTCCCCTGTCTGCTTTCCGGAGAGACCACTCTCTCCGTGACTCCCTTGTTCGCTCCACACTGCCCTCCAACCCCACCACACTCGGCATCTTCCCCTGCAACCGCAGGAAATGCTACACTTGCCCCCACACCTCCTCCCTCACCCCTATCCAAGGCCCCAAGATGACATTCCACATTAAGCAGAAGTTCACCTGCACATCTGCCAATGTGGTATACTGCATCCACTGTACCCGGTGCGGCTTCCTCTACATTGGGGAAACCAAGCGGAGGCTTGGAGACCGCTTTGCAGAACACCTCCGCTCAGTTCGCAACAAACAACTGCACCTCCCAGTCGCAAACCATTTCCACTCCCCCTCCCATTCTCTAGATGACATGTCCATCATGGGCCTCCTGCACTGCCACAATGATGCCACCCGAAGGTTGCAGGAACAGCAACTCATGTTCCGCCTGGGAACCCTGCAGCCTAATGGTATCAACGTGGACTTCACCAGTTTCAAAATCTCCCCTTCCCCTACTGCATCCCTAAACCAGCCCAGTTCGTCCCCTCCCCCCACTGCACCACACAAGCAGCCCAGCTCTTCCCCCTCACACACTGCATCCCAAAACCAGTCCAACCTGTCTCCGCCTCCCTAACCGGTTCTTCCTCTCACCCATCCCTTCTTCCCACCCCAAGCCGCACCCCCATCTACCTACTCACCTCATCCCACCTCCTTGACCTGTCCGTCTTCCCTGGACTGACCTATCCCCTCCCTACCTCCCCACCTATACTCTCTCCACCTATCTTCTTTACTCTCCATCTTCGGTCCGCCGCCCCCTCTCTCCCTATTTATTCCAGTTCCCTCTCCCCATCCCCCTCTCTGATGAAGGGTCTAGGCCTGAAACGTCAGCTTTTGTGCTCCTGAGATGCTGCTTGGCCTGCTGTGTTCATCCAGCCTCACATTTTATTATCTTGGAATTCTCCAGCATCTGCAGTTCCCATTATCTCTGGAGAAAGAACAATCTATTTTGAAACAAGGTGCAGCAGAGAGATTAGCAAACTTCTTGGTCGTAGAATGGAATCCCAGAGAGTTGGAGTGAGGAAGAACCATTGTGTCTGAAGGGGATGCAAATAGCTGCCCTTTTTTTTTTCTCTTCATGGGTATTCCCCAAATGATATTGAGACATCACTGATGCAGCCCAGACTGAGTCATGAGCTGAAAGAAGACAAAATTTTTAAGCGATCTTGTGCTGTAGTACAAGTCAATATGAGAGCAAGCTGTCACTAATGGGTCATGCTATTGGATGCCCTGTCCCAGCAGCATCTTTGTGAATTGATAAAAAATGGTATTTGAAGTTTTGAGGAGCCTCAGCACTTCACATGTTTATCTGCCACATTGATTGCCTGCCTGAATGCAAGTGGCTTGAAATTTCTTGTGTCTGCTTCCGGCCAGTATTTCTCCCATTGATTATGTACTATCTTATCCAACAGGCAAAGAAATATTGATAGCATGTTGAAAACTTTAAAAGCACAGTTAGTAGCACCGAGGTAAGAATCCTACAACACATGATTTAAGTGATATTTCCTTTTGCTGCTGTTGTACAGGGTAATGGTCCTCAATGATTCATTGTTCATGTTACATTTAGCTTCACTCATTTTGCTGATGCCACAAGAAGCCTGTGCATGGAGAAACAAGTTGTATAGTAGCCTTCACGGGGAGCAGCTCTATAATATACAGATCCAGAAAATCCTAGAAATTATGCAGATGTACTTATGCTGACATACAATATATTGCTATGTTAACTAAGAATAGTACCTCTTCTGGAAAGACTCTTCAGTCATGAATCCTTTACCAGACAGGTCTAGACAAAGCAGGATTTGTGACTGCAAATTACTTCAAATAACCCTTACTCTGAATCACATATTTGCAGAGGTGACAGACATCTTGAGGTTCCAATGGTGACAGTCAGGGTAATATTATATCTGCTATGACAATGCTGTTGAGAGGTAAGGGTGCTTAGGGGTGCTTAACAAAAACAAATCATCTATTTTGCACAGCTGTGTCTTTATAGTTATTATGTCAGATTTTACTTAGATGTCACGCTCCATCATTTGTTCAGTTTGGTATATGACATGTAATTTTCAAAAGGGAAACTGCAGCTTTAAGTTTCTGCCTCCCTTTAAATGACTGCTGGAATTGTTTAGGCAATCATAAGAATATGAAGAGCCCTATTTATATAGTGCAAGTTATCAGTAGTAGGCAACTATACATATTGGAACTCCAATAGGACAGATAATTGGGTATGTTCTTGAAGTTTTAGTATGACAATACAATTACCATGCCACAGAAATGGAGCATCTGGGCAAGTGCTCTAATGACAACTGGGAGATATTTGCAAGGAAACCTCATCAATTGCATTTGACCTGAGTGTAATGGGTCTGCTATGAGATCAATTGGAACGTTTTTGTTTAATAGAATTTATTTTTAACTTTGGCTATCAGGTGCAATAATTTCTAATGATGACTGAGTTACAACTGAAGACAACTGAAGGTCAAGAGCAACATATTATTTCAGTCACAATGCCAATTTAGTTGAATTCATTTGCAAATAAAACAAGTATACTTTTCATGTTTTTCTTCCATTTGGAACAGTTTCTGAAGTTACCAAGCATGCATGTACATTTCAGCCTGATTTACACATATTCAACCTTCTTTATCAGATACTACTGTGAATGAATCTCTTACATCAATAAGAGTAACTTGGGCAGTTTTTCTTCAGTGCTGGTTGAACAATGTACACAATTATGCTCCACGATGCATTATTAAGTGTAAACATTATTCACTGTCTACAGATTAACAAATGGGTATTTCTTGCTATTTCTTTTAGGAATCAAAGATGTTTTGATATTCCTTCAGTTGTTGCCCTGTTTAGTTATTTAGTAATGTTTTCAGATCTGCGAAAAATTTATAAACATCCAATTGAAAGTGTGGATGCTTAAATTTGTTACTAATCTGCATTCTCCAATGCCATGCATTAGTCTAATTGTCCAAACTTATATCATTATATATGTGGTTGTATTTGATTACATGATGTATGATTTTGTCTGATCTATTAAGTGACAAAGAATGTTATTGAATGTTGTAAGTCTTTTTTTAAAAACTTAAACGGTGTGAGGTCTAATATCATTATCTACACAATATACCTAAGGGAATAACTAGATGATCAGAGATTGTGGTTGCTGTGATTCTGAACTGATGTTTCTGCAAAAATCGACTTTGCTCTGAAAATGCCTGTGGTACAGTTTTAGTACTGTGACAGTTTCCTGAATTGAATCAACAACACACATGTGGTCAAATGGATAATAATAGTGTACACTTTCCATTTAGCTCCGGTTTATACTGAGCTGTCTAAAATATGTTTTATTGCGTTGTTGGCTGAGCTTCAGGCAGGATGCCCATACTGGAGAATACCATCTATCTTCTTTGTTGGTGTCTAACATGCTTCATTAGAGTGAATAAGATGAATGTTAGAAAACACCAGAAATCTTCATGTTAAACATTCATGAAATGTTTCTGCAGAAAATTATTGCTCACTCTATCACCAGATAATTTAGTACCATTGCACTTTTATTTATTATAAATTTTACATAAATTCTATCCAGCTGACAGTGCTTCTTTTATTGTCTGTTTCAAGCGCGACAGAAAGCATTTTGCATTGTTACAAAGCAGAGGTCAACCTCCCCGTGACCCCCACCCCCCACCTTATAATCAACAAGTACCAATTTATTTATCTAATTCAACTGTGAACAAGTTAACAGAACGACTAGCAAACCAAACAATTCCCCCTTAATTTCTAACTATTCCTGAATAAAACAAAACTCTATTGATAGGCTGTTTCAATAAATACAAGTCCAAACTATATAATAAAAAAGTAGGTTAAAACTTAATCTCTCAAAATTACAGCCATGATATGTCTTCCAGAATGTTCTTTGCCTTCTCCACCGTTCTCCAGTCAGGAATGCCTTTCTCTGTCAAATTCTTGTGTCAGGAATATTATCCAAGAGAGCTGTGGTGCCTGTACCTTTTTTTCTGAGAACTTAACGCATTCCTTCAGAGCCAGTGATTCTTTCTTTTATAGCTGAGAGCTGTTCTCTTGGCAGATGACAGTTGACTCTCACCCCAATTTTCAAATGCCCTCTTCCTTTATACCCTTGAAGACCGTTTAATTTTTTATAATAGTTTTGACAACCCAGGACCAAACCTATTGGATTTAAATTTAATTGAGCTTTGGTATCTAGGGTCAGGCTTAAATTAATTTTGTTTCAATTCTAAGAACTCTCTGCACATCTACTGCTGCCTGCAGGCTTTTTTTAAAAAAATACACCAATCTTTAAAAAAAATCATCTTTTAAACAAACATCACTATTTTTTAAAAAACATCAAATTCTAACATCCTGCCTTCTAATCCACAAGTATTCTACCCAACTTCATACTGAGTCAAACAGATTGACATATGTTCAGCCTTTGACACCACAGATGTCACACACCCAAATCTGAGGCTTGTCTGAAAATGAGCCTCATTCTTGAGGTATGTTGTGAAAGAGGAAGAGATATGAAATGAGGTAAATTATAAGATGGTGGCTCCTCCTGTTTCTCCAATAAACTTCAAACAAAACATACTTAATAGCCAAGATAATAAAATGTGAGGCTGGATGAACACAGCAGGCCCAGCAGCATCTCAGGAGCACAAAAGCTGACGTTTCGGGCCTAGACCCTTCATCAGAGAGGGGGATGAGGTGAGGGTTCTGGAATAAATAGGGAGAGAGGGGGAGGCGGACCGAAGATGGAGAGAAAAGAAGATAGGTGGAGAGGAGAGTATAGGTGGGGAGGTAGGGAGGGGATAGGTCAGTCCAGGGAAGACGGACAGGTCAAGGAGTTGGGATGAGGTTAGTAGGTAGGAGATGGAGGTGTACTGGGGACTTAACTGTTACAATTATGAAGATTCCTTAGCAGCATTCCTTGCTCAGCATAATCCAGTTTAGGAGATCTAAATAGGTACTGATTTTGGTATGGTGTTTACTGACAGTATTAGATGGCAGCCAGCACAACAATGACTATGGTTTTGAATGTATTTCCAATGTCCAATCAAAGTAGTGGAGTCCGATCTCAAACATCGATCAGCTCCCTTAACATGGTAATAGGGAGAGTATTCTTGTTCTTCCTGTCCTGTAAACAGGGAGAATAGGAAGCTGAATATTACATTATAGGGAAAGACTGCTGAAAAGTGAAGCACAGGTGGATTTGGGAGCTCTTGTTCATGAATTACAAAAACTAGCATCCAAGTTCAGAAGGTAATAAGAAAGCCAAATGGAATGTTGGCCTATTTTTAAAGGCAATGAAGTTAAAAATAAAGGTATAGCTAAAACAGTACAACATACTAACCAGGCTACAGCTGAAACACTGAACAGTTTAGTCCCCTTATCTAATAAAAAATATACTAGCATTGGAAGCAGTCCAGAAAAGGTCAACTAGGCTGATCCTAGGTAAGTGAGAATTTTCTTATGAGGAGGGTTAGAATAGTTTGAATAGTAATGAACTCCATCCAATCCAATGATGTCAACTAGTCTTTGAATAGAAAGAAACAAAATCCTGATGGTGACATATGACATACTTGGCACCTGACAGTCATGATCATGTTTAGTGTGGCGATGTTAATCCATTTCTATCATGAAATAAATTAACTCTTGTTACATGGGAGTAATCTGTCTTCTAGTTCTAAACTCTACAGTGGTCTGTCCTCTATCACTGACAATTAGACACACTCTAACTTTAGCCCAGAAAAGAGGATTGAGGTCTGTTGTGGTGCTCTGGCAGTCTCACTATCACTGAGACAGAAGGCCCCGGTTCAAGATATACCTGATCTAAAATGTTTGTCATAACAGATCAGAACAGGCAGATTAAAAAGAGCTATCCTGAAGAAACCATGTGGTAATATCCTAAGGGCTTTTATAACACTGTTATGGAGTTCTGATCTGATCCTCTTACACTATAACCCAGAAGGTCACAATTCTGAAACAGTTATTGTCAAGCTGTAAAAAATCGTTTCTTATCAACCTGTTCAGAGAATGTTATTACACATTTTTGGAGTAGATGGGACTTAGACTAGGGACACTACCAGTCTGCTACAAGAGTTTCTTGTTGAGCTTTAAACAGTTAACCAGATATGAGGACATGATGGGGAATGTTGTGACATCCTGTTCACTGTTGTAATTATGCCTAACTAAACGATGTCAATTGGACCCATTGCTATCATACAATAAACTCTCTCTTGTTATTAAGAGGAATATACTTTCTTGTTAAGACTTTATAGAGATCTACCTTATATGATTGATAATTAGATTGGCAGTTAGGCTAAGATCAAATATAGAGTAAACCCCAAATCTGAGGCAGGAACGCTTCCAGCACAGTGATAGTTTGAGGGATTCAAATTCCACCTGTGCCAGAGATTCGCAATACCATCTCTGAACACATTGATTAGAAAATATCTATAAAAATCAAAATGAGATCATGTGGACAGTGGTAGTGATGCTACCTCTGTGCTAAGCAGGATGGGCTCAAGTCCCACCTACGCTGGAGGTGTGTCATAACATGACTGAAAGTTTGATTTTGAGGGCTTTAATGGTGCAGTGTCGTGTCCCTACCTCTGAATCAGAAGGTCTGGGTTCAAATTCCACCTGCTGTGGAGGTGTGTCAGAACACATCTGAGTAGGTGATTGAAAGAGTCTGTGGTCGAAAATCAGTACAATAAAAATTAGGAAGTAGAATTGGTGATAGCAAATTTTTGCCACTCACAACCCCAATGCCTGATAACTTTGAAGACTTGAAAAGCTGCAGTTCTGGTAACTGAAAATATGACATTTCCTAGCTCATTACTTATTTACCTGTATGCTGCAGGTAATTATGCTGCTATCCCAGCATAGCTCAGTTCAAGCCAGTCTTGGAACGAGGGTCATCAAAATGATATCAAATCCTTGGTGTGCAAATGTAAAGGGCCTAGAACCTGCTTTGGGTATGAGTAAAAGTCATTTTTTCTTATCCAATTTGATATGTACAGTGTTTTAGCTACAAATGTTTGTGTGTTTCCTGCCTGACTTTATGGAGCTCTAGTATTCTGCATAACATGAAAAGTAATTGCAACATGACCAAATGTTGAGGCTAGTTGATGCATTATTGTGGTCCCAAATAACCTCTTGTCCATTCTGTGGGATAAACCAAAGCAAAATGTAGTGCCAAACACTGGACAATGCGATAGGCCGACAACGGAAGATGTATTAGTGATGTTTGTGACATGAATAATTGTAAATGGAAGACAACACTATAATGTGGCTACTGTACTTGGGAAGTGAAGGATAGCGAATGTTCATCTCTAATTAAGCCTTCAAAGAAGTAATAACTAGACATATGGGTAAATGTAAACTTCCTTCAAATCAGAGAACAGTTTGTATTGAAGACACTTGTAAGTTGCAGTCAAGTCATACATTACAGGAGAGAACCCTTAGCCCATCAAATAGTAATTTGTACAAGTTTCAGTCAACCTTGTATGGGAATTTTGTCTTCTGGATTTTGTGCAAAATTCCAGACAAATCATGGGAGGATTTGTACCAGGAAGGAAATCTTATGCATTTCATAAACAAACAAATCTCAGGTTGAGCCAAGCTCTAAGTCATATGTAACTAAAACAGAAGTTTCTAGAGAAACTCTGCAGGCCTGGCAGCATCTGTGGAGAGAAAGCAGAGTCAACATTTCTAATCCAGTGACTCTTCATCAGAACAAACCTTTCATGTGCTGCCAGACCTGCTGAGTTTCTCCATAAATTTCTATTTTTATTTCTGATTTCCAACATCTGCAGTTCTTGGTTTCATTCCGTGTCATGTGCATAACATTGGTGTAATTCCTGCAGTTTAAAAACTTTTGTAAGATGTTGGGAGTTGAAAACTCTACAACTGGATAGCACTGTGGATATTGCTTTCCATCATGGGCTTATGAGCGGCGCAGTGGCTCAGTGGTTAGCACTGCAGCCTCACAGCGCCAGGGACCCGGGTTCGATTCCAGCCTTGGGCGATTGCCTGTGTGGAGTTTGCACGTTCTCCCCGTGTCTGCGTGGGTTTCCTCCAGGTGCTCCCGTTTCCTCCGGGTGCTCCAGTTTCCTCCCACAGACCAAAGATGTGCAGGCTAGGTGGATCAGCCATGCTAAATTGCTCATAGTGTTCAAGGGTGTATGGGTTATAGGGGTATGGGTCTGGGTGGGATGCTTCAAGGGGCGGTGTGGACTTGTTGGGCCAAAGGGTCTGTTTCAACACTGTAGGGAATCTAATATCTAATATCCTATATCTGGTGACTGAAAGTAGACTGATGGGATGGCAATTGACGGTGTGGATTTGTTCTTTTCTTAAAGGATGTAATGTATTCAGGCAATTCCCACATTTTCTTATAGATACTTGTGTTGTTACTGTATTGGAGCAGTTTGGCCAAGAGTATGGATAGTACTGGAGAGTAAGCCTTCAGTCCAGTTGGCAAATGTTATCAAAACTCATAGCCATTGCACATTCCAGCATTTTCAGTGTTCCTTGTAAAGCTCTGCTTGTTGACACTGATATGTGTGCCATGTGAATGTGCACAGAATTCAGGGAGATGTGTCTGGAGTAGGGGGAAGAGATCAAGAGGACCTGGGAAACAGAGGAGAGAAGGGGCAGAATCTGTAGTCTGGGAGAGAACTGGATGGGAGATGAGAAGTGGGAAGCGAGCTGGCGGCGGGGAGGAAAGAAGAGAGACAGAGGCCTCCAGGTTTCTGGGCCATTTTTTCACCCCTGACCCCCTCCTGGTTCCTGGGTCATTCGTGTACCACCCTCTCCGGGCTCCTGGGCTTTTTTGTCATCACCTAAACACCCCACTCACCCCAGGCATCCAGACCCTCTTCCCTTTTCACTCTTAGGGCTCCCTCTCCCAACCACAGAAGCCCAGTTCAAAGCCACACACCACCTGTGTAGGTGCAGTAATGCTATCACGCACGATGTCACGTGAAGTCAACCTGATGATGTCAGTGTCTGGAATCATGCTTTTCCCAATGAACATGCACATGAAGTTACTGGTGTCAGCAAACACTACCTCCTTGGCATCATGCACGATGGCACAGTGGTTAGCACTGCTGCCTCACAACACCAGGGATCCAGGTTCAATTCCACCCTTGAGTGACTGCCTGTGTGGAGATTATAAACTTTCCCCATGACTGTGTGGGTTTCGTCCAGGAGCTCTGGTTTCCTCTCACAGTCCAAAGATGTGCAGGTTAGCCATGCAAAGTTGCACAGAGTGTCCAGAGGTGTGTGTGTGTTAGTTGGATTAGACATGGGAAATGCCACATTATAGGGAAAGGTTAAGGAAATAGGTCTGGGTGGGATGGTCTTTGGAGGGACAGTGTGGGCTTGGTGGATCAAATGGCCTGTTTCCACAAATTAGGGATTCTATGAATCAAATTGATTGAAGACTGTAATGTGTGATGGTAGGAAAATCAAAAAGATCAGATGGAATATCCAGTTGGCACTTCTGGCTAAGGTTCATTATAAATGCTTCAGCCTTTCTTCTACTCTGATGTTTTGGGCCCCACATTGTTGAGATTGGAATTGTTTCTTGAGCCCCCATCTTATATTGAATTATTTAACTATCCAGCAGCATTCATGATCGGATATAATGGGACTGCAGAGCCTATGTTCACTTCATTAGTAGTGGGAACGCTTGGGTCTGTTTATTGGTGGATTTAGGAATTTATTAGTAAGTTCTTTAGAATGTATGCTTAAATGGTTTTTTCTTCTAAGAAACTAATTTGATATGGTACAATCAATGACACATTTTGTGAAAAGGACAGGATTTTTGATTTCTGGGCTTTTGTCTTTGATGGTCTCTTCCTGCTGTAGAATATTTGAAACTTTTGAGCTAACATTATCCTCAATGTGTTAAGCAATACATTACTAGTCTTAACAACAGAATTGTGGTTTGTTTCTCCTCATAATACCTTAATTTCTTCATGTTCGATTACTTTTTGTCTCAGGGCTATGCTCAGAATATTTGTTCTAAATTTCAAGAAGCATCCAATGGGATTAAATAATTTTTTCTTGTTAAAGATCAGAGCAGAAATAAATTGAAGTTGCCATTTTTAATTAATTTTCAGCTAGAAAATTTAATTGCCTTCAGGCAGATTTTGTTGGTAGACTGAACCTGCCCAAAGGTAGTGGCATAATGTCTTTTTCTTTAGCTTCTGTCCTTGTTACTATGACTCTAAATCTTTCACAAAAGCATTGTGTCAGATGCTTGACAAAAAACTCTTTCTGTCAATACAATAAAAAAGAGCCTGGTTTATTACCCAGTTATTAACCAGAACTCCCCTGTAAAATGTGTTGTTCATTCTGTACAGATTTCTTCTCTAATGCAAATATTAATGTCAGCCTGTTTGACCCCATGCTGCCAATGACAGGATATAAGGTTTCCTACGTATTGTGTAGCCAAAAAGGAACATTTTTACTGCTTGAATTATATGTATATGAATGATTTTATTTGACCAAATCTCATCGCTCTGAGTACCCAAAGGTTTTTTTGGATATTGATATCACATTGATGGAATGGAACGCATTCCTCTTAATAAAGCCAGGGAGCCCTGATGGCCACATGCTACTACCCATTACAAGGAACTGATTCTAATGAAGTAGAAAAAAAGAGGTTAGGGGAAGGTCAGGAGAATGATGATGGCTGACATTAAAGGAGATAATTAATAATCTTCAGCAAAGATAAAGACCACCGAGGAGTAAAACATTCAGGAGACAAATACACAATCTGTAGCTAAATAAAATAATTACAGATGAAATCAAACTAAAAGAAAAAGCATTACAATGAAGAAGTATGGGCTATCAAAACATTGAACAGAATTTAAAAGTGACGAGAGATTGAGTTAAAAAAGGGAGAAATTTAAGTACGATGGAATGCTAGATAGAGATAGTAAGAGTTTCTACAAATATTTGAAAAAGTAAAGAGTAACTAAGGTGAACATTTATTCTCTGAAGAGTAACTCAGGGGAATAAATAACAGAAAATAAAAAATATGGTGCAACATTGGGCAAATATTTTGTGTCTATCTTCTATATAGAAGTTGCAAATAACATCACAGAAATAATTGTAAATGAAGAAGTGAGTTCACAAAGACACTGCCCCAGTATTGTTCAGGTGGAATCTTTCCCCGTTGTGCAGATCCCACTTCCCTCAGCCTGGATGTCAGTGCCCCGCAGATTGGAACCCACTTTCAGGCTTTGAACCACGCATTCATCTCTCTCATCTAATTTGCCTTTTGTCAATTTGCATGTAGCTATAGTAATAATCCTCGGATAATAAGAGGTGATTGCCTATTGAGTTTTTTGGTTTCTTAGCTTGATGCCTTGCTCCTCTTAGTGATTATTTAGAATCTTTTTTTGCCCTACCTATGTCATTCCACTCCCAGTTCTGCTCCAAGCCTGAACAGAACGACTGAACAATGGCACTCGACAGGCAACACAATCACCTGGCTTTGCATTCTTTGCTCCACAGAACGGTGTCAATCCCATTGATTATACTGTCCCTTGCTACTACTACATCCCCTGTTACTCCTCCTCCCACTTGAGCGACCTATGTGCAATGGTGACACGGTTAGTTAGCTCATTTGCCCTGCAGTGCACACTCTCATTTGGACAAGATGAAACAGCATCAAACCGTCAATAGCGAAGTCCGAGTCTCCTGCATGCCTACCTCCAATCTTCCGGGTATTTCAAAATTAGAAGCTTATCGAAAAGATGTAAAGCAAGGATAATTTGCTGCAATTGTACATGGTTTTGTTAAGACAGCATCTGGAATATTGTATACAGATTCTGCCTCCTTACTTGAGAAATGATATAATCACAATACAAGCAGACCAGAGAAGTTTTATTTAGATCAAACAAAATATAGGCAGATTGGCCCTGATTCTGTTGACATTTAGAAGATTGAGAAGTGATCTTGTTGAAACTCCCGAGATCCAGGCTAGATTTGATACAATGAATGTTGAAAGGATGTTTCCTTTTGATGGAGAGACTAGAAGCAAGAGGCATGGTTTAAAAGTTAGGGGGCCTCCGTTTTTTTCCTTTATTCATTCATGGGATTAGGACATCACTGGCTAGGCAGCATTAATTGCCCATAGGGCAGTTAAGAGTCAACCACATTGCTGTGATCTCATGTAGGTCAGACTTGGTTTAGGATGGCAGTTTCCTTCCCTCGAGGGCATTAGTGAACCAGATAGGATTTTCCCCAACAATTGGCAATAAATTCATAGTCATCATTAAATTCTTAATTCCAGATATTTAAACCTGGGTCCCCGGAGCATTATCTGGGCCTCTGAATTAACAGCCCAGCGATAATATCACTAGGCCATTGCCTACCCTTTATGACGGAGATTACATGAAATGTTTTGCTCTAAGGGCCATGATTTATGGAATTCTCTTCCCAGAGAGCAGTGGAGTTGGGCCCTTGAATATTTTTATTGCTGGGTTAGATAAATCTCTTGATTGACCAAGTAGTGAGAAAGTATTGGGGGATAGATAGCAAAGTGAAGTTGAGGCTACAATCAGATCAGCCACAATCGTATTACACTGTAAAAGGGTTGAAGGATCAAAGCGCCTATTCCTGCACCTAACTTTCACTTTATTTAGTTCTAGCACATTTTGCGTCTGTCACATTCAACCCTTGTTATGATTCGAAATGGGATTTCTCCAAATGGTTATTTTCCTGGATGAAGAGGGTGAACTTGCTCCCTTTCTCAATTCAACTCCTCCCCTAGTTGGTCACAAGAAAATTAATTTATAAAGGGTGCTTTTGCTTATTGGATACATTGTCTCAATCCAAATGTATTTAATTTTTCAAAAGGAACCAAATTAGCCAGGCTTCCTTGAGTTCAAAAAAGTAATTCATAGGATAATCCTGCCATCAAGAGAATCAAGCTCCTAAACCTTCAATGCATTTTGGCTTCATCCTCCGATGGATACACTGACCCACACTCTATAAAATACTCTAGTCGCAGTCCCATCAAATCACTATGCATTTACAGCAAGCCATCTTTACTCAATCAGTCAATAAAAATACAATAAAAGCCAACACACCATTTGTCTTCCTAATTGCTTCCTACTTATGAATGCTAACTTTCAGTGAGTCATGAACTAGGATACCTAGGCTCCTTAGAATGACAACATGCCCCAGTCTCTCATAATTTAAGAAATATTCTGCATTTTTATTATTCCTCGTGGGGAAAAACTTCACATTTTTCTATATTCTATTCCATCTCCTAAATTCATGCCCACTGACAAAACCTGTCCAAATCCCCCAGAAGTTGTCATTTAACACACATCCGTAGTCTGAGATATAGCCCACAAGTGGCAGCTTTTGTCCTGGAGAGGTAATCAGTTTTTTTTTCTTGCCTCAACATCTCTGTTTCCATTTCTGAGGATTGACTGGCCACTAATATCCATTGTAAACCCATCGACTCCCACAGCTACCTGAACTACACATCCTTGCACCTTACTTCCTTTAAAGACTCCATTCCATTTCCCAGTTCCAACATCTCCACTGCATATGTTCCAATAAAGCCAACAACTTCAACAAGGGAGCCCCGGAAATGAACACCTTCTTCTTTGACTGAGGATTCCCCAGCACCATTCTCAACAGGGCCCTCAGCTGGGTCTGATACATCTCCCACACTTCTGCTCTCACCCCATCTCTTCTCTGTTGCGACAGCCATAAGGTTCCACTTGTCCTTCCCTAGCTTCCCGCCAGCATCCACATCCAAAAGATCATCAGACACCTTTCTGAAGAAGGGTCTAGGCCTGAAACGTCGGCCTTCCTGTTCCTCTGATGCTGCTTGGCCTGCTGTGTTCATCCAGCTCTACACCTTGTTATCTCAGATTCTCCAGCATTGGCAGCCTCCACTATCTCTGAATCAGACACCATTTCTGCCTTTTCCAGTGAGATGTCATCACCAGGCACATATTCCCAACCCTCCCTTGTCCACCTTCTGCAGGGACTGTTCCTTCTGGGACACCCTGATCCTTCCTTCACTCCCAACAGCTCCCAACAGCCCCACGGCACCTTCCCCTACAACTGATGAAGGTGTAACACCTGCCTATTTATCTCCTCCCACCCCAGTCTCCTAGAGCCCAAACATACCTTCCAGGTGAAGCAATGCCTCACCTGCACTTCCCACAATCTAGTCTACTGTTCTGAGGAAAGGTCATTGGACCCGAAATGTTGACTCTGTTTTTAAATTCACAGATGCTGCCAGACCTGCTGAGCTTTTCCAGTGACTTTGTTTTTGTTCCTAGTCTACTGCATTCGCTGCTCACAATGTGGTGTCGTCTGCATTGGGGAAACAAAGTGTAGACTTGGTGATCACAGAACATCTATGTCCTGCTTTCAAAAAAGACCCTGAGCTTCCAGTTGCCTGCCACTTTAACACAACACCCTGCTCCCTGGCCAACATCTCTGTCTCAGGCTTTCTGCAGTGTTCCAGCAAAGCTCAGCATTAGCTGGAAGAACAGCACCTCATTTTCCACCTGGGGACCCTGCAGCCCTCCGGACTCAATACTGAGTTCAATAATTTTAGGGCCTGGACTCTCGCATATCCTGCCCCCTACCTCACACATCAGGCCGTGTTATCACATAGTCTGCCATTACACACTATCTATTGTTAGCCAATAACAGTCTCTATGAACAGCTATTCACCCTCCTAGCGAGATTGTTATCAACTCCTTTGTCTGTCCAACTGCTCTTCTCTCTCTTTGGGCTCTATCCCCACCTATTGTTTACTCCTTACCTCCTTCCCCCACTCTATCGTTCACATAGAAGCCAACATTTTACTAACCACCATCAGTCCTGAGGAAGGTTCCCTGGACCCAAAACGTTAACTCTGATTATTCTTCACAGATGCTGCCAGATCTCCTGAGCTTTTCCAGCAACTTCTGTTGTTGCTCCTGAATTACAACATTCGTAGCTCTACACTCTCTCACTCTCTCTCTCTCTCCCTCTCTCTCTGACACCCTGTCTCTTCCCTTCCCTGTTCCTCTGGGTGTTATTAAGTTGTATGACTGAGCTAACAAGGCCCAACAGTTTTTTGAGTCTCAAGGCGTTCCACAAAAGTTAATGGGTTTTCAATTATATAGACTGTGATCTGCCTATACTCATTTCAAGACAGATATCATAGTGTTTTTGAGCCAGTAATAAACCGCGGGTTTTCTCCTGTGGTGTATCGTTTCTGATGCTTGTTTAGTTCATCTGGAGAAATAATCACTTGGTCCCTCTGTCACTGGTCTTATTGGGGTGTGATAGCTCCAATTCCGATTTCACTCACATCAGTGGCTACATTTATGTCTTGTTTAAAGTTCAGGGCTGCATGTGCTGGTTCGCTTTTAAAATGACCTTCAGCTTCTCAAAAGCTTTCTGGCATTTATCACTACATCCTACCTTAGGTATTTTTCTGTTGTCAGTCTGTCAACAAGGTGGTTACTGTGCTAAATGCAGGGAACAAACCTATAGTAGAGCACATACCTTCCCAAGAAACCCCTAATTTTCTGTTTTGTTGAAGCAATGGGAACTGCGTGACCACTTTTTTTTGCAGCTGTGGACAGGACTTGACATAGACAAATGATATATCCTTGATAGGTCATTTGGGCCTCAGTGAAGGTGCTACTGTAAGATTGATCACTTGATCAGCTGACTGCATTTTCTTGAAGGCGACTTTCAGTTGTAGTATGTGCGTTTCCCAGGTGTTGCTGTACACTAGGCTGTCATTTCTCAGGTGTTGCTGTGCACTAGTCTTTCGTTTCCCAGATATTGCAGTGTATAGGCTGTCATTTCCCAGTTGTTGCTGTACACGAGGCTATTGTTTGGCAACTATGTTTTACTTGGGAATTGCATGTAGTGGAAGTAAACAGTTAATGTTTGCTCCCAGAGAATTGGATTGTCACTTTCTATTATCCTTGGGACATTTCCCAGACTTGAGTGTTAATCAGTTGTTTATTTACCAATATGGCTGATTGTTTAATTTTTATTCATAAAGAAATCTTAAGGTTGTGAAATTCAGCTTTAGCAGGAGCACAAAATGAGCCATGGCAAGAAAATCTGGTGAGCTGTGAATAGATGAATAATTCACTGCCTTCTGTTTTGGAACTCCGATGAATATTCTATCGAACAATATTTGGTGATTCTACGAAAATGTGATGAAATTACCAGACAAATCTTTCAGTGGATATGAAAATGGAACAATGTTGGTGAAAATTTCCAAAGATTTCAAAATGGGGCTCTTTAAGATGTCATTTGATGTGAACTATATCCCTGAGACCAGAGAATTTTGTGGGCTTCAATTTGAACCTCAGTGATATTAATGAACTTACTCTCCAGTGAATTCTTTAGCTACTACCGGTATATTTAATCAAAACTACAATATATATCACTGATTAAAATTAATCAGTGCCACAATTTGAAATAAGATGGAAAGAAGATTAATGCAAATAGGATGTAATTATCATCAACAGATCAGGGAACCTTCCATTATCACACTGGACATGATCAAACCTAAAACTGCAATCATTTTTATGAGTATACTGTAAACATTTAATCATGGTACCTGTAGAGCAATTTGAATTTTTCTTATATATCATCGAGATTGTACACTGGAAGGAATTAGAACACTTAAGTAGTTTGAAGCAGATTTGCCTTTTGATAATCTGTCCAAAGTTATTTTTCATCACAGAGCAGAGTAAAAGCTCTTATGCAAATGTAGCATCCAGCTGCTCACATTTTCATAATCAACAAAACATATTTGCATTTGTGTAGCACCTCTCATGTTATCAGTATCGCCTAAAGTACCTTACATAAAATTAAGTACTTTTCACTGGTAGTGGCTATTACCATGTTGAAAACAGGAAAGCCAATTTATGCACAATGAACTCCAGCAGAGTAGGTGGTGAATTTTGAACATTCAGTATGTTGTTTTACATTATTCTGCTTCCTAACTCAGGTGAGGTGTTACAGGAGTTGGTGGATTTCCTTGACCAATTTAACAAGAAATATAGTCTCCTGATCAATGTTGACAAGACACAGGTTATGGGAAAGATCAAAAAGGCCTACAAGATTCTGATTAAACAGGTTATCGAACATAGAACATAGAACAGTACAGCACAGTACAGGCCCTTCGGCCCACGATGCTGTGCCAACCTATTATCCTACTAAGACCAAACTATCCTGAATACCCTACATTTTACTATCATCCATGTGCCTATCCAAGAGTCGCTTAAATGTCTCTAATGTGTCTGACTCCACTACTACCGCCGGCAGAGCATCCCACACAGCCACCACTCTCTGGGTAAAGAACCTCCTTCTGATATCTTCCCTTTACCTTCCTCCACTCACCTTAAAATTATGGCCCCTCATAAAAGCCATTTCTGTCCTGGGAAAAAGTCTCAGGGTATCCACTCTATCTATGCCACTTATCATCTTGTACACCTCTTTCAAGTCACCTCTCATCCTTCTTCACTCCAATGAAAAAAGCCCTAGCTCCCTCAACGTTGCCTCATAAGACCTGCCCTCCAGCCCAGGAAGCAGTCTGGCAAATCTCCTCTAAACCCTCTCTAAAGCTTCCACATCCTTCTTATAATGAGGCGACTAGAACTGAACACAATATTCCAAGCGTGGTCTAACGAGGGTTTTATAGAGCTGCAGCATAACCACATGGCTCTTAAACTCAATTCCCCTTCCAATGAAAGCCAACACACCATACACCTACTTATCAACCCTGTCAACTTGGGTAGCAACTTTAAGGGATCTACTGATGTGGGCCCCAAGATCCCTCTGTTCCTCCACGCTCCCAAGAATGCTGCATTAACCCTATATTCTGTATTCAAATTCAAACTTACAAAATGAATTACTTCACATTTTTAAGGTTGTTATTTTGATTTATCTTGATAATGTATTAGATAAGATGCAGTCTACCAAAGCTATTTGGGCTTGATGTAAACAGGATCATCACATTTTCTGTAAAGGGTCCAGACGCGAAATGTCAGCCTTCCTGCTCCTCTGATGCTACTTGGCCTGCTGTGTTCATCCCGCTCCACAGCTTGTTATCTCATGGCATTGTAAGCTCATTTAATAGAGCATGGAGAAGCACAGATCTCAACTGCATTGAAGGTTCATCTTCTAAAAGGCCTTGTATGGTTGATGACATTATGTAGCAGTGAAAGCTATACCATCATGCAGAATGCAGGCTTGAACAAGAGCATTCAAAACCAAAGGACTTGGATGGATATTGTATGTGTCATAGTCAGCCAAGCAGACAAATGACAGGTTCCTTGAAAACAGTCTTGTCTTAAGAAGGACTTACTTAAGGCAAGAATATGAGGATGCTCATGCATTTTGAGTGTGTGAAGTGAACAGGAGTGAAGCGTTTGGAAAAAGTGGTCACAGATGGCCCATACCTGGAAAATCTACTCCAGGGAAACCCAAGATAACAAGAATGAACAATATCAAAATGGAGACTGGCCTTGCTATGGGACAAGCAGTTAGAGCAGTAGAGAATTGAACTTTGTGGAGAAAGACTGTTCTCAGTGTGACCAACTCTCGGAATCCTTAAAAGACAATTGAATCCAACAAATAGCAATGTAATATTGACGAGATAAGTTTCTTTCATACCACTAAGTGAGAGATAAATATATGCCAGGACATTTTAATTAAACTCTGAAATATGAGGGTGCCAAGAACTTCAATTATAAACCACAATTGTAACGTGCACTGTATTGACATGGCGGAGAAGCAATGAAATGTTAGGCCTGGTGGGACCACATGTGGATCATTGCCCCGCAGCACATTTTATTTTGGATGAGTATTCCAGTCATGATCCACTCAAACAGACTTGTTTAATGGACTTACCTCACCAGCTTCTTAAAAGTGTTTGAATTTTGCCTGTGCCTGTTCTGTTGAATGAAGATGTATATATGTAATGTGGAACCTCCCTGAAGCTAACTGCTGGACACATCGTTTTTCTGCCCCCAAGGAAAGGTTGTGGAGCAAAAAGGAAAGCAATTGCCTTCATGTTTGCTTTCCATAACGGAAACTCCACGAGATCCATCACCAAATGGAGGTATAAGTATTATTTCAATTTACCGACAGTTTAAAAACTCTGGTGGTGGCATTCATCTCAGCATTATATAGTGGGTAACAGCAAAATAGCACCCTGCTTTACCCATTTCCTGTCAAAAGGAAGGTTGGGAAGTGCACAAAATTGACTGGGAATGAGTTGTTGTCTGAAATTTGCTAGCGTTAAGAAAAAAATCAACTGCTGAACTTGGCCATTCTTATTGGCCAGGTTTTGTGTCTATAAAGATGTCAAAAAGATCAATATTCATCAAAAAATATGATTGCAAATTCTGAACTGCTTAATTCATCATCATAGAATCCCCGACAGTATGGAAACAGGCCCTTTGGCCCAAACAGCCCACACCAATCCTCAGAGCATCCCACCCTGACCTATACCCCTATAACCCACCTAATCTACACACCCCTGAACACTAAGGGCAATTTAACATGGCCAATCCACCTACACTGCACATCTTTGGACTGTGGGAGGAAACCAGAGCACCCAGAGGAAGCCATGCAGACACAGGTAGAACATGCAAACTCTACACAGACAATTGCCCAAGGGTGCAATTGAACCTGGGTCTGTGATGCTGGGAGGCAGTAGTGCTAACCACTGAGCCACTGTGCCGCCACTACTTGTGTAATGAAATGTGAAAATCCACAAGTCACGAACTTGCTCCTCCACAGGGAGGTCACTTAAATTCACCCAGATTAAAATCTTCACAAATCGCAGAAATTGATGTAAACTTCCACTTCCTATGCTCTACTTTTATTTCTGTAAAACACCCAGAATAAGTCATAGCTCGTTACTGAAGTGTAATTAGGTTAACTACATACAAGTCAGAATTATTGTTGAAGAACCACTCTGGTCCTGACAAACTCATTTTATAATTGTGTAAAGTTATGTTTGCCCTTTCTGCAGAAAAGGCACAGATGTTAGAAAGAGCGTCAGAGATTGTAAGAACATCTAATGCTGCAGTCAGTGACAACGAGGTATGGAGCTGGAGGAACACAGCAGGCCAGGCAGCCTCACAGGAGCAGGAAAGTTGACATTTTGGTCTGGACCTTCTTCAGAAATGGGGTGGTGGTGGTTGTCAGGGGTGGGTGGCATGGTGGGTGGGTGCAGTGATGGGCGAGAGAGCTCAGAAAAACATAGAGGAGGGGTGGGGCTGGGGAAGGTAGGTGGGATGGTGATAGGTGATTGCAGGTATGGAGTGGTGGGGATTGGTCAGTGAGATGGGATGAGCGGATATATGGGGGAGAAGATAACAGGTTGTGTCAGGTCAAGGAGGTGGGGATGAGAGGGAGCATTGGTCATGGGATGAGGCCAGGGGTGGGGAGATTTTGAAACTGGTAAAACCCACATTTAGGCCACTGGGCTGTCAGTTCCCAAGGCAGAATATGAGGTGCTGCTCCTCATGTGTTGTTGACATTCCAGTTTCTACCTACATTTCAATAATCTATGCCTTTCTTTCCATGTTTGCTATCTGAGAATCGCTTGTTGACTTAACTGTTGCTGCAACATGGACATCCCTCCAGAGGTGACGTTAATGCCACAGTGATCTCTGTATCTTTGTGGGCAGCTTTCTTTGAGGCCAGTAGCAAGCCCATTAGTTTAATACTGGCCACAGGATCCAAGCCTATTATTGCATTCATTGTGATTTTTATTGCTCGAATCAGGCTTGGAAAGACATAAAATATCTTCGCCTCTGGCTCGAATGTTTACAATTATGCTGCTGCAGGCTTTTCTTCTTCTGAAAAAAAAGTTCAGCTTGTTCTGACAGTCTGTTAAAGATCAGAGACAGATCAACGAAAAACTCATTCAATATATTACAATGACAGCAACCTAGTAGCCATTACTGAGCAACACGCAGTCGTTTTCAAATTTTCTTCACACTCTAGGCCATTTTACAGTGTACCACAAAATCTGTCATAGAACTGAAATGTAGGAATAATAACATAAGAGCCTGTCACACAATGGACAAGACGTTACATTTACCAGTGGGTAAGGGAGGCAGAATGGTAACCAAAGGCGTTGTTTGTTTCAGTTTATGGAATTAAGGAGTCAATGTCTGTTTAGTGGTTTTTCAATGAGAAGGAGGCCAATTAAAGATGCAAAGTTGGGAGGTGCCCAACCAATCAGGAGAGTGATCAGAGACCATAGAGCAGGTGAGTAATGCCCCAATCAGGAAACCAGTTGTGGCCAGAAGTTCAAAGGTAATCTGGCTCTGAATCTTCCACAGTTTCTCACGGAAGGCTCCAAAAAAGTAAAAAAAAAGTTAAATAGCGCCCACCTACCACAAGCAGCAGAATCTACTGTTATGGTCATAGTGCCAGTGGCAGGTCTTTTCTTCTGCCTATGTGCCACTTTGCCATTGATACCGTAAAATGCTGCCAAAAATTTTATATGATGTTTGTGAACTGTAGCAGCCAATGAAAAATTACAGCTGATTGGGACATCATTGAGCTCAATAGCTGTTTAATTAGTCATTTCAAAATGGATAGACTACTGATTTCCTTGCCCACTTACCTTCCATCATGTCAGAGGATGATATGATGTTTTGCCAACATGATGTCCCAACATGGGTGTGGAGTTGTATGACTGGAGTTGTGCCATGATTTAAGAAAGGTGGTAAGGTAAAGTTAGGGAACTATAGACTGGTGAGCCTGGCATCAGTGGTGGGTAAGTTGTTGGATGGCTTTCTAATGGACAAGATTTACATGCATTTAGAAAGGCAAGGACTGATTAGTAATGGCCAATGTGGTTTTGTGTGGGAAAATTGTGTCTCACTAACTTGATTGAGTTTTTTGAAGAAGTAATGAAGAAGATTGATGAAGCAGAATGGTAGGGATTGTCTATATGCGATTAAAAACCAAAGGAACTGCGAATGCTGTAAATCAGGAAGAAAAACAAAAGTTGCTGGAAAAGCTCAGCAGGTCTGGCAGCCTCTGTGAAAAAAAAGTCAGAGTTAGTGTTTTGTGTCCAATGACCTTTCCCCAGAACAGGAAGGATCACCAGACCGGAAACGTTAACGCTGATTTATTTTTCTTCACAGATGCTGTCAGACGTGCTGAGCTTTTCCAGCAACTTATGTTTTTGTTGTAATTGTCTATAAGGGCTCAGTAAGGCATTCAACAAGGTTTGCATGGTAGACTAATAAGTAATGATAACACGGTATTCAGGGTGAGATTGCCAATTAGATACAAAATTGGCTTGATGGAGAGGGTGGGAACAGAGGGTTGCGATGGTGATTTGCTTTTCGGACTGGAGGCCTGTGACCAAGTGTTCCGCAGGGTTTGCTACTGGGTCGACTTTTGTTTATTATTTATATAATCAATTTGGATGACAGCAAAGGAAGCATGGTTTGCAAGTTTCCAGATGACACCAAAATTGGTAGTAGAAGGGACAGTGAAGAAGGTTATCTAAGATTGCAAAGAGATCTTAATCAATTAGGTCAATGGGTTAAAGAGTGGCAGATGGAGCTTAATTTGGATAAATGTAAGATATGGCAATTTAGTGAAACAAACAAGGGCAAGACTTATACAATTACCCTGGATAGTGTTGAAGAACAGAGAGACCTAATGGTTCAGGTACATGATTCTTTGAAATTTGCATCAAGGGTAGACCGTGTGGTTAAGAAGGTATTTAGCATACTCGCTTTCGTTGCTCAGACCTTTGAGTACAGAAGTTAGGATATCATGCTGAGATTCTATAGGATGTTGGTAAGGCCTCTACTGGAGTATGGTGTGCAGTTCTGGTTGGCCTGCTATGGGAAGGATATTATTAAATTAGCGAGGGTTCAGAAAAGATTTATTAGGATGTTGCTGGGAATGGAGGGTTTGAATTATGAAAACAGGCTGGATGGGCTGGGACTTCTTTCATTGAAGCATAGGAGGTTGAGGGGTGACGTTATAGACCTTTATGAAATCACGACAGGCATAGATAAGGTGAATAACAAAGGTCTTTCTCTTGGATGAAAGAGTTCAAAAAAACTAGGGAGCATATTTTTAAGGTGCACGGAGAAACATTTCGAAAGTACATGCCTGGCAAGTCTTTTTTACACAGAGTTCCTGAGGAAGTGGTGGATGCAGGTACAGTTACAGCGTTTAAAAGACATTTGGATAAGTACATGATTGGGAGGTGTTTAGAAGGATGTAGGCCAAATGCAGGCAAGTGGGATTAATTTAGCCTGCTGTGTTCATCCAGCTCTACACTTTATTTTCTCTAAGTTTAGCATGGACTAGTTGTACCTAAAGATCTGTTTCCATGCTGTATGACTCTATGACTCTACACATCTTGATGACTGCTTCATCTCAAGATTGCATCTATTTAACATTTTGTGTTCTGTCTATGCACCAGTTGTTCTTAATGTTTCTGATATTGTACTGTGGGGCTGTCTTAAGGTATTATGGAATTGCTCCTTTCCTCTTAAGATATAGTGAAGTTTCTGGCCTCTGAAAATTCAGCACTTTCCCTCAATTAGTCCGGTATCTCAGTGTCATCTTTGTAAGTCTCAATGTTTCTTTGTACAATGTCCAAGGACCTGTTCACAGGTTCCCTGGTTAACTTGAGAAAAATATCAACAATCCTTACGTGGGAAGGCACAAGACATGTTAAATTTTGCTGAGAGAATGCAAAGTCAGATTCAATGTATCAGCGAAAGCACACAAGCCTCCAAACACCAGATGTACTCAACATGTGGCAGAGTCTGTAGATCACGCATTGGAATTAACAGTCATCTCAATACCAACCAAGCTGAAGTGGAAGCAAGTCATCCGCAATCCTGAGGGACTGCCTTTAAAGCAAAAGACAGGCAAAGTAATGTGCAAAAGCTCCAGAATGGTGTACATTTAGAATGGGCATTCACGTAACAATTCAAAAGTTCTGACAGCATCTCCCAAGGTAGAGAAGGGCAAGACATGTGGAAGTAAAATCATGCAGTTCAGATAAATGATTTTAGAGGAATATTTAAAAACTGCAGAAAAGTAAAACATTATGTGGTAATATTACTTGTAAACATGATTTTCCTTTTTTTCTTATTCTATTTTGCTTCTTCTTAGCAAGTATGTGTTCTTAAATATTAAATATGTTAATGTTGATAAAACAAATGAGACAGGACAAAACTAACAACTTAAATGAAAATCATTCTCATCAAGTCTGAAACAGAATTTGACAGAAAGGATTATAAATCATTTGATGCACTAGCACTTCGTAATAAAGTTAAAAGACAGTGAAATCTCATGAAACCAAATTATCCAGATTACTGGACGTAAGAATTTGCAGAGCATTAGAATCAATGAACCTCAACAAAAGAATATCTCTCACTGAACTTTCTTTCTAATAGAAATTCTTGTGTGTACACTACAATATTTGACACCATTCATTTGCCAATAGTTAGAGAGCTACTTACATGATCTTCAATTTTACTGAGTAATGGCTAACCTTGTTGTCCAACTATGCATTAATACAATCAATCTATGCTCAATCCTGTTCTTACAATATTCTCTGCCTATGCATTGACGCAGAGAACCATGTTTGGTTCTGTCATTTTAGCTGGCTCATGTGCAATAATTAATGTATTACCATCATCAGTGGTGTACTTGGCTGCAGAATAGATCAATGTTTTTTCCACTTGTGAAAACCAAGTTTGAATTGAGGTTATGGAAGAAGTACTTCTGTTCCAGTTGACCGATTGGCAGTGATACTAATTCAACTGAGTGAAAAAGACTTGCCACACAATATTATCCCTAAGTTGGAATTCATGCACAAATTTTCAGTCATATTCAACCAAAGTGAACAATAAGAGATTGAGAGGAGGTGTCAATATGCCATGGTCCATATTGCTCAAAGATCCTGGTAGACATGTTTATAATAATTGTACCAGTTCTAGTTGTTTATGGGGTAACATTTACCAATTGTCATTCTGGCGCAGAACATTGTTTGATTGGGGATTCTATCATGGGTGTTTAGTAGAGAGATACCTGTTGGTTTGCTGGGCTGATGGAAACATTAATTCTTCTAATGTCTCACCTGCTATAATGTAAAGGAGCCTACATGATAGATCCAGGCAAATTTGCATCTTTTCTGTGGCTGGGTTTCCAGGTCCTGGAAATCCAAATTTGCTGCAATTAATACAGTTTATTTTTGAGGCACACAGCCTCATCAACTTATTTTAGAGGGTGCCTGGAGAGAAGATCATATATTTCATTTCATCCTTGTGGGTAGTGTTTTTGTCCTAAATTCCTACCCTAACCCTCAATGCTCCTAATGTTCATTGACCTTCCTAGTTTCCTACTACTGTCTGAGGTTGAATCTCTCTTAAGTGACCCTAGCTTTTACTGTGCCTCTCTTGGAATCCTACACCACAACAGCAACCTCAATCCCCCATCCTACTCTGATGCAAATTACCCCACTCAATGCACCCTTACGGGGCAACTCATTCCTACCGCTCTCTTATCGCACACACCCATTCAAACTGTGTGCACTGCCTTTGGATGAGGCGTTCCTCTGCCAAACCACATCGGCGATAGCTCTGTATTTATTATCAAATCACACCTTTGCTTCTTACCTGCTTGTCTGACACCTTCTCCTTTTGTACATCTTACTTTATTCCAGCAACTGCATCTTTCAGTAAAATCCTTTTTTTTCTGCCATCCAACCATGTACTAATTTGTTCCATGGTTTTAGATTTGCTTCCAAAGAGTTTAGAAATATTTGAGCCTGTTGGGAAAGCGATTGATGGAGTAATTAAATGTATTCATATCTTTCATTAATATGGGTAGGTTTCTGCAAGAATGGGAGAGAGACTTTGTAGGCAGCTCTCAATCATCTTGAGTAAGACTGGAAAACAAGCTTCATAGACTATGTGATTAGTTAAAGGACAACATGTGTCTCTAAAGAGGTTCTCACCACTTTAGGGCAAGTACAGTTGCTGTCTGTTTCCAGCTTAAAAGCTAATAGTTGGGACCCGGTAACTCCGAGCATCGTCATGGTGAGTTAGCTAGCAATCTTAATCTGCTGGGCCTATGCTGCCATTGGGAATGGAAAGATAGAAATTTATTACTATTACCTCTTTATAAAGGAGACTGATAATATAACCCACTTCTAAATTTTAATTATTAACCCTGGAGGACATCACCATGGTCAAAAATTCATCTTTAATAAGAAAGGGTAGATCTTTTAATAAAACGTGTCTTGTATTTCTGAAAATGAAACTACAGCATGGTAATAAAAGCTTTTATTTTCAGCACTAATATCCACAACAACATTGATCCTAGGGAAAATTTGCATAATTTCTGTCAGTTTGTATATTTTATGTAGAATCATCATAACAAGTGAGAGGGTTTTTGAAATATCTATTAGTGTCAGATTTGCTTAACATTTGAAATTAAGCTTTTTTATGTTGCTGTTAATTTATCAGTTCAATGCTTTTTATTTATCTGGATGAAATATTATGCTTATTATTGGTCTCATTTGTAATTACAATATCAATACAGGACAGGTGAGTTGTAGTACAGTATAAAGCTTTTTAGATCTTGTTTCAAGGGGCAAGATGCATCTCCAAATCTGATGTTAACAATGCTTAACTTCAAATAATAAAGTAAGTACAATTTCAGGAGCAAAATAGATAATCCTCTTTTTCATAGAATTTCATGTTTTGTAACAAACTAATCATTGTCTAAAATTACACTATGTCATCAAAAGAAACTGATGCTGTTTGATAAATTGAAAGGCAATTTTGAATTAACTTTCAGCACATCATTCACTTCCAACACAACTCTCTTATTCTTTTCTCTGCCTAGTTTCTCCAAACCTAGCGTACCTAACCCAACCAAATCAGCTAAGCCTACAAGTGTGCCACTTACAAGTGTGCATTTGTCCCAATCCAATGTTACCAATCACATCAACACATGTTGTATACCATAGTCCTATGTATTCAAACAAAAACATATATCTTCACAAAACATATGGATAAGCATAAAATTAAATTAATTACGTAAAAAGATGAATGTTTACCATATGTTTTTTCTTTAAGAAGAAACAATACACTAACCCTTTGTGTATTGCATTAACAGAAGTTCATTACAGGAGTGGAGGACATAATAGGCGCTGCAGAATCCCAGATAACAAGGTGTAGAGCTGAATGAACACAGCAGGCTAAGAAGCATTTTAGAAGCAGGAGTGGTTACTTTGACAAATCTGGGCTAGAACGATTCCACTTGCTTTCCATCCAGTGACCCCTGCTGTACAGTATGCCTTTACACAGAAGGACGAGGACGTGACTGAACTTAGCTGTGATCCTCCCCTGGTCAAACCTCGGTGATATGGTGCAAAGATTTGAGTAGCTAACAATGGTTGAAATTTTATTGAAGGCATTATCTATCAGAAGAATTATATTCAACCATAATCTGTAACCTATGGCTGGTATATTTCCAAATTTACCACCACTGTCAAGTTGGGGAACCAAGCTTGGCTCAATGAAGAGTGTAAAAGAGCATGTAAGGAGCAACACTAGATATACCCGAAAATGAGAGATAATGGGAACTGCAGATGCTGGAGAATCCAAGACAACAAATTGTGAAGCTGGATGAACGCAGCAGGCCAAGCAGCATCCCAGGAGCACAAAAGCTGACGTTTCGGGCCTAGACCCTGCTTGGCCTGCTGTGTTCATCCAGCTTCACACTTTACCTGAAAATGAGATGTCCACATGATGCAGTTACAAAACAGGAATGCTTACATGCCAAACAGAAGAAGCAACGTGCCATTGACAGAGCTAAGCAAACTACACCTAATGAATTCAATTTAATTTTTGCAGTCCTACCACATTACTTAATGAACACTGAGCCTCAAGTGTACTGTGTTATGGAACCCAAAGTCTCTCAATGTCCAGCTGGCATGAGATCAATGGAATCATATCATGCAGATCACTTCTCCTGGCAGCAGTTATATGATATCTCCATTCTCATGCTGCCCACTGTGCCAAATGTTTTTCAACCACTACAGCAAACTAACACAGGTCTGCTGGATTGGTGAGAGTGATCTACTGATGGTGTGTCTCATAACTCTGTTCTGCAAATCACATATACCAGGCAATATGCATACAGTGAAACTCATACTGGCACAAAAAATGTAATGGAGCAAACCATTGCTGTATAAAAAATATACCCCTTAGGTTTGAACTCCCCCACCCTTTTCCCTATTCAACTTATTCATGCCACTAATGATTTTACAAACCTCTATAAGATCACCTCTCAATCTCCTACACTCCACTGGAAAACACCCAAGCATATCCAAATCCAAGATTATGAAGGGCATGGACAGAGTGAGCAGTCAGAATCTTTCTCTCAAGGGGCAAGGTTTAAAGATGACGTCGTGGGTGCCTGGAACTCGCTGCCAGAAGAAGTAGTGGAAGCAGATACTCCAGTGACTTCTAAAGGGCCTCTTGACAAATAAGATAGTAATAGAGGGATACTGTCCCCGGAAGGGAGGGGGTTTTTGTTGTGACGGGAAGCATGTCAGAGCAGGCTTGGAGGGCTGATTGGCCTGTTCTTGTTCTGTAATTTTCTTTATTCCTTGTTCTATCCAACCTATTTTTCTAACTCAAACCTTCCATTCCCGGCAACTTCCCTGGTAAATCTTTTCTGAACCCTCTGCAATATAATATCGTTTCTACAGCTGGGCAGCAGAACTGCACACAATACTCCAGAAGAAGCCTCAGCAATGTCCTGTACAACCTCAGTGTGACGTCCCAACTCCTACACTCAAAGGCCTGAGCAATGAAGGCGGGCGTGCTAAATGCCTTCATAAATACCCTGAGTAATTGCGATGCACTAGACAGGAACTTCTGGATTTCAGTTGTACAGATTTCAGATGTCAACGCCAGTTTCACAGGGTTATGAATTGAATACTGTTTCTTAATCACTCTGACTGCAAACTCTGGGCTAATATATAGTGACAATTTCGGCATTTCTTCTGCTTTATTATGTTCTAAAGCAAGTCCTAATGGTGATATTGACTTAGTGATTCACTTATCCCACAGACTGAATCAACACTGGTTAATCACTCTCCAGAACATCAGGGGTGCTTCAGCTTCTGACGACTGTATGGTCAATTACCTTCTATCATCTGAATGTCATCCTTTATTATGGAAATAATGTGATAATTATAATATATCAGAAAACTTTTTAAAAAGCAGCAGAAATGTATTTAACCAGGCTCTTCCAAACTCTGTGGCCTATATTATCTGAATGCATTGTGAAACCTAATCCTGTTCTCTAAAGAAAAGACTCACATTGAATTACCAATCAGTTAAAATACTTTGCATTTCCAGCCACAGAAAATTGAATAACAGAAATGAAGAACATGCCTACAAATCCCATAGGTTCACAAGCTTGTAAAGCTTTATCTAAAATTACAGAAAAAGAAATGATAAAAATGTAAAAATATCAGAAATAACGGCAAGACAACACCTTTCAATACACTTGAAGTTGATTCTCCTTAAATCCACTTTCCCAACCTATCCATACCTGTCGAGTCTCTTAGTGTTCCTCAACTTGTTTATTATCCTCTTCATGACACAAAAACCTTCCAAGTAATTATCATTATACTTTCATCTTTCAAACAAAGAAAAAAATGAGACTATCCAATTATCACTGCAGTTCATTGCCTTGAGTTGTCTCAAAATATATCAACCAAGTGTACTGTTTTTCACAGTTGCAGGATCCCATTGTGAATAAATTTACTGCAGCTACAAGCAAAAGGAAATTAGATAAAGGGAAAGAAAATAAAAAATAGACTGAAATCAGCACAAATTCAACCAAGCAGAAAATAGCCAGAAATAAATTGTTACTGAATTAAACAGCAGAAAAATAGTTTTAAAATGTATGCCTTTATTATGCACATATTTTAACTATGGTAACTGTCACCTTTCATCAAGAACATGAACTTGATTTGCCCCCTCCTCATATGAAATTTTGAAGTATTTCTAAACTGTCAGTCTTGAAAATTCAAGTGTCAAATATATTGCAAAAAAACTAGAACAAATTCAATTCATCATCTATGTGTCAAATAGACATTAGTTAATGAGAAAATGGAAACAGTTTGAAATGTTTTGCGTCAGTAAAGTCAACTTTCAAAGGAGTTTGTAGAGTATCCAGTGCTGGAAATTCTTTTGTCTTCCATGAATTAGCATTTTGCTTTTATTTCCAGTGGGCACAGACTTATAAACAGTCTATTTTAATTGATATTTGTATTTAATCAGAAAACTAGCCATTACAGACACTGATGGTAAGATCTCGCTCTCGTAACTGGAGATGCAATTTAGGACTTGTTTTCTTCATTTAAGTTAAGAGTTGAATTCAGTGAGTGAAGGGCAGGAGACTGGAAACCTTGATTTTTTTACCCAGTTGATATTCTGAGCTAAACATTTGTTAGTAAATAAGTAAATAAAAATGAAAACATGTTGTGATATCAATGAAAAATTTATGTTTCTATAAATTTAATACTGCTCTGAGAACTTTACTTGTCCAAAAATAGATTCATGAGCGTTGAGAACTTTTTGTAACTTAAGCTTTGGTTGAAATCAATAGTAACGTGCTGAAAGAATTCCATTTCTGAAGAGAAAATTACACCATATCAATTCTGTGAAATAGTGAGTTTAATTTATTTTCATAATTGCACAACAACAATGGTAGAATGCCATAATACCTTACGTTTGAAACAGTATGGCTGCACTACATTGCCACATATTTCATAGAGAACCAGAGAGAAGAGGGGAATCCAATCAGGGAGTGTAAAGGATCTAAAACGCACATGTCTGTGTATTTCCCTTAACATATTCAGCTAGATTTACATGATCTATTCCATAAATAACAAACTTTATGCAAAAAGTGGTAAATGGCACTTTTTTACACCCCCTTTGAAGTCTTTCTGTTCTTTTGCCCTAAAATTGACACCTTTGAGTTTCATTTTATTACACATCTGGAGTTTTCTCCTTTCTCACATTTTTCTCCTTAAAAGTTTTCTGAAGCCATGGTCCACTGTCTTGGATCGCAGGGTGCATCCAAGTGGTTCTTTTTGGATTCAGTTAAACGTAGTTAAGAGAAGGCGCTTCAACAGCAATTTGCTTAAATGCCAACATTTATTGAGTAATAATAAAAAATGAAAATAAAAATAATTGAAAAAGGGAGGGAGAAAATAATACCCCTCTTGCCCTTCTGCTGTCAGGGACCCCTCAATCGATGGGTGGTCTGGAGGCTGAGGTTGTCCTGGCATTGTTCGCGATCCTGGTCCAAGGTGAAGTCCAGCAACTTGAAACAAAACTCTCTTTCTCTTTTGTGGTGTAACAAGCAGCCAGACACAGATAAAACAACCACGTGAAAACATGTTGATTGTGCCAGCTCCAGCACGTACAGGAATGTTCACAGGACTCATTCAAGGTCATGCAGCTATCGAATATCATCAACAGGTTTTGCCTTTTGGCCCATCCTATACAATCCACCCTGGATGGTATTTGACAGTGCATGTTACAATTGCAGATGCAGATGCAAACCAATGATAGTCATGCGAGAATGTACAATAAGAGTATATAACCTACCCTAGAAAATTAAAACTACAATGAAATTAAGTGTCATCAGTATGAATATACAACAATAGGGTGTATCGTCAAAATAGCGATCACAGTGGCCTTTGAGGACTGACCCTTAAATATATATCCCACGTGTGATGTATGGCTAAGGCTGTGATGGAACCAGCAAGTTGTGCCACCTGACTGATGCAACCAGAATACTGCCTACTTTTTTTTCAGTTAATGTATTTACATAATTTGCTCTAAAATTCAGAATAGCCTAGATTCTTTAATTTCTGGCGTTTTTTTTATTCTCCAGTTTCTTCTTCACAGATCATCTCACCCAATAACAGTAAAATAACATAATTACATGGAATTAAAATTTCTCCAGCTCTCTTCATCTGCATCCATCTTGAGGATACTTCTTCAATATCCTCTTAGCCAATGTTATGAATGGTAGTATCACTGAGTGGTAACTACCTCCAAATGCTCGGAGCTCCTTTTGAGCTACAATGTGCGTGGTATCAAACAATACAGCTCTTAACATTCATCAGGCTTTACGTTCAACTTATGCTTCCTGCCTTTTATTGTTCCTGGGGTTCCCTTACCACAGACTCCTACACCACTGAATGTTACCTCAGCCTTCTTTCACATCCACTAACTGTCGTAACACATTGCAATTTCAACTACTAGTTTAAACACTGTAGTACATGCATCGTACAAACGCTCAAGATGCTGTATTTGTATGTCATCCCATGGGCCCTTTCACTCATTCCACCATTACTCCTCTTTCTGTAACATTCTGACATCATAACCAATCACACTTTTTATTTTGATTGTAATTCTTTACACATTGCTTTCACTAATACTACTTTCATTGTTTTAAAGTCAGTTTCTCTACTGTTTTTGTGTCAGGGTCTTTTTGTTTATATTATGCTTTTGTACTCTTCCAAGCCTCACTAATTCTTCCTTAGATGTACATTTCTGAGACCCATTCTTCAGTTTATGTTTTCATCATCTCATGTTTGTTATCTCCAAGGTAACATTCATGAACAGTGCCCCAAGACCATGTCACTCATTCTTGACTCCCACATGATCTTATCAAATGATCTATGAGATTTTACTTATCTGTCCACATATGGTCCCGATGCCTCAGGTAGTGGCTTGATCACCAATCCAATTCCCTTTAAAGGAAAGACAAGGACACAAATATCATCAAGAGAAAACTATCTGTTTCTTGCTCTCACTTAAATCTCCTTTTCACCGCTGTAACATTTTAACCTGAATTGCCACTTCAACTCATTATTCCATTTTTTTTTGTCTTCTGCCACCAGTCTCCACCCTTAATTACTTCATCTCATCCAATTTTGCAACTTAACTGTCACCACTATATCTAATTACAGAGATCTGTAGGGATTTGTAATCCATGGAACATAATCTTATAATATCTTAAAACAGACATCAAATGTTTCTGTTTGATTCAGGTACAACATATTTTGCTTGTCCTTTGTCTAAGACGACCCACATTTTCTTGAAAGTTACTTGATGACTCATTCTAGATCTTTGCTATATCTCTGTAAATTTGTCTTACTTCAATGTTCTGCTTATCCCCTTAAAGTCATTAACTATTTTCATGCATTGAAACCATTGAGACTGTGTGCCTGCACTTTATAATTTCCCAGAATCCATGTAAATTTTCAGATAACTATCCCATTTAAATGTTTTTAAATACCTAGTCATGTGAGTCTTAATGTAGTTTTGGAAATGATATGCTTAAGTGTACTCAGGCTCGGTGGTTTGGAGATTCCCGACACTCACTGCAATTAATAATTCCACAGTCTTTCCCCAAAACTGAAATGTGTTATGATGAATTGATGAAAGGCTTGTTGGGTTGAGGGTGCCTCATCCATCACTGTATTGCAATGTTGAGATTCTAAAAATGGGTTCAACCTTCAGTGCCTCCAATTTGTAAAAAAAAACAAGCTCCATCCATTCCACATCAAGAAGAATTGGTTAACGGGTATTAATCTGCTACGGATTCAAAACAAAAATGGGATGGGGTATAAACTCTTGCACGCGGTATGTCAGCCATCTCTTCTCCTCCTTGATGGAAGGGAAAGCCCATTTTTTGGTTAAATTTGCCTTTCCTCAGATTCTTGCAAACAGGAAGTTGGATTTTCAACATTCCAGTATCCCTATCACTTGGATATTAACAATTAGTCAATCTTATCATAAGGAATTAAAATTTTACTCATGTTACAACAGTATTTGGGAATTCAATCTAACCGGAAAATGAAATTCCAAACTGGGTAACTTCATGAATTAAAATTTACCCAAGTCCAAACACAACATGGAGCCAATTGCAAAAGGTAAATTTTTACCAAGCTTTGTGAACCAAATTTTTGAATGAATATTTCGTTGATTTTTGCTTTACATAACCATGGACAACTTCTTAAAAACACATTATTAACCATACATGTCCCACATTGATACAGGCACACGACACACGTTCAAATCATGAAACATTCCTAATATGCAAGCTAACTTCAAAGTAACCCCCAAATCTTAAGCTCCAGGGAACAAAACCACACAAATTATACAAGATGACATTCAACAGCCAACAAAAAAAAATGCATTCAAACTAGCCCGCAAAGGATTAACTCTTCTGTAACATTAAGTACACTTGCACGGCACAGAAACTTAGCCTCCAGTTCTCCCCTTCTCCAGTTATAACTGTTGCCCATCCTTTCAGGGGGCTTATGTTGCTAACATTTTAGCTACAGACCTGAATCCAGAGTCTGCTGCATTCTTCCCTGGAATACAGAAGGTCTTCAGAACATTAGGATGCTTTTCCCTTCTCCTGTACATTTGTCTGAATCACATTCTCATTGCCAAAGATGCCTTGGATCACAGGGCGTATCCAAGTGGCTCATTTCAGATTTGGTCAAATGTAATAAAGACAAGGCTTGACAACAGCAATTTGCTTAAATATCAACATTTATTGAGTAATTAGAAAAAGGAACATTTATTAAGTAAATAAAAGGAATGAAAAAGAGAGGGAGAAAAAAATATGCGTCACGCTCTTCTGCCCATCAGGCACCCCTCGATTGATGGCTGGTCTGGAGGCTGAGGTTGCTCCTGGCATTGTTTGCAATCCTGATCCAAGGTGAAGTCTGGCAAATTGGAACAAAACTTTTGCTCTTAATTGGTGTAACAAACAGGCAGGCACAGAAAGAAACAACCACAGCAAAAACAACATATTGATTGTGTCAGCTTCAACACATACAGGAATGCTCACAGGACTCATTCAAAGTCATGCAGCTGTCGAATACCACCAACAACTTTAGCTCTTCAACCCATCCCATACATCTACCTTTTTGTTTTAGTTGCATCTTCAAAGTCTTCCAAGATCCTCTGCTGCCTTCAGAATTTTCCTGTTTCGCTTGTATTCCTTTGGACAATATTTTAATTCCAAATCCTAACTCTGGAGGATTTATCCCAAGTGGACAACATGCTTTGTCTTGTGTGTTTAAGCAATACCATTATCCACAAGGTGAGGAAAGTCTAGGGTATCTTGGGCTGTGTTTTTCTGCACACACTGCCCCTTGCTTCTTATAATGATATAAGGCTCTTCAGCTGCTTATGCACGGTAACACACTATTCTTCACTTCTAAACCTTGTGGTTTCTCATATATACCTCTCCAGTATAGGATCGTTGGTGTCTCTCTTGACATGCTCACTCTAGTCTGATAGCAGAGTCATGTGATTAGTTAAATCGTGACATCTAGCACAACTACTACATTGCTGAAGATCCTGTTGGCATCCTTATCAACTATACCCTTTATGTTTAATTCTCTTCCATATGTTCCCACTGTTATTTATTTCCAGTTCAGCCCCATTTTTGTTGACCTCTTTTTGCTTGGGGTGCCCTTTGGTTTGAGCGCTTCATGCCTGGCTGGGAAGGTTTTCAGGATCAACCAGTGTGGCTGCCTCACTTGGGCAGGCTGGGTGCATCACTAAGACTTTTCAGCCATCACACATGTTAGCAGTAGACAATGATAATACCCCGCAAGACAGTTTACGATTAACTCCTATCATGATCTGGGTGGACTGGGCATTCTGCATTCCTTGCAATGTAACATTTTAAGCAAACAACTACATTGGTTACAAAGGATTCATGCTACCAAAGAAATATGCACTCACTAGTCCTTTTAGAAAGAAGTCTAACTCTCCAGGTACATAATCGGCTTTGTGAAAAAAATGTTTGACTCAGTCTTTGCTTACATGATTGTCACTGTGACCATGATTTCATTGTCCTGGGCTGTTAATAAATGTTCATTGCAGACTAATGAATGCAAAAGAGGTTCCTGATCATCACAGTTGAGAAAGTTGACTCACCTGAAACATTCCGTAACCTTCATCTCAAAATTTAAACCCTGGAGGAAATCTGAATTTCAGCAGCCACCTGATTAATATCTCCCTGTCACCCTTCTAAATGCTTAGGGCAAGCCCAGGACATTCCACCTTACATTTCAATGATGTAAGATGATCTCGTGGCATTCATTCAAAACTGGTTTGGAACCCTTCTAATAACCTGGTCATTGTTACCCCCTTAGTTATCATCATCAGGATTAGATTAAATAGTCACTAAAATTATAGGTAATTGTGGGGTCTTGCCCTGCAATATGCTGCAGCCTTCATCAATATAATAATAGCCATGAGAATTCATCATATCTGAGTGATATGAGTTTTTGCAAAAAGTTTTAAGATGGAATGTAAAAAGAAGTCTTTGTTCTCATTTTTCACTTTCCATCTGATATTTATTCGAGGTTACTGAAAAATTTGAATTCACAATCATTTTCTTTTGATAATTAAATTGAGTCATATCACAAGACCAAAAAGCTATGTGTTGATTTAATAATCTCCTGCAGGAAAAATAATTATTTTTACAGTCCACATAAAATTGAGACAAAAAGAAAAACAATTTCAAATTAAGGCAGAGCACTTAGTTGCATTGCTTTTGAAGAATCTAGAAGTGGTTATTACTACATATGGAACTATTGGAAGGCTACATGCAGTAGAAGTGTAGGTTCAAGTGAATTTGATTTAATAATTGAATAGACTGGAATTCAACGGGGGCGCATATGATATGATGTGAACACTTATTTAGGCTATGTTGTGTTATAGATACTGTCCCGGTCTCTAAGCCAAAAGCAAAAGCAGAAATTGCTGGAAAAACTCAGCAGGTCTTCAGTCCCTTCCAATCTGATGAAGGGTTACTGGACCTGAAAAGTTAACTATGATTTCTCTCCACCGATGCTGCCAGACCAGCTGAGCTTTTCCAGCAATTTCTGCTTTTGCTTTTGGCTTAGAGACCGGCACAGTATCTATAACACAACATTTGTGGAGAGAAATCAAAATTAACTTTTCAGGTCCAGTAACCCTTCATCAGATTGGAAGGGTCTGAAGACCTGCTGAGTGTTTCCAGCAATTTCTGATTTTGTTACTGATTTCCAGCATCCACAGTTCTTTCAGATTTTATTTTCAGGTCAAAAGCTCTAGGTTTGAGTTCCATTCCAAAACCTTTTAGAAGGTAGCAAACAAGTATCAACCTGCAAACCTGTCTAAAAATTCTGAGAGCATGAAAGATCCTGGGTTAGCCACATGACAGAAGAAACATTTGGAGACTCTGCCATCACTATCCATTGCTCAAGACTGCAACATTAATGTACATTGCTACAGAAACTAGCTAGACCACCTTCAGTGACCTCTGACATAACATCACCGAACACCTATTGAGCAGATGCACAAATACACAACCAGTAAGCCCTCTCATTATCACCCAGCAAAGGTTCCATGATCAAGGCCATTAATCTCCCATTCATTCACTGCAGAATCACAGATGCTAGTGTTGTACTTGCGAAAATGAAAACCTCAAATGAGACTTTCATTTGTTTGAAATTGATTAATGACATCATTTTCAAACTTTATTATAATGATGTAATTAGTATCAATAATTGGCAGCTTTACAATCTGAATGATCTCCTCCTGTTCCTATTGATCATAGGAAAACTTACCCAAATGCCATTGAATCAATTCAAAACAAATAACATGATATTATTAATGAAGATTTGCAAGAGGTCTTTGCTAAGTTCCTCACAAATATTTCCTACTGAGACTAAAATTTGTGACTATTTTAGAAAAGGGGTGGCACCAGGGGCCCAGGTTTGATTCCACCTTGGGCAACTGTCTGTGTGGAGTTTGCACATTTTCCCTGTGTCTGTGTGGGTTTCCTCTGGGTGCTCTGATTTCCTCCCACAGCCCAAAGACGTGCAGGCTAGGTGGATTGGCCATGCTAAATTGCTCGTTATGTTCAGGGATGTGTAGATTTGGGAGATGGGTCTGGGTGGGATGCTGTAAAGGTTGGTGTGGACGTGTTGGGTCAAAGGGCCTGTTTCCACACGGTAGGGATTCTACGATCTATGAAAACCTGGATGTAAATTACCTGACGGAAAGGAACAAGTGGTTACTAAGTAAATGAACCATCTCTGGGTGAAAGGTAGTAACTGGCTGCCCTCAAGGGATCAGCCTGGACTAACTGTTTGTAAACCACATTCATAGTGCAGATTTAGTAACCTAACATAAACTGACAGATTCACAGATTGTTCTCAGATGAGTAAGGGAGTGACATAGCGATTGAGACAGAGCCAGACACTCCTCAAGAAGTTAAGTAAAATTTGACTTGCAAGTAGAAATTAATACAGATAAGTATAAACTAATAAATAGATAAGACATGAGTGTCATAGATGTGTGACAAAATATTTCACACTCAATCTATCAAGTTACTGTAGAATAGTAATAGAATTATGCTAATATAGTTAGTTATATGATGAGATAAATTGAATATGTTAGTATTAATCTGTTCATGCCCAGGTCAGGCTTCACCGCAAGTATTATGTTTCATTTCATTTATCAATAAATGGGAAACTATCAAACCATTGAAGGCAGTGTAGAAAAGGGTCTCAACATATTTCGACAGAGGAATAGATTCTGTGGAAAGTCTAGGAAAAGTGGTAACAAAAAACAAAGTTGCTGGAAAAGCTCAGCAGGTCTGGCAGCATTTGTGGAGGAGAAGAAAGAGTTAATGTTTCGGGTCCGGTGACCCTTCCTCAGAACTGATGGTGGCTGGGAAAAGAGATAATGGGAACTGCAGATGTTGGAGAGTCCAAGATAATAAAGTGTGAAGCTGGATGAACACAGCAGACCAAGCAGCATCCCAGGAGCACAAAAGCTGACGTTTCAGGCCTAGACCCTTCATCAGAAGCTCGAAACGTCAGCTTTTGTGCTCCTGAGATGCTGCTTGGCCTGCTGTGTTCATCCAGCTTCACACTTTATTATTGTGGCTGGGAAAACATCAGTTTATAGGAAAATACTAGGCAAAGTGGTGTTTTAAAGGCAGAAATTTGTGTCTCTTTATATATGCTTCAGAAATAATATACTGACAAACAGCATTGCCAACAACACTGCAGCTATTCAGGCATAAGAGATCAGAATAGTAGATTTGTGAACATTAGGTACGTATTTCAGGATGGAAAAACAAATTTACAACTGAAAAGAATTCCAAGACTCTTATGTTCAAAGGGGTAGATTACATATGACTAGAGGTATTATCTTGGAACAAATGTCATCCTTAATTCCCAGTTTGAAATAGTTCACTGTTTAGAACAATATTCTTCTCTTTTTGCATGAAAGATTAAATGTCTGTATTCCACCAACATCTATTGGGTAAATGGCAGCTGAATCGGATATAAACTACTGATACAGTGGATGTGATGACGAGAAAAGGATGTCCTGCCTGTTTAACACTCAGTTAGAAAAGGAACGTTTAGCAGTAGGCTTTGATGTGAGAAAGTTTACAGATGGGTATTTATCATAGTAACAGATCACAGATCCCTGCTAGAGATACTGAAGGAAGACAAGGTGGTGCTGCCCATAGCTTCTGGTAGAATTCAGCATCGGGCCCTTATTCTCAGTGTGTACAGGTGCAAGTTAGAACACTGTCTGGGAAGCCAAGTGGCTAACACGGATGCTTTGAGCCACCCTCCCATTGGCAGATACTCCAGCAGAGGTGCCTCCCCTGGGAGAGTCCATTTTGATTCTAAACTTCCTGGATGCCCTTCCAGTGACCGCAGGCAATATCTGACTGTGGGCACAAAAAGATCCAGTCCTAGTAAAACTGAAACAGCTGGTTGTAATGGAGGAAGTGGAATGGGTCATCACAACCTGGACTGAAACTGGACACAGCAAAACTAGGTCACTGTAGAGGACAGCAGATTACTGTGGGGGAGTAAGTGTGATTGTCCTGAGTAAAGAGGTAATGGGAACTGTAGATGCTGGAGAATCCGAGATAAACATCTGATGAAGGGTCTAGGCCTCAAACTTCAGCTTTTGTGCTGCTAGGATGCTGCTTGGCCTGCTGTGCTCATCCAGCTCCACACTTTGTCGTCCTGAGTAAAGATTGCCACTGGTTACTGGCTGGACTCCACCAGGGGTTTCCAAGATGAAGATGCTAGAAAGAAGCTATGCCTGGTGGCCAGGGTTGTATGCTGACATTGCTATGTTGGTTGGGCAGTACCCAGAGTGACAACAACGACAAACATTGCCACCGGCAGCACCCCCTCATTCATGGGAATGGCTGGGTAAACCCTGGAATTGGTTGTGTGTTGACTATTTCAGTCATTTGATGGGCTTAATGTTCCTGGTCATTTTGAACGCCCATTCAAAGTGGTTGGACTTGCATAAAATTTGTTCAACAAAGTCGGGGATGACAATTGAGAAGCTGTGAGCGTTGTTCATAATACATGTAGCAGTCATTTATTGGTATTGGTTAATGAGACGTCATTTACCCTCAAATATTTCCTAAAGTCCAATGGCATCGGGTGCATAAGGACAGATCCACACCATCCATTGTCCATTGGTCTAGTGGAAAAAGTGGCCCAAACATTGAAGGAAAGCTTCAAGAAGCAGCCTACAGAGTCAGTTGAGACAAAAATGTCCCAGTTCCTGTTCGATTATAGAATATCACCACATGCAACAACAGGGATAGCTCCAGCAGAACTGCTGATGGGTAAAAGACTCTGCACCAGGTTAAACCTGATATTTCCAGTCCTGGGGGTGGGTGTAGGGTGGAAGGGCAGCAGGAATGCCATTGCTGGCTAAATGCCTCCTCCTAGTAAGAGAGGCAATTTAATTCAGTGGATGAGGTTTGATGCCTGAACATGGAAATGGCCTTGTACGGGTACAAGGCGACGTTGACACGAGGTCAGGCCCCATCACCTACGAATTTCAGGTAAGTGATACAGTCCTAAACAAACATGTGGATCACCTGAAAGCTGGAGCAGGAACATAATATCCCTGGCCCATCAGAAAAGCCAGAAGACTGGCAGAAACTGCAGGTATTCTCCCTCCATTTAGTATCGATGAAACCTCAGAGTTTGAAATGGATGCAGCTCGAAGAGGAGGAGATTCTTCTGAGATGTTCGAGGTGCAAGAGACAGGCCATGGTCCTGTATATGCCTGCTGTGTCTGAGTTTGAGTTGGAGGAGCCGGATCTAGGCTGAAAGCATTACAGGAGAAGCAACGAGTGAAAGACCAGGCCTACATCCCAGGACTTGGGGTGTGCGGTGGCTGGGGGAAAGGGGTAGTGATAGAATCAGATGGACCTCACCAATTACAAGCTTCTTGATTGGGCTTGTTAAGATGGGCTAATCAGGAATGCCTCTGCTGACTGATATAACCAGGATATGAGAATCTCCTCAGTTGAGGATTGACTCCGAGCTGGCTGGCTACAGCAAGTGTACAGTGCACTATTAAATACTGGGTGACTTGGTGGTGGGATACCAGCCTCTGTGCAGTTATTTCACCAAGTATTGTAATTAGACGTGGTCCCATCACTGATCATTGTGGCCCTTCATTAGTTACAGGTTGCTATTCTGAAAAAGCTCCCAACTCTCTCTTCCATTAGTTTGGCATTCCTTCATCAATGCTTCTATCCTACCTGCAACACCATGGATTTTTCTCTTATTAAATAACCTAATGTTTGGTACCTTACCAAATGCCTTCCGATAATTCAAATATATTACATTCTATGCTTCTCCTTCATTTATCACGTTTGTTACCTCCTCAAAAATGTCGAGCAAATTTGTCAGAAATTATTTCCCCACATGAAGCCATGCTAACTCTGCTTCATTATATTACGCATTTCTAAATATCCTAATATTACATTTTTTATTATCAACTCTAATATTTTCCTAATAACAGATATTAAGATATTAAGCTGTTACCTTGGCAGTTTTGCAATTCTGTGGGACTTTTCCAGAATCTAAGAATTCCTGAAGGATTATTACCAGTGGATCCATTATCTCTGCTGCAATTTCCTTTTGTATCCTGAGATGCATCCCATCAAGTCCAGAAGACTAAAGCAGAAAGTGCTGTACAAACTGAACAGGCCTGGCAGCAACTGTAGAGAGAAAAACAGAGCCATCAGTACACAGAATGCCAGTGACAAACTCAGTAATTTGGAACACTATTAGTGTCTTCCACAATGAAGATTGATGAAAAGTGTTCATTCAATTGGTCTGTCATTTCCTGGTTCCCTATTAATATTATTTTCCACACCTCCTTTACCTCTGTGCACTTTGGCTTCTCTCCTCATTTTTACGTGTTTAAATAATCTCTATTCTTTTGGATATTACTTGCTAATTCACTCTCAAAGTTTATTTTCTTGATTTTTTGTTCACCTTTTATTCGTTTTTAAAACTTCCCCAATGTTCAGGTTTAGCACTAATCTTTGTTCTTCAGAGTATTTATGTACTTCCTAAAGTGCAATACTAGAATTGAATACAATTCTCTATATTGGTCTGAAACAGAGTTTCAAAAATGTTCTTCACTTTTGCCCCAATTTATAAGGATCCTATGCCCCTTTTTTACCACTTTGGCAACTGTTCTAACATCTTCATTGATTTGTGTATGTACACCTCAGGTCCCTGTTCCAGCACACACTGCAGAATTGTACTCATATTGATTGTTAAAAAACATCTACAAAGCTTCAAACACTTCTTTTAAGGCGTTTGGATATAGGCTGTCATGTCCAGAGCACATGTCAGCTTTTAAAGCTGTGTGTTTGTCTCACTTTTTCTCTAATGGTTATGATTGTTCTAAGTTTCTCTTATCCTTTACCCCCTAATATACTTTCTACTGGGTTGCTTTTTGAGTCTTCTAACCTGGAGGAAATATTTGTTCAAAGCATTTATCAAATCCCATTATTAATTCCCCAGTCCAATTCTCTGAGGGACCAGCATTCACTGAAGCTACTTTCTTCCTTCATTTATGTATAAACATCTTGTTAAGTTTTAATTTTTGTTTTCAATTTATTCACATAGTCTACTTGTTTCACCTCATCATTTCTTTTATTAGTCCTTTCTTGATTTCTATTATTTTCTCAATCTTCTCACCTATCCCTGATCTTTGCAACATTATATCTGTGTGCCTCTTCTCTCAGTGTTATCCTATGCTTAGCATGTTCCATTAGCCACAAGTGGTTCATCCTTCTTATAGTGACCTACAGTTCCCATTAACAACTATTCACTCTCCCAGTTTGATCATCAGCAGCTCCTTTGGGCTCTAACCTATTGTTCACTCCCTACTCCCATACCCCCACCTCCCTATTCTCTGCACATAAACTGACGTTTTCCCAGCCTCTATCAGTTATGAGGAAGGGTCACTGGACCCAAAATGTTAACTCTGTTTTCTCCTTCACAGATGCTGCCAGACCTGATGGGCTTTTCCAGCAACTTTGTTTTTGTATCCTTCTTATTGAGTGTCTCTTTCTCAATGAAACATATCTTTGGTAAGAATAAAGTGCCTCCTTAGCTGTTTGAAATTGATTATCTAGGATATTAACTTGAATCCACTTTAGCTAACTCTGTCTCCCTTTTGTTCAAGTTTAAGAGACTAACTTCAGACCAAGTTCCTTCAACCCAAAGTAAAAGCGAGGGTGAATCCTCCTCATAATAAACAATGCTTCCAAATTTTGTATCATCTGAAAAGTTTGAAAGTATTACTCCAAACAAAATAGTTCATAAAAAGCAGTGACGTTAGTATAGACCCTCTGGAGACACATTGTACATGTCCCCCCAGTCCAAAAGACAATCATTAACCCCTCCTGAGGAGGATGAGAGCACAAAATGTACCCTGGGTAGGGGATTTCAGCGTCCACCACCAAGAGTGGTTCCGCAGCAGTACTACAAATTGACATGGTTGGGCCCAGCCGGTGACACCTACATCCCAAAAAATGAATAAACATAAAAAATAATAGTCTTAGATTGTCATTTCAAAAAGATTTTCCAACACTATGTGTGAAGTGTTTGCCCATAGTTTCTGGTTTTACCTTAGGTATTACATTGGTAATTATCCAATTATCTGCCATGACTCCCATATTAAAGGAGAATTTGAAGATTATAGTCAGGACGAGGACAATTTCTACCCTTAGTTCTTTCAGAATCCTCAAATGTACCCCATCGGATCTTTGTGAGTCACCAATTTGATAGCAATTTTAATAGGCTTTGGCCTGTATTTCATCATGTTTTAGAACATCCAGCAACTGAATGACCTCTAATTTCATTGTGTTTCTGGTAGCAGTTCTTCGATAAAGACAGATGAGAGATGTTTTAAGATAATAAAATGTGAGGCTGGATGAACACAGCAGGCCCAGCAGCATCTCAGGAGCACAAAAGCTGACGTTTCGGGCCTAGACCCTTCATCAGAGAGGGGGATGGGGTGAGGATTCTGGAATAAATAGGGAGAGAGGGGGAGGCGGACCGAAGATGGAGAGAAAAGAAGATAGGTACAGAGGAGAGAATAGGTGGGGAGGTAGGGAGGGGATAGGTCAGTCCAGGGAAGACGGACAGGTCAAGGAGGTGGGATGAGGTTAGTAGGTAGGAGATGGAGGTGCGGCTTGGGGTAGGAGGAAGGGGTGGGTGAGAGGAAGAACAGGTTAGGGAGGCAGAGACAGGCTGGACTGGTTTTGGGATGCAGTGGGTAGAGGGGAAGAGCTGGGCTGGTTGTGTGGTGCAGTGGGGGGAGGGGACGAACTGGGCTGGTTTTGGGATGCGGTGGGGGAAGGAGAGATCAACATCAACAAGGGGAGATGTTGATCTCCCCTTCCCCCACCGCATCCCAAAACCAGCCCAGTTCGTCCCCTCCCCCCACTGCACCACACAACCAGCCCAGCTCTTCCCCTCCACCCACTGCATCCCAAAACCAGCCCAGCCTGTCTCTGCCTCCCTAACCTGTTCTTCCTCTCACCCATCCCTTCCTCCCACCCCAAGCCGCACCTCCATCTCCTACCTACTAACCTCATTCCGCCTCCTTGACCTGTCCGTCTTCCCTGGACTGACCTATCCCCTCCCTACCTCCCAACCTATACACTCCTCTCCACCTATCTTCTTTTCTCTCCATCTTCGGTCCGCCTCCCCCTCTCTCCCTATTTATTCCAGAACCCTCACCCCATCCCCCTGTCTGATGAAGGGTCCAGGCCTGAAACGTCAGCTTTTATGCTCCTGAGATGCTGCTTGGCCTGCTGTGTTCATCCAGCCTCACATTTTATTATCTTGGATTCTCCGGCATCTGCAGTTCCCATTATCACTGGAGAGATGTTTTACCTCAATCATGCCCTTTGCCTTCAAGAGTCAATCCAGGTTTTGAATCGTAATCAGACAAACCCATAAATCCACATAATTCTCTTGTTTTCCTGTTTATGTGCCTGTAGAAGACATTTTAAACATTCTTATGTCAATTATCAATCTCTTCTCATATTCTCTCTTTTATTTTCTTTATCAGTCACCTTCTGAACATTTTATAGTCAACCGGATTCTTACACATATTGTCAACTTAACAGCTGTAAAATGAACCCTTCTGATGATTCATTCACAGGACTGTCCACGATTTTGATCCTCTAATGTGATCAGCTGATTTTTCTTGTCCTATTGTAGTACTGTTGACTGTGTGTGACCCATCCTCAATTTAAAGGCAGGCTGTTGCTTCTTTGGTATTTCACCTGCTAATATTAGATTTTGCAGGGTGGATTCCTTCTCTTCACACTGAAGCTGGATTTGCTCTGTAGGTTTCCTTCAGGTGCTCCAATTTCCTCCTAAAGCCCAAAGATGCGCAGGTTAGGTGGATGTTAAACTGCCCACAGTGTGCATGTGTGATTTATATGGATTAGCCATCAGGAATGCAGGGTCACAGGGATAGGGCAGGTGCTGGGATGCTCTTCGAAGGGTCAGTGTAGACTCAATGGGACAAATAGGCTGCTCCCACACTGAGCTTGTGCCTTTCCATTGTATCAAACTATCCCTGCTGCTGCCTTCACAATGCTGATTGCCCATGCACCTGCAACTCGAATCTATTCCTTCTGTGTAGCCTGCCAGTGAGTTACAGAGGTGCAATGGTGGTTATGATGAGCTGGCGAATGTTGGATGTCAATGTCCATAGATGAAATGTGTATGCAGCTGGTGTCCATGGAGCATGCGCTGAGTGTCCAGTATGGATGTTATTCGAATTAAATGGTGAGCTGAATCTGTCAGATACTTATGATGAGATAGTAGGAACTGCAGATGCTGGAGAATCTTGGACAACAAGGTGTAGAGGAGCAGGAAAGCTGACGTTTTGGGCCTAAAAATTTTCTGAAGAAGGGTCTAGGTATACTGCATCCACTGTACCCGGTGCGGCTTTCTCTACATTGGGGAAACCAAGCGGAGGCTTGGGGACCGCTTTGCAGAACACCTCCGCTCAGTTCGCAACAAACAACTGCACCTCCCAGTCGCAAACCATTTCCACTCCCCCTCCCATTCTCTTGATGACATGTCCATCATGGGCCTCCTGCACTGCCACAATGATGCCACCCGAAGGTTGCAGGAACAGCAACTCATATTCCGCCTGGGAACCCTGCAGCCATATGGTATCAATGTGGACTTCACCAGTTTCAAAATCTCCCCTTCCCCCACTGCATCCCTAAACCAGCCCAGTTCATCCCCTCCCCCCACTGCACCACACAACCAGCCCAGCTCTTCCCCCCCACCCACTGCATCCCAAAACCAGTCCAACCTGTCTCTGCCTCCCTAACCGGTTCTTCCTCTCACCCATCCCTTCCTCCCACCCCAAGCCGCACCCCCAGCTACCTACTAACCTCATCCCACCTCCTTGACCTGTCCGTCTTCCCTGGACTGACCTATCCCCTCCCTACCTCCCCACCTACACCCTCTCCACCTATCTTCTTTACTCTCCATCTTCGGTCCGCCTCCCCCTCTCTCCCTATTTATTCCAGTTCCCTCCCCCCATCCCCCTCTCTGATGAAGGGTCTAGGCCCGAAACGTCAGCTTTTGTGCTCCTGAGATGCTGCTTGGCCTGCTGTGTTCATCCAGCCTCACATTTTATTATCTTGGAATCTCCAGCATCTGCAGTTCCCATTATCTCTAGGCCTGAAACGTCAGCTTTCCTGCTCTGATGCTGCTTGGCCTGCTGTGCTCATCCAGCTTTACACCTTGTTATCTCAGATACTTATGATTGTTTCTTTGTCAATTTTTCCTGAGGTCTAACTTGTTTGACAAGTTTGATGAAATGTGAATATTAATGAGATGAATTGAGGTGTTAACAAGGCATTTCACAAACATTAACCACTAACAGTTGGCATCTTGATGCTGCCTATTGGTAGTAAGTGGTATCTTTCCACACTGCTTTTATAAGGCATAAAGATGGAGTGAAAGCATTTCCATGTCAAGATAGACCGTGCTGGATTTCTCATCAGCTTCTGCCACACTTCTCACCAAAGTGCACAACTCTCAGACATCATGATTTTAAAAAAATGGCATGGTGGTCACTCATTGGAACATGAACATACAAGTTGCAAATCTTCTTTAACAATAAAATAGAAGTTTGTTTGCCTGAAAGGATAAAATAAAACAAATCAAACTATCGAAGCATAGAACACAGTTTGAATGATGTTTAAGCACACAGAAAGATGAAGTTTCATCTATTGCCCAACGCTAGTATGTTGTAACATCAAATCCACAGAGATTATGCCTCTATCTCTAATCTTTAATTTTGACTGACTTAATTCATTCCAGTTCTTTCCTGTGAACTGTGGAATCTCCTTATATGGTTACTCACAAAACTGAAAGCCGAGATTTTCACAGTCTTTTAATAATCTGCCAATACCTAACCAAACACTCCTGGTCTGGAAGATACTCAGACTGACTTTATATTAAGATAATAAATTTCCTTGAACTTTAAGCACTACTTCTACAAACAAAAATGAAAATTGAAACTGACTTGAATCAAAATAAATTGTAAATCAGCATAGTTTTGGAATTTACTTCTATTGTTCACCTCATTCTAAGCATATTTACATTTTGCTCAGATTCACAAGTAGAAGAAAATGTAACACCTTGTGTTCTCTACGAGCTAAGTCATCCCAAAGTGACAACAGCATTGAGAAGAGATAGACAATTTTGGTACTTAAAATTCTAAATGTTATAAAGAATCATAGAACAATATTACACTGAAGGTTCCATTTTGACTGTTTGAAAGAGCTATGGAATTTATCTTCCAGCTTTGCTCTTTCCCGAAACCTTGGAAATTGCTTCTGTTCAGGTAATTTTCCAATTCTCTCTTGAATGTCACAATTGATAGTTTCCACCATCTGCTTTCTGGTGGTGCATTCCATCACAGTAACTTGCTGAGTAAAGAGGTGGTGTTGAATCTGTTTTCACTGGAAAATATGACATTGAAAGCAGCATTGCTACGTCTTAAAAAATTGGACAAACATGGATTGTACAGATGAAAGCAAGTTGTACAACATACCTTGACCTCAGAGCTAGAGGACAGAAGAATAAAAGTTCCAAAATTACCACCCCTCAAGCAAGACTAGAGATAAGAAGATTTTTCTCTGAAGAATAAGATATGTGGAAAAGACAAACATCAAAAGAAATTAATGTTTAATACGGATTAATGGAGCTGGATGAGCATCTAGTTAAGATCAGAACATGATGTTTAATGTAGATAAAAAAATGACAAAATATTCAGAGACATTAGCATTTTAATATGGTGCTGACACCATCAAAAATTAGTTTAGATGTTTCTTTGAATTCCTATTAATTTTTGATAGATCCAGGGTAGTGGACAGTCCCAAATTCTGTGCTAAAATTCTGCACCCCCCAGATTATTATCTATAAAAGGGAGCAGTTGCTTTTAAGAGTGGGACAGAACATACAAGCCTAACAGTGCATTCTCAGGTTTACAAAACATAAAACTTAAGGATTAAAGGCTTTGTTTCTGGATGGACATAGATTTGTAAGTAATGAACTGACAGTGCAAACATAAATGAAAATGCATATTTTGATAGCCATTCCAAGAACATAGCTCTGACTAAATAAAGACTGGACCTGAATATTCAAGCATACATGACAGTTGTGAAGAATAGCAATCTAGGAAAAGGTGGGCTGACTGGTTTGTTAATTAAGGGTGACATTGGGACAATAGAGAGAGAAAGAGATGAACTTACTTTTGGAGATCAGATGTCAAGAAGGCACAACAACACCTCTTCTTCCTCAGGCAGCTTAGGAAATTTGGCAAGCCCATGAGGTCCCTCACCAGCTTCTACAGATGCACCATTGAAAGTGTACTGTCAGGGTTCCTAACAGCCTTGTATGGCAATTGCTCTGCCATGAACCCATAAGAAATTACAGAAGGTGGTGTGTACAGCCGAGACCATCTCAGAAGCCAACCTTCCATTCTGGGACCCCTCTTACATCTGTTCACAATTTAGGTTGCCCAGTTCTTGCCTAACTGAATTGTAATTACCCTTCCCCCAATTATAAACTTTACCTTGCCATATGTACCTATCCTTATCCATGACTATTGTAAAAGTAACAGAGTTATGATCCCCTCTGCCAAAATGCTCTCCTACCAACGGGCCTAACACTTGGCCCGGTTCATTGCCAAGCACCAAATCCAAAGTGGTCTCTCCTTGTGTTGGTCTATCTACATCCTTTGTCAGGGATTCTTCCTGAACTCACTGGACAAAATCTGCTCCATCTAAACTATTGCAGCTAAAATATTTCCAAACAAATTTGGAAAGTTGAAGTCAACCATGATTACAACCTTATGACTTCTGCACCTTTCCAGTATCTGCCTCCCAATTTGCTCCTCTACTTCTCTGCAACTATTTGAGGGTCTGTTAAAAAACCCCAACAAAGTGACTGCTCCTTTCTTGTTCCTGACCTCAACCCAAACTGACTCTGTAGCCATATTATTCTCAAACTGCCTTTCAGTAACTGCGATGCTCACCTTGAGTAACAATGCCACTCCCAACCTCTTTTTCCACCTTCCCTATTTCTCTTAAAGCATCTAAATCCCTTAACTTCCAACAACCATTCCTCTCCCTGAGTTACCCAAGTTTCTGTAATGGCCGTAACATCGCTGTTCCAAGTACTGACCCATGCTCTAAGTTCATCCTCTTTATTTCTGATACTTCTAGCATTGAAGTACACACACCTCAAACCATCTCTGTGTCCACAATTATACTCCATCGACCGCATTTCTTTATAAACAACTTCATTCCCTGTTGTGCCTGTTGGAAGGACGAATGCCTCATCCTCTGAATTATAAATCCAGGTCCCCACCCCTTGCCAATCTAGGTTAAACCATCCTGTACAGCTCGAGCAAACCTCCCTCCCAGGATATTTGTGCCCTCCCGGTTCAGGTGCAACCTGTCCTTACTGTACAGGCCCTACTTTCTCCAGAATGTGTTCCAATTATCCACATAATGGAAGCCCTCCCTCCTATACCCGCCCTGTTACCACGTGTTTGGCTACACTCTCTCCCTCTTTCTTACCTCATTATCACATGGCACTGGTAGTAATCCAGAGATAACTACCCTGTTTGTCCTGACCTTCAGCTTCCAACCTAACTCCCTGTGCTCGTTTTTCACATTATCACTCCTTTTTCTACCTATGCCATTGGTACCAATGTGTACCATGACAGCTGGTTGCTTACCCTCCCTCTCAAGGATCTTGAAGACACAATCCGAGACAGCATGGATCCTGGCAAGCGAGAGGCAACAGATCATCCGTTCATCTCATTCGCATCCACAGAACTGCCTGTCTGGGACTCTTACTGTTGAATCCCCCACTATAATTGCTCTCCTATTCTCCCCCTTCCCTTCTTTACCACAGTGTCAGGTTCACTGCCAGACACCTATCCCCTATGGCTTTCCCCTGATAGGTCGCTCCCCCAACAGTATCCAAAATGGTATACTTATCATTGAGGGGAACAGCCACAGGGGGTCCCTGCACTGTCTGCCTATTCCCTTTCCCCTTCCTGACAGTCACCCAGCTACCTTTCTCCTGTACCTTTGGTATGACCACTCTCTGTAACTCCTCTCTATCACCCCCCAGCCTCCTGAAAGATCTCGAGTTCATCCCACTCCAGCTCCAGTTCCCTAAAGTGATTTGTGAGGAGCTGGAGTTGGGTGCACTTCTCGAAGGTGAAGTTAGAGGGAGCACCAGCAGTGACGCGTACCTCCCACATCCTGCAAGAGGAGCATGCGACTGCCCTTAGCTTCCATTCCCTCTACTCTAGATTTACAGAAGAAGAATACAAAAAAGCCTTACCTTACTGAAACTCCACATCGTCTGTTTTTGGTTAGAGGAGGAGGATGGTTGGGAGACACTACACGTGTAGTGTTTTGGGTTTAGTCAATGCCTGAATTTATCTGTTTCTTCCTGGCTCGCATTCCTCCACACACCCACCGCTGAAAACAAGAGGGCCGCTTGCAGCATGAGGTAAGTTTTTATACAGGGAGAAACAAAAACTGCCTTACCTTCCCGTTAGGATGCTACACGTGCTGCTGCTGCTGAAAACAAGAGGGCTGCTTGCTGCAATTTCTGGCATCAAATAATGCTGCTCTTGCGAGCAATGATCTAGCTTTTGCACTTTGCATACATTGTAGCCTTAATGCCTCTGTTTTCTGTTTTTTTTACAACGTTTGATTTGGACATCCTTGCATACTTTGATCTGCCTGTACCGCTCATAAACAAAACTTTTCACTGTACTTTGGTACACACAACAATAAATCAATCAAATCAATTTATTAAGGGTTGAAGAACAATAAATGTAAGATGTTCCTTTTTGGATTTACATATGTCTCCAAATAGGTAGCAGACGTTAGGCTGGGGTCTTGTGAGAGAAAGGTATGTAATATTGATGGGTAATTATTATCTAGAGACAGATTAGACAAATCAAATTGGCAAAGGTCACCTGGAAAGTACATTCATGCTCTTAGGATAGCTTCTTAGAATCGATCACGTTTTAGACCCAACCAGAAACAGGCTATAATTGATTTGATGATGGACAATGAGAAAACATTATTTATTGACCTCATAATGAAAGTGGCTCTAGGTAGCAGTGATCATAATATGATGAATATCACATTCAGTTTGAGAGAGAGAGAACAATGGACCTAAGACTAGTGTTTAAACTTAAACAAGAGCAATTATGTGGACAGTGTTGACTAAAGTTAACTGAAAAATTAGAGGAATCCACATGCAGTATTAAGGATGTAAGGAGATATTTCAAAATATTCAGGAAAGGTACATTCCAGTCAGAAAATGTCTCCAGGAAAGAATGCACCATCCATGGTTAAATGAGGTAACTAAAGGTGGTATCAGATTGAACGATAAAGGGTAATTCAACAAAGGTGAGTGGGAATGCAGAAGATTGGACATATTACAAAAAACAGCAAAGAATCACTGAAAAGTTAACGTGGAAGGAGAAATTAGGGAATGAGGGAAAACAAGCTAGAAATACAAAAGCACTGAGAATTTCTACAGTTATTTAAGAAAGAGAAAAGTAAGCGAATGTTGATCCCTAAGGGAGTGAGTCGGCATAGTGAATAACTGAACATAAAGCAATCAGAGATATTCAACAGATATTTTGCATCTATTTTTACTTCAGAGGAAACAAATTACATTGCAGAAAAGATTATGAGTCAGGAGACGAAAGGACTGTGAAATTTAAATTAATAACAATAACCAGGGCAAGTCTACTAAAAAACTAAAACTTAACAATCCCCCATGTCCTGAAAAACTTTATCCTGAGGATTTTAAAAGAATTGATTGCTGAAATAGTAGATGCGTCTGTTTTAATTTTCCAAACACTCCTAGACTCTGGAAAGATCCCAACATATTGGAAAATACCAAATGCGACTTCTCACATCCTACAGACCAGTTGGTTTAATAGGACACTGGTTAGGCCATTTTTGGAATACTGTGTGCAATTACATAAGAACATAATAAGAACATAAGAACCAGGTGCCGGTTTAGGCCATCGTCCCCTGGGGCCTGCGCCGCCATTCAATAAGATCATGGCTGATCTTTTCATGGCTTAGTTGCACTCTCACCATAACCTTTTATTCCTTTGATATTCAATAAATTATCTATCTTAGCTTTAAAAGCATACAAGGAGGAAACCTCAACTACTTCACTGGGCAGAAAATTTCACAGACTCACAACCCTTGAGTAAAGAAGTTCCTCTTCAACTCTGTCCAAAATTTGGTCCTCCTTATTTTAAGGTTGTGTCCTCCTGTTCTAGATTCACCCTTCAGTGGAAACAACCTCCGTTCTTCTACCATATCTATTTCCTTCAAATTTTTATATGTTTCTATAAGATCCCCTCTCATTTTTTCTAAACTCCAATGAATATAGTCCCAGTCTATTCAGCTTCTCTTCATAAACTAACCCTCTTAACTCTGTAATCAATCTAATGAATCTCCTCTGCACCCCTTCAAATGCCAGTGCATCCTTTCTCAAGTAAGGAGACCATAACTACACACAGCACTCCAGGTGTGAGCTTACCAGTCCCCTATACAGTTGCAACATAAGCTCCCTACTTTTAAACTCGATTCCTCTAGCAATAAAGGACACAATTCCATTTTCCTTCTTAATTACCTGCAAACCAGTCTTCTGCAATTCTGATTTCCCCGCAGTAGGAAGGATGTTGTGAAACTTGAAAGCATTAACAAAAGATTTACAAGGATGTTGCCAAGCTTGGAGGCTTTGAGCTATAAGGAGAGGCTGAATAGACTGGGGCAATTTTCCTCGTAGCGTCGGAGGCTGAGGGGTGACATTTCGAGGCTTATAAAGTCATGAGGAGCATGAATAGAATAAATAGACAAGTCTCCTCCCTAGTGTGGAGGAGTCTAAAACTAGAGACCCCTGGTTTAAGGTGAGAGGGTGGTGCACGTAAGGAATGAGCTGCCAGACGAAATGGTGGAGGTTGGTACAATTACAACATTTAAAAAACATCTGGATGGGCATGTGACTAGGAAGGGTTCAGAGGGATATGGGCCAAATGCTAGTGAAAGGGCCTAGATTAATTCAGGATATCTGATTGGCAAGGACGACTTCGACCGAAGGTCATGTTTCAGACTGTACTTCTCTACGTATCTATCCGGCTGAGGGAAGATTAAGGTTCAATCAATTAACGAAAAGAATATAACGGACACTTAGTATTCTCAGTTCAATTGGCATTGCCAATGTGGCTTTTTGAAATGTAAATCATGTTTGGTGTGCTCGACTTAGATTTCCAGAAAGGGGAGCAGAATGTGTGAATGTCACATCGTACCAAGGAACCCGAAAAGAGTGAGGAAATTTGGTAGTAGTGCAAACTTAAATCTTAATGCGCAAAGCATTTGGAATATGGTAGACGAAATAATAGCACAAATCATAGTAAATGAATTATAAACTCATAGCCATTATAGAAACGTGGTTACAAGGAGATCAAAGTCCAAACGATGTGCAGGTTAGGTGGATTGGCCATGCTAAATTGCCCGTAGTGTTCAGGGGTGTGTGGTTTATAGGGGGTTGGGTCTGGGTGGGATGCTTCAAGGGGTGGTGTGGACTTGTTGGGCCAAAGGGTCTGTTTCCACACTGTAGGTAATATGATCTAATCTAATCTAATCTAAAAAAAACGGGACCTTAACATTTAGGGACATTTGATCTTTTGGAGAGACTGGAAGGGTGGAAATTTTGGTGGATAGTACTGTTAATAAGAAATGACATAAGGACGATTGTGAGAGATAATCTAGACATGGAATGATGTGGGATCTATTTTGCAAGAGCTAAAACAAAAGCAAAGGAAATAAGACACTGGTAGGACTAGTGTACTGACCCTAAGACAGTAACCACTCTTTGGTAAATGTTATATATCAACAAACAATAGAAGTATTTAAAAGAATAGAACAATAATTATGGGTGATTTCAATCTTCATGTTGATCGAGTTAATCAAATTGGAAAGGATAACTACAATAACAAATTTATAGAGTGCATTAGGGACAGTTTTCTGGAGCAACGTGTCATGGGCTCAATCAGGGAGCAAGTTATCTTGGATCAGGTAATAGGTATAGAGGCACCTTTAATAACTGGCCTCCAAGTAAAGAATCCCCTCATAACATGGTAGAATTTAATATTCAGTTTAAGTGTGAGAAACTTGGGTTGGAAACAATGTGTTTAATTTCAATAATGGAGATTAAAACAAAATGAGGATAGAGTTAGCTGAAGTGAACTGGGCAAGAGATTTGCAGTCATGACAGTAAACAGGCAGTGGCAAACATTTAAGAAGGTAAGTCATAACTCTCAGCAAAAATACATCACAGTGAGCAGGAAAAATTCTAAGAGAGGAATAAAATTACCATAGTTTAGCAAGGAAGTTGGGAGTATTAGATTGAAAGCAAAAGCACATAAAAAGGTCAAAGTGAGTGTGACCTTCAAAGACTGGGATAATTTCAGAATCCACAAAAAAGGCTAAAAAGATAATAAAGGTAAAGAAACTAAACTGTGAGGGTAAAACTGATATGAGCTTCTTTAGTCAAACAAAAAAGAAGCAGAAGATCAAAGTGAACACAGTTCCGTAGAAAATGAATCTTGGGAGATGATTTTGCGGAACAAGAAATGGCAGAGGAGTGAAACAAGTGTTTTGCATCAATCTTTACAGTGGTGGATAATTTGAAAGTTCCATTAACACTAAAGAATATTAATTGCCATCACCATTACTAAAAAAAATAGGATTAGATAAGCTAATAGAAGTGAAGGCAGATATGTCCCTTGGTGCCGATGGCTTGCATCTAAGGATCCTAGCAGAGATAACTACAGCGATAGTGGATGTATTGGTTGTAACTTTTTTCAAAAATTGTATGAATTGTTGCATAGTGGAAAAATACCAAAACAATAGCAAACTGCTAATGGGGCAGCACAATTCGAAAAGGAAAGAAGGCAAAAAGCAATTATGTAGAACAGCCTAGCATCTGTTATTGGAAAAGTGTTTGAATTGATTATTGAGGGAGTAATAGTAGAGTATTTGAAAAACCATAATCCAATCAAGGACAGTCAGCATAGCTTCATGAAGGGGAAATTAGGATTTTTCAAAGAAAGTCACAATCAGGGTAGGTAGAGGGGAACCAGTAGATGTGCTGCATTTGGACTTCTAAAAATGTTCAATGAGGTACCTCACAGAGGGTCAAGTCAGAAGATGAGCCCATGGTGTTGGAGGTAGTACTTTGGCATGGATAGAGAATTAGCTCATGGGCAAAAAAAAGCAAGTGGGGGATAAAGCGCTTTTTTTTCAGGTTGGTGGCCCATGATCAGTGGGGTTCCGTAGGGATCAGTGCTGGGATTGCAATCATTTGCAATGACTTGGAGGAAGGAAATGAATGTACTGTAGCCAAATTTGTAAATGACACAAAAATAGGTGAAAGGCAAATTGTGAGAGGAATACATTTCACGCAGAGAGAGAGATAGGTTACGTAAATGGACAAAAATTTGGCAAATGGACTAGGAAGATTAGAAGATGTTCATTTTGGAAGGGAGAACAAAAGAATAGTACATTATTTAAATGGAGAGAGACTGCAGAAATCTGCAATACATAGTGACTTGGGGTTACCTGTGCATGAAGCACAGAAAGCTAGCACACAGATCCATGCGGTAATCAGGATGGCTATGGCATGTTAGCCACTATTTGAAGGGGTTTGGAGCATAAGAGTTAGAAAGCGTTACTGCAACTGTTCATGCTGCTGAGAGTACATCTGGAGTACTGTGAGCAGTTTTAGTCCCCTTATTTAAGGACAGATATTGTTTCTTTGGAGGCAGTTCAGAGACGTTTTACCTGCCCAGGAGCAAATCAGAGAATTATTGTAATTTTGGTCACTCATGGCCTTGTAACTGGTCTTAATTACACAAACCAATCAGCAACCTGTCTCTGGGTGAATCTTGCTCTACACGTAAAAATGGTACTGTCACATGTCAAACATCTCCCCCGTTTCTTGAACAAAGGAATAGAGTGTACACAATGCACAAACAGATCCAGAAAATTGATCTTAAAATTGCAGCAGCTGCTTCAACAATATTTGCTTTAAAACAGTCCAATTCTACTTTTGCTCCACAACTCCAAATAAAGAAATATAAATTGATGTGTACTTTGTGATGAAGGTAAAGTTGCCATAGCCCCAGCAGACCATAGGGCTGTCTTCTCATCAGAAACAGACAACTAGTGGTGAGTTTAACCTGATAATTGCCACAACTCAGGTGAGGGGTGAGATTGAGAAGATGGAACTGTCCTGGTGACCTTAGCTGGTTGTAGGAATGGAACTTGCACTGCAAACAGCCAGCTGAGCTAAATGACCACATTTAGCCCATATTCAGGGTTGCTAAATTCATTCCTTCCTGTTCATTAAATTCAATCAATGAAGCATTTTCTCTGAGATCCTGTTAACTTCCTCTCATTCTCCAACTTTATTGATTTACACTAATTTCTAGGTCGTCGGAATATTTCTATCAAATCTCTATTTCTAGGTGAACGACAGGCAGCCCATCTCTTCAGTATGTTTTGTTCTTGCATCATCTTCCAAAGTTCCTGGTTACTTATGAAGTTATTTCAACATTAGTTTGCTAACCATGTATTTACATCTGTAATTTTATTTAAATGGTCATTTCTTAATTACTGTTTACCAGAGAACATGATTTTACTTCTGTAATCATTGTACTTTCAGATACTTCTCATGTAGGTACAATCTCGGCCCCCTGTGCTATTTCTACTTATGTAAACTGTCATCACAGAACTAAGCCTGATCCTTGAAATCAACGGAAAAAAAGAGTCAGGATGGAAATGGACTTGCTATCAACCGTTTTACAATATCACACACAGTCAAGATTCAAATCCCTTGTTTTGACAGAAATTAGCTCATCAAGGCCCCCATTTTTAATCAAGTAAAGGGAAAAAAATGGCCAAAATTGGGCTTAGGGATTGCAATTCACAATTATTCCATATCCATTTGTTGCAAATGTTGGCAGCAAGCAAACTTCATGTTGCCAGCTAATTTAATGATAGTGACCCTAGACTGAACATGCTGCTGAGTGGATGCAACTCTTAGCAGGAGATCTATGTCTGAGCAAGGCCAGCATTGCTTAAAGTTAATCAGGATCTCTCAAAGTCAGACACCTGAAGGGAACATGCACTCTAACTATAGCAGGCAATGGAAATAGTTAGGGAAATGTGTCTGACCAATAAGAGGTTTCAATATTGTGCAGCAGGGCATTAGCTGTGTTACAAGTTTCACTGACCAGGACTAGATGCCTTAGTAGAGGAGGTAGACATAAGGAGAATGGTGGTTTATTCTTAGGGAGCCAGAAGATCCTCCAGAGAATGGGCTGGATTTTATACTTTGTTTCTATTGGGTTTGAACGTTCTTGGGGATATTAAAATCCAGTTGATGCCATGTCAGGTGCTTCCTCGATTGCAATTTTATCAGCAATTATGTATCAGGCAACCAATTGCAGTCCCTGACTGGGCAATTACTGTTTTTGCAAGGCCTTCATTTTACAGCCACTTTTGCTCTTTGTCCCAGTGGTGGGAGAGCCCTGTGCCAATTGCCCATATTGGTTATGTTAATCTCTGAAAGCTCATATTCAATATCCCTTTAAAGGACATGCTCATGATGTTTTCATCGTAACATGGTATGTATAAACGTCTTAGTTTCCATCTTACTGAATTGTCTTGCAGCATGACCTACTGAAAGAAGAATGTTACAGTTTAGATCTGAGTTGCTTAGTTTGAGTCCAGATGCACACGTATGCATGACTATAATATGTATTGATGTCAGTAAAATTTTATTGAATCCTTCAGCACTATGTTAACATAACTTTTTATTTTTATGTCACAAGAGCTAACATAACTCCATGGTACAAATATCGTGCTGAGCATAAAAATGTGATCAGTATGTTTACAACAGATCATGAAGGTAGAACAAACCTGGGTTAATAATGGTGGTTGTTTATAAAGAAATGCCTCCCAGTTACCACAACATCATTTCACACCATTATGGCAGCATATCACAGTCTGACAGATTTCCTTCCAGTAATGTCTTAGCCACGAGGTCTCTTCCCTATGGTCTTGGAAAGCCTGGCCAACCATGCTCCTTGACATGGTCTGCTGGTATGACCCCAGCCTGACCACCCACACCAAGTTCCGATCCAGTACTGAATACTCCCTTAATCTCCCAGTGTGGGACCTGAAGTGGCCATTACTGCTGGGGCTGCCAACACCAATCAGTTGTTAAATAGCTGTCGGGCAGATGTTCTTCTGCTGGGGACGACTCCGGTTCAAAAAACTGTAGAGAAAAATAGGACTCCTCAAGAGCAGGCCAGGTATCAGTAGCAGTATGTAAGCACCCCAGTGGTCTGCTCAGTGAAGCATTGAGTGGCAACATGGCTCTCACTATATGCATGCTGACAGCACGTATGTGGATTACACAACAAAATGATAAAGTCAATTTAACAAAGTGTGGAGCTGGATGAACACAGCAGGCCAAGCAGCATCTCAGGAGCACAAAAGCTTTTGTGCTCCTGAGATGCTGCTTGGCCTGCTGTGTTCATCCAGCTCCACACTTTGTTATCTTGGATTCTCTAGCATCTGCAGTTCCCATTATCTCTGATAAGGTCGATTTGTCAGCTGAAAGTCTTTGACAGCCAATAGCCAGCCTTTGGTTTCTTGTGTACTTCAAACACGGCTGGAACAGCGGGCTGGCAAAGAATAAAGGGAACTAACAAAGACAATGAATAAACAAATGCACTATGGTTGTTTCAGTGCTACTGGTGTAGCTCTGCTTCTATTCATGTGGCAACCACAAAATCAGTCTGCGCTGTCAATGGCATGCTGCACCATAGGGAAGTTTGCTATTCTTGCAAAGCCTCAGCTTTATCCAGTTGATTTCCAGTAGGATGTCATTTTGGTACCACAGTGAATGTCATAGCGCCCAAGTTATGTTGGATTTTGCAGCTGCATTGTTTTGTTGCTGCATTGCGCATTGCTGATTCCACCTGGCAAAATAAAGAACACTTTAGATGCAGAAATTGCTGACATTATTGTGAAAGTCAGACTACATCGATGGCAGGATCAGAAAAATGAACCACTTGTGACAAACTGACTAGTCTAGGCCCGAAACGCCAGCATTTGTGCTCCTAAGATGATGCTTGGCCTGCTGTGTTCATCCAGCTCCACACTTTGTTATAACAGCTATAATGTTGGCTTTTCTCTTCTCTCCAGAGTTGCCACTTAATTTGTGGAGCGACTTCCTGCATTTGTTTTGCAGTGTGTCTGCATATTCACTCACTTTGAAGATTGATAGAACGTTTATGCAGATGTGTGTTTCTCAGCAATAAATTTGAATTGTCACAGTCAGATTATTTTATAGGCTCATGCTGCCCAAATTTAATATGCGTAGCAATTTATATTTACCAGCAGTTTGATTCTTATTCTTGAATCCTTTACCATCATTCCAATACATATTTAAATTGCATTGGTGCCCATAAATTAATTAACTGAGACTTTCTTAGCAGAATTAATTTGGTTCCATCTCATTAATATATATTGTCAAGGCAATTTGTATTTAATGTGTCGTGAAGGGCCATGGAGAAAATAAAATAGCTTCAGAAATTTGGCTCTGCAGCACTGATTATCAAGGTGCTAAATAGCCTCAAGAAATTGTGGTCAGGAGGCTCACTCCCTGCTTTGGAAACAGTAACTGCTGCTCACACTGAACATTGCTGCTGCTGCTATCTCTTTAATTGTAGAAAGTGGCAATAGGGTGATCCAGCGTGGAGAAGAATGTCAAAGTAGAAAAATTCTCATAATAAAAAGATGTAGAGCTGAATCTTGGGATATTTTTGCTCAGTTTTAATTTTGCTGACTTTCATGGAAAGTTTCTCTCTAGGAGGCCTGGTAAGATTTCTCACTAGATCATCCCAAATGAATACCTACACCACCCCAATGGCACGCCCATTGGTTGATGCCACCCTAAATCTGCCACTTGCCATAGCCGGTTAAATTTGCCGCTCATCAGATATCCTGTTATAGACCAGCATCGCTGACATCTACATGATATTTAAAACACAGTTGCGCACTCAATCAAGCACTGGCAGTGCAGAGTTGCCCTGCACAGTTTGCCACCAGGGAAAATTGGCACCCTGCTTTGTGGACTGGGACCTGGATGTCCTCATTGACAGGGTGGTGCAGAGAAAGATTGCCCTTTTTCCTCAGGATTGGCAGTGGATGCCCCTTCATCAGAACAACTGGTTTGGTCCAAGGTTACCACATAGGTAAGTGTAGTGTCCATAGACTGGAGGAACGCACAATGCTGAAAGAAGGCCAGTGATCTCCTCCTCCCTGCCACAGCAAGTGACACCATTTTCTCTCTGCTAAAGCACGTGCTCGCTAACTTTGCAACTGCATTCACCTTACATCTAGGCTCATTCTGCCTATCTCACTATTGTCTGCAATATCTTCTCTCACACATGTGACCACCTCCCCTGCCAATACCCTCTTAATCCTGCATGCCCTCAGTGTGACACCTCCTAACATCCTCACCTTTCTGTATGAGACTGCACCTGGTCAACTTCCCCTGCCAGCCCCTGACATAAGGGGTAACATATGCCAGGCAAGGTTATACATTTATCTCTCCATCCCCCTCAGAAGCCAGAAAGTGTCCTGAGTATGGTTGAACACCCTCTGCCTTTCTGCAGGAATCATTTTCATCCATGTTTTATGTTCAGGTGGCCCTCTTAAAAATTGCCACCCACCTCCACTTTCCAGCCTACTGTTCCCAATCTCCATGGATGGGCTTCCCAATCTTCTTCCTACAGTAATGACCCTATTAACGTACCACTTCCCTTACTCCTTGCCTTTTATTAGACAGGCACAATGGACTAAGCATGGCCCCTTGAGCTATCTAATTGGACAACTCTGGGCAGCGAATGTGCTAGATCACTGACTGATGCCTGGACATTTTCCTGATGAACGACAGGCTGACTCTGATCCACTCCCTGGGTTACAGAGGAATAGACATTTGGACTGAGAGCACCCTACTGGTTGCCTGAAGAAGTGCTTCTGGACTGAATTCATAGGTTGCCTTGATTTAGTGTGCTAGGGCCTTCTGACTCATGAGGGTCTCCATAGACCACTCCCGTAAGACATTGAGACATGGTATTTACTTGCCGCATAAGCTGCTGGTGTGAGCAGTGAAGCGCAGGTGTGAGATTGACACAGCAATGTTCCAAGAGCTAGTCGTCTGCCTCATGATTGAGGACCTCTGACCAGTGAGACAAGCAGCCTGTCTCTACTCCTGAGCTAAGAGGCAAGTCAAAGCAAGGCAAGACAAAGCAGGGAAACTATGAGTTTGCAGATAGGTGTTTAGTGAATGAGATCTAAGAAACCAATCAAGCAGCTCCAAGATGCAGACTGGTCCTGTGCATGCTCTGGGTGCATGTCCTTGACCACAGAGTTTCCTAGCAGCAACATTGCAACGTCAGGTGTCACTGTGCCCTGCAGGGCAGTTTTAAAGAGCAGAAGTGCCCTGAAGATGAATAACAGATAGATCCAGAGGGTCCTGAGTTGCTGGCAATCATTGAATGTCAGTTGCTGTAGACATGTGGTGTGAGTGGCAGGTTCCCTGAGATGTTGCTGCTGAGCTTCCAAGATGGACACTGAAGGTGCAAGTGGTGAGCTCAAAAAAAAAATACTCTGACTTCTATGCTGGAATTTGTTGATGCCTGATTGGCTCATGGTGAGTAGTAGAACAGAACACACAAATCAATGAGACAACACAGTGTGGAGCTGGAGGAACACGGCAGACCAGGCTTCATCAGAAGAGCAGGAATGTTAATGTTTCTGGTCAGGACTCTGGAGAAAGGGAAGGGAGCTGCGAAATAAATAGACAGAGGAGGGCTGGGTCTGGGGAAGATGGGTGGGATATTGTGAGGTGAGTGCTGGAAGGGAATGGTGGGAATTGGTCAGTGGGATGGATTGGGTGGATAGATGGGAGAGAAGATGGACAGGTTGTGTCAGGTCAAGGAGGCAGAGATGAGAGGGAGGGTTGGACATGGGATGAGGCCAGGGGTGGGGAGATTTTAAAACTGGTGAATTCTATGTTTAGGCCATCGGGCTGTAGGCTCCCAAGACAGAAAGGGAGGTGCTACTCCTCTAGTGCGGGTGCTGTGATTGTGGCACTGGAGGAGGCCCAGGATGGACACGTCAGCCAGGGAGTGGGAGGGGGAGTTAAAATGGTTGGTGACCGGAAGATGTTGTCGTTTGTCATGTACAGAGCGCAGATACTCTACGAAATGGCCTCTGAGTCCACGTTTGGTCTCACCGATGTAGAGGAGGCAATATTGGGAGCAGCAGACACAAGAGACCAAGTTGGCAGATGTACAGGTGAACCCCTGTCTGATATGAAAGGTTTGTTTTGGGCCTTGAATGGAGGTGAGGGGGTGGTGTAGGAGCAGATTCCAGGGAAAGGTGCCGGGGGATGTAAGGTTAGTGGGGAATGTCAAGCAGACGAGGGAGTCATGGAGTGACTTGTCCCTATGAAAAACAGATGGGATGGGAAGGGAAATATATCTTTTGTTGTGGGGTCAGATTGTAGGTGGCAGAGAATGATACACCTGATGCAGAGGTTGGTGGGTGATATGTGAGGACAAGGGAGATTTTGCCTTTATTTTATATCATATCTCATGTCATTGAGATAAGGTTCTTTATGAAGGCTGTTAACAAACAGAAATCCTCTTGATAGCATTTTCTACTCACTAGAGAGAACTTTCTACTCCCTCGAGTGAATCTCACTTTGACAGCAGGGACTGTGTTTGCAAAAACACCAAGTTTCTCTCAATATTGAGAAAGTCCCGCCTGACTTCTCTCACAATTCTCCTTCATTTTTTGCAGCAGTTCATGTTGTTTGAGCCCCTATAATATTTCACCCATGGTTTATAGTAAGTTATAAACTAGTGCCAGGTTGCATTGATCTGATTGATATTGTTACAGAGCATTTGAGGAGTTCCAGATGTTAGATGTCAATCCATGAACATCTTGAGCTGTTCTATGCACAAGTTCTTATGATATTATCTTAATAGTTGGTGCTTATTCCAGTCATCAGTATTAACTTAGCGAAAGTAAGAAATGTAGATGCTGAAGTCAGCGATAACACAATATGGAGCTGCAGGAAAACAGCAGGCCTCGCAGCATCAGAGAAGCAGGAAATTTGACATTTCAGGCCAGGACCCTTATTCAGAAATGGCTCCCAACCTGAAACATCAACTTTCCTGCTTCTCTGATGCTGCTTGGTATGCAGTGTTCCTCCAGCTCCACACTGTCAGCATTAACTTGTCTAGACTCATATATAACAGCTATGTGGAACTGGCGGACTAATGGCCTCATTTTGTGCCATAAAAGACTCAATGATCTACATAAAGCACTCACTTATTCAGCCACTCCCAAAAAAATAAGGTTTAAAAATAAAGTTATTTGGAGTTGGGATGACCAGCATTGCCTGTTCCCCACAATATCCACCATTACTCTATTAACCCATCATTTTCCTTTGGGTCTTTACTGGTGCTGCAATGAACTGCTGCTCTGTCTCAGTTTGCTTGAAGGCTGACTGTTAGTTTCCTCAATTGCGGTTTCAGTAATAATCGCCAGGTTCTTCAGCAAGTTTGCTCATAGATAAATCAAAATAAGTGACATCCAGCCAAGAAATGTCGTAGAGAATTGGGTGGCACAGCTCAATATTGTAAGTAATTGTAACAACTGCACCTCCCAGTCGTGAACCATTTTAACTCCCCCTCCCATTCCCCAGACGACATGTCCTTCCTGGGCATCTTGCAGTGCCACAATGATGCCACCCGAAGGTTGCAGGAACAGCAACTCATATTCTGCTTGGGAACCCTGCAGCCCAATGGTATCAATGTGGACTTCACAAGCTTCAAAATTTCCCCTCCCCCCCACCGCATCCCTAAACCAGCCCAGTTCGTCCCCTCCCCCCCCTGCATCCCAAAACCAGCCCAGCTCTTCCCCTCCACCCACTGCATCCCAAAATCAGCCCAGCTTGTCCCCACCTCCCTAACCTGTTCTTCCTCTCACCCATCCCTTCCTCCCACCTAAAGCCGCACCTCCATTTCCTACCTACTAACCTCATCCCGCCTCCTTGACCTGTCCGTCTTCCCTGGACTGACCTATCTCTTCCCTACCTCCCCACCTATACTCTCCTCTCCACCTATCTTTTTTTCTCTCCATCTTCGATCCACCTCCCCCTCTCTCCCTATTTATTCCAGAACCCTCTCCCCATCCCCCTCTCTGATGAAGGGTCTAGGCCGGAAACGTCAGCTTTTGTGCTCCTGAGATGCTGCTTGGCCTGCTGTGTTCATTCAGCTTCACACTTTGTTATCGATATTGTAAGTAACTTGGGCTTCACTATTCAGCTATAGGAATCTTTTCTCATGCTCTCAACATACTCAAAAATTAGTACATGCTGATCTATGTCATTGTTCCAGGGCATGTACTCATTAGGAGAAGGAGAGGTAACCTTTTTGAAACATTGAAGATTCATAGGGAACTTCACATGGAAAATACAGATAAGTCTTTCCCCTTGTGGGAAATTCTAGGACCAGGGGATAATTCTGAGAATGAGGAGTTGCACATTTCAAACAGCGATGAGGAGGAATTACTTCCCTCAGCTGGTGGTGAATCTTTGAAGTTCTTTCATAAAGAGGTTCTATTTTAAGTATATTCAAGGTTGAGATAGGCAGATTTTTAATCAGGAAGGGAATCAGTGGTTATAGGGAAAAAGCAGGAAAGTGCATTTGAGGATTGACAGACCTGGGATAATCTCATTGAAGGGTGGAGCAGATTTCGTAGGTTAAATGGCTTACATCTGCTCCTATGCCTTATGCTCTTACGGTTTCTTCATTTATACCATGGCAGAATCTTGGAATTCCTTTCCGAACAGCACTGAGGATGTACCTACACCACTTGGACTGAAGCACTTCAGGAACACAGCTTCCCACTTCGTTTTCAAGGGCCATTAAAAATGTGTAATAAACGCTACTCTATCAGAAACCCCAATATCTGGAACCAAAAAAAAATCCAATCGAGATCTTTTGAAATAGTTAATCTAACAAACATGCCTTTGAGTGAAAGGCTGGATAAACTGAAGTGTTCTGGCAGCATCTGTGGAATATTAGCTGGTTTTTAAAAGAAGATCTGAGGAGCATTGAATCTCTGTTGCATTAATTATTATCTTTCCCAAATTAATTAAATTTATTGGACAATTTCCCCTGTCTCATTGTACATGGTAGGACCAATACTTCCTGCTTCATTAATATATCTTTAGAATGTTTTATTTCCAGTTTAGAAATACACTGGTATTAATATAAAAATATATACTTTTTTAAAAAATTAACCTATTTTTCGAAACAACTTGTTCAGAATTGTTATTACACCTCTGGAGCAGGTGGGAATTGAAGGTCTGGAACATTAAGTGTTGCTTTGAAACAAAGTTGGAAGGGACCAGATTTTCTGAGGAGTAGCAATCCAACGTAGATTGTCACTCTGTATTTTCCTTTTAGTCAATGAGGAGGTTTTGATCAGGGCTCCTCCTTTACTTCCACTCTGACAATTCTTTCGTACTGCAGAGCAGTCTGGGAAAGGCAAACAGATTTTCTGAAGAAGAGTCCAGACCCGAAAAGTCAGCTTTCCTGCTCCTCCGTGCTGCTTGGCCTGCTGTGTTCATTCAGCTCTACACCTTGTTGTCTCAGAATCTCCAGCATTGGCAGTTCCCACTATCTCTAAGGGAAACCATGGCTCATTTTCATAGTGGTCAGCTACTGCATTCTGATATTTAAATGTCCAGCTGGTCACTTTGACAGCTGCTGTAAGGCTAGTGTGGTGTTAGGTGCTGTGAGGGTAGGCTACCAAATGGGTAAAGGGTGGGTTGGTAGGGTGCAATTTAAGTAGGGTGTTGAGTGGGTAACGCACCAGGTAAATAAGGTGCCAGTTCAGAAAGGAGTAGTGAGCCAGGAGTGAAATACAAAATGGATAAGATGCCAGGTTAGGTCGAGTACCAGGTAAATAAGGATTCTGCAGGGTCCACAAGTATAATTTCGATCTATGCTGGGATAATAACTGTCAAGCATCAGAAAATTTGGGCCGTGATTTGTGTCTGGCCGTGATTTGATCTGCCTCTCTGTCCTTTCCTTAAGAGGAGTGAGATTATTTTCAGTGTTCAGGCAGTGGCCTCATTCTAATTACTCAGAAGCAAAGTTATTAAGGAAAGTCTTAATCACTTTTCTTGCAGTTTGAAAGACCAGTGTGGTGATCCAGCCTCGTATGATTTCAATGTTAGATGATTTCATTCACCCCAGAGAGGAAATTTATAAAGAATTTTCATGAATTAGTCTTCACTTCAAGCTTGCCCAAAGATGGGCAGGCTAGATGGTTTGGCCATGGTAAATGCAGGGTTCCAAGGATAGAGTGGGAGTCTGGATCTTGGATGGGTGCCCTTCTGAGGGTTGTTACAGATTGATGGCTGAATGGCCTCTTTTCTCACTGTAGGAATTCTATGACTCTATGCATATTTATTGCCTGTAGACTGAAGTATGGCAGGGTAGAAGATTTCTTGTAACCCAATATGTTGTTATTAGAATATACATCTACTTGCACCATTGGAAATGTAGAATGTTGAATGAAGCTGGCTATTACTTAATCCATAAAAAAATGTAGAATTTCTGCCTTTAGGGTGCAGCAGCAAAGATCATTTGGTGTGCGAAATCTAACTGTCATTTCAGCAAAATGATAAGAAATGAGCTGTATATATAAAACTTTACAATGTATTTTATGAAGACCCACTTGCAACCTTCAAAATGGCCACCTACCTCCTTAAATCGTTTAAAGTTGTGAATGAATGAAGTTGCTGAGGGATTGAATGTTTAAGGTGGTGGATGGGGTGTTAATGAAATAGGCTGCTTTGCCTTGAATGGTGTTGGTCATTTAGATCATTTTTGGAGGTCATTCATCAAGCATGTGGAGAATATTTCATCACGCTGTTGCCTTGTGCCTTCAAGAAGGTGGACTGGCTTCAGGAGACATGTTATTCACCACAGAATTCCCAACCTCTGACCTTCCCTCACAGCCACAGTAATTATATGGCTGATCCCAGTTCAGTTTCTGGTCAATGTTGTTACTGAGGATATTGATTTCCTGTAGGGCATGTTAGTGAGGTGAAGGATTGTAACAATCCTGTTCTTACGATAACAGTCAAAAGCATTCCTACAGTTAATTTTGTCTTGAGATCAGAAACTGTTGCTTTAAGATAACTGAGATATGTCACTCATTGATGAGGGAAATGTTAAAAATGATAGTAATTAAGCAGTATAGTCACCTTAGCTCTGATTTATAGAAAATGTCTGTGCAGTGATCAAATTATTTTCATAGGTTAGAGATATTTCACGTGGTGCCTGTATCTGATTCCATCTGCATCTGAACTACAGGACATCAGAAACAAAATTGCCGTAGGCTACTATTTTAGCTCACAGTGAAAATATTGATTCAGTAGCATTGAATACATTGGCCTTAGCATGGTTGCTGGCTGATCAGAGACAAACTGGATCATCTGTGGTAGAGATAAAAGCAAAGGGTGGCTTTGGGTGCAACACAGGAAGTGGAAAGATATGATTGCAGTGCTTAGCCTGGATGTTTTCAGTGTGAGCAGGCAATGAAAATATTGTTGAAGGCAGTTTCACAATTCACCTGGCTGATTCAGAAGTTTAATTTTATTTCATACTTAGTTGAAGAATATCCAAATTTATTAACAATTATTCAATTGATTTGCACTGTTAGAAAGTATTCTTTTATATTTGATTTTTTACCCATCTATTCCTTTCCAGTTAGTCATTCGTGTCACACCATTTCCTTTCATTTCAGAGCCGAGATTAGGTTACACATGTCGATTATTATTTTGTGGATGGATTTTAAAATTGAGTTGTTATTTTCATACATGTTTAATTTTTTTTTAGAAGTTCTGTGGAATTGTATTCACATGATATGGCTTGTGTACATTCACAAGTATAAGGTCCCTTTGTCAAAGTGCCATGTAGAGATACTCCATGGCTCTTTTTGTTGGAGTCCACCATGTCCCATTATATGGAGGCGTATGTTAAAGCATTGTGAGTGTTGCAATTGCCAATTGCTCACAATACTAAGGTCTGTTCTATTTTTGATCTTCCTCACATTCAATGGATCCAGGCACAGCAGCAGTTTTCATTGCTCTTGCTGAGGCCCAACAGAGACAAAGAGGAGTTGAGGAGGCTCAGTTGGGCTGGAAACTGTGGACCAGTAGCAACGTCCAGAAGATGATGATCAGCCTCTGTGTTAAGAAATGGTAGCTGAAGTTGTTGTCAGGAGACCCAGTGTCCGTTGTCCTTTTCCATTTCCTCCAGAGGAGTGAGACACTGTGCTAGTACAGACTAAGGATGGTTCAGGACACTGTCGCAGAACAATACCAGCTCCTAGGCCAGACCAACAATATGAAGGAGAGATGACAATGTTACTTCAGGAGATGACAGCTGCACTGAATTTTTATGCAACTAGCTGCTTCCAACGATTTACTGGGGACCTGGGTAGGATCTCTCGACTCTCAACCCACAACTGTATTACAGCTGTTAATGATGTAGTTGGTGCCAGACCACATCACTTCATCTCATTTTCTTGTGTTGAGTTTGGTGCTTCAGCCTAAGCATTTCACTTTATCAACATAGCTGCCTTCTGGAAGGTGCTAAGAGCTGTGCTCATGATGGTTTGTGTGCAAAATAGCATGACACAGCTGACTTCATCAGCAGAATATTGCTGCAGTCCATAAATGTCCAATTTGTCTGTGATCAATAATCCAACATCTTAGAGGTCTGCAGCAGATACACTGGAAGCAGCCAGTTTCTCTTACAACTTAATGCATTGTTTCTATATTCTTTTCATTAGATTATTCAATATATAATTATATAGGCTGTGGTTCGAAGATGTACTAATGTATGTTTTTCTTTAGCTGCATTTGTGAAAATCCTGAGAAAAGCATGAACTCTTTCGACAAATTGGGACACACACTGTTTAACTTCAACTATTATTAGTAATGTTACTGACTGAGCTGTATTGTCTTTTTGAACACTAAATTATATCCACAATACACTGAGGGGAAATTTTAGCTCTCAGGTGAGATGCCAATGGAATAGATGATGGCCCATTCAGGAGCTGCATTGGGAGGCTAGGTCTATTGTAATACTTCAGCTTAATTTACATCACGTTAAACAGTTACCTGCTCAAAGCATTTGACACATTAAAAATTCAGAATCTGGTCATGTTCCTTATTGGGGTGTACATTGGGTGACAAGTGGGAAGAAGAGAAAATAGAGAGGAGGACTCAAAATGCCCATTTTGGAGCCTTGAGCACTCATTTTCCCCTTCGCATTGCTCCCAGTAAAGCAGGAAAACTTTACTGGTCTGTATTTCTTGTCGTTCTTGCCCACCAAGTTTTCCAAAACAGGATTCCAAAGAAAGATACCTGCTCAATAAATCATTCAAACATGTCTTGGGCCCTTCCTAAATGATTTGATGCTAACTTGCTTAATTGATGAAGTACTGAAACTTTTAAGATCACGAGGGGATTTAACAGGGTGGATACTGAAAGTATATTTCCTTTACTAGGAGAGACAAGAACTAGGGACTATGGTTCAAAAATTAAGAAATCTGCCATCTGAGACAAATGAAGAGATTTGTTTCTCTCTCAGACAGTTATAGAGTCATAGAGATGTTGTTAGCCTGTAGCGTTCCCTTTCTCAAAGAACTCTGCAGGTTGGGCTATTGAATATTTTTAAAAGACACAGATAGATTTTTGATTGTCAAGCAAGTCAAGAAGGTAGACAGGAAAGTAGAATCAAATTAGCTGGGATTTGTTGAATAGCTGAGTAGGTTCGAGGGGCTGACTGGTGTCCTGCTGCCTTTGGTTTGTATGTTGTTGTTGTAATGTTGGACTTGAACACAGGGACAGCCTGGAAATTATGATGTCGGATCTTATCAGGCCATTACAAACATGAAGGGAAGTTGAGGTTAAACATGGAAGACATGGTGTTTACATAGCATTATGCCTTTGGTTTACATCTGGTTAGGGAAATCTTTTGTTCAATTCTTCTACCCATGAAGACCCCATTCCCCAAAAACATCTTTTCTTCCAGACACGATCTGTTCACGTGCATCAACTACTTTACTCAGTGTCCTCCCTGGAGGTTCAGTTATATTATGTTCACACCAGAATCAGATGGTGGCTCATGCCATTGTGCCAGTTCCATTTTAACTTTCCGTCCACCCACGCACAATGATCATTAAAAATCCTCTTTACTGTCAGCACATTTCTTTATTGAGATCAGTATTTTGCCAAAACTGTACAAGACCATTCAAGGGATTTTGGAGTTTCCCTTACAGCCTAGACGCTAAAATATTGGTATACTTTTAATTGCAAATCAAAAGTTAAAAATGTATTTTTCATCTGCAGAAAAAAAACAACCTTTGAAAAACTGAGAAAATAAAGGTAATTTACCCAGTAAATTGTTAAAGTACCAAAGTTAGATCAATCTCAGCTCTGAAAAAGTAACTCGACTGCCAAACATTAACAGCTTCAGTTGATAATGCAACCAGGTTCACTGTTCTTATTCTCTGATGAAGGGTCTCGGCCCAAAACGTCAGCTTTTATGCTCCTGAGATGCTGCTTGGCCTGCTGCGTTCTTCCAGCTTCGCACTTTGTTATCACTGTTCTTATTCAGTTGGGTGTACCCCAATAAGCTGATTTTGGCCAAAATCCAATAATTCAAGGACGTAAGGATAGATGATGATGAGACCATGGTATCATTTGATATTACTGCCCTATTTACATCGATAGATATACCACCAGCAAGCGAAACAATGACAACTTATAAAACAGGAAAAAGACCCCAGTGGCAACATCTCCACAGACAACATGCTGAAGCTACTGGACCTATGCCTCACCACCCACTTCACCTTTAACGGCCAAATATATGAACAGATCAATTGGGCACCCATTAGATCACCTATCTACTGACTAATAGTTGAAGTGGGGTTGCAGAGACGTGAAAGAATGGCCCTTCCATTAATCCAGCTTAAACTATGGGTACGCTACATGGATGACACCTTTGTCATGATTAAGCAGACCAAACTAGAGGAGACACATGAAGTAATAAACAACATCCTCACCGGAATCAGATTCGCCAGAGAGGAGGAGAAGGAAAAACAGCTCCCATTCCTGGATGTCATGGTGGAATGCAGGACAAATGGGGAGTTCCTAACAAAGGTACACAGGAAAACCACACACACTGATCAAGTGCTGAATTTTTGAGCAGCCACCCTAATACGCACAAACGAAGTTGCGTGAGAAAATTATTTAAACGGGCAACAACACACTGCAGCAGGGCAGAGCTACTCCGAGAAGAAGAGTACCTCTTCCAGATATTCAAAGACAATGGATACCTGAAAAACTGGGTCAGAAGACACCTATTAAATGACTGACTCCAGGAAGATACTACATGCCCCAACAAACTCATCACGCTACCTTACATCAGGAACACATCTGAACTGACTGCAAGACTTCTACGACCACAGGACATCAATGTAGCGTACAAACCCTCATCAATCCTTCTCCAACTGCTCACCCGAACCAAAGACCCATTACTCACTATAGACAGGATCAATGTCATATACGAGGTTCCCTTCAGAGACTGTGACAAACACTACATCAGACAAACAGGAAGGAAATTAACCACAAGGGCACACAGACACCAATTGGCAACAAAAAGACACAACCAATACTCACTCATCTCTATCCACTTGGATAAGGAAAAGCAGAGACAATCATGGGAATCCCTAGAAGCCTGGTACTCCACTAAGAAAGCGATCAACAAACACATAGTCCTCGACCTCATATACGCTCCACCGCGAAGGAAAACTGAAAGTGAGGTAATCCAGCCCGATGGACACTAGAGTTCAAATAATAGGCGGGAAAACACAACAGCGCTTCATCGGAGGCTGCACTGATGATGTTACCCAGCAGAGTAATGAAATGTCTGCGGAACAGCGAACGAGCTCGGTGAGCCAACCTGCCACAACATTCCATACCTTGTGTAACATATCCAGATTAAAAGCAAATCATTCTGGGGAATTATTCCAATTAATTAGATGAGACAAATAACTAAAGTGCAGCTGAATCATATACTCTATATGGTTTGAGCCTTGCTAGAATGAATTCTTGATGTTATCAAAACTCTATTAAAGATACATCTGATTCAGGGATTGTGATTTTAGCAGTTATGAACCACAGAAGAGTAGATAGCATTTAAGGAGGTTACAGTGTTAAATCAGGCAGGATGAGTCAGCAAATCAGTGTGGGCACTTATTGTCTGTACAGCCAATAACGATGATTTCATGTGTCTTTCTTTTTCTAAGTCTTCTCCTTTAATCACTTCTTCAAATTTACCTTAACATTTACAGTCTCTGCTTCAAACACTAACTCTGACAGTGAATCCTCTCTCCAACAACCGTTTGTGTTAAAAGAAAGCTTTCTCCAGTTCACCGTGCTAAATATCTAAAATTTAACCATATGTCTTAATCAGCTGGATGGGACAAAAAAACCCATATGTCCAAGTTTGTTAATGTCACACAGATAAGGGATATTCAGTTCAGTTGGAAAGATAAAATCGCGAAGAAAACATTATAGATTAAGAGAATGGACAAAATTATAGTGAATTAGTTTCAAAATAGGCATATTTGAGGTAATCTACTTTGGATCTCAGATGGATTTTTGAAATGTAGAAATCACTGCAAGGCTAGCAATGATTTCTGTCCATCCTTTACTTCCCTGGAAATCATGTGATGAGCTGCCTCACGAAACCACTGCAGTTCATTTGGTGTAGGTACATCCAGTGTGGTGTTAGGGAATTATGTATTTTTTACCAACTAACACTGAGCGTAAGATCTAAGAGCAGGAGTAGGCCATCTGGTCCCTTGAGCCTGCCTCACCATTTAATAAGATCATGGCTGATCTTTTTGAGACTCAGCTCCACTTACCTGCCCACTCACCATAACCCTTAGTTCCTTTGCTGTTCAAAAATTTATCTAGCCTTGCCTTAAAAACACTCAGTGAGGTAGCTTCAACCACTTCACTGGGCAGGGAGTTCCACAGATTCACTACCCTTTACATGAAGAAGTTCCTCCTGACCTCAGTCCTACTTCTGCTTCCCTTTATTTTGAGACAATGCCCTCTAGTCCAGTTTCATCTGCTAGCGGAAACAACCTCCCTGCCTCTGTCTTATCTATTCCCTTCATAATCTTATATGTTTCTGTAAGATCTCCCCTCATTCTTCTGAATTCCATTGAGTGTAATCCCAGTCTACTCAGCCTCTCTTCATAATCCAACCTTCTCAATTCTGGAATCAACCGAGTGAATCCCCTCTGCACCTCCTCCAGTGCGAATATATCTCTTCTCAACTAAGGAGGCCAAAACTGTACATAGTACTCCAGGTGTGGCCTCACCAGGACCCTATACAGCTGCAGCATAGCCTCCCTGTTTTTAAACTCCATCCCTGTAGCAATGGCAGACAAAATTCCATTTACCTTTTTAATTACCTGCTGCACCTGCAATCCTACTTTTAGTGATTCATGCACAAGGACACCCAAGTCCCTCTGCACAGCAGTGTGTGGCATTTTTTTACCATTTAATACATAGTCCATTTTGCTGTTATCCGTACCAAAATGGATGGCCTCACACTTATCGATATTGTACTCCATCTGCCAGACCTTTGCCCACTCAGTTAGACTATCCATATCCCTCTGCAGACTTTCAGCGTATTCTGCACACTTTGCTTTACCATTCATCTTAGTGTCATCTGCAAATTTTGACACACCACACTTAGTCTCCAAATCCAAATCATCTATGTAAGTATGTATCCACGTCAGAATAGTGTGTAGCTTGGTGCGGAACTTGTAGGTAGTGCTGTTCTAAAGTGTATGCGATCTTTGCCCTTTAAGGGGTTAGAGTTTGGAAGGTGGTGTTGAAGGAACCTAGGTGAACTGTTGCATTGCCTCTGGTGAATAAAGCAGTTCCTGTGCATTACTGGTTGAGGAAATGAGTGCCTAAAGTGCCAGTTGAATAGGCTGCTTTGTCTTGGTGTTGAGGTTTCAGGAAAGTTCTGGAGCAGCTTTTACCTAAGCATGGGAAAGCACCTTATCACACTCCTGAATTGTGCGTTCTAAAGGGTGGACAGACTTTTAGAAGTCAGGAGGTGAATTATTCAACAAAGAATTCTTAGTCTCTGACCTTCTCTTGTGGCCACAGTAGAAACCCTATAATGTGGAATCAGGCCCTTTGGCCTTACAAGTCCACACTGCCTCTCAGCGCATCCCACCCAGACACATCCCCCTATAACCCATCTAATCTACACATCCCTGAAAACAATGGGCGATTTAGCATGGCCAATTCACCTAGCCTGCACATCTTTGGACCGTAAGAGGAAACCAGAGCACCCGGACGAAACCCATGCAGACACGGGGAAAATGTGCAAACTGCACATAGACAGTTGCCTGAGGGTAGACTTGAACCCAGGTCCCTGGTGCTGTGAGGCAGCAGTGCTAACCACTGAGCCACCATAAATAGCCATTTCAATCAATGGCCAATTGTAACACTGAACATGTTGACAATCAGAGATTCAGCAATAATAATGATGTTGGAATATCAAGGAGAAATGGTCCTGGTATGCAGGTCATTAAAAAATGGGGAGGAAAATCATCACAAAGGCTCATGAACTGCCACCTTTTAAAGAGAACAGACTAATAATAACAGGGTAAAAGTTATACTTCAAATATATAAAGTACTGATTGGATTAGCAAGTCACACAGCAACTGTGGAAAGAGAAAAACAGATTTAATATTTCAGATCGGTGATCTTATATAAAAACGCATTATTGAATTTAAACAAGGGAATACATGTGCTTTGGAAAAGAATAAAAGGGAAGCTCTGTGATAAGGCAGCTAACATGCAAAGTGAAATGGAAAATTGTGAGCAGAATGATATTGGAAGGGATTGCCTAGAATATACATCACAGAATCAGGCCTTGTGGTTTGACCTATCCATACAGGTTTTTATACTCCACATGAGCCTTTGTCTACTCTTCTCTCAACCAAATCTGTTGTAACCATCTGTCCCTTTCTTCCTCATTTACTTATCTAGTATCCCTTAATTGCACTTGCAGTGGCAGTTTCAGCTAAGACATTCAAGAGGATATTGGACCAGTATTTCAATTAAAATAATGTTCAAGGGTATGGGGGATTAAACGGAGATTGGTACCAGGTATTGATGCTCATCTGAAGAGCCAGTAGTGCCATGATGGAACAAATAGCCTCTTCTGCACCATAACACTTCTGTGATGTAATCCACTTCCCTGTGAGATTGAGCTCCAAAGTTCCATTCTTACACTGTTTAGCTAAAGAAATTTCTCTTGGATCCCCTATTGTACTTCTTGGTAACCATCCTACATTGATGGCATCTAGTTATACTTTCTACCCAAGAGGAGATATTTTCCATGTATCCACAAAATCCAAATCTTTCTAACTGTAAAGACATTTTCAAGGCTACCTACTTCGACTACTTGTTTTTAAGAAACAAAGAGATCTAACCCTCAATCCTTTGTTGATACGTATAGCCAAACGTTTCTGGTGTTATCCCTGTTAATCCTGTCAGGATCCTCAACAGTGTGTCTGCATTTTTTTCATAAAATGGCAACCCGAAACGTATGCAAGTCTAATAATGAGCAGGAGAAGGTTTAAGGTGGTTTTAGTATAGCTTCCTTACTTTTCAGTTTGGTAGCTAGTAATATCTAATGCTTGTTTGCTTTGTTGAAGGTTGTGATAAACTGCAGCACAACTTTTCATGGATAATATGCACTTTGGGCACTCTGAGGTCTCTTTTTTCCTATTTAGATTTGAACCTTATAAGTCCTCCTGCAAAAGGTTACTTTCATGTAACAGTGTTCACCTGTGTATGTTTTTATCATTTGTTCATGGTTATGATCATCACAAGCTAGGCCAGTTTATTTTTAGCCATCCCTAACAAACCTGAAGAAGAGTCTTCTTGAAACTCACAATTTGTCCATTCTGCAAATTTATTAGTGCCTTTTTCTTTTTATTCACTTGCAGGACATGGTTTTGGTAGCTGGCTGGCCAGCATTTATTGCCCATCCCTAGTTATATTTTTATTTGATTTTATTGTTGTCACTGAGATACAGTGAAAAGTGTTGTTTTGTATGCTGTCCGAGCAAATCATACCATACGTAAGTACATCAGTGTAATAGAACAGAATGCAGAATACTGTGTTATAGTTACAGAGAAGGTGCAGAGAAAGATTAACTTTAATAAATGAGACGTCCATTCAAAAGTTTGATAACCGTGGAGAAGAATTTGTTGGAACGTGCTTTCAAACTTTTGTGTCTTCTGCCCAACAGAAGAGAGTGGAAGAAACTATAGCCAGTTTGTATTGGCTGCTTTCCTGAGGTAGCGGAACGTATAGACAGATTCAATGAGTGGAAGGCTGGTTTCCATGATGCCCTTGAGAAGGTGATGTGGGCTGGCTTCTTGAACTGCTGCAGCCCTTATGCTATAGGTTGACCCACAATCCCCTTAGGGAGAAATTCCAGGATCTTGACCCAGCAGTAGTGAAGGAAAGGCAATATATTTCCAAGTCAGGATAGTGAGTGTCTTGAAGTGGAACATGCAAGTGGTGGTGCTCCTATACATCTGCTGTACTTTGTACTTTTAGATGGGAGTGGTTCATAGGATTTGGAAGGAGTTGTCTAGAGATCTTTGGTGAATTTCTGCAGTGCATCTTGTAGATAGTACACACTGCCGCCACCGAGCATCAGTGGTGGAAGGGGTGAATGCTTGTGGATGTGATGCCAATCAAGCAGTTTGTTTTGCCCTGGATGGTGATAAGCTTTGTGAATGTTGCACCCACCCAGCAAGTGAGGAGTTCCATTCCACTGATAATAAAATGTGAGGCTGGATGAACACAGCAGGCCAAGCCGCATCTCAGGAGCACAAAAGCTGACGTTTCGGGCCTAGAGCCTTCATCAGAGAGGGGGAGGGGGAGAGGGAACTGGAATAAATAGGGAGAGAGGGGGAGGCGGACCGAAGATGGAGAGTAAAGAAGATAGGTGGAGAGAGTATAGGTGGGGAGGTAGGGAGGGGATAGGTCAGTCCAGGGAAGACGGACAGGTCAAGGAGGTGGGATGAGGTTAGTAGGTAGATGGGGGTGCGGCTTGGGGTGGGAGGAAGGGATGGGTGAGAGGAAGAACCGGTTAGGGAGGCAGAGACAGGTTGGACTGGTTTTGGGATGCAGTGGGTGGGGGGGAAGAGCTGGGCTGGTTGTGTGGTGCAGTGGGGGGAGGGGACGAACTGGGCTGGTTTAGGGATGCAGTAGGGGAAGGGGAGATTTTGAAACTGGTGAAGTCCACATTGATACCATATGGCTGCAGGGTTCCCAGGCGGAATATGAGTTGCTGTTCCTGCAACCTTTGGGTGGCATCATTGTGGCACTACAGGAGGCCCATGATGGACATGTCATCTAGAGAATGGGAGGGGGAGTGGAAATGGTTTGTGACTGGGAGGTGCAGTTGTTCCTGACTGCTGACTTCTGCTTTGTCGATGGAGAAATACCTTTGTGGGGTCAGGAGGTGACTTACTCACTGCAGTATTCCAAGTCTTGTAGCCATTGTGTTTATGTGGCAAGTCCAATTGAGTTTCTGGTCAATAGTAACTCCAAAGAAGTTGATAGTGGCAAATGTAGTGTAAGGTGCCATCATTAAATATCGGGCATGAACGTTACCAGCCATTTTTCAATCCAAGCCTGGATATTTTCCAGACCTTGTTGCATTTGACATGGACTACATGTGCTGAACATTATACAATCATCAATATACATCCCCGCTTCTGACATTTTGATGAGGGGTAGATCATTGATGAAGCAGCAGAAGATGGTTTGGCCGAGGACACTACCCTGAGGAACTCCTGTAGAGTTACGCTGGCATTGAGTTGACTGATTTCCAGCAACCACAACCACCTTGCAATGTGCCAGGTATGATTCCCACCAGCAGAGGGTTTGCCCCACTCTCCTGTTCATTCTAGGGGGTCTCAATGCCATACTTGGTAGAATCAGCTTTGATGTCAACAGCCGTCACTCTCACCTCACCTCCAGAATTCGACTCTTTTGTCCATGTTTGAACCAAGTCTGTTAAGAGATTAAGAGCTGAGTGGCTCTGGTGGAGCCCAGACTGGGCGTCACTGAGCAGGTTATTGCTGAGCAGATGCTGCTTGATAGTACTGTTGATGACACCTCCATTGCTTTAATCACAAGCGAGTGTATACTGATGGGACGGTAATTGGCTGGATTGGATTTGTCCTGCTTTTTTTGGACAGGACATACCTGGGCAACTTTCCACATTGCCGGATAGATGTCCCAGAATGGGTCACATTCCTGTTTGCCACAACTCACTTGGCAAGAGAATGAATAACAGCAACCTGCCAAGTTGCACTCGATAAACAGATTATGGAGTTAAACATATGGCTCAAAGAGTGAGGTGGGAAGAAGTGGTTTCAATTCATGGAGCACTGGCACCAGTACTGGGAAAGTGGGAGCTGTTCCTTTCAGATGGGCTTCACTTCAACTTCAGTATTTTTGCCAATTATATGAATAGAGCAGGGGAAGGGATTTAAATTAAAATGGGGAGGAAGCCTCAGCTGGAAGGTAGGTTAAAAATTTAATAACACAGACAGTATAATTTCAGTGAAGGCAAGCAGAGTGGAGCAGGAAAGAACAAAGAGTTTAATGTGCATTAATGAATAAATTTGTGCAATAGACAGTAATTTTAAAAAAACAAATCAACAGATTGTTCCTCATCTAAAAATTAGTGACATGTCTTTCAGGAGTAAAATTAGAAAAATACTTCAAAACGTAGTGAGAAGTAGAAATTTAGAACGCACTTCTGCAAAAAGCAATTGTTTGGTCAATTTCTAGTTTTAAAATCTGAAATTGACAAATCTTTGTTCAACAAAGGCATTCAGGATACAGGACAGAGATAGGAAAATGAATTTAGTTCAGACATGTTCTCACTAAGTAGAGGAACTGGCTTGCGGAGTAAAATAGTCTACTCCCATTCTGATATCTATGTCCCATATTCATGAATCTAACTAGTGGACTCTGTTTCAATCCAACTTTTCCTGTTCCTTTATAATTTCAAACACCTCTTTAAAATTTGTAAATCTTTCTGTTTTAATGAAAACAGTCCCAGTGGAGGTGACATCAAACCTGATCAACATCAAGCATTGCTGTAATCACTAGTTGAGGATGAAATCCTATTAAAGTTGTATATAATTGTACAAGATTGTCTATTTAGGCAACAGCCTTTACCTGGATAGACATTACCGGATATCACCAAAACTTCAGATCATTTAGTTTAAATATCTTGTAATTATGACAATATCTTCTCTGTAGCTCATTTTTGCTCTTCCAGTACTCTCTCTATCAATGTGATATAGTTCCTCTGTAATCACATTGGCTCTCTGGATTATTTTAAATAATCCATTTTCATGGATTGGTTTATGTTTAATGACCATCTGATAAATGTGTATCAGGCTCTTCAGCTCAATCAAATAAAAAACTTTTAAACTGTTAATTATAACATGAGCCTTTTAAAAAGGGCTCAAAGTATAAACTAATTCTCTCCAGTGCCGGTGTGATTTCACCTTAAAATTGTTATAATTAAACCTGGAACATGTACTGGCCAGCAATTCAGCGCTCATTCCCACAGGGATTATTTCTCCTGGATGCTCAGCTGCAACCAGTGATCCATACTAATAGATGACTGCAGTACTGTTGATGTACTAAAGCACCTAAGTGCTACATAGGCAACAGGCTGTTGCCATGGCAACAGTATTCATCATAATCAAGAGTCCTTGTTGACACCATCCATCAGTGTTATGTTTTCAATAAACAAATGGTTTTTGTACTTCGAGAGCTGCTTAAACAGCAACATGTATAGCTTTTTGTAAGCAATACTGTGTTCTCCATTATTAATCAATGACTTGCAACGTCACAAAAATGATAAATCGTAACTGAAGCAGCAGTCTGATGTATACCATTATAATCTCTTCATACCAGAAGTCATTTACTCTTTATTCACATGTACAGTGAATAATGAAAGACCGAGCAAAGGGATTAATCTATGACTTTTGAAATGTTAAATGCTGCCCAGAATAAAGAAGCTACACACAGATTCAGACTGTATTTTTTTTGGTTTTACTAAGCTGCTTATGGGCCTGCTTAAGAATTTGCTTCTAAATTATAGTACCCTGTCAATTACTACTCTATTCTACTTATCTTGCACTCCTTCAAATATTCTTAATTTTGCGAAGTATTTTGTTTTTATTTGGAGGGAATGAGAATGAATGTATTTATGAAAGTTGCACAAGCACTTCAACATATTTATGTTACAATAGGATTCTAAAACACATAGAGGATACATGTTGATTCTGATGTTCATATTATATCAGATCCAACTGAACATCATCTGAGTGAGGGACAAACACATGATACACAACATTCCCAGTCCTGTGGAGCTAGTTTTGAGGGTAGAGTCACTTTAATGGTAATTATCTGATAATCAACTGCTCGTCAGAGATTTATTAAGCCCATGGGTTAGTTTATTTAATACAATGTAGCACACAATAAGTTGGGAAGCAAACATTATTATAAATCAACTGATTTCCATGTGCATAGCTTACTAACTCTCAGCAGATTGTACAGCACATGGAGTCCCTAAGAGTTGAAATCTCTTAAAGATGAGGCATATGTTCAATAGGCAGGACAGGAGGCAGGGGTGTGGGGAGGGTCTTTAACTTTGAAATGACTGTGTCGGGTCAGAAAGCAAAAGCATGATCACTTTCAGAACACTATACGAACCTGGCAATGATTAACTGACTGGCAATGGGGAAGTTACACGTTCCATAAGTAAATGCCCAGTTGTGGACAGATTGGGAATACTGCTGGGAATGTCCTGGTGGTGGCGGTGACAAGCCCCTACAACCTAGCTGGGACCAAAATTCGATAAGTACCTGAGGATGGCTCACTAGTGGCTGACCAGACACTCGTGAGGTTTCCAGTGCCTCAGGGGCTCTAGTTGCAGACTGTCCTATGGAGGTGTGTTCCCCCCTGGAATGTGGCCTGCAACCATAGCTACATGTTAATATTCAGAGCGTGCCATGGAGGCAATACCAATCTGGATTGATGACAACCACTTGTATCGGTGAAGCTGTGCTCTTTCTGTGACTGCAAGTTTTGTAATTAGGATTGCAGCCTCAGGAGTCCATGTGCCATACTTATTTGGTTAGCTATGATGTTGCCTCCTGCAGTGTGAAAGGTTAATGTAAATATGTAAATGCATCGTCATTGGGAAGAATATAATATGACTAATAGGAGTTGGTTCTGCCTAGCAACATGGTGCCAGTCTTTTCCTGCAAACAGTTAATTTTTCTCATGTTTTAATAGAAGGTATTGTTTGCTGGCAACTAAGGTCCTGCAATCTTTTTCAATTGCGCTGCTGGGGGCTCCAAAACTAGGATAGCAGACCTCCCAAGAGATTGCAAAGGTGGGCATGTTGTCAGCAAATTCAGGGTCAGAAGCTGAATATGGTTCCATTCTGCAATTGTTTTGATAAGGCATAAAATTCCATCCAACTCCCCCTCAGACGAATAATTAAATCTAATAAAATCCTGCTGTGTTTTTTTCAGAACATGATTCTGGAACGCCATTTAATGTGCACAGATTAGTAGTTGTAATTTTGAAAAATGTTAAATAGTTAACCAAAGTTCCTACCATTTGTCACCTATTATTAACTTACATATAAAAAAGAAACCCAGCCATTTTTTTTAAAGCTGCAATTTGTTAAAGAGGAAAACGGGTAAGAATTTGCTCCCTGCTTAATGAAGTGCACACTAGGAATTTGTGCACACCTTCCACAAAAAGCATTGAAAAAGGATGGGAAGTGAATTCCAAGTTCCCAAAATATATTCTAAATAGGTGAAAATCTGGTTTGGAATGTTAATATTATCATTACTGCTCTCCCTTGAAACCACTTGAGAGACTCAATTTTCGTTACTAAATGCAGAGGCATTGAGGAAATTAAATTCAGTTTTAGTGAAGTTGAAGACCAGGCAGGAGCAAATTAGCCACACATTGTACACCATGCTTAATTGAAGTCAATAGAGGAAAGTTCTAACAGGATATTTGATGGGTAGCCAAGTGACTCACAGAAAAAGAGGAAAATGTTGGCTCTGGTGAACTGTATATAAGTTACCTGTCTGATGCACAAGTGAATAGCAAATAACGTTATACTGAATGAAATATATAGAGTTAGGTGCCAATGCACATTAGCAATCAGTGCAATTAGCTCTGCAAATAAACCCCCTTCTTTAGTTATTTATTACCTCAGACATAAAATAATACATTTGTGAAATAAGACAGATCTTTGCCATAAATTCCAGTAACTCTACCGACCAGTACATGCAGTTAATTTACATAAGAGCAAACTATTGCAGATATAGAAAATCTGAAATAAAAACAGAACGTGCTGGAGTTACTCAGCAGTTTGACAGCATCTGCAGAGAAAGAAAAACAGAGATGAATTTTTCAGTTTGATGTGAATCTTCTTTAGTTTGATTTTTTTCCTAATTATCAAATTCATACAATTGAGTCTGTATTAGATTTTTAGATGTTATTTTGTTTCATCTCCTCATGGCTTCTGAGTTCTGTCTGTGGTGACAGTGGATGATGTGTAATGAATTGGCATGGGAGTTGTAAGGGCCATTGGAATGGAGACAGAGTGAAGGAGGGTGAGGGATGGAGAATAAAACACCTCAGATGTTAAAACACAGCCAGAATAAAATCCCACTTGACCAACCGTCTCAACAATTGGCTCCCCCATGTTTAGTTCCCAGGAGGGGTGGCCTAATTCCACTCCACACTCAATTCCAAGGAGCAAAGGTCATGATATTTGGTGGCTTTAATTCAGAGGTGTATCTAACAAGTTGGAAAATGAAAGCTGGGCACCTTAGTCGCAAACATTTGCCTACTCCAATCCATCAGTGGACCTTAAGATATCTGTTGTGTCACTCCTTCCTTCCTTCTTCTCATGAAGTCTTCCATAATGATTTCTGCTACCTGCTGCAGCTTGCACGTATGGTTTTAAGAGATGCAGGCTGGCTTTAAGCAGTGAAGCTCAGTTTCACCGTTTTCTCAATAATGTGTTGCCTGCTGTGATGAGGGTTCTGGTGGAATCTGTGAAGAATTTTGGACCCTATGCAATCTAATTGGATACATCAATGCAGTACTGAGGAGCACTGCTTTTCAGAACTGTTATGTTTAGGATGAAATGTTAAATGGGAACGTTTTCTGCTAGCTTTGTTGGACATAGGAGATTCCATGACAGTATTTAGAATGGAGCAAGGTGTACTCTAGATATACCATCCAACTTCAACAAAGCAAATTATCAGGTCATTTGTTATTTATGATCCTTATTGTACTTTGGGATCTCCTAAGAATATGACACAGTTTGACATGAAAGAAGGTACTTTTTTTTTAACCAGATATTTTTACTGTGGAGTACCTGAAGTGAGGTTATGGTCCTTCATCTCCTTTTCACTTTGCTGCTGATGTTAAGTGTTAAAAGCTAGAGGAGTGGAGTGCAGACCTGTACCAGCAACCATTGAGCATTCTCCTGGACCTAGCTGTCCATGACAGTTGCCACCCTCCAAAAATCCTGCTTGCTACAATTCTGACTGTGTTTATGGAACCAATGTTTTTGTTACTTTAAAATGCTACTTATTTTATGTATTGTATAGGATTGCTGTCCAATTTGATCATATGATTACTGAGCAAGCACTGAATGTTTTGTTGTGCATCCAAGGATAAAGGATGGCAAGAATATGTCCTCTAACTACTGAAGCAAAATTAGAAAAAAAAAGCGATGCCAATGCAAGCTTTATTTCTCTTTTGCCTTGCTATTTCCAACTCTTTTCCTAGCCTTTTACACATTCAGTATCAAGGGATCCCTTCTAATTTGTTAAGCTGCCTGGATTGGATTATAGATGCCTACACTATTCTTTTCAATGCTGCTTAGTAATTGAATCACAGGATGTAGAATTCAATTTTAAACAGGTCAGATGCGGTCAATTTCTTTCCACTGTTGAGGTACAATGTTTTAGTGTCTCACTGCACTCAAGTGAGCAGCCTGGCTGAAATGTGCTTAGGAGAGGTCACTGTAAGCAGAGCTAAAGAAATGTAGGGTCTATTTTCACAGTGAGCATTGAGCCAGCCAGAGTAGAAAAAGAACCCAGGCTCAAGAACATGCTTCATTAACTTATCCCAGCTGGGTGACAGCAGGGACCTCAACTTGTTCCAGTGTTCTTTGGCTAGAGTGGTATTGAGTACTCTTTCCCATTCTTCAAGCTATCATGTGCACCCGAAATTGGATGGTCTGCCAGTTCTTATTGTTTAACATCACAAATGGATACTTGGAATATAATGAATCATGACTTGAAATCTAATTAAACAATAAATCAATGATTTTACAGGAAATGAAAAAAATCATGGAGTTGTGTTAACAAAGTGTGGAGCTGGATGAATACAGCAGGCCAAGCAGCATCTTAGGAGCACAAAAGCTGACGTTTTGAGCCAAGAACTTTCATCAGAAAAGGGGGAGAGGGAGAGGGTTCTGAAATAAATTGGGAGGGGGGGGAGGTGGATCAAAGATGGATAGAGGAGAAGATAGGTGGAGAGGACAAGAGAGTTGCAGTGGGAGAGAGATCCCCTGAGGTTTGCCCAGAAGGAGGACTAGGAGTGGCAGATATAGGCTAAATGACCCTACTTATTCAGGTTGGCCCCAAATGATAGATATAGCAAGAAATATCTGTTGGGAGAAGAGGGCTAATGAGGACAGTTTAGCTCTTTAAGGGAAAGTTTTCTACTTGATCTCTAAAGATAACTAGGACATAACACAAGAAAGTTACAATACTCATGGCAAGAATGAGGTCATTCAACTCATTGTATTTGTGCCAATTGAGAAGTGTAATCCAGCTTAATCCCATTTCCCAGACTTTGTTCTATAACCTGTAGGTCCTAGCACTTCCAGACCATGTAGAAGTTTTTAAAATTAATAGAAACTTTCGACTCTGCCACCCTCTCATACTGTGTATTTCAGATTCCCATCACTCACTGAGTGGAACATTTCTCTTGAGCTCATCTCTCATCCTTCTGCCAAGTAAATTAATTCTCTACTTCTTGATTGTTGATTTGTCTGCTCTATCTAACTTTTCATAATTCTAAACACTTCAACTAAATCTCCCCATAGCCTCCTGTCTTTCCAAAGAAGACATCCTCAGCTTGGCCAATCTTTCCATGTTACTAAAATCCTTCAGTCAAATTGTAATCCTCATAATTCTGCACTGTATCCTCTCTAGTAAGAAACACATCCATTCTTTGATACTTTGAGCAGAACTGTGCACAGTACTCCAGCTGTGGCCTAAGTTGTGTTTTATACACATCTAACATTACTATCCTGCTCTTACATTGTACGTCCCAGCTGGTAAAGGAAAAGGCCCCATTTACCTTATTTTCCACCTCAATCACCTTGTCCATCTTTCTTCAGGGATCTGTGGAAAATTATCTCTGCACTTTTCAGTGTCTGACAATTTCCTCACTGCTCTCCCTGAACTCCACACTGTATTTTATTTGACATGTTTCTGTTCAAAAAACTCATCCATTGATAACTTCTTGCAGTCTAAAGATTTATTTCTCACTGTCAACCAATCTTTTGTTTCATTTGTAAACTTGTTAATTAAATCTCATATATTTAAATTTAATCAATGATTTTTAAATCACTGCTTTCATGCTCTGGTGGAGAGATGGTGGACCAGGGGTATTATCGGTGGACTGTTAATCCAGAGACCCAGATAATGTTCTGGAGACCCAGGTTTGAATCTCACCACAGAAGATTGTGGAATTTGAATTCAGTAAATATCTGGAATTAAGAATCTAATGATAACACTGAAACCATTGTCGATTGATGGAAAAACCCACCTGGTTTCACTAATGTCATTTAGGGAAGGAAACTGCCATCCTTACCTTGCCATCCTTACCTGGTCTGGCCTACATGTGACTCCAGATCCATAACAATGCAGTCTCTATGGACAGTTTGGGATGGGTAATATATGCTGCCTAGCTTTTCAGGACATTTCAGAGGATAATTAATCACAATACTTGGGTCTGCAGTCATATATAGGATAGACCACGTAAGAACAGTAAACTTTCTTCCCAAAAGAGATCCTTAGTTAACAAATTGATTTTTATGATATTTGATGATATTTATCTTGTTTGTTTAATTGTATGGGATTTGATCCTGTTTCCCTGAGTATTAATTTGGATCCCTGGATTAAAATGCAGCAAAATCGCTGCCTCTGCACCATCTCCTCCAGATTCCACTACATATAGATTAGATCTAGCTTTATGTATTCCTTAGATAGCCTTCTCATTGTTAAAACATTGTTGGGTTAAAATTCCCAATTTGGAAGGCTAGTACACCTTTTCTTAACAGCTTTTGCTACAATTGGTTCTTCTAGCACTTTTAAGGAGATGTTAGCCTTTTTAATATTAATGTGTTCAGACCTCTGCTAAAATCAGTGAAGAACAAATTTCAGACTTGTGTAATAATCATTTTACACTCACATCACACCATCATTCAAGGCTGTTGAGCTTTCTAGAAAGTCTAAATATCTATTTTTACGGCAAGTAGAATAATCTTCCATTTCTTTCACAATCGGCAATCAGTCAACCTTTTATTTAAAGAAAGTAATTAACATTTCAGTAACTAACTCGTGCTTCAGAATGGGCCCTTCCTCAGCATTTAATACTTGTGGGTGCAGGCAATGCTTTTTTTTTATCTGTCAGGTGCTGGAAAAGCAGCGGTTACAGTCAAGTCATCACCTAACATCGTGAGGGATAATGTATTTTTAAGTAACTTTTATCTTAAAGCCATGCTTTGATTTATAGTTTTGATACTGGGACATATTTGATTGGTGATTTATAAAGAGCTTCATCAAAATTCTACTGCAAACTTTAGAATTTGTGTTTCTCGGTAACTTATTTCATAACATTTAAATAAGAAATATTCTTAAGAAAATTAGGCCTTGATTTAAACTCTCTCTGTTTGAGGTAGAAGCAGCTGAGTGACAGGTTTTATAATATTTTTTCACGGAAAGTGAATGTTGCTGGCAAAGCTAGACTTTGGCTTCTATCAATGATTGCCCTTCAGGAAAAAGTGGTGAGCCATATTCTTGAGTCACTGAAGTCCATCTGTTTGAGATACATCCACAGTGCTGTGTGGCCTGGAGATGAAATTGCTAATGGTGGTGCATGTTATGTGTGTTCTGATGCCAAAATCTTCTGGTAGTTTTTGTAATTTACTGCCACTATCCTTTTCTCTTGACTGTGTCTAAGGATTGACTTGACTTACAGTGGAAAAACAAGATTAATCATGAGCCTTAATGAGAAAACACTCTTGACTTAAGCAAGATTTAATTCATTGCATGAAAGCAATGAGTTGCAAGTTAGATTAGCATGATAAATAGATACTAAGATTTTGAGGACATCAATGATTTAGGTCTTCACTCTCCAAAATTCTAAGCAGTTCTGCCTTTCCCCAGCAATACCTTAGATTGGGTGGAGCTTTATGCAATTTCCAATGTTAATACTTTCAGAACCATTATCTAATACAACAGTGCTCCTGTAGATCTACTGCCATTTTCATTTGAAGTGATTCTTCTTACATGTTAGGAAGGCACTGTTCAAGGAGCCTTAACAAGTTGTTTTAGTGCATCTTGTAGATTGCGCACAATCCTGCCACATTGGCTGGCACGGAGGGATTAGATGTTTAAGGTGGTGGTTGATCAAGCAGACTACTGTGATTTGGTTGGTGTTGAAGATGTTGAAGATGAATCCATCCAAAAAATTGTAAAGTATTCCATCACAACACTTTACATTTTTTGGATGAATTCGTCTTTAACAATGTTCATCCCACCAACCAAATCAGTTGGTCACCAAAACAAAATCAGTCCTCCACCTACAAAGTACAAGTTGGGACCCCATCACAGTCCTATCTTGTACTTTATAGATGAAGGACTGATTTTGAAGTCTCAAGACATGATGTACCTGCTGCAGAATTCCCAGCCTCTGGCTTGTTCTTTTACCCATAATATTTATAAGTTTCTGGTTAACAGCAGCATGTTAATATTGGGGAATTCATATTGTTAATGTCATTAAATACCAAGAGAAGCTAGTTAGGTTCTCTCTTGTCTGAGGTATTTATTGTCTGGCACTTGTTGTGTATGTGTAAAGACAATTGTTTACATTTTTTTGATTGCGGACTAAAATAGAAAAAAAATTTTTAAGAGCCAGAGATTATTGAAGGGTTTCTAAACTTTTGAAAACAATTTACCTGACACTCATTGCAGATATTGTTATCTCAGTTACTTGTTCAAGCTATAGTTGAAGTCTGGCTACAGATGGGTTGCGAGGCAGTGGACTTTATGTGAATGAAAATTTGTCTGGCAACAAGTAGCTGCTTGGTTTGTGTACTGGTGACTAGTTATTGGTGACAAAAGCCTCCAGTCTACCACCAGCTAAATGATTGGCTCCCAGGTAGCCAAATAGTTTGAGGGTATGAAGGAGATGTCATTGGATCTCTGCAAGAAAAGGAGCGTTTTATTTCTCTGTCGTTAAAAAAAAACCTTAAGCTTGAAGGATAACAATTTGCTTTTTCACTCATCAGTTGCTGTAAGCTGTGGCTCATAATCAGTTAGCCAGAGATAAGGCACAGTGGCTCAGTGGTTAGCACTGCTGCCTCAGAGCACCAGAGACCCAGGTTCAACTCCACCCTCGGGCAACTATCTGTGTGGAATATGCACGTTCTCCCCATGTCTGTGTGAGTTTCCGCTGGGTACTCCGGTTTCCTCCCACAGTCCAAAGATGTGTAGGTTAGGTAGAATGGCCATGTTAAATTGCCCATAGTGTTCAGAGATAGGTAGAATATAGGCAACTGAGTCTGGATGGGGTGCTCCGAGGGTCAGTGTGGACTGATGGGCTGAAGGGAATGTTTCTACACTGTAGGGATTCTATGATTATAAGTGTGAAAGTGCTACCCTTTATCTTTGGTAAACATGTAACCTGAAGAGGAGAATCAAGGAGCAGCAAATCCTGACACACCAAAATAGCATCTCATTGAACCCTATAGACAAGAACCATTGAAATGTCTTTCCTTCCACCTCTGTATGTGTATGCAGGAGAGAGTTTATATGGGAGTCACAGCTTTACCAAATAGAGTTATGTATGGACTGTTCATAATTGTTTATCTGTAACTGGAACCTATTTATGTGCCATAAGTAGTGATTCTTGATACCTGGTGCTATGATGTTGTGGCCATAACAGAGACATGGGCTTCTCATGGGCAGGAATGGTTGCTGGATCTTCCAGGGTTTAGAACATTTAAAAAGAATAGGGAGGGGGGAAAAAGAGGAGGGGGTGTAGCACTACTAATCAGAGAGGGTATCACAGCTACAGAAGCTTCCATTGTCGAGGAAGATCTGCCTACTGAGTCAGTATGGGTGGAAATTAGGAACAGCAAGGGAGTAGTCACCTCGTTAGGGGTTTACTACAGGCCCCCCAATAGCAGCAGGGAGATTGAAGAAAGCATAGGTCGACAGATTTTGGAAAAGTGTGGACGCAGTAGGGTTGTTGTAATGGGTGACTTTAACTTTCCTAATATTGATTGGAACCTCCTTCGAGCAGAAGATTTGAATGGAGCTGTTTTTGTAAGGTGTGTTCAGGAGGGTTTCCTAACGCAGTACGTTGACAGGCCGACGAGGGGAGAGGCCATTCTAGACTTGGTGCTCGGAAACGAGCCGGGGCAGGTATCAGATCTTGTGGTGGGAGAGCATTTTGGTGATAGTGACCATAACTGCCTCACATTCTACATAGCTATGGAGAAGGAGAGGATTAGGCAAAATGGGAGGATATTTAATTGGGGAAGAGGAAACTATGATGCGATTAGACATGAGTTAGGAAGCATGGACTGGGAGCAGTTGTTCCATGGTAAGGGAACTATAGACATGTGGAGACTGTTTAAGGAACAGTTGTTGGGAGTGATGAGTAAATATGTCCCTCTGAGACAGGCAAGAAGGGGTAAGATAAAGGAACCTTGGATGACGAGAGCGGGGGAGCTTCTTGTGAAAAGGAAGAAGGTAGCTTACATAAGGTGGAGGAAGCTAGGGTCAAGTTCAGCTAGAGAGGATTACATGCAGGCAAGGAAGGAGCTCAAAAATGGTCTGAGGAGAGCCAGGAGGGGGCACGAGGAAGGCTTGGCAGAAGGAATCCGCGAAAACACAAAGGCATTTTACACTTATGTGAGGAATAAGAGAATGATCAAAGAAAGAGTAGGGCCGATCAGGGATAGCATAGGGAACTTGTGTGTGGAGCCTGAGGAGGTAGGGGAGGCCCTAAATGAGTTTTTTGCTTCTGTCTTTACGAAAGAAACGAACTTTGTAGTGAATGAAACCTTTGAAGAGCAAGTGTGCATGCTGGAATGGATAGAGATAGAGGACGCTGATGTGCTGAAAATTTTGTCAAACATTAAGATTGACAAGTCGCCAGGCCCGGACCAGATTTGTCCTCGGCTGCTTTGGGAAGCGAGAAATGCAATTGCTTCGCCACTTGCGAAGATCTTTGCATCCTCGCTCTCCACTGGAGTCATACCTGAGGACTGGAGAGAGGCAAATGTAATTCCTCTCTTCAAGAAAGGAAATAGGGAAATCCCCGGCAATTATAGACCAGTAAGTCTCACGTCTGTCGTCTGCAAGGTGTTAGAAAGGATTCTGAGGGATAAGATTTATGACCATCTGGAAGAGCATGGCTTGATCAAATACAGTCAACACGGCTTTGTGAGGGGTAGGTCATGCCTTACAAACCTTATCGAGTTTTTTGAGGATGTGACTAGAAAAGTTGATGAGGGTCGAGCTGTGGATGTGGTGTATATGGACTTCAGTAAGGCATTTGATAAGGTTCCCCATGGTAGGCTCATTCAGAAGGTCAGGAGGAATGGGATACAGGGGAACTTAGCTGCTTGGATACAGAATTGGCTGGCCAACAGAAGACAGCGAGTGGTAGTAGAAGGAAAATATTCTGCCTGGAAGTCAGTGGTGAGTGGTGTTCCACAGGGCTCTGTCCTTGGGCCTCTACTGTTTGTAATTTTTATTAATGACTTGGATGAGGGGATTGAAGGATGGGTCAGCAAGTTTGCAGATGACACAAAGGTCGGAGGTGTCGTTGACAGTGTAGAGGGCTGTTGTAGGCTGCAGCGGGACATTGACAGGATGCAGAGATGGGCTGAGAGGTGGCAGATGGAGTTCAACCTGGATAAATGCTAGGTGATGCATTTTGGAAGGTCGAATTTGAAAGCTGAGTACAGGATTAAGGATAGGATTCTTGGCAGCGTGGAGGAACAGAGGGATCTTGGTGTGCAGATACATAGATCCCTTAAAATGGCCACCCAAGTGGACAGGGTTGTTAAGAAAGCATATGGTGTTTTGGCTTTCATTAACAGGGGGATTGAGTTTAAGAGTCATGAGATCTTGTTGCAGCTCTATAAAACTTTGGTTAGACCGCACTTGGAATACTGCGTCCAGTTCTGGGCGCCCTATTATAGGAAAGATGTGGATGCTTTGGAGAGGGTTCAGAGGAGGTTTACCAGGATGCTGCCTGGACTGGAGGGCTTATCTTATGAAGAGAGGTTGACTGAGCTCGGTCTCTTTTCATTGGAGAAAAGGAGGAGGAGAGGGGACCTAATTGAGGTATACAAGATAATGAGAGGCATAGATAAAGTTGATAGCCAGCGACTATTTCCCAGGGCAGAAATGGCTAGCACGAGGGGTCATAGTTTTAAGCTGGTTGGAGGAAAGTATAGAGGGGATGTCAGAGGCAGGTTCTTTACACAGAGAGTTGTGAGAGCATGGAATGCGTTGCCAGCAGCAGTTGTGGAAGCAAGGTCATTGGGGTCATTTAAGAGACTGCTGGACATGTATATGGCCACAGAAATTTGAGGGTGCATACATGAGGATCAATGGTCGGCACAACATTGTGGGCTGAAGGGCCTGTTCTGTGCTGTACTGTTCTATGTTCTATGTTAAGTGCAGAAATATAGGTCTAAAAGACAGAGGAATTAGAGAATTCAATGCATGTTTTAAGATCTTAAAATATTGTCTTGACTCTAGGAATAGCAGAGTTTGATCTCCAGCACTCAACCTCAGTGAGTCAAGTTTTTTGCCACTTAGCCATCCAATTTAAATGTTGTCCAGGTCTTCTTGAAAATGAAAATAGACTACTTCAATGTCTGAAAGCTCTTAAATGGTTCTGAACACTGTGGAATCATTGGAAAAGATTAGAATCCTGACCTCTCACCTTCTCATGAATTAAAAGTATTCATGAAATAGCTGGAAGTGTTTGGACATTTGACATATCCTGAAGAACTCTAACACAGCAGTCCTGAGGATGACGTGGCTGCACTCCAGAAATCATAACCATCTTCTTGTGTGCTAGGTGTGACTCCAACCATTGGAGGCTATTTTCCCCCAATTCTCTGTGAATTCAATTTGCGCAGGATCTTTGATGACGTATTCATACAAATGTTGCCTTGGTGTCAAGGGAAGCACCATTGTAAACAAAGCTTTGGGCCAAGTGCATGAATATGGGGCTGAAGTGGGCAGATTCTTGACATCTGGCATGGATGCAATGGGTTTCTGAGTCTTTCTCCATGCTGTAAAACTCTATGATACTCAGATAACAAGTTGTAGAGCTGGATGGGCACAGCATGCCAGGCAGCATCAAAGAAGCAGGAAAGCTGACATTTCAGGTCTGGACCCTTCTTCAGGAATGGGGGAGGGGAAGGTGACTCTGAAATAAATAGAAAGAGGAGGAGGAGATGATGGAAGGTGGATAGAGGAGCAGATAGATGGAGAGAAGATGGACAGGTCAAGGAGGTGGGGATAGCTTACAGCACCTTATAGCTGCAAAGTTGAACTGTTAGATTTGTTCTAAATCCATCACATTTAGCACAATCATAGTCTAGTACAACATAATGGACAGCATTTTTTAATGCAGATTCAAGACTTCATCTCCACAAAGACTGTTTGGTGATCAGTCTTAGCATTACTGTCATAAATAGATACAGGTAGTTTGGTGACTCAAGGTCAAGAAAGTTTTCTCTTCTTGTTGGTTTCCTCAACAACAGTGGGTCTTATTCAGCAATTATGTCCTTTAAGACTTGGGCATGTCTGTGCTGCTACTCAGTGCCCCTTGATGAAGAACATTGAAGTGCTCAACCTAGACTACATTATGTGTCCTTAGTACAGTTGTTCTTTCTTTCAAGTTATATTCAGCCTGATTTATCAGCTAGCCAGTAGGTGGTAAACTGAAGGTATTCTTCCTGTCTGTCTTTGACCTGTTGTCATGAGACATAATGGGGTGCAGAGTCAATGCTGGGGATGCTCTGAACAACTCCTAGTGTATATCACTGTGCTGCATCCTCTGCTGGGTCTGTCCTACTGTTGGGACAGGGCATATCCAGGGAGAGTGATCATGCTTCTGCTACATTGACTGTGTACAATTAGTGACTATTTCTTGACTAGCCTGTGAGATATTCATATTTTTGGCACTTCCCAGATGTTTGTAAGGAAGGCATAGCAGGATTCGCTGGGCCGAGTATGCATTTCTTGTTTCCAGTGTCTCCATCCAGTTTTATTCCTTTCTGACTTTTTCATAGTGGTAAAGCTAAGAGGCTAACTGGGCCAACTCAGAGGGCAGTTAAGAGTAGATCTGAGGCAAGACTTTCATGGTCGCAAGTGGAGGTGTAGCCGCATAAAATGCAACGAAGTGGCATGCCTGGAGGCATTATCTTAATTTCCAACCTTAGCTGCTTTTGTGAGGACGGGAAAGGGAACTGCGTTCAGAACCTGGCCATGCCTATTAAGAGGGCAATTGTGAGCTCATTACATCAAGGCAGCCTGAACTTGGTAGTTGTTGGATTTTATAAAAACCATGAAAATCCTGTCTCAGATCTACTTTTAACTGCACTCTGCAATGGCCTAGAATACCTCTAAGCTGTACCACTATAGAACTATATGGATTAGCAATGCCAAGAACTGAATAGGCATGCAATATTTTTTCTGGCTCCTTCACAATTTGTCATGAAATTCTGTAGCATGGGTTATATTTCCATTAATTAAGGTGAATCATAACTGTGCAGTGATTCAAAGATGTAATTACCTCCCAAACGATGCTGTTAGCAGATTGTTACTTCTGCCAATTATCTAACTATCAAATAAAGGATCAGCAATAGATGTGGAAAAGTCTTCAAGTAAATTAACAAAGTTCATACAATGAATAAAACGGTGAACATGATGGTCAATCTTTGTGAACTACATGGCTTTTTTATGATAATCCTTCATCATTACTGAGGCTAGCTTTTAATTTAAAACAAATTAATTCAAAACATATTAATTCATTCAATATTTAATTTGCTTTGAATAAATTAAATTTGAATTTGTGTCCCCAGAACATCAGAAGTGTGGGCATTACTAGTCTAGCAATATTACCGAAGTGCCACTGCCCCAATGGATTGAAGCGGTTCCCAATTTTGCAGCATTCACACAGAAAGATGTCAGTGAGGCTTGAAGCTGAGGTATGGATGTTGATCAGAGCTAGGATGGTCCCGAATCTTTTTTGTCAAGTAGAATTGTGTAGATCTTTTGAGTCCAGTTGCTTACAGACAATGTTACTCCATGGTAGTGATGCCTTTAAACAACCCAAAAGATATTATCGCTGCGACCTAACGGGCCTAGAATAATCCTCCATAACACACAGGGAAACATTGAGTCAACGTTATCCTGTACTGCTTCCACACCCACTTCCACACCCATTCCTGCAACCATTCTAACATCCACTATCAGATGCCCTCCCACACCCACTCCTACATCTACTTCTGCTCCCACAACCACCTCCACACCCACTCCCAAACCCACTCACATCCCTACACCCACACCCACTCTTAGTCCAACTCACACACCCACTACCAATCCCTCACCCACTCCCACTCCTACACCTACTCCAACACCCACACCCACTCTGACTCACACTCCCACTCTCGCTCCCACACCCACACCCAACCCCACACTCACTTCCACTCCCACACCTTCACCACTCTTAGTCTCACACCCACTTCCTCTCCCACATCCACTGCTGCTCCCACACACACTTCCACATCCACTCATATATCAAAACACACACCTACACCCAATCCCACCCCCATTCACACACCCACTCCCACAACTACTCTCACACACATGCCCACTCCCACACCCACATGCACTCTCACCCCCACATCCACAAGCACTCTTACTCGCACTCCCAATCCCACACCCACACACTCTCCCACACGCACACCTACTCTTACTTCCACGTCTACTGCCTCTCCCACACCCACTCCCACATCCACATGCACACCCACTCCCACTCATCCACCCAGTTGTTCTGCCACATGCACTCTCACACTCACTCACCCCCACACCAACATGCACTCTCATGCCCACTCCCACACCCACTCCCACTCCAACTTTCACCCCGACATCCATGCTCGCATCCAATCCAAAACCCACACCCAATGCCACTATGCCCCTACACCCACACCCACTCTTACTCCCTTTCCTAATCCAACACCCATGTCCACTCCCACACCTATTCCCACTCCCACTCCCACTCCCACACCCACACCCACACCCACACTCCCAATCCTACACCAGCCTCACACCCATTCTTACTCCTACTCCCACACCCAATACCACACCCCTAACAACTCCCATGCTCACTCCCACACCCACATTCTCTGCAAGACCCATTACCCATCCAACACCCACTCCCACCCCCACTCTTACTCCACTCCCACACTGCCTCCCTCTCCCAGACACCCAATCCCACACCAATGCACACGCACTCTCACACCCACTCCCATACCAACATGCATTCTCACACCTACTCAAACTCCAACTTGCACTCCCATGCCCATACCTAATTTGACATCTACACCCACTCCCGCATCTAATCTCACACCCAAACTCAATTCCACTCACCTCTACACCCACTCCCATTCTTACTCACACTCCAAATCCTACACCCACACCCACTGCCACTGCCACCAACACCCACACTCACATTCCCACTCCTACCCCTACTCTCACTCTCACTCCCATTGCCACCTCCAATCCCACCCCCAGTCTTCTTCCACTCCCACACCCATTCGTACATCCATTCCCACATCTACTTCAGCTCCCATACATACTCACACAGCCACTCCCATCCCCACATCCACCTTCACACCCACACCCACTCTCACTCTAATGCCCACATCCTTTTCCCACACACATGCCCACAACTAATCCCACACCCACACGCATCCACTCCCACCGCAACAGCCAATCCCACTCCCAAACCCAATCCCACTCATATTTCCTATCCCACTCTCATTCCCAACTGCTCAGCATTTAACTGGAAAGTTCTGCCAGTTGCAGTCTGGGCATAAATAGGATAATGAATGCTGGAGAGAAAAATGAACAAATCGCAATGGAGAGGAAAGACCATCTCAAACTCCTCTTCATGAAGAAAACACCTTCTCCACACTCATTACATTAATTTTGAGGAGATCATACACTTTTAACCTCCGAGTTAAATGTCTTCTGCTCAGCTACGTCAATGTCCTCTGCACTCTTTGACAAAGCTTAATTCACCCTCCACCAAAACATTAATCCCTTAGGCTCATTCAGCTCCTTTTTATTTGAAATTGTGCATTTATGCCTGTCATAAATTGCTAAAAGACTATTTAGAAAAAAACTTGTGAATTTTTGCCTGCCATCAAGCTATAATTTACTATGATAGTGTCAGATTGAATGAAAGATTTAACTTACTGGTATTATTACAATCTTTATGGGAAAATGTAAGTAAATCTGCAAAACCATCAACTAATTGTAGATGCTCATCTGTCTGAGAAAATTAAAAAATGTCTGTCAATGGAAACTATTATTTATTTATTAAAGATAGAAAACACATACTGGTTAAGTGTAATTGGATGTTTATAATGAAGTCTATGTAAGGTCAGTTAACAAATACAACATAACGTAAGACACAAAATAGATACTGCAGAACACAGATCAATAAGTGCAATCTTTTAACACTTTGAGCATCCTAGTCCAATGCCGCTTCTGCCACATTGTTCAAAAATTCTAAAATTAAATCCTTTTGCTATTCTTCCCGTTCCACCCAACACACCAACCACCACCCCAACCAAACAACATCCCCCTCAACCTGCCCCAAACACCAGATACACCTCTCTGCATTCAGAGCTGGAATGCAACCAAACAAATGGATGTAAAATGTGTCAAAGAATAAAACACAGTGGTGTACAAAGATTGATGAACTGTTGACTTTTCCTGCATAGATTTAACAGCTCAAAAGAAAGCAAGTGTTTTATGGAGCTGAAGGGAATAAATCTGTTTGTACCTTCTGCTGTGGTGATGAAAGTCTGATAGTAATTTACTGTCAGGAGATAGATGAGATTTACAGTGCCCAAGGGAGCACTTGTCACGCAAGGGCCAGGATGCTGTACAGTCCGTAATTGTGACTTTTGCTCGGGAGATGTGTATCAACTTTCCATAACTGGAAATCTGACATGTACTGTTATGCAAATTGTGTGTGAAATGAGCTAGATTTAATTACTAGTTTAAGGAAGGTGCAGAAAAATGGATTCAAACCTCAATTTGTCCTTATTTTAAATTACTTAGCGTGGACCCATAGATGTGAGGAAACATTGTGGGCAAGACACTCAAAAATGAGTGTTTGCACCTCTCAGAAATCGTAATGCAACATGTTGTGCTAACATAGGGTGGTGGTGGGCAGGGGCTGGGGGTTTGCGGGGGGGCAGTGTGGGGTTAGGAATGTTGATGGTGGAAAGGTGACAGTTTGGAGTCTGTTGGAAGGAGAGGTGGCCAGCTTTCCAGCAAGTTTAAACCTCAGTTGAGCAGTTTCATGGCATCTGGAACTGTCCAGAAAAATATCAGTTCTGTGTGGAACTTCTACGGAGGTCAGTGATGGACTAGGTTTGGTCAAAGTCTTTTCATGGCCATGAGTGGGAGGAAAGGGAAGTGGCTGTCAAATTTTGATCTTTCTGGACCCATTTACTCCAAGGTGGGCACCAAAGTCTCCATCTTATTTGAATAATTCTTACATTGAGCTGAGAAGTCTCAGTGCTGCCATCTGTGGCAAGTCCTCAGAACAGGAGGGCCTGCCAGCATTTGTCTCAGGCCACATGGCACAACCAGTCTGCTATTCTTTAAGGCAGGCTGGATCCAATAGAAAAACTGAAGAAAATATTGCTGCAAAGTAAAGTATTAAAAGTAAATGCCATGGCAGAAGAGGGCTCAATACATTGTTACAGATATGCTTCTGGAGATATTTGTGGTGCAAGCATTGAAGTCCTTGGGGTTGCCATTGACCAGAAACTGCACTGGGACCAGATAACAACATACAGTGACTATAAGAAGGGGATTAGAGGCTTGGAATTCTGAGGATTGGAGCTGACTTCCAAACTTTCAAAAGCATTCCCAAGTGATCACCATGAATTCTGCAAAGATTTTCCATCCTTTATAGCCTTGGGTATAAGTAATCTCTACTTAAATATTACAAGATTGTCAATGACCATTGAATGTTTCTTCTGTTCATGGTACTTCTGTAAGTGTTAATTGCTTGGACAATATTTTGTTACACATTTGTCAGCAAAATTTCCTAATCTGGGTATATTCTACATCCGTCTTTTAAGCTTTTCTGCTTTTGTTTATGTTTTCTCAGAAGTTGATCGGGAAATTTTTAATGTTGAAAAGCCTCTGCCTCTATAATACTCACACACCTTGATCAACTGTAACTCTAGGTAATGTACCTACTGTGTTCTTTGTTTTGCCCGGTACATGAATGAGGTGTGGGAATTTCTGTCAGAAATTGTTCCCGTTGCCCTGCTGTAAGGCTTTATCTTTTTTTCAGCGATTCCAGTTGGGTGTATAAATTTTGTTCAGTAGAGATCTTCTTTAATGGTGTAATGAACAGAATGTTTGTTAATCTCCCACCTCTTGCGGCTGATGGTGGTTGTTTTCTGACTTTTTTCTTAAAGAACTGTATCAGCTGGACCTTGGAGTTTAATTCTTGGTATCTGGACATTTACTGCTTTGTGCCATTCCAAGCGCTCAGTCAGTACCGTAACAACTGCACCAGTATTATGCTTCAGATCAGTTTTAAACCCATTCAATTTTAAAATAACTGATGAAGATATTCATTCTTGATACCTTCTCATAGGAAGTATCTCACTTCTTTTTTTATTGGAGTTTTCTAGTTTGTCTGTTTTCCCTTGTCCTTTAATTGCATATTTTGATGCACTGATCAGTTAGAAGAGTTGATAGTAAAGTGTGTAGCTGGATGAACACAGCAGGCCAAGCAGCATCTCAGGAGCACAAAAGCTGACGTTTCAAGCCTAGACCCTTCATCAGAGAGCCTTCATCTCTGATGAAGAGTCGAGGCTCGAAACGTCAGCTTTTGTGCTCCTGAGATGCTGCTTGGCCTGCTGTGTTCATCCAGCTTCACACTTTATTATCTTGGATTCTCCAGCATCTGCAGTTCCCATTATCTCAGTTAGAAGTGTCCCGACTTTCTGCACTGGAAACATTCTACACACATTGTGGTACAAGCTTGACTTCTTGCTGCCCTTCAGCTCCACAACATGCATATACTAAATTGGATTTTGCAGGGATTCAACATCTTTGCCCCATTGAAGCAAGCTTTACAGTGGGCTGGGCTTTCGTCTTTGGACCAATGCAACTACCAGACTTGTCTGAAGCCATGGCACTTCCATGGATTATAGATGAGTTTGTTCCCTTAACTCAGCCTGTCTTGAGTATTGAGCCACTTATTCAGGTGTTAAGTTGCTCTTTGCTAAAAATTCTGACAGTTTTTTGTTGCAGACTGTGACATCAATGCTGTTGAGAGTAAGTTCATCCATCAATGCACTACTCCCACAGCAATTATGTAGTCTGTACAGGTCTGGAAGGAATAATTCAATGAATTCCCCTGGTTTTTGGGATCTCTAAATCATGCTTGTTTGATTATGACATTCCAATTTGGATTTAAGACTGAATTGAATGCTTCTAGGATGCTGTCAATATCTACAGAGGTCTCGTGCCCCTGCATCACAGGGATGTCATCAACAATTGACACAACTGCATATAGGAAAATACTAAGCCAGTGCTTCTTCTCTTTGTTATGTAATTGCTCAGGAATTGCTTTTTCAAACAATTCCCAACACTGACCTCTTTGAGGGCATTCAGTGTTTACAAATAACTGCAGTATCAGCAACAGTTGGGCATTGACTGCATATTTGTTACTAACAGAGCTATTGATTCTCAGTGTAGTTCTCAACACCCTATGTATTTTAATTCTTAAAATAAAGCAAGGAACTGTGGATACTGGAAATCTGAAGCAAAAACAGAAATTGCTGGCAAAATGCAACAGATCTGGCAGCATCAGTGGGGAGAAAGTAGTTAACATTTTGATTCTAGTGACTCTGTTCTAATGAAGACTCTCCAAACTCAAAACATTAATTGTGATCTCTCCCCACAGATGCTGAGTTACACCAACAATTTCTGATTTTATTTCCTTCTACTCCCTTCTTTCTAAGAAGTCTTCTTTCAATTTCTCTCCAGGAGGTTTTGCAATGGCATCAAGTTGTTGTTAGATTGCTACCAAACATTCTGGTTTGGTTCCTCTTCAAATAATAATTGGATGTCTCTTTGGTCAACTTATTACCTGATTTGGATTGGAAAGATTTCCCTTGAACAAATGAGTGACTAAGATTGGAATCCAGGTGCTTTGCTTATACCTAAAGTATACTCTTCACTTCTAATAACACACCTCACTCTTGTGCAGACTATTCCTTCTCTCTTCTCGGGGTCTTATGCAGAAATATTGATGTCACTGCTACACTATTATATACACCACTATCTTACTACTCTACAATCAGGAGCCATATTCAGAAACAAGTTGTTCTGGTGACCAGAGTCTGAACTCAAAACCCTGGCAACATCACCCAATGAAGTCTGTTCACCTTATACAGATAGTCAAATTCAGTGAAAGCAATTACAGATTCATCTCCTACTAACCAGAATGCAGTCTTCTCGTACAGTTAATGCACCATAGGTCCATCACTGATTAAACTATACCGACTAGCATTCAGAATTCACGCTTAGCTTTCCAACTCACCTCATGAGGAAACCTTAAAATTCTCTGGCAAATTGAGAAACGCACCAAAACACCAGAAAAACCATCCAGAATACACTTTGTTACAGAAAAGTTCTAAAAAGATCACCCTACCTGAAATAAATGTGTCTGGCTGTTTCAAATAATATTATTTAAGGGTCTATTTTGCAATTGCCTGCTTGTGTGTTATTAATGTGTAATACACATGCTGACTGTACATCAATTATCTAAAAATTATCATCCTGATTTCACATCAGAACTTTTGTTGCATGAAACTAGGATAACACCAAGTCAGAACCCTCTGGCACACAAAGGACATTCTTATTCTCCTACATGCACCCTTATCCTGGTAGAACATCATGTGGGATATGCACAAAGAGGGGGCTTCCATAAAAGTACTGCAAAGTCTTTGTAGATACAGGAAATTTCTAATCCTCTAACTCAATCACACAAGTGTTAGGCTCTTACTACTAAAATAGCTGGGGTGTGGGAGTCCGTATTTCCCAAGAAACTTTTATTTGAAGTTCCACATTGAAAATGAGAAATTGGTTTTCCTTTCAGGGAAGTAAAAACTGGAAGGATGAAGAACTAATGTTGTTTGATAGTTATTCACAAATTTCCCAGCCTGCTGGGTTATGGTTTGTTACATTTAAATGAATGAGATCTATGAATGGAGGAGGCTTTGAAACTGAATCTAAGTGAGAAAATAATCATTAAAAAGAATCCTTCTTGAGTTGATCAATAAACTTACTGCCTGATGCTTCATGTCATAGCACCAACAGGCTAAGGGATATTTATCAGTTGGCAGCATTCCAATTACTTTAAATCATTAATTTTCAACTGATTTCTTTTCCTTGGTAGTCATGGGCAGAATTTATGTGATTCCTTCACTCCTCACCATCAATCTGCTTGTATATAAGAGCTGTGTGTTTCTTTCTGATCCTCAGAATCTGGATCCCAAATTAAAGCTGCAAGCAGCATTTGCTTCATATAACTGAACAAGTTCGAGGAAAGCCCAGAGACAAATTTAGCTTAGTGATGCTAGATGTCAGTGAAGAGCTGAAGTTGTGCTTATGAATGAGTACTAGGGTCAGGTTTCAGAGTCTAGGGTGCAAAGGAAAAGAGAATGGTTAGCCAGAACAGGATCAGTTGTTGAGGCAGTCCATTATAGAATACATCTTAACAGGGCAAACCGAGGCCAGATCAGCAAAACTTGATTTGATTTATTTATTGTCACTTGTATTTTGTTACAAACACAAAGTGAAAAGTGTTGTGTGGTGTCGCCAATCTTCAGCGCCATCTTAAAAAACAGAAAATTAACTAAACCATAGAAAAATGAAGGAATAAAGAACAAGTGTCCAACTTTACAGTCTTTTTGTTTCAGGGCTCTGTCATGTGCCACAGGCTTAATGACCAGGCATGAGTCTCCTTTGCCATGCTGCAACCACTAGAACAAAAGTAGCCACTCTTTGATGCCATCTTGCCTCCACTGATGCCCTCACCATCATGGGTTCTCAATGGATCTCCACAATGCAGACTCCACTAATGCCATTCTGTTCCGCAGCAGCCGAAACTCACCTCCACTGTTGCCTCCTTGAATATATGCTGGATGTAGACACCCAAACTTGTCTCCACCGCAGCAGCCATGAGCCAATGCTAAGACTGCCTCAATAATGCAGAACCTGTAGGAAACCTGGACTCGCCTCTGATGTCGCAACCGTGAGTCTGTGCTTCTAGGCTTACATGAGTCCATGCTACTAGCCAACACACCACTGAGGCCATTGCTGCGACAAAGCTCTTCACTAAGAGGTAAGTAAAATAAAAGAGAGAAACAAAAAGAGAAGGATGTAAACAAAAGAAAGAAACAAAGAGAAAAGCAGATCAAGCAGATGAGTCCAAGTCTCAGATGACCTACTCCACTGCCATCTTAACAGAAAAGTGCGGAATTGTAACTCCTTGAGAAGTTTAATAAGATTTGAGGGCCCATTTTGTTACAATATCTAAGGGGACCTACTGAGAACTCATTGGAATCAAAATCAATAGCATTTGATATTTTATGTATGCTGTGCGGGTGTACAATCACAATGTATTGTCTATTTTTTTTAGTCATTTGTGCAATGTGGGCTGGCCAGCATTTATTGCCAGTCCCTAGTTGCCCTTGAGAAGGTGGTGGTGAGCTGTCTTCTTGAACCGCTGTAGTCCACTTGCTGTAGGTTGAGCCACAATGCCATTAGAGAAGAATCTTTCCAGGATTTTCACTCAGTGATACTACAGGAACAGTGACATATTTCCAAGTCAGGATGGTGAGTAGCTTGGAGGGGAACTTGAAGATGGTGGTGTTCCCATGTACCCGCTGCCCATCTACTTCTAGATGGAAGTGCTTGTTGTTTTCTGAAGAAAGGTCAAGGCCTGAAATGTCAGTCTTCCTGCTTCTCTGATGCTGCTTGGCCTGCTGTGTTCATCCAGCTCTACACCTTGCTATGTCAGTGCTTGTTGTTTGTTTGTTGTTGTTTGCTCAAAGCATGAAATATTGTGATTTTATTCTCTTATTATGTTCCCCAGAGCTCACCTTTTGTTTGCGTTGAAGATAAACTTTACTGACCCCTAACTAGATCATAGAGTAATTTGTTGGCCTCAACTGGGATTATAATAGTATAATTGATAATTTTCTATATAATTTCAAGTTTTGGGCTACAACCTAAGATGGTTGAACCATATGCAGTGTTGAAGGGCCTACATAGAGACTAGACAGATGTAAACATCACTTTGGGGAGAAGGTGCAGGTCAGTTGGTTCTCACCTTGTACCCAAATGTCAGCACAAGTAAGTTCCACTTGATTTGTGTTAACTGCTTTACTGCATTATATCTTAAATGTCCTCATATAAAATAGTAATTGTTCCTAATGTAGAGTTACCATTATAGGACTACACGCTTATTACACTATTCCACTTTTGCATTTGAATATGTTGACTCCTTACGTTTGCATGATTTCCCAACTATCCAGTACCTCATTCACAGTTAGCAGGTACCTTCTGAAACAAAGTGGATTCCTGAGGGGTATCTTTGGTATCTCAACAAAAATTTCAGAGTTACAGTTTATGAATTGTATAATTGGCCAATCCTGGAGTGTGCAGGTGATGTGGGGATCTTACAAGCTGTGAGAGATACATGAGATTGTAACAATCCTAAGACACGTTACACAACTCTGTTTGGATCATTCTGGGAAATGCAACAATGTTACATCAATGATTATAAATGGGAATCATTACAACAAAGTACGAAAAAAAATAGACTGACCATGATCTATGAGGTATGAAATATGCTGGATATGATTTGAATGAGGAGAAATTGGATTGACTGGGCCTGAGTTCACTGCAGTTGAGAAGAATGAGAGGTGATCTAACTGAAACATATAAAACTCTGACAGGTTGGATTCGCTGGGTTCAGGGATGATGTTTCTTTGTTCTTGGGACCTAGAATATGGGTTCAAACCCTTAAGAATCGCAACAGGTTATTGTGGACTGAAGTGAGGAGAAATTTCCTTACTCATAAGGAGTTCAACCTATAACATTCTCTAACAGAAAAGGCTACAGAGGTGAAATCATTGAATATGTTTAAGAAAGAAATAAATATATTTCTAGAGGCTAAAATTGTCAAGGGGTTTGGAGAGAGAGTGCATCATGGTGTAATGATAAAGGAGTGGCCATGATAACATTGAATGGTGGATCAGGTTTGTTAAGCCAAAAGACCTGCTCCTATCCTTATTTTTAAAATTTTCTATGTCTGTACATCTCAATGGTGCCATCCTGTAATCACAAAAGGTGAGGTAGCCATTCACACAAACTTGATATGGAGGCTCAGTGGTTAGCACTGCTGCCTCACAGCGCCAGAGACCTGGGTTCAATTTCACTCTTAAGTGACTGTGTGGAGTTTGTGCATTCTCCCCATGTCTGCATAGGTTTTGACTGGGTGCTCCAGTTTCCTACCACAGTCCAAACATATGCAGGCTACGTGGATTAGCCATGCTAAATTGCCCATAGTGTTCAGGGAGCTGTAGATGAGGGGAATGGGGTCTGGGTGGGATATTCTGAAGGTTGGTGTGGACTTGTTGGGCCAAAGTGCCTGTTTCCACACTGTAGGGATTCTATGACCTAAAGCATATTTGTTTCCAAGACAGTGTATCAATAATCTGGCTTTCTGAGGACAATCCCACAATGCAAGAAGTTGCTAAGAGAAATTCTCAAACTTCTATCATTTGATATCTCCAAGACTCATTCCAAAAAGTAGCAGTGGCTTAGAGAAAAAAATAAAATGGGATATGGTTAAGGATAAGTAAACTGTATGGCTTGGTTCTTCAACTGCATGTGTGTAGGAATGTACAATTGTACACAAAAGAAGGTGTCAGCTGTGCCACTGGTGTGTTCTGAGGAGTAATAGTTTGTGTTTTTTGTCCAACCATGTGCATGGTAATGGCAACTTCAGGCTGATAATGCTTGACTAAGTGTATGGCAAGAGTTCAAAGATGGTCTGGGGCACCTGAGATCCCTGGATATCCCAACAGTGGTGAGAACTTCTGCCTATAACAAGCAGGGGAATCAGGATAGCATTGGACGAATGAGCTGCCAAAGGAGTGTTGTACTTAGTTAATGAGGTAAGGTGTGAACAATTAAATCAGAAAACTCATTCAGCCCCAAGGTGAAAAACACCCCCATGAAACGCAACAAAAATGACTCATAGACAATTTCTGACAAGATTGAGTCTACAGCATTTAAAGGGCCATATTTATGTTTTAAAAAGATGTAAAGCACAAAATATCAATCCACAAAAATATCAATACATCCACTTTTAACGTGATTTCTGTTATTTTAACATCCCATGTGTCACTTGTAATTTCTGTCTGTAATGTGACACACTTTTAGGCTTCTGCCTGTTTCCAGCCCAAAGATATGCAGGCTAGGTGGACTGGCCATGCTAAATTACCCTTAGTATTCAGGGATGTGTAGATTAGTTGGGTTATGGGGGATTGGTCTGAGTGGGATGCTCTGAGGGTCATTGTTGGCTTGTTGGGCCAAAGGGCCTGCTTCCACACTTTAGGGATTCTATGATGATTCTGTGATTCACTCTGAAAAATTTGGGCCTGTTTTTGCCATCCAATGAAATCAAGTGGCTTCCCACCCCGTATTCAGACCACTCCCTGACCCACAAAGGAAATATCCCCAGTGGTACATGGTATTGACTGCTCTCAATGGCTACCCACAAGCCCCTTCTGCCCATACCTGCCTGGTTGCTAGTGCTCAGTGACTGGTCATATATACAATTCCATCTTTAAGTGCAATTCCAGGAATTGACATTTGTGGAGGCAATGCTCAAGTTGCTGAACTGCTGGCCCACTGACTGGGTTGGCAGTTCACTAGAGTGTGCCACTATCTTTAATAGGATTACCAGCCTCAACAATGCTCACTTCATTGGCCACTGTGGAATTTATGACTACTTTCACCGTGCTGATTGGACTCCCTTCCTCTAAAAGGCTGCTCTTGCTGACAGTCAGGAGCATGAGCAGTACCAGTGATTTCACTTGTAAATATATTTTATCAAAGTGTGATAAATATCTCGCATTAATAAGAAGCTTAATGAAAGAGTATATCAGGTGAAAAGGAAAAAAGTATTAAACAGTTAGAGCTTTTATTTAAATTTTTAAAAGCCAGTTTTGTATTGTACACATGCACATGCTCAATCAGAAGTAATCGGCAGTGGGCATGCACAGATGATAATTATCACTTTTTGCTTCGGTGTCAGCAAACATATCATTTGTTTAATTATACATCAGTTAAAGGTGACACTGTTACAAAATGCATTTGTACAACACTGAAATAAACTATGTCGTTGACTGAACTTAGTATTTGTCTTTCTCTACTTTGTTGTCAAATTGTCGGTGTGCCTTTTCAGTGGCACAAGCTTTCAGTAACTTCAGGCCCAACATGTTTTCAATTATTCACTAGTAAGTTACTTTGTTACAGAAATTAAACAAATGGCTTGGATCATAATGGAAAGTTTTACCTAATGCATGTATGTGTGCAGTGTGCCAAGAGCAGCAGAGGAGCCAATACTAAGAGCTTTGTGATGGAGCAGCTGAAACAGGCAATAAAAGAAATCTCAGGACTTGATTACATAAAATATAAGGAGTCTAAAACTGCCTACAAATCAACAGACACATCCCATAAAGATTACTTCATGCACCATTTTCAATCTATATTGTCCTTTTTGTCTGTTATACCTAAGTTTTATTATGATTAGATGTTAAAGTAAGAGTTTTATTTCACGTTTATTACATAAACAATTGAATAGTTTAATGAAAGTAATGTATTTTTGCAGATGTAATGCTCTCTATATATGTGTACAGACATCATGCTCAAGTGCAGATATGAACCTTGAAGTTCAATCATGTTCAAGGACAGGTTACAAAGCATAATGTATGAACTGCATACAGAAAGATAGTGAAATAGTGCTGCCACTCATTGTCATGAGTTGGGCATAGTGCCAGTACTGCATATTGGCTGTACACATGCTTGAGAGATGGGAAATTAAGCTTTACTGATGCCACTTAAAGGTAGACAATACTTCTTAAGGAGAGATACAGCTTGGCTACAAACAGCAGAAAGATACCTTGACTGTCTAATCTGTTCATGGAGACAAGTTTGTGTACCTGATTTCTTTTTGGATGTAAGTTTGGAAGCCATTGATCCAGGAGGAAAGAGATCCTGTTTCCTCAGAAGGAATTTCAATGTCTTCATTGAAACGTCAGCACCGACCACTTACACAATACTGGGAACAGATGCTGCAGGAGAACCAAGCAAGTACAGCAGATAAGTATAAAGGAGTTGTACAATGGGCATTCCTAATCACTTGTTAAGTGTGTTATAATAAGTAGAATTTATTTATTGTAATTAAAACAATCTCAGTTTGATGTTTTTGACTGAGCTGTTTTGCAGCAGATTCTTTCAGAGCTTTTGGATTGGCTGCCTTTGATGTTAAAAAAACTGACTATGGACCACAAACGGCATGCTTTGGTCTGGTGTGATCTGTTACTGTTGTATTTAAGACATTTGGTCTGAAAGATTTAACTCTGAAAGTTTTGTACAGCTTTTATCATTGAGAACTGTTGGGGGGTGAGGACTAATCAGTTCGAGTTGATCCACTCTCTATTGGTGAATCCCCATGTAAGTTCAGTTAGCCAGATATCTCTCAGGAAAAATCCATATCTCTTACCACATCACAAGTAATATAGTTAGTAACTATAAAGCACGTGCAACTCATTACCTTCATATGTAAAAAATAACTTCATGTTATTCCAATATTAGGAGAGGCGATGACCTAGTGGTATTATTGCTGGACTGTTAACTTTCTGAGGACATGAGTTCAAATCCTGCCATGTCAGATGGTGGAATGTGAATTCAGTAAATATCTGGAATTAAGAATCTAACAATGACCATGTGTCAATTGTTCACTAATGTCCTTTAGGGTCGGAAACTGCCATCCTTACCTGGTCTTGCCTTCATATGACTCCTGACCCAAAGGAATATGGTTAACTCTAAATTACCCTCTGGGAAATTGGAGATAGGCAATAAATGCTGACCTAGCCAGGGATGTCTTCATTCTGTGAATGAATAAGGAAAAACAACTGCATCTTTTGCTGACAACTTATTAGTAGCTCATCCTTTACCGCTTATAAGCCCTGTAAACTAATATTACAACATGGTTGATGGTAGCATATAGAGTCATATAGCATGGAAACAGACCCTTTAGTCCAACCAGGCCAAGCTGACCATGTTGCCAAACTAAACTAGTCCCACCTGCCTCTGCTTGGCCCATATCCCCCCCTGAAACCTTTAATATTCAGGTGCTTATCCAATTTTATTTTAAATGTTGCAACTGTACCTGCTTTCATCATTTCCTCTGGCAGTACATGCCACAGATGAACCACTCTCTGTGTAAAAATGTTGCCCACATGTCCTTTTTGATTTTTTTTCCCTCTCACTGTAAAAACATGATCCCTAGTTTGGAAAAGACTCTTGTTATTCACTTAATCTATGCCCTTCATAATTCTTCCCAAAGGACATCCTAACAAAGCCGTCAACAAAGGTCAAATGCTGCAGATACTAGAAATCAGAGATAAACACAGAGAATGTTGGAGATACTCCACAAGTCTGGCAGCGTCTGTGGAGTTTGTGTTTTGAGTTTAGTATGACTCTTGTTCGGAATTTCTTCAGCCACTTGCTCTGAATGATCTCTATGGTGCCTGCAGCAAATGTAGATGATTAGGGGCTCACCAGTTAGGAGCTAACTGAAATGCTCGATCAGGAAGAAATTGGCTGTGACCACACTTGGAGCGAGGAGGCTACAAGGCTGTATTTGTGAGGGAGGCAGCTGCAGCTAACAGTAAGTCTTGGGCTTTTTAAGGAAGCAGCATTGGTCATAGGCCCATGCAATGCACAATGCTACAGGCATGCAGGTTGCTGTTCTCTTGCCAACCTATAGCATTGTCCCTCTCGGCTACTGCTGGACAAATCTTTGACATATATCTCTGCACACCGAGGGAGCCAAACGTTAGTGATGGCAAATAAGAAGTGACAACAATGTCACCATAGCGCAGTGCCAAGGGTATACATTACTCCCTCTATTTGCAAATTGTGCAATTGCATCTCAGCACAGAGGTCCAAAATGGAATCTTGTCTGTTACCATGAAGTGCTGCTGGATGGAATGGTGTTATGACTATTTAGCCTACACTGAGACACTTACCAACACATGTAAATTAACACCAGGAACATTTCTGCACAAGCTGGGAATGACACAGAAATGTTTTTCGCCTGTAACCACCTCAGGCCCTCAGTATGTTTTCTTCTCTCTTTCCCTCCGACTGTGACTTTGTGCAGTCCCTGGTTCTGCATCTGGGATAAAGAAAGTCTGCTCAGCTGTTGAATCCATTGACCCTGGAGCTGCTGAGTCTAGAAGTTGGCCTCACATGCCATGGGACTTCTTGCCAGAGGCAAATTACCTTCCTTAGCATGAACCTCTTGAGTTAGAGGATAGCAAGCAGAATGGAGGCGGATGGTGTGGGTTTCCTCCAGGTGCTCCAATTTTCTCCCACAGTCCAAGGATGTGCAGGGTAGGCGGATCAGCCATGGGAAATGCAGGGATAGGGTAGTGGGTGGATCTGAGTGGGATGCTCTTCGGTGGTTCAGTGCGGACTCAATAGGCCGAATGGCCTGCTTCCACACCATGATGTTCTGTTTTACAGGTATGGGCTAACTACCTCTGAAGTGTCCTGAATGGTAAGTGTGCAATTCCATCTCTGGCTGGGTGTCGTGACACAACTTTGTCTTGTTACGTCAAGGGTATATTTGGACTAGGGTCAAAGTTCATCATTCCCTGTCGGCATGTGTTCAGGCTTTGGAGTTTACCCTAAGGATTCTCAGCCTGGGTCTCTATAATAGATGCCAACCTGTCAATGGAGGCAGACAGATGGCTACATGATTTAACGCAACTTTGGGATACTGAGAGCTATTGCGTCCCAGTTACCTGTCAGATGCGGCTGGTCCGCTCTGTGTAGAATGCAGTCCCTGCTTGCCAATGCCACAGGGTCCTCTCCTGTCTGTGTCTGAGCAGGTGCCTGGTTGCTGGCAGTCCTCTGTGTACCGAGGCCTGGGGATGTTCCAGAGCTGTCTTTGTGATCACCAGATCACATACACAGTCTCTGTATGTCTACAGTTTCCCACAAAGTGTCAGCATCTGGTCTGTTGGGGGGCACAGGGAGCAGCTTTAGTGATGTTTCCTCTGAAGCCACTGTATTCTTATCCTCAGAGATCAAGATAGGTGCTTTTGGGGAACTGTTCCTTTTTGCTGCAGACATCATTGGGAGGCTAGCAAAATCTACAGGGCAGAAAAGAGAGAGAAGCTGGCTCAGCTAGTGGTTAGAAATAGTGTGCAATGTTTGAAAGAGGTAGAAGGGTTAAAATGAGAACTGCTTTGGAATAAAGAGTAGTGCTTACTCATCTGGTAGGACATTAATATTTTAATATTTCCACAGGAACAATTTGCTCTTCTACTCCAAGGGATATTGTGAAGTGGTAAAGAGAAGAGTGTCATTCACCCTGATAGAGAGGAGAAGGTCATTGACCTTTCTTTCTAAATTGCTGGTCCTTCCTCCCTACACTGCAGATGGCACTCACTGATGTGATGATCTTAGGCCAGGCTAACGTGGATCTGGTCAGTGGCTTCTTTTGCATCTCCTCCACAAAGAAGACACATCTCCTCCGGACCATCTGATCCACCAAGACGTCCAAGTCCCAGTCAGAGATTACAGTGCTATATTCCCCTCTGACATGTTCAGACACTGGCCATGACCAAGCACAGCAGCTCTGAAATCTCAGTGCTTATACATGGTACAGCCAGTTTTTAAAGATAGGTAGTGCTGTTTCTGTGGATATTTGTTAAGTGGCAAGTTGTTTTGGGAACAGTCTGTAGTAATATGGGGTGGGGATTGGATGTGAGAAATGCCATGGGCTGTGACAGTTAGGTAATGAGATGAGTTGGTAAGACAGGGTGAGAAATCATGGCAGAAAACTCTCCCAAAGAACTTGCGCAACTCAGACGTAGTAAAAAAAAACACTCAGCTCAATGTCAATTAGTCAGTGTAACTCATACTTAGATGCTCACATGAGATGAACTCTCCCTTGTTTGAGACAGGGATCTTCTCATTAGGCCAGTGTGTGGTTTTCATTTACAGCACCAGACCAAGTTGACCCCGTAGATGCCTGCCCTAAAGGAGGGTGGTGGCAGTAAACCTCCACGTAGTGCGCAATATAACAGGTAGCTTTATACAACATGGTGGTCTGCAATGAGGCGTGCTAATATTACATGGTTCTGTGATTAGTAAGAGAGATCAAGACAAACCATCAGAAAAAGAGTGTGCAAAAACAGAGGTCTTAGACATTACACTAAGAACCTGAATTCTCAGGGTGGAAATTACTATTACGAGGGGGCATAATCTTAAGGTGATTGGAAGCAGGTATGGGGAGATGTCAGAGGTAGGTTCCTTACACAGAGAGTGGTGGGCGTGGGAATGCGCTGCAGGCAGTGGTAGTGGAGTCAGATACTTTAGAGACTTTTAATCGACTCTTTGATAGGCACATGGAGGATAGTATAATGCAGGATATGTAAGGTAGTTTGATATTAGTAGGATAATGGATCATCACAATATTGTGGGCCGAAGGGCCTGTACTGTGCTATATGTTCTATGTTCTAGGTTTAGTGTGGACACTGAATCATTTTATTTTTCTGCATTTTTGATTGTCTACTGCAATGGGAAAAGAACCATTTGAAAAGGAAGAATTATTGAAGGACTGCTGCAATTTTTAAAAGTAAGTTAACTGGCAATTATTGTAAGTACTGTTTATCCTGCTTTGTTTGTTCAAGCAGTGGGAAAGTTGAGTTGTAAATGAATGGAAGCCATGGCGTTTACATGAATGGAGACTCAGCAGGCAACAAGTAGCTGATTAGTCCAGGAAATCTGTTGTTAGTAACAAAGGTCTTCAACCTCCAACTACCATGTGATTAGCTCCCAGGTAGCTGAACAGCTTGGTGGTGTGAATGTCAAGGTTTGATGGTATCTGACCTAAAGAGGGAAGTGGTTGCTCTTTCCTCTGCAGTAAAAAGCTCTCCAAGACTGAAGAAAACTAGTTTATTTTTTCTCACCAATTTGTTTAAAGTTGTAGCTCTTATCCAATAAGTCAGAGACTTAACAGACAATATCAGCTGCCCCTTGAGCTTCCACAAGCAAGTGAAAGTACCTCAAGGGAGAAGGTTGAGGAGCAGTAGGTCCTGACAAGGCAAAAGGATCATCTCAGTGAGCCCTGTGGGCAGGGATCATTGAACTTCCTTTCTGGTCTTTCCATCTGTCTATAACACCAATGTTTTCTTTGTGTCTGCTTGTATGTATGTTTCGGAAGAATTTCCAAGTGGATTAAAGTTATGACTAGTGGAGTTAAATAATTGACAGCCCATAGTTACTTCGTTGTAATAAATAGTAAATTATTAAATACAGAAACCTGTCAACCTGGATCTAAAAGACAGGCAAATTGAGGAATTTGGTGAACCTGTATCATGTTTAACTTTTATGATGACTCTGGGAATAGTAGGTTTTGATTGCCGGTGTGCTACCCCAATTGGGAACAAATTTATAACCAGCATTGTTTAGAGATAACTAAAAGAGTTTTGCGATACATGGAATCATACAGTCGTACAGCATGGAAACAGACCCTTTGTTCCAACTTGTCCATGCCAACCAAATTTCCCAAACTGACCCACCCTTCTGTGATTCTAGATAATAGATTTGATTCCAGCTACCTGAAAGCACCCCCATCTTGAGGTGCTATCCTAGTTTACCGATGTGGTTCAACATTGTCAACCTCTCCTAGTGAGGTGCTTAGAATCTGTTAGGAGAGTAGGCTCAGAGCTGGCCAGTTAAGAGGCTACATAGAACATAGAACATAGAACATCACAGCACAGTATAGGCCCTTCGGCCCTCGATGTTGTGCTGACCTGTCATACCGATCTCAAGCCCATCTAACCTACACTATTCCACGTACGTCCATATGCTTATCCAATGACGCCTTAAATGTACCTAAAGTTGGTGAATCTACTATTTTCAAGAAGATTAATTTCCTGACTTCACAATGACAAATACAGGCCTGGGACACACATTTGGTCCCTAGGTCAGGGTTTCGCAGCTTGCAGGAAAGTCCTGCAAGTAATGTGTCCATTTTGAAAGATGCATTATTTATTTATTTTGATTTGTTTGTTGTGGTCAATGTCGAGCAAGAACAGATTGTTAACCTGACAGCTATTAGACAGTGAAAAGAAACATGCAGTAATATATCAGATCGATTACAACAGGAGCAGATTTGAAACCAAATCAATCAATCATTTGACCTTAATCAAGGCTTTCAGAAAAACTATAGAAAGATGTGCCTGAGAATTCTGGAAATTTACATAGGACTTTGATTACTCACCCTGTCTGTCCTCACAGATAATGCAGTAGAACTGCCATGGTCCAAACAGGCATGATTGATTTATTAGAATGTTTCAATTAAACTGCTGTCTTTGATGTACAAATAAAAAGACAATAGTCATTTAAGTGATAACATTTTGTATTGGAAACAAAAGGACTAGCAAAGAGTAACTGATTGGCTTATATTGATGTTTCTATTTGCAGGGTTCTGATGCAATGAATAGTGGTAGAAATGTATATTTTATTTTAACCCTCAAAATACGGTAAATACTTGTTTTGTTTCTTCTACAATTATAATAGTTAACTTATATGGCGAAAAATATAGGATGAACATTTAATGTTTGTGGAAAAAGGAGAGTTGACATATCGAATCCAATATTATGCTTCTTCAGAAAGTTCTGAAAAAGTCATATTAGATTCAAAGTATTAACTGTTTCTCTCTCTGCCCATGCTACCAGGCCTGTTGAGTTTTTCCTGCACTTTCAGCTTTTATTTCAGATTTCCAGCAACCATTACTCCAGTATTTTGCTTTTACTGACAGTTTGTTTTGTTCTTTGCTCCATAGCTATTGATCAACTCATAATTACTTAATTCTTAAACAGGATCCTGGAATAAATGGAGGATGAGAAAATAAAACGTTAGAGCAAAGATAGTAAGAAAAGCTGATGCTTGTGTCAGAGATGACACAGTGTGGAGCTGGAGGAGTGCAGCAGACCAGGCTGCAAGAGAGGAGCAGGAAAGTTGATGTTTCAGGTCGGGACCCTTCTTTAGAAATGGGGTGGGGGAGTAAGGGAGCTTAGAAATAAATGGAGAGAGGAGGGGTTGGGCTGGGGACGGTAGGAGGGATGGTTGAGTGCAGGTACGCAGTGGTGGGGATTGGTCAGTGAGGTGGGAGGAGCAGATAGGCATCAGAGCAGTTGCAGTAAATGAAAGAAGTTTTGACATAAATTGGGGAGGTGAATGTGTGAGGTATTATCAAAAGTTGAATATTGCACCTAATTAAAACAACTTGCTTATTTAGGAACATCGAAAATGAGGGCAGAAGTAGGCCTTATAGTCTCTTAAGCCTATTCTGCAATTCAATGAGATCATAGCTGCTCTTCCATTTCACTTCCATTTTCCCAATTATTCCAATGACACAATTAATATCTAGAAATCTAAGACTACCTTGAACATATTTGCTGAATGGGCTCCTCAGATCTATGAACTAGAGAATTACAAAGATTTGCTGCCCTTTGAATGAAGAATTTCCTCATCTCAGTCCTAAATTTCCACAGTATCAATATAATTAATTCAGGCTGTCCAATCCAGTCCCCATTAGAGACAAGCCCAAAAAATTACATGACTTATTTATAGTTTGAATATCTAATAATCAAATTATATTCTGTGGGAAATGTAGGTATGAAACCTATTAGAGCATTTAGAGTATATTTAATATCTGTATAATTTAAAAGTGTTACAGCTTAAATATGAGTCTGTGTCTGATAATATTCATGTAAATTTCTACACAATTAATTGTGTGAAAGTAGAAAAGTTTGAGGAAATTTGATATTTGATAAAAATGGCTTGAGGAACATAACTAATTAATCAGTGATCTAAATATAGTTGCTGAGTCCTTCGGGAAGTCAAAAAGGGATTCAGGTTTAGTTTCCAAACTGTAGAATATCAAATCTAGATATTTAGGTTGTAGAATCATTGATGACCATGTCTGCAGTTCAGTTTTGGCACTCATACAATAAACTCTGCTAGTTGCTAATTGATTTACAACAAAAGTCTCTCATATATAAATGATTTTTTTTTCTATTCAAATTCAAGTAGATTTCTATTTAAAGCCACATCTTATCAAGGTCTCTAAACTTTTCAAGAGCCTTATATGAACTTATAAACTTATATGAAATTACTAATAGAAGGTAAAATTTATACTTAAGTCAAAGAAGGACACGATGGTGCGCAGAGATTTAGATATGATTAAGATCTACAAAAAATGAAAAGAATAAAAAGATAATGAGAGTAAAAAGGGATGAAGATTGCGCAGCTGTGGAGCAATGCTCTAATTGAATAGCTCCTCAATACTACCACAGTATAAAGGGCCAAATGGTCTCCTCTTTTTCTATCTCACTCTTTGATGCTAAAGATAATTGAACTGATGGGAGTAGGTTTTAACTTTAAAGAGTGCATATTATGAAATGATAGTGGTCAGCAGCCCATTTTACATGTCTGTTGATTGAAGTATTTGGAAATAAAAAAAGGGAAAAGATATAAAACAGGCTGGTGACTCTCAATTACAATTTCTTCACCATTCACAGGCTATAGGTGTCACTGCAGGTTAAGGCCAGTACTTAATTGGTAGCATAGTGGCTCACTAATTAGCACTGCTGCCTCATAGCGCCAGGGACCCAGGTTTGATTTCAGCCTCAGCTGTCTGTATGTGTGGAGTTCTCTGCACATCTCTTCATGTCTGCACAGGTTTCCTCTCGGTGGTCCAGTTTCCTGCCACAGTCCGAAAACGTGCAGGTTAGGTGGATTGTCCATGCTAAATTGCCCATGATGTCCAGGGAAGTACAGGCTAGCTCGACTAACCACTGGAAACGCAGGGATAGGGTAGAGTTGTGGGTCTGAATAGGATGCTCTTCAGAGGGTCGGTGTGGACTCGATGGGTTGAATGGCATGCTTTCACACTGTAGGGATTCTATGATTCTTAAATGACCTTAAACAACCTTCTTGAAGGCAAATGAAAGGCATGATTCTTCAACTCCTCAAACACAGACCAGAATGAGTGAGGACTGCAAATTTACTTCTGCAAAGGGTATGAGTGAACTAGATCAGTTTCATTTTGCAATGGTGTGTCATTTCATGACCATCATTCATGATATAGTCTTTTATTCCATTAATTAAAGTGTGAATTTCACAGTTATTAAAACTCAGATCTCTGTGCTTCTGGATCACAAGCCCGCGAATACAACTATTGTGCTATCCTCTGAACTTTATGAACATTGGTTTGCTGAGGCTTATATCCAGAAGATCCCTGGATTGTAATTAGATCATTGATCTCAGATAAGCAGCAGTAGGGACACTATAATTGGCCTCAGTGCTACTGAGTTAGAGAGAGTGTAGCCAGCTTTCCTGACAATGCAGTAAATGCCCCTGTGCAAGCATCGAGTGAGAATAGATTTGAACTTGACAGTATTGCCTCCATAGTGACATAATCTGCCAACACTTACTGTCAATGCTTACATTGGATGAAATGTTGGAGCACACTTGGCAAGTCTGCAGCCAAAAACAGAGAGATCTCAACAGTTTTAGGGAGGAGAAAATTAGAAGAAAAATGTATTACCAAGAAATTACAGAGATAAAGAAATTACACTTTTATACCTCAAAGTACAGACTGAAAGAAATTGTTATGTCAGCAATTTCAAAATGCAATAAATATTGAATGCAAAATGTTTAAAAAATCAAAGCAATTTGTTTGCCATCATCAGGGAAATTGTAGCAAGATTTTTTTTATTGGACAAACATGGCTCATGTTTGACGTGTGATGAATAGCGCATAATCACGTTCAGAGTTTGTAACGAATGGTCTATTCTTACTGCCAGAAACGCTGAAAATGATCATTAATAGTATGTGAAAGTATTTTCTGAATATTTGGGGAAAAATAGTCCCTTGGATGCAAATCAAGCCTATAGGCCCCTGTCTTAAAATTCATACTTATATATTTTATGTATACCTATATATATATTATACACAGCATCGTTTATTCTGTCTGAAGCAGCAAAACAGTAAATGTTTGTTTCTCTTGCTACAGATTCAAACACAATTCCACAGCTGGTTAGAATTCAGAGTACTTGTGGAACTGAGAAATGATGGTAAAAGATTATGGCATAGAGCAAAGTGACATTTTGTTTATCTCCCAAGTTTGCTGGAAGTCATTTTCAAAAATAATAACATTCTATTGGACTTCATTGAGCCAAAGTAACTTTGGAGTTTGTTTTTAATCTGTGTGCATTCACCCAATTCAGCACATGTATTAGCACTTCTGTTTCAGGTCTAGCCCCAGAATATTGACTCACATTATAATGCAACATAATCAAAAACTATTTAAAAAAACTGCCTTGAATCAATTCCATGGTTGGCTGGAATTATTTCTAAAGCTCTTCCAGCCTAGTAAGGATGGATGCGACACTATATTTTTATGGACACGTAACGTGGAGACTTATTGGGGTCTGAGGGATATAGGCTGTGGTGAGATGTTTGGCAGAATTAGGCAAAGTGTGCAATGAGAGCCAAGTCAGACTTTGAGGTTATTTTGCTCCATCTTTTATGCTTTGCACAAGCAGCGTGGTGAAACTCTCACTAGGCAGTGGATTAATTTCCTTAAGCTTGTTAAAGGCTTTATTAAAGCCACAACTCACCTCATCAATATTAAGCTTTCCATCGGCACCATCATCTCAGGGCATGATCCAACAGCACCAGCTGCATACGTCCTTCATATATGGGCATTGGCATTTGCAAACTCATCATGACCATCACAACATCTCTCTGATACACTGATAAGCAGCTGATGAGGCACACAAGCACATTGCATGGTGCATCAGTGATTGACATTCTGAATGCTGTAACAGAAATATATTGCATATCTGGATGTGAGTTTGCTCGCTGAGCTGGAAGGTTCGTTTTCAGACGTTTCATCACCATTCTAGGTAACATCATTAGTAAGCCTTTGACAAAGCGCTGGTGTTATGTCCCACTTTCTAGTTATCTGTTTAGGTTTCCTTGGGTTGATGATGTCATTTCCTGCATTGGTGATGTCATTTCCTGTTCTTTTTCTCAGGGAATGGTAGATTGGCTCCAAACCAATGTGTTTGTTGATAGTGTTCTGGTTGGAATGCCATGCTTCTAGGAATTCTTGTGCATGTCTCTGTTTGGCCTGTCCTAGGATGAATGTGTTGTCCCAATCAAAGTGGTGTCCTTCCTCATCTGTATGTAAGGATACTAGCGATAGTGGGTCATGTCGTTTTGTGGCCAGTTGATGTTCATGTATCCTGGTGGCTAGCTTTCTGCCTGTTTGTCCAATGTAGTGTTTGACACAGTTCTTGCAAGGTATTTTGTATATTGCATATACAGACAAGCTCACAGCCCAAGTACTGGAATAGGTGCGCGGTAAGAATACATACTTGGTCTCTTAGCAATTGGTCACTTAGTGTCCCATCTGCATGCTCAATCCATCTTGCTTTGGGATAATGTGCTACAATAATCTCACTTGTACCATGTGCCAACAGCTTGTGTCAAACATACTGCAAGTGTCAGCAGTGGAGTTGTCACAGTCAGGGGCTCATCAGATTGTATTCCCTCATTTTCTATCATAACAGCTCCACCCGAGGTTTCAGTACCTGTCCTGCTGTGGGCATGGTGAGGTGCACAAAGCAGCCTTGCCTTCATATCATCAGAGGTCAATGCTGGGGCTGGAGACCAACAGCACTCAGCTTGTTGTGAAACCTATGGAAACTGTAAGAGAAAGAGAGAGGATGTTGCAGAGTGATAATGGGAACTGCAGATGCTGGAGAATCCAAGATAATAAAATGTGAGGCTGGATGAACACAGCAGGCCAAGCAGCATCTCAGGAGCACAATGGCTGACGTTTCGGGCCTCGACCATTCATCAGACAGGGGGATGGGGTGAGGGTTCTGGAATAAATAGGGAGAGAGGGGGAGGCGGACCGAAGATGGAGAGAAAAGAAGATAGGTGGAGAGGAGAGTATAGGTGGGAAGGTAGGGAGGGGATAGGTCAGTCTAGGGAAGACGGACAGGTCAAGGAGGTGGGATGAGGTTAGTAGGTAGGAGATGGAGGTGCGGCTTGGGGTGGGAGGAAGGGATGGGTGAGAGGAAGAACAGGTTGGGGAAGCAGAGACAAGTTGGTCTGGTTTTGGGATGCAGTGGGTGGAGGGGAAGAGCTGGGCTGGTTGTGTGATGCAGTCGGGGGAGGGGACGATCTGGACTGACCTATCTCCTCCCTACCTCCCCTCCTATACTCTCCTCTCCACCTAGCTTCTTTTCTCTCCATCTTTGATCCGCCTCCCCCTCTCTCCCTATTTATTCCAGTTCTCTCTCCCCATCCCCCTCTCTGATGAAGGGTCTAGGCTCGAAACGTCAGCTTTTGTGCTCCTGAGATGATGTTGCAGAGGATGTTTTAGAAATGATGTGCAGTGGTTGAGAATGACAACATGGTTAATGGGAGAGTGATAGTGACATGCACAGAGGTGGGAGCCAAATGGGGAGATCTAATAGAAACTTACAAGATAATGTGCGGTTTAGAAGTGGTGGACGCTAGGAAGTTGTTTCCGTTATGCGGGGAGACTAGCACCCGTGGGCACAGCCTTAAAATTAGAGGGGGTAAATTTAAAACTGGAATGGGATGGCATTTCTTCAGCCAGACAGTGGTGGGCTTGTGGAATTCATTGCCACGGAGTGCAGTGGAGGCCCGGACGTTGGATGCCTTCAAGGCTGAGATCGACAAATTCTTGATCTCAGAAGGAATCAAGGGCTACAGGGAGAGTGCAGGGAAGTGGAGTTGAAATGCCCATCAGCCATGATTTAAATGGCCGAGTGGACTTGGAAGTAAATGGCCTTACTTCCATTCCTATGTCACATGGTCTTATGGTCTCAGCCTCCTGGGAGGAGTGGTCCTGGTTTTCTCCTGAGGACCAGGATTCATTCCTCATAGGTGGTGAGTACAAGGATATCGATCACCTCTCCATTTGGACAGGCTCTCTCTGTCTTGTGATGAGTTGGCTTCTCTTGGAATAAGCAATATAGGTGAGGGGGAGATCAAGTGAGATTATTGTGGGTGGTATGGACTGGTACATGTAGGAGAAAGGTGGTGGTGTACCAATGAACTGAGGCAAATACCCCTCTGAAAAACTGAATGCAACTCAGATTTAGCCAAAAAAAGCAACACAGCACAGACCATAGATACTTAACAGCGTAGGAGGAAGCTTTTCAGCTCGTTCAGCTCATATGTCCACGTTAGCCAACATGAATCTGACTACACTAATCAGATGTTCTCACTTTTGTCTATAACCCTGATGGCTGTGGCAATGAAAATGGATATCTAAATACTCTTCAAATGTTACAAGAGTTTCTAACTCAACTACTCTTTCTGACGGCGTGTTTGAGACTCCCACCACCTTCTAGGTAAAATAAGCTTCTCACCTATCCTCTTAGCCTTTTATCTCTTACCTTAAATCTTTGTCATCTCATTATTGTCTTATCTACTAATGGAAGAAAGTGCCTCCCTATCCACTCTCTCTCCTGCTCCTCAAATCTTGCGCATGTCTATCAGGTCCCCTCTCAACATTCATCTTAGGAGCAGGAAAGCTGATGCTTTGGGCCTAGGCCCGAAATGCCAGCTTTCCTGCTCCTAAGATGCTGCTTGGCCTGCTGTGTTCATCCAGATCCACACCTTGTTACCTCGGATTCTCCAGCATTTGCAGTTCCTATTATCCCTCTCAACCATCGATGTTCCAAGAAAAACAACCCTCATCTATCCTATCTTTCCTCGTAGTTCAGAATCTCTGGCCCAGACAGCATCCCTCTGTAGTCCAATCACATTGTTCCTAGAATACGATCACCAGGACTACATGCAATACTTCAGTTATGGTCTAACCAGCATTTTATACAGTTATAACATAATCCCCTTACTCTTGTCTTTTTTGCTTCAACTAATAAAGGCAAATATCCCATAGGCCTTCTTGACCACCTTATCCACCTGCCCTGCAACTCTTGGAATATGTGGATATGCAAACTAAAGTCCCTCTGATCTTAAGTACTTTTCAGGGTCATATCACTCAGAGTTTAATTCCTTGTCTTGTTAGTCCTCCTCAAGTGCATTATCTCATTGTTTTCCGATTTGAATTCCATTTGCCATGGCTCTGCCCACCTGACCAGTCTGTTGGTATCCTTCTTCAGCTTACAGTTAACCTCCCTATTATTTACTACCAATTTCAGAAATTTGCAAATTTCTTGATCGTAACTCCCACACGTATGTCCATTTCATTGATGTACATTACATACAGAAAGACAGCCAGTACCAGTCCTTGTAGAACCCACAAAATTGCAGTCACAGAAACATCCTCCTACGATCACTCTCTACTTCCTGCCTCTCCAACAACTTTGGATTCCATGGATCCTTGTTTTCTTGGACAGTGCGCCATGAATGATCTTATTGAATGCCTTGCTGAAGCCTATGTAGACCACATTAAATGCATTACCCACATGTCTCTCAAAATGCTGATATACTCTGTCCCTTATTTTATCTAAATCCAAATTGCCTGAGAATAGGTTTCTTTGTCAGTAGCTAAATTTTATGGCAGTGTTTTACTCTCAGAGTAAGCAATCAGAACTGGCTTGGAATTAAATATGGTGAAGCGTATTTGCAACTTTAGCTGCTTGTTCTTGAGCAGCTCTGAATCTCAAGGGGTTATGGAAATGGCAATGGGAATAAATGGGGGTAGTTAGCTCAGTTGGATAGACGGCTGACACATGGGTCCGAATGAGTTGAATTGGATTTAATTGCTGCTCTTGTAGACTTGGGATTTGCTTCCTATCTCTGAGAGGGGAAGTCACCACTGAAAAAAAAACTGCTAAAGAATGTTTCAGGATGAAGCACCAGAAGACAATGAATCAGGAACTTAAGCAGTTCATCAGCATCTGTGGAGAGAAATCAGGCTTAATGTTTTGGGTTGTGTGACCCTTCCTCAGAACTTGTCCAGGACCTACCTGTGGTCAGGGGTCACATGAATGAAGTGGAAATTATATGCCAGGCAAATATTTTTAATGCCATTCGTATAATGGTTCAACATTTAGATTCTTCAATCTGCAAATAATATTCCTAGTGGCCAAGTATATGTGCTTCAAACTCAGATTCCGAAATTCTGATCTTCACAGGTTAAAAACATGTATCTAAAACTGATGGTAAAAGATATGTTTCATTGTTTAAGTTTTCCTATGTTGTAAATGGGCACTGTTTTTATACCACAGATCTTCTGAATAATCTGATCTAATCCGAGCATCATTCATAAAAACATGAGGTTTAAAAAAAGTGCGATCCATGCAGTTAAATATACAGTCTAAATCTTTCTGCTTCTAATAGTAATTAAATTTTCCTGTATTCATTACTAAATGTACCCAGAGTCAGCAGAGATTTGCTGTCTAGTGACATTTTTCAAATGTAGAGTGTTTTTCTAATAGTCTCTTTTTTTTCAGATTGCTTTGCTATAAGAAAGCTTAAATAGCAAAGGTACAAGAAATTGCAACTGGGCTATTTTTATTGAAATTTTACCAAAATCATAATCTAAATTTAACATTTCTCACTGACCTCTTTCTGTATATATCAGGATTCTGTTGGAATGCAGCAGCAATGAATGCAAAGCATTGCCATTTGTTCATTCTCATAGCATTCTCCAAATAAACATAAATACTTTTGATCTCATAAACGTTGCAAATTATTTGAAATTTTGTGCCAGTTGGGATGAAGAAAAATGTTTTTCCTTATTATTTTTGTGGGCAGGTTTAACTAATATTGTTTCCTGACAAGTACACAAAGGCATCTACATTTTGAAAAGCATGTGTTGTTTCATGAAAAAGAACAAACTCCATTTAAAAACAAAAGATGAGTCATCTGTGGTTGAAATTGGATGTAAAATGTATGGAGCAGATCTCTGTTTCAGCAAGTATCTTTCTGGAAGTAAAAAAAAACCTTTGTAATCATAGAGTAATTCAGCTTTTGGTCTCCAACATGTTAATATATTGGGAGTTTGCTTGTGCATTTGTGGCTAGTGGTATGAATTCCTGCACAGGGATGATATGGCAAATAGGAGGTTATGAATGTGCTTATGACTGAATTTCTCCCTCTTTGCCTTTTTCGTGACTGGAAGAAAGATTCTGCGCTGATAGTAATTTAAGAAGACAGTCACTGCTCATGAAAAAATCATCACTGATAATCAAATCAGAATAAAATCCGCCACTCCGCATCACCAGAGACACTTCACAGTTTAATATTTCATGTGATGGAAGCACTTGCCACAGAAGAAATTCTCAACAGTTCTCCTTTGCGTGCAAATATTTACTTAAATGTTACAGTGCGATAAAACTGGTGCGGTAATACCAGTAAGTTTTGAGTGATCCTTATAAATAATGGTAATTTTATGTGACACCACTCACTGCAGGTCACTGTTGGAATCATTCTCATGCTCTATAGAAGCTTTTGGTCTGTGTGACTTGCTGGAAAGAGTGCCACAGGAATTCAGTGCGTAAAGATGACAAATGTCTGTTTTGGCTGCCGAGAATTGAACTCAATCGTAGGTCTGCAGAAACATCAAAACACAATCAAGGTCTAACATCAACCCTGCAAGCTAGAAGATTTCCTCAAGCTAAAAATAAAAGATAGTGGTGTAGCCAGTGAAAAACTAGTGCTGTGCTCTTTGCTTCTGCATAACACAAAGGCACCTCCATTAAGCAAAGCAGTTCTAGCCATTTTGGCAGCTTCATTTTACCTTACAGAAACAGTTGTATTTTGACTTAAAATAATCTGTTAGCCACTCTGAAAATTACAATTGATAAAATTATATTTTTGGCCATATGTATTTTCTGAAATTTCAGACTTTTGTTTGCATTTGTATTTCTTGAAATTTTCCATTTTCTGTTGCAGGTATGTGATGGAAAATAATGTGGGTGATAGACAAATGATAGCAGGTTGTGATCAATCAGTCCACATAGATGTGTTTATTCTTAAAACAAATTGTTGCTAATGCTCTTTCCTCTTTTTAAAGGTTAAGATTCCTTGCCAGTCATTGGTTATGTATTTGCTCTCTTATCTCCTGTAAATGGCCAATGTATGTATATGGATCTTGATTTCCTTCAAATGAATTTCACCCACTAGGAGCAATCATATCTGTACTTAACTTGCATCTGCATACAAGCCCAGCAGGTGTGACTGGAAAACAGTCAACAGTCGAAACCCGGGACTAGTTTGCCCTGTATATTCCAGAGCATTTATGACCTATTCTGGTACTCCTGCTGTCACTGTTGCTTGGGATTAATTTGCCTGAATCATTTTGCTGAACCATTGTTTTTCAATATATGACTGTGATTAAACAAGAAAAATACTGCACAACATTGATTTTTTTTTTGTTTAATTCAGTTTGTAAAACTTGTAACAGTAATTGTTACTTATATTATTGCTGGGGTTCTTTTTCAGCAGTAGAATTAAAAAAAAGACTTAATTAGCTTCAATTTTGAGTCATGATATTTGACAAATTTATTTTGGAATGATTTTATTTGTACCATCCATCCATAATTAGCCATAATCTGCAAGGCATCATATGCATCTCCCAATTCTCTGTAATTCTATGCACCTTTGTCCTTTCTGTCTCTGTTCAGTTTTTGATGTTGTTCAACCAATCTTCCTCTAGTCTGAAATAAAATAAAGAGCTATGGATGCTGAAGATCTCAATTAAAACAGCAGTTTCTGTGAGAGGAAAGCAGAGTTAATGTATCAAGTCCAGTGACTCCTTCATCAGAATTGTTTTTATGTCTCTGATCTGACTTATTCTTTTATTAATCTTTTCACCCTCGATTATTGCCATCACTAGGTTCTTTCTCACATTTCCACTGGTTGTACTTTCTTAGTTTCCAACTTCTTCACTTCGTCTGAATGCCCAATTTGTTAGAACTCAGATTTTCCTATGGATATACTCATTAATGGGTGGCATGGTGGCTCAGCGGTTAGCACTGCTGCCTCACAGCACCAGGGGCCTGGGTTAAATTCCACTCTCAGGTGACTGTCTGTGTGGAGTTTGTACAATCTCCCTGTGTCTGCATAAGTTTCCTCCTACAGCCCAAAGATGTGCAAGTTAGGTGGATTGGCCATGCTAAATTGCCTGTAGTGTTCAGGGGTATGGGCATTAGGTGGGTTATAGGGGGAGGGATGTCTGAGGGTCAGTGTGGACTTGTTAGGCCAAACAGCATGTTTTCACACCATAGGAATTCTATGAACTGGTTGAACACTCTATTAAACCCTTCATGATTTTTCAGTTTTGTTTTCTTTTATCAATTTAGGTTTGGAGCTTTGAACAGGGAAGTTTAAGCTAAAGATGACTTTTGAATTTTGGGTAACAGCTTATGTTAAAAGAAAAACATACCCTTGTGTGGGATTTGTATGTTATCCTTGTGTCTGCATTGGTTTCCTGCAGGTGCTCTGGTTTCTTCCCATAAGCCCAAAGACATGCAGGTTGGGTGAATTGGCCATGCTAAATTGCCCATAGTGAAACTGCCCATAGTGTCCAGCAATGTACAGGGCTGGGGAAGGGAAGTGGGTCTGGGTAGGATGCTATTCTGAAGGTCAGTAAGGACTTAATGGGCTGAATGGCCTTCTTCCACACTTTAGGAATTCTATGATACCAAATAAGCTTTTGTTTATTCATAAGGTCAGGCTGGGAAGTTAATTGCAGGTTGGTTCTTGATCAAAAGGTTCTTCAGATACTTCATCACTGGGGAAGACCAGTATGTTTAACCAGAGGCAGAAGTTATTACTGAGATCAGGACCTGGAAAAGTGTTTGTACTCAAGCAAATAGCAGATGTTGAATGGTAACCTCATGGAAGAGATAGTCAATCTGTCAGGGAGAGGTTAGAATCTGAACTGGGTTTTCCATGTGAAAAGGTAGTTGTTGTTACAGCATGAAGATTAGAAATCTCCCTACCTAACCTCTCGTGAGCAGCTCTTGGAAGCTCAGAGAATAGAAAGATAAGTTACATGTAATATAGCTTTTATCTGAATGAACTAAAAAGGTGACACAGCTTCAGAAAATCAACTGAGAAACCATCATCTGTGTCTGTGAAACAATACCACTTAAATAATCTAGCCAGTTTTGTTATTTTAGTATCTTTTAACTGTGTTTGTTTACTTTCTGACTTCTGTGTGAACTAGGCTGAAAACAAAGGCTTTTGGGTTTAAGTGTAGATTAATTAGATTGTTAAATTGTGTAATTTTTTGCTCTATTATAGCTAATCTGTTGTTAATAAATTGCTAAGTCTTCTGTTTAAGATACAAACCAGTGTCTGAAATTGATTATTTGCAGAGCCTGGTGTGGTTATTCAAAAGTTTCCTTCAGAACCATTGGAGTCAATTTTGAGAGGTTTTGAAGCTTTAATTTTAATGTGTTGTAAATACAGAGGTAGAAAGGCTGATTTCAGTTCTTCTATCTAAGTGACAGATAATTTAAAATGAAATTTTGCGTTCATCTTCATAGTTGGGGACAGTGTAATTCCAAAATAAATGAAATGCTAATAGAAGGAGAGATCTATCAGAAGGGACAAAGTATTTGAGAAACTAATAGCAATATACGTTATCAAGTTCCCAGGATTGGACGTCCTGTATCCAAATGTTTTAAAGGAAGTTGTAGCAGAGATGGTGGAGGTATTATTCAAAATATTCCAGAACTCACTTGACGCCAGGATGCTTCCAGAAAATTGGAAGGCTGTTAATGTGATGCCTGTTTAAGGGGGAGGGTGATAAAAAGCAGGGAACTATACACTGAATGGCTGAATTCTGTCACTCAGAAAAGCTAGTGTCCATCATTGAGGAATAAATACCAGGGGATTTAGAAATGCTGAACATAATTAAGAGAGTCCACATGGTTTTGTAAGAGGGAAATTATATTTAACAAATTTCCTAGAGTTTTTTCAGGATATGTCATGCAGGGATGATATGTGGGAACTGGTGAATATATTGTAGTAGTCCCCAAATTTTTGAAGCATTAGATTACTTTTGAATTTAAGTGCAACCCATGACTTACCCAGCAAAAAAAATTTCTAATACTGTATGAATCTCAAACAAGATACACACAATTATTTATTTTGTCCTCTACTCATCAAGCCCCAACTGAAACCTGTGACACTCTCTGATGAAGGGTCTAGGCCCGACACGTCAGCTTTTGTGCTCCTGAGATGCTGCTTGGCCTGCTGTGTTCAAACAGCCTCACATTTTATTATCTTACATTATCTGCCAGTGCTTGAAGCCTGGCTTGTAGTTTAAGATGCCAGCCGTTCATAGCTGTATATAGGGAGTGGTTGCTTGTGGGTGTCATACCAATCAAGTGGGCTGCTTTGTCCACGATGGTGTCAAGCTTCTTGAGTGTTGCTGGGGCTGCACTCATCCAGGCAAGTGGGAGTATTCCATCACACTCCTGACTTGTGGCTTGTAGATGATAGATGGGCTTTGAGGAATCAAGAGGTGAGTAATTCACTGTGGTATTCCCTGCTTCTGGCTTGCTGTTGTAGCCACTGTGTTTATGTGGTGAGTTCAGTCGAGTTTCTGGTCAATGATAACACCCAGGTTGTTGATACTAGGGGATTCAGTGATGATAACACCATTGAATGTGAAGGGAAGGTGGTAAGATTGTCTCTCATTGGGGATGGTCATAGGCTTGGCATTTGTGTGGCGCGAATGTCACTTGCCACTTGTGAGCCCAATCCTGGATATTGCCCAGATCTTGTTGCATTTGAACGCAGATTGCCTCAGTATCTGAGGAGTCATGAATGGTGCTGAACATTGTGAAATCATCGACAAACATCCCCACATCTGATCTTACGATGGAGGGAAGGTCATTGATGAAGCATCTGAAGATGGTTAGGCCTAGGACACTACCCTGAGGAACTCCTGCAGAGATGTCCTGGAGCTGAGATGATTGACCTCCCACAACCACAACCATCTCCCTAAGTGTCAGGTATGAATCCAACCCCTGGAGATTTTGCCCCCGATACCCATTGGTTCCAGTTTTGCCAGGGGCCCTAGATGCCACACTTGGTCGAAGGCAGACTTGAAGTCAAGGGCTGTCACTCTCACCTCACCTCTGGAATTCAGCTCTTTTATCCATGTTTGAACCAAGGCTATAATAACATATCCCACAGGGCATGGATTGCTGTTGAACAGGGTATTGTCAGCCATATATTTTCATTATAATCATGAAGTCATGGTGAAGTCTGTTTGAATGTTCCTTTGACACCTTTTGATGTTAATTCCCAACAAATCCACCAGCCAGTATTGTCTCTGTAACAATCTTTGTATATTTTGGAATAAAGTGCAAAAAATGGCCTCTTTTTTAGAGTTCAGACCCAATGTCATGACATTCACAACTTCCATTCTCTGACACTAGCCTATACAAGGCACACAAATGGTAAACCGAATCACACAGTACATTATCCAAATGTACCCCATATACAGCAACCTTAGTCTTCTTTGTGCCAAGGTGAAAAACACATTTTCTAAACTCCATGTATATCTTAACAGTAATTAGTAATCAAAATTGCTTCTAAATTGACAACAAAAGTGACTAATACTGGCATCCTTCTCACCAGTACACTGCTGATGATACTGTCATTAATTGAGTATATTTCATTCTCTCTGCTGATTAGCATCCTTTTGTGCAAAATTATAAACAGAATGGACAGCAATGAGTAATTATATTGATTGGATTTATCTTCATTAATCTTTAGCTAGCAACTGAAGAGCTGGGATATTTTCATTACTGAAGCACACAAACATAATATGCAGCCTGATTTGACATTCTAGCCCTGAAATAATTTTCAGTTTATGATTTACATTCTCTGCTGGACATTAGTCTTACTGTTGTGGACATGATTCAGTGTCTTGAGGCTTTGTAAAGAGAGCAACAAATTAGAATTCCTTTGCACACAGTGGTCCTTGGTGAATACAAATATATCTCCTTCTAGATAACAGTGATTAAAAAGAGAAATAACACATGCTGAAGGTTTTCTTAAGTAGGAGATGTTCAACAAATACTCTGTTATTAATCCTTTACTATAACTGTGTTAAACTATTGGCCAATTATTCAGTACAACACTCAAGGAATGTTATAAAATGATTGATAATAAAACTGTTTTGCTTTGAAAGATATGAATTTGTTTAGATTTAAAAAAATCCTATACCTTCTACTTTCACTTTTTTCCCTAGCTTTTGGATATTACCAGTATCTCAAGATAGAAAGGTGAATACTGAAAATAATCTTGAATGTAAACTTAGTCAAATATTAACTGGTCAATGTGGAATATTGTGGAATTAAGTAGCATAATATAAATTACTAATGTATCGCATTAGTAATCAGACTTTAGGCAAACCTTACAGGACAATTAGTGAAATTATTGTTATGGGACTATTTCTTCCTTTTTAATGCATTCAAGGGGTTTGGGCATCCATGGTATTTGTTTCCAAACTATAATTGCCTGAGAGAAAGTAGTGGTGAGCTGCCGCCTTGAACTACTGTGGCCCATTCAAGTGTAGTTACTTTTAGGGATGGAGTTCCAGGATTTTGGCCCATTGATGGTGAAGGAACAGTGATATATTTTCAAGTCAGGACAGTAAGTGGCTCGGAGGGAGACCTGCAGCTGGCATCCTGCTGTGCATCTTCTGCTCTTGTCTTTCTAGATGGTAATGGTTGTGGGTTTGGAAAGTGCTATCTATCGAGCCTTAGCGAACTTCTGTGGTGTGGATGGAACACGTGCAGCTACTGAACATCTGTGGTACAGGGAATGAATGTTTGTGGATGTACTGTCAACGTAAGTTGCTTTCCATGGGATCATGTCAAGGCAACCAAAGTGTGCTAGCTTCTTTTTTAAATAAGTAGGTTAAGTAATTTTCTGATGAGGTGTCATCAGACTTGAAATGTTTTCTCTCCACAATGTTGCCAGACCCTACTGAGTTTCTGCAGAGTGTCAGTTCTTGTTTCAGATCTCCAGCATCTGCAGTCCTTTATCTTATTTTCGTAATTTTCTGCTTGATAGAAATTTAAAGTAAGAGTATTTTGACTAAAGGTATGAGTAGTGGTGCTCAGTCCTATATGATACATGACCTGCAGAATATGGGATGACTTAGATGTTTGTGCCAGTCTAGATGCGCACACTTGGGCCAATTGCCACCAGCTTGAATGCTGTGTTTCAGGGCTTGAGTAATGGAGGCACAACAGCACATTTGCAAGCTTGTAAGTTACGCGGGCAACGTATTTTTAAATATGGTCACCCTCAGCTTAAGGAAATGTGGTAGGAGAAGGAATGGCTGACCATCAACCAAAAAAAGGTCTCCAGGCAGACACTCAAGAAAGCCCCAGAGTGCATCTCACTGAAGAGCTATTTTTCTGCGTTAGAAAATGGTAAGATCTCAAAAGTTGAATCTCTGGATTATTCAAGCGCTAGTGAATGTAGGAATCAGTCGATAGAGCAGATACATGTGTGGCTGAAGGGTTACTACAGGAGGGAGGACTTTGGATTCCTTGATCATGGATCCATTTCTGGGGAAGGTTGACTCTGTATAAGTCCAGCAAATTGCATCTGAACTGTAATGGGACCAAAACTGGGAGATTTTCTGGTATTACTAGCGGGGAGTTAAACTTATTTGGTAGGGGGATGTGATGTGGAGTAGGGGTACAGTTGGGGATGATGCACAGATAACTATAGAGGAAATACCAAATCAGTCTGTAAAGCAGAGCACATGTTGGCAAGTTAAGGCATAGGTGTGCATGACAAGGCTAGATATCATATATTTTAATCCAAGGAGACATGCAAAGAATGTAGATGAGCTGAGAGTTTTGATTTACAAATGGGAATATATGTTTGTTCTCACAAAGACCAAGTTGAGGATGGAACATAACTGTCAGCTCAATAATCCAGGGGATAGGATGTTCATGTGAAACCAGGGTTGTGTGATAGAGGGCTTGTTGCGTTGGGACCATGATATTGATCAAGGAGATAATTGCTGCAGTTTAGAGAGATGAATCTTAGCAAGCTTCTTAATTGAGGCCATATGGAAAAAAATTAAAATATAAAGGAGCAATCACATTTCCCGATGTGGACCCCCAAACCATCAGCAAGAAAGAGAAAGACAGATTACTAAACCATTCATGCAGACGTGGAAAAATAACAGGCAAATAATTATAGGGGATTTCAATATCTCCAATATTAACTGGGATAAACAAATTGCAAGAAGTCCTACACAGGCTAGGATTGTGTAAATATATCAAGGAGAGCTTTACAAAGCAGCTTAGAGAGGGTTTTACAAGGGAGAGGGGCAAGGCTGGACCTAATTTTTAAAAAAATAATCCAGGCAAGTACTAGAAGTATCAGTATTTTGTTGATGGTAACCCTAACCAAGTAAGATTTAAGGTAGTTGTGGAAAAGGGCAAAGATCATGTCCCTTTCTGCCCCAGTACTGGTGTCAGTGCCCCATGAACCACAACCCATTCCACCCACAATGAAGTCTGGAGGATGCACTTAGCTCATTGACATTTTTCACTCTATGCCAGTTTGCCCATTATTGAGGTGGTAATCCAGAGTTAATTAACTTGGAGTTTCTGATTTTCAATTTATCTCATAGCTGTAAACCACAGAAGCCAGATTATTAGCTGAACAGCAAAGATAAGGAAAGGGAGGCATCTGAGATGACCTGGGTGCCCTTGTAGATTAATTGCTGAAAGTAAGTATGCGGGTGCAGCGGACGGTGAAGATGGTATATGTTAAGTTGGCTTTAATTATGATAGAATTTAAGTACAGGAGCAGAGACAGCAACAGAATCAGCTCCAGATCCAAGTTTAAAAGTAGCTTTTTATTCTTGTCAAAATTCCCTCATCAAATGTGAATAAAATGTGCTGAAATAGGTCAGATTGTGTCAAATTATGCAAATATCCTATTTTCCTTCACTATGGCTAACCTTCAGTGGAAGTTGAAGACCCATTGCACAATAACAAAATAGTGGGTAAGACAAAGAATAGAAGCCAAAATGCAAACCTTCAATAAACAGCTTGGGGTAAAAACTCAATAGCCCCCAAATATTGATATGGTGATCACAATGTGTGTTAACCCAGTTCCTTCTGTAGCAGGCTACAGAAGACAACTTCATGCTGGCAGCTCATTTAAATGACAATAGCATGCAATACAGTGGCAAGCACTTATTGAATGGCTGCACGCGGCACCAAGCAGCTAACTTTATGCGAGGCTAATGCCACTTCAAGCTAGGGTATACCAATGAAACTGTCCCAGGGTTTGAAAGTGGTTGGGAACTGGAAGCTAAACAGCATGAAGATTGTCACATGTAACAGGACAAAAAACACACTTCAAAGTATTTAAATATAGTACTGGAGTTCTTTGCCAGGAAAAGGGTTGTCTTTTATTCACGCTGGGCTAGATCTTGGAGACAAGCATTGAGAACAAATAGATATTAAATGTAAGCAGTGTAGTTTTGAGGACCTGGATGCAGTTTGGAAGAAATATAATTACCTTACACCAATGATCAAGGTCAATCAATTAGTCTTCAATGTCACATTCTACCAACTAAACTAGGTTCAGACAGTGCATGACTCACCTCCTAAATTTTACTCACTTATCAGCATTCCCTATCAATCATAACTCGTAGTTAATATTCATAGCTTCAGCTATACAGACACATTTAGCTCTGCTGCAAGTCTCACGTCCATATCTCATGGCTTCCATACTGTCAGCAATTCAACCATGACAGGCATGTCACCCAAAGACATCAGTACTCACTGCTGTAATTTTCTTTCTTGAAAGAGTAGGTGAATGACTACTGGAAGCAGTAGCACCTAACCGGTGGGATACACATGTAATTGCATGTTCTTATCCCCAGGGAAGGGGTGATGTTCTCCATCATTGGAGGAGGCATGGATGCAATTATGGCCAATGGTGCTGATGAAGTTGTCAAAGTTGATGATATGCTCATTTCTTATTTTTGTTCATGTACCCTAACTGCCTCTCATCACAGTCTCTTCTCACTTGTGAGCTACACACTGTCTAAGAATGAACCTCTTGTTTCTTGCTATACTCTGCCTTCCCTGTCTACTGCCTTTCCTATTTTAGATACCTGTGAACTGAAGCTGGACAGGCAGTGGTGGAAGAGCAGGAGAACAATGATTAAAAGAAGCAGGCTCTTATTTTTTCATAGCCACCAGACCAAGCATTGATACTGCAAATACTTTATAGGGCAACAAGAGATAAGAATTGTACATGCCTGGCAGACTGTAGATAGAATGGGACCACATAATGGTTCAACTGCAGTGTAGTGAGATGAGAACTTTGATGGGACAGCGTCCAGAAAAAGGTGATGGTATTCAAAATTAAATGTTTTCTGCATTGTGGAGACTACCAAAAAGGCTGTGGTCAATTTCAGTGAGCCTGAAGGAGTATGACTATAACTTGGTGCCAGAGTTTTATGCTGAGCTTGGATTGCATCATGTCTAAACTGATCGTAGTTGGCCTGGCCCAGCAAGGTCCTGCGGACCTAACTATGATTTAGTCTGTGATACCCTTTCTCAGTGTACAAGTGGGAGGGCAGAATGAAGTTATGGAATCTCAGCTTGTTATCATGCTTGATCAGATTGCTGTCATCTTGGCTGTGGATAGCAATTATCTCAAAGGGACTTACATTCTCAAGCAACGTTCTGTTGCTCCAACATATAGCTGCAACTGCTGGGTTGTCACAATGGTGGTGGCACCATGGAGCATGACCTGTTGTCCTCTCAGAAGATATCAGCATTTGTCCTCACACCACGGCCTCTCCACCAGCACTTTTACTGTTGTCTGTCAGCTAGCCACTTTAGACTACTGCCGTCTGTGTTGATAGTGTAATCTGAAGCTCAGTCTTTCAGAGCCAGAACTACTTGAAAGCTTCCTCAAAGTACATCTACAGTCTCTGACAATGGGTATCAGTGGCCTTTCCAAGTTATGTTGCAGCTACTTGGGTAGTCCTGTGTAGGCAGGCCAGGGCACCCTGCAAGACAGGCACCAAGGGAATGCACAAACATAAGTAGTTAAGTCTTGCATGGACCTTTGGATAGTTTAATTTGTGCAGCTGGTATATTTGTTTTCTGGTGGCTTTCATTTTGTTATTGTAGTCTTACAAGAATTCTGTGATGGCCAGACACAGAAGGACGGTATAGGATACTGGAAGACTGGGGAATTGGTACTCTCTCTACTGATATCACAAATTGATTGCGACAGTCTGGTCATGATGGCTATATATATCGATATACATAGATATTATATGTATGTTGTCTCCTTTTTTCCTCCTTCTCTACATTTTCAACTCCCTTCATCAACTGTTTATGAGCATGCAACAGATCATAAAGAATATGCTATGATGAGCACTCCAGTGCACCCCAGAATGGCTCTTGTCATAACATTGTTCAGGCACCACAATGATCTACCCTATCACATTTCAATGAGTGCATGGAATGCATCATGCTCAAGCAGACACCAGTCATGAACCTGGTGCTGAGCAGATAGCTTTTGTCATCCCGTAGCCATTACATGGCTTGTCCAAGGGGCTCAAATGTAAATTCAACAGTGGACTAATACAAAATAAAGATATTACAACAATTATCAGGTATTGACCTGTATGTAGCATTAAGGAGAATCACTCACCAGCTGGATTTTCAATCAATGGGATCTCTTCTGGTGGCAGCACATCTCATCATATACATGTTGCCCACAAACTATCATGTGAACACACAAAGGGATCCTGATCCCTGCATGTTCACTCCACCTACTTCTCACTGACAGAATGAAATGTATTCAACTCTCTTTGCTTTTGGAGCTTCATTGATCTCCCTGCTCTATTCATGAACAATGAACTGTGAGATGTTACGAGTATTACCTGCTTAAGTCACCTTTCTAGATTTTGGCAATATATCCTCACCTTGTTCTGAGACTACAGTTCTGGTCAAACAGCTGGCAGATTTCAGTGAGCACTTGCTGAGCAAAGCAGAGGAGGCAGTATATTGCTCTTTGTGAAGGTTAAGATATGATACATGCTACCTGTAGACCTTTGGTAGATACGGTCTCTTTTGTTCAGAGCCTTGCTTCCCCTCCCTCTCTTCTTTCAGTTAGTAGCTTGTCCTCTTCAGTATTACATCTGCTTACTTTTGCCGTCATGCTGCAGACCGAGACATGTGCAGCATACTGCATTCATGTTTCAGAGCAAATGGTTTGAGCAGAATTTAGGCTTGAAATCAGCACTCTAAGTTTTCTGCATGTGCTGCAATACTTTATATAAACTTCAGCCATTTCAATTAGTTCCATGAAACAGGAAACACTTTCATAATCTAGTTTCAAGCAATCAACTTGAAAGACACAGATGATTGCTTTAAATTTCGCTGATAGAGCTTGTTGCTATTGGCGAACAATTTTTCAGCTCTGCAAAGTTAAAAGATGACAATACTTAGATTATTGAGTTAGAAAATTCTCGTTGGTTACACCCTGAGTGCTCCACAATGTGCTTGCTGTGAAAATTACTGCATGCTTCTTGCTTGTGTGCTAACTCCCTCACCAAAATAGTATCAAAAAAGTGTCAAAATTAGAAGTAGGTGCTTTTTAAAAAAAATCATTCAAATCATGTTTGGATCATTGGCTAAACCAACGTTACTGCTAATCATTACTTGCCTTGAGATGTTGATTGTGAACTGACTTTGTGAACCCCTACAACCCACTGGATATAGATACACCCACAGTGCTGTGAGACTGAGGTTGATTCTGGCTGATGAGCCTTGCCTCTTCCTTCATAGGTTTAGGAGTGGTTTGATACAACCAGCTGGCTTGCTATGCCATTTCGGAGAGCACTTAAGAACGAAGCAAACAAATTGCTGTGGGCTGGGAGAAGCATACAGACCACAATATGTCAGGATGGCAGGTATCCTTCCCGAAAAGACATTAGTAAAATGGATGGGCTTTTACAAAAATCAACAATAGCTTGATAGTTACCATTCGAATACCTTTTAATTCTGATTTATTAATTGAATTTAAATCTCACTGGCAACAATGTTTGAATTGGAACTCATAGACATAGGAATTAACCTAGGATTCTGGATTACCATTTCAGTTACATTGCCACAATGCCATCAGCTCCTTTTACTGGAAATATTAAGTTAGAAGTGAAATGACATCCATCGCACTGAAAATACAGGGTCACATTCTATGGTCTTTTGGATTATGTCTATACTTGAGTTCTTTTTGAACGAGAAGTTAAATAGTAACAAGTTGCCTCAAACATGAGTTTTATAGTAGCATTAATGTTTTTATTTTGACACCCAGCTGTACCAACTTCCCTAACACATACCCAGAGGAATTTTATTGTTGTACAGTCATGCAAAATGGTGATATTCACCCTTTGTTTTAATCCATTCAGTTCAAATAAGTGTCAAGAAGGTGGCTGATATAAATTATTGTCATAGTTATCTTATTGTGCTGTGTATTTGAAAACTTCTGCATGATTTCACCAAATTAATGTATCTCAACCTAAGACAATGTTTAGATTCATTTTGCAATTTGATGAAAGCAGTTTGAGTCTCTAAACTGAAATTAAAGTAAGTTACATTTGACTGTAAGCCCAGAGTGATAACTTTTGTTTTAATAGAAGCCGTGAGCATTCAGGCAACAGAGCTGTTTCTGAGGATAGGTGCCGAATCATTTCTGAGCCTGAGTTTAATAAAAAGGAAGTTCCTTCTTCAGACATTTCAAAAAGGAAAGGGTGCAATTCTCCCTTATATCAAACCATATATCTAATAAGGGCAGCACAGTGGCTCTGAGGTTAGCACTGCTGCCTCAGAGTCAGAGATGCAGGTTTGATTCCACCCTTGGTCTCTGTGGAGTTTGCACATTCTCCCCATGTCTACCTGGGTCTCCTTGGTGTTCTGGTTTCCTTCCGCAGTCCAAAGATGTGCAGATTATGTGGATTGGCCATGCTAAATTGCTTGTCATATTCAGGGATGTGTAGATTAGGTGGGTTAATAGCAGGATGGGTCTGGGTGGGATGCTCTGAGGGTCAGTGTAGACTTGTTGGGCTGAAGGGCCTGTTTCCACACCATAGAGATTCTATGATTCAACTGCCTAGTGATCACCATCCAAAATAAAGATCCAAATTGTTGTTATAGAAAGAATGGTGTCCAAAGTGTGCAGCTTGTCATTACACTAAAAATAAAAATTGAGATACTTTGACTCAAGCTGCCACGATTATACTTAATAAACACAGTATGAAATATAAAACTTGATAAAAATTTGTCAGCCTAAACATTTGTTTTGATATTTGAATTGATGCTTCTGATTTGTTTTGAAAAGTTGTTGGCTGAATACTTTTCAGTTATAGTATTTACCTACAGTTGGTGGTTACCATGTGAATTAATAACCAAAGAAAATTAGGAATTAAGAATTAGAATGACCATGAAGGATTTTCATATGCAGCTATCAGCATTAAGTACTGATAGTACTGAAGTCAATTTAATGGCAGATTTATTCTGCTAATGATCCATTGAATATTGTTCCTGTCTAAATTGATTAACCTGAGTTCATCCATATTGTGTCGTATCATGTTTTAAGGTAAAATGCCTGTTTATTAAGGAGGCTCCATCTGCAACTACACCACTTTCAAAGTACTGTATTTTCTCAGCTCAAGCTTATACTTCTTCCTAATCCCTAAGCTAGCTGCTTGTTTTCAATGTGATAGTTATTTGATATTTCCTTCCCTGAAATAATCCAGCTTTTGTTCCCTCAAAAAAATCAGTTTGAAAACTGAGCTTGAGCTCCTGCCTACATTCTTCATGATTGATAAAGTTTGTATTTTCTCTGCTTAAGGTGCAGACCTTGTGAAATTATTTTTTCTTTCCTTAATGCAGCAAGCTGCACAGTTTGTAGACTAAACTGCCTTGCTTGCTTCTGTGTGTAAACATATATACACACACACAAATAAATGCAAACAAAAAGAACCTCCCAAACCTCAATAACCCATTTCTGTGCAAAATTAGCATATTAACAATGTTCCAAACAAAATTGTAAACTAACTTTGCCTTCAAAACCAAATCTTTTAGTTCTGGGAGTCAGATGAATAATCTATATTTCCAATGAAGTCAGGGCAATTCTCCTCAGACTTTTTGGTTCCACCAAGAAAATCTTTGCTTCCAAGTTTGCTTTCAGCTTCTTTTCATTTAGGAATAACATATATGTTTTAATATTGAGGTATGCGTAGACCTCCTATCAGAAGTCTAGAGATAGATCCTCCATTGTTAAGTTTTCTGTCTTCTGCAATTACCCAGGTTTGTTACCAGTTCCTCAGCCATATGTTTCCACTTATTTACATTTACACTTCGACTCCTAAAACCAGAAATTATCCTTCAAAAATGTACATAGAACAAAGTCAGGTATTTGCAACATAAACTCCAAACTCAAAACGTAAATATCACGAGTGGAATCAAGATGACATTTGATTTGGGGAATCTGCATACATGATAATGAACACAGCTTGAGTGGTGTTTCTTGGAAAGTTTCAGGAAGTGTGGGTGGCCTCAACACCAACGCTTTATCAGCAGTTGATGATGAATATAAGAACAACCATGGTGTGTGACTAATATTATACACGCTATGATCAATAAAATGTTGATTATAGCATTAAAAAATTTAATTACAATGCATTTTCATGCTTTTTCTTCTTGGCAGATATAATATCAACAGGAAGGACCACAAAATGCAGAGATTAAGATAATAAATGAAAAATAGAAAGGCTTTAATGTTTTTCTTGTTCTGTGGGGTGAGTTGAACACTCCTTTTGGATATGTCTATTGTGTGTTCAGTCTTACAAAGAGTTTCTCTTCATGAGACCGAGAAACATTTCTCACCATATAGTTCCAAATATGCCTCATTAACTAATTAGCACGCCCCTATGGCTTTCCTTACATTCAATGTTAGAATGACTCGACCATAGAACATAGAATATAGAACCGTACAGTGCAGGTGTAGGCTCCTCAGCCCACAGTGTTATGCTGAACATGAGGCCAAATTAAATGAATCCCGTCAACCTGTCCTTGGTCCATATCCCTCCATTCTTCGTATATTCATTTGCTTATCTAAATGTGCCTTAAATTCCCATAGTGAATCTGCGTCCACGACCGTGCCTGGCGGCATGTTTCAGACTTCTACAATTCTCTGTGTTAAAAAAACTTGCCCCTCACATCTCCTTAGAACTCCCTCCCAACACCCACCCCACTCTCACCTTAAATGCATGCTCCCTCGTTTTAGACATTTCAGCTTAGGATTGATAGTCTTTTTGCCCATCTATACATCTCCTAATTTTATAGACATCTATCAAGGTTCCCATCAACCGCTGCATTCCAGAGAAAACAACCTGAGCTTTTCTAGCCTCCCTTTGTAGCTCATACCCTCTAATGCAGGCAAGTATCCTGGTAAACCTCTTCTCACTACAGTCAATAAAGCTCACCGTGGACTAGATATGCCAAGATCGACTGGCATCCCTGTTGCTCAGACCATATTTAAAAACCATCCAATACTTGGATACTCGTCCTCACCCTCAAAAACTTCTCTTTCGATTCCTCCCACTTCCTACAGACAAAGGGGGTGGCCATGGGTACCTGCATGGGCCCCAGCTATGCCTGCCTCTTTGTAGGTTATGAGGAACAGTCTCTCTTCCGCACCTATACAGGCCCCAAACCCCACCTCTTCCTCTGTTGCATTGACTGTATCGGCGCCGCCTCTTGCTCCCCAGAGGAGCTCGAACAGTTCATCCACTTCACCAACACCTTCCACCCCAACCTTCAGTTCACCTGGGCCATCTCCAGCACATCCCTCACCTTCCTGGACCTCTCAGTCTCCATCTCAGGCAACCAGCTTGTCACTGATGTCCATTTCAAGCCCACCGACTCCCACAGCTACCTAGAATACACCTCCTCCCACCCACCCTCCTGCAAAAATTCCATCCCCTATTCCCAATTCCTCCGCCTCCACTGCATCTGCTCCCAGGATGAGGCATTCCACTCCCGCACATCCCAGATGTCCAAGTTCTTCAAGGACCACAACTTTCCCCCCACAGTGGTCGAGAACGCCCTTGACCGCGTCTCCCGCATTTCCCGCAACACATCCCTCACACCCCGCCCCCGCCACAACCGCCCTAAGAGGATCCCCCTCGTTCTCAGACACTACCCCACCAACCTCCGGATACAACGCATCATCCTTCGACACTTCCGCCATCTACAATCCGATCTCACCACCCAAGACATTTTTCCATCCCCACCCTTGTCTGCTTTCTGGAGAGACCACTCTCTCCGTGACTCCCTTGTTCGCTCCACACTGACCTCCAACCCCACCACACCCGGCACCTTCCCCTGCAACCGCAGGAAATGCTACACTTGCCCCCACACCTCCTCCCTCACCCCTATCCCAGGTCCCAAGATGACTTTCCATATCAAGCAGAGGTTCACCTGCACATCTGCCAATGTAGTATACTGTATCCATTGCACCCGGTGTGGCTTCTTCTACATTGGGGAAACCAAGCGGAGGCTTCGGGACCGCTTTGCAGAACACCTCCGCTCGGTTCGCAATAAACAATTGCACCCCCCAGTCGCGAACCATATCCACTCCCCCTCCCATTCTTTAGATGACATGTCCATCATGGGCCTCCTGCAATGCCACAATGATGCCACCCGAAAGTTGCAGGAACAGCAACTCATATTCCGCTTGGGAACCCTGCAGCCCAATGGTATCAATGTGGACTTCACCAGCTTCAAAATCTCCCCTTCCCCCACCGCATCCCAAAACCAGCCCAGTTCGTCCCTTCCCCCCACTGCACCACACAACCATCCCAGCCCTTCCCCTCCACCCACTGCATCCCAAAACCAGCCCAGCCTGTCTCTGCCTCCCTAACCTGTTCTTCCTCTCACCCATCCCTTCTTCCCACCCCAAGCCGCACCTCTATCTCCTCATCCCACCTCCTTGACCTATCCGTCTTCCCTGGACTGACCTATCCCCTCCCTACTACCCCACCTATTCTCTCCTCTCCATCTATCTTCTTTTCTCTCCATCTTCGGTCCACCTCCCCCTCTCTCCCTATTTATTCCAGAACCCTCACCCCATCCCCCTCTCTGATGAAGGGTCTAGGCCCGAAACATCAGCCTTTGTGCTCCTGAGATGCTGCTGAGACTGCTGTGTTCATCCAGCCTCATATTTTATCTTCTTCAATTCTTGAATAAGGATCGGAACCCAAGAGTTTCCATTAACCAGCTATGTAATGACATGACAGCCACAAATACACATTGCTCATGATATAGAGCTCACAGGGCTGAAATATTCTCACAAGTACAAATACACTTCCTTGCACTATTTACTGTCTAACCACTAAACCACACACCTTACCTCTTCTTATTCCTATTTCATTTCAGCAACCTTTCCAAGTCATTGTTATTTTGTCTCCAATGCCCACTGTAGCCCAGGATCTTCTCATTGCTCAATGTGTGAGCATCACCTATAAGGTTATTCCAAAGATTGATTTGCATTCACAGTCATCTGAAGCAAACCAAAACAATGTGAGCAGGTGCTACATTTTAGGCCCACAATAGAAACAAATTGTTTGTATTAACATCAACAACCGTTTTGCAGTCCAGAATTGGCTACTGCAACCAGCTCTTATCTACTAGAAATGGGTGTCGGACAAGTCCTGTCTGAACTGAGGCACCTGACATAGCTGAACTCTGTCATAGGCAAAAAGGCTATCTATCTTCCTGCTGAATCTCCCCATCTGTCCCTTGGAAGGCTGCTCCTGTCATTCCATTTCCTCATCATCTCGCATGTCCCCTCCTTGCCTGCTTTAATTACACAGAGCACAGCATTCCAAAATGATTGGATGTACTGTATCTGGTGTATATTGTGGACCCCCAAACCAGTCCAGTCAGCAGAACCATGTCTTCAGTAGCTCTATACTCTGTTCTGTCTTAGCTCTACTCAATGAATGGGCAGTATTGTATCTGCATTTTGCATTGTCAGCAAGTTCAGCAATGGTACCATCAATCCTGGCCACAGTGGGTAGGCCTTTGACTCCTGTAACCACCTTGTAAGATATCTGGACCCTCTAATGCAGCAGGAACATGAGACCACTCAAACATGTAGGAAGTGTGGCAGCTGCCAGGATATTGGGCATATGCTTTCAAGAAGTGATAGTGATCACACTGTACATTAATTGTATGGAACTCCTTGCGGATGAATTCTGCAGTGTTGTAACACATCTGATCAGTACCTGTGGGTGTGTCATCAATAGCACTCTGTACCTAGGGGAAGACAGCTAAATTTCTGAATCTTACTGCCCGGGCTACAGCACTGACCTTGGCTTTTGGGGTGAAACAAAATAAATTGGTATGACCTTGTACGGATGGCGTCAGTCAGTGCTCTGTTGTATTTGTGCCTGTACAACTGACAGGTCACAAGCAGGTCACCTGTCGCTTCCTGGAAGGAGCAGTTGCAACAAAGTTCAAAGTGGCTGTCACCTTCACAATGAGTGAAACAGGATTCCTCCCATTCTCCTTGCCCTCTGGTCCCACTTCAGCAGCTGGTGCTATTATGCTACTGTGTTCTAAGGCACATGGAGCCTGTCTTGGTATGGCACCTCCTACCTAAGGTACTCACCCGAGGGTAAGCACTTTGGCCTTCCTGTGGTCCTAATGAATTTTGGCTGTTCTGCAGCTGTAACGTCTGCCTGAGCTGTGTGTTCCTTGGCCTGCTTTGTCTCTTCCATCTGTTTTTGCCGTCTTAGCAAGGCAGCCACTGAAATGTGTATCCCACCTCTGGTAGTTCCATCACTCATGCTGGCAATTACCTGAGTTAGGAATATAAAGAACAGAATAGGTTCTCATGTCTGAGAACAGTCAGTACCAGCATACCCTGCAGGTGATAGCTGCACATATTTCTCCACGTGTTGAGACTTCGAGCAGCTCAACATTGAAGATCATCTTTCACGTGATCATGCCTATTTGGGATGGCCAAGTACTTTGCAGTAGTTCTGCATTAGTGAGTGACCAAAACATAGCAACATATTGGAATTATTCAATGCATGCTGAACCCTTCCCAGCCCAGCCTACATCAACCATGGAAGTTATCATTGCTTGCTGCAGTCAACCATTATATTCACAATGCAGGCATAGACAGAATCAGTTCCATGCCTGACAATGCCCTTGGGGGTGGTACAACGACTACATTGGTTGCTGACAGTATCCAACCTTTCAAAGTCATTGGTGATAACTTCTGCTTCATTGAGATCTCTAACTAAAATTTTCAAAAGCCAATAACATGGTGATATTGCCATTGGTCAATATTTGAATCCCAAATGCTTTTACATTGTATTTGTTTCATTTGCGTGATGATATGAATGTAAATCACATGTAGCTACATTCTGGAAATACATGGTCGATGCCTCTGCCCTTCTATGGCTGCCTGTTAAGCAGAGCAGGAGCCCATACTTTTGCCCAACAAACTGATACTGACTCTGCCCACCTTGGAGTTTGTTGCAGGCACTAACTCGTTGCAGGGAACTTCTGGCAGAGAACAAGCTCAAAAGGGCACCAGGTTTGACTTGATTTTTGGATTCCCTTTCCAGAACTGCCATGCTCACTTTTACCTTACTTTACATGGACAGCTCATTATTGCTGTCACCCTCAAGTGGAAGTTCACCATATAGAACTCCATTCCCAACTTTCCTCCTTGCTGCCCTGAGGCCTGGCATTGCAGTTTAATGATGCCCATTGTGATCCTGTATATTATCACCCAGGTATTCTCACCTTCGACAGCCCTCCATGTCTGTCTATTATCTACTTCTTACCTCCTCATACCACAAATCTACCCCCTGCTCTATCTTTGTCCCTACTTCAACGCATGCTTCTACTCTTTTTTTCCACAGCCTTGCGTGGTACTGCCTTCCCTTCCACAAAATGCACCATAAGCCCTGAGTTTTCCTAACCCCAGTCTGTCACTCAATATCCAGACCCCTGGTATTGACTGCTCCTAAGCCCCATGACCAAATTTGATGGACAACTTGAAGAAAGGACTAAGCAGACATCTGCCCACTATCCTTGTAGCTCCCCAATTGATGGCATATGATTCTCCTGATTGCTTTGTGGTGGTCAGATGTATCTCCTCACTGTGACTGTCCCAAACAAAGGTCTGACCATGGCTCAGTTCCTGGACTGTATGCAGACTCAGTCCTTGACCGGCTGTACCTGGACCTTTTGAGTGACAGCAGCTTCCACGCACACCCACCCTTTGAAATGACAGAGGACTACAATCCACATATTTTCAGACATGGCCATTTGGTTGAAACATCATGCAACGTGTTTGCCATGTAGGTGGCGGGCACATGCTGTAGGTGTGGAGTTGACGTATTACTGTGCCATACAGCAAAGATGTCTAACTCCTGCACTAATCACAACAGACAAATGCCATAAACAGCCTGCCTCTATGTCTGTGCAAAACTGTGAGGTAATTTGACAGAATTGTGATCATTTCAACTAGAAGGTGGTATTCTGATTTAATGCATGGCGTGGCTACTCAAGGCAATACAGTGACGCTATGATCATGTATTAGGCCCTAATTGAGTGTGAAAGCAAACTTCCTGGTTTAGCTGGTGTAATCCAAAGTGCAGCTTTCAAGTATAGAAGCATCTTGAGAGTGGATTGGAGAGATGTCAAGATACTTCTGAGAAACTGGGAATTCTGGAATGACAGCATCCATTGACAATGAATGCATGCAGCCTGCGCCCATGGATCTTGCCCAATTGAGCTATTGTCTACTGTCCAAGATGGTAGTCTGGAGGAGCAAGAGGCACGGGAACTGCTCCAGTTTTTATGTCAGAACTTCTCTATATATATTGTCTTTCCAATAGGGAGGTGAGACAGAAAACTGCAATGCAAGAGGCAAGATGTGTCATTAATCTGGCTGATAACAAGCAATATTATCCCTTAATAGGCATTTGACCTCTTTCTGGTGAGAATCTCTTCTGAACATCCAGATTTTATTTGGGAAATGCAATTAGTTTTTCCCGGCATTGAGAAAGACCTAATCGGACTTCTCACATAATCCTCCTGCACTTATTGCCTTAGCCCACATTGTTGAGGCCCCTATAAGATTCCACCCATAGTTGTTAACTGCATGATTTCTGGGTATCACGCATCATATGTAAGTAGGACAAAAGAAACAAATGCTGTATCTGAGCTGTCATCTGGACTTTTTCTTAATGTGATGTGTCTCCCTGAAAGTTTGGAGAAAGAAACAAATCTATCATTTCTTCTCAGGAACAAAATCCTGCCAACATCACACCACTGAGAGAGAATGCAAGGCTGTAATTGAGATGCAGAGAAATGCCTCATTCCTAACATTCCTAATGCAGTGATTCAGAAGCGAGGAGCACATACTGGGAAATAATACAGGCATCCCACTCTTTCCACCACTCTCTGTTAGGCTTTCCTCTCATTAACTTGAATGAACAGAACATCCTGTGGTTTGATTATGAAAATGCTATTTTGAAAATCCAACCCCGTATATCTCAATTGGTTGGTGGAGACATCAAAACTGCAGGCTGAGAATGGTTTCGGCCTAATCATTTAACATTGTTATTAAACATTGCACAGTTTTTTTTGATGTAAATGTATTTGTCACAATTTTAATCCCCTGTGAAAGAATGGACTGGGACAGCTAGGTAGTGAAACAAATTGATTTTGGAATGCAACTGCAGTCTGGGTGCACCCACTGCTGTTTCAGTGAAGATGTAATTGGCTGTTTGGGAGTAACCTGCTCAGCAAAGTGAAACATTGACCGGTGTAGTTGGGCAGGGAGATAAAGTAACATCAGTTACTAGAATAATGAGGTTCTTGCCAATTGAATTTCACTGACTTTTATAGTTAATAATCCCAACATGGGTTTCTCAGGACTTAACCGTGAAATAAAGTCTCAGTTAAGGCAGATATTTAACGAGATCCAAATATTTCTTACAGTTAGTATCTCATTTCCCTCTGATAAACATTTGACAGAGGGATACAGCTTTTTGAAATTTTGGATGCTTCAAATTGACAAGTTTAGGTGTTGGTTGGGTGGAGAGGTGAAGGGAGGCATGATCAATGTCTTCAAGATGACAACAAGAGAAGATGACTCTGATCTGGCATTCAGCAATGTTGAGCTGAGTTGGGATTGCATTTACTCAAGACAAGAACATCAGAAGAGAGAGATGCACAAACAACAGCAGACCAAAGAGCAATAGAAAGGTTGTGAAATAGGAGAAATCATCCATGTGAGAATATCTATAGGTAAAGGATGAGCTTTCGAGACCCATCTGAAGAAAATGGCTATACAAGCTGAGATTGCCCTGGCAAGAGCCTGCAGTTATCTGCAGCATCCCCATGCTGCTCACTTCGACAGCTATCTCTAGCTATGCTTTTTTGGTAATAGAACCAAAGGAACATTACAACAAAGAAAATAGGAGCATAACAGACAATTCAACCCATTGAACAATCTCTGTAATTCATCTTGAACATAGCTGATATTCTGTAGAAATGTGATACTTCTGCTCTCTCTCCCCCATTCCTTGCTGCCTTCAATCCTAGAACTCTAACTATTTCTTTAAATATTGTAATAATATAATGTAAACTTAGATATGTATATACATAAAACTATATTCAGTGACTTTGCATCCACAGTCTTGTATTTTGTGGAATTCTCCAGGTTCATTGGTCTTTAAGTGAACAAATTTTTTTATCACTCTGTCTGAAATGGCTAGCTATGTATCTTGAGACCGTAGACCCTTGCTCTGGATACTAAAGACATCATCCCCTAGATCAGGCTGCACAGCCATGTCAGAATTGGATATGCTTCATTGAGATTGCTGCTCATTCTGCTAAACTCCAGTGAGTACAGACTTTGTTGACCCAATATGCATCTTCTTCAGATGGGCCTGGAAACTAAGTCTTTGTCTGTAGAAAATTCTCACATGGGTGACTTCTCCTGCAAGCACAACCTCTGTTTTTTTTTGTAAATCTATAATAGTGATTAGGGTGAGGTTCTTTTGTTACGTTTTACTGAGATCTACCTCTTGAGTAAATTTTTAATAACAAAGATGGGTATCAATTTATCCTAGAACAGTGTTTTGAAACAGTAAGACCGAGCTAACATTGAGTTTTTGAGAATGTGGGTTGTGTTTGATTTTTGAGTATTTTTTGAGTCTGTAGATTGTTTAAGGTGTGGAGACGGCTTTAGTTGACTGATTTGTTCTTCCTGACGGATGTGGGAGATTAGGGAGAATTTCAATGTTCCTGGAGATTACATCTGCAGGAATTATGTTTGGATGTGTATCCTAGTGGATTGCTTGGATTTTGGATTGGTTGGTGCTGCAGTTAGAGACAATGAGGAATTTACAGGAACCAAGGGGTGTAATGGGTGGCAGTTTCAGGAAGGTAGAAAAACTGCAGATACAGTTGGGTAGATGGGTTACCTCCAGGAAAGAAAGAAGAGCGAAGCAGGAAGTACAGGATCCCCATTTCAAACAAATATTCTGTTTTGAATTCAATGGGGGGGTGGTGATGTCACAACCAGGTTTCTGGTACTGGGACAGTAATGACTGTATTCAGGCTTTATGTGATCAGTTGTGATGGTGGACTGTATTGTGTAGAATTGTGTTCTGGTCACAACACTACCAGAAGGATGTGGATGCTTTGTAAAGGATACAAAAAAGTTTTGCCAAGATGTTGCCTGATTTTAGCTATGATGAAAGGTTGGATAGACTAGTCTTCTTTTTACTGGAACACAGGAGGTTGAGAGGCAACCCAATAGAAGTTTATAAGATTATCAATGGCAAGGATAGACTGGAAAATATGAGGCTTTGTCCCAGGGTGGAGGGTTCAATTACTAGGAGACACAAGTTCATGGCGTTGGGGGAAAGTTTAAAAGAGATACACGAGGCAGGTTTTTCACACAAAGATTTATGAATGCCTGGCATGCACTGCCAGAGGAGGTGAAAGCAAACACAAGAGCAACATTCAAGAAGCACCTGGATGAATACATGAATAGGAAGGGTTTTAATGGATATGGATCCTGTAAGTGAAGACAGTTTTAGTATGGAAGGGTAAAATGTGTCAGTGAATATAGAAAATTAGGCAGGAAGTTAAAAATTGGGTCCTCGACGCTAGTAATACCTGGATCACCACAAAATTAGTGGTATAGTGTACAGTGAAGAAAGTTATTTCAGTGTATTATTGGACCTTGATCTCATGGGCCAATGGGCCAAGAAGTGGCAGATGGAGTTTAATTTAGATAAAACATTTTGGTAAAACAGATCAGGACAGGATTATAGGTAGGGCCCTGGGGCGTATTGCTGAATAGAGAGACCTAGAGTTGCAGATACATAGTTCCATGAAAGTGGAGTCACACGTAGACAGGGTGGTGAAGGAGGTGCTTGGTACTATTGCTTTCATTGGTCAGTGCTTCTAATATAGGAGTTGGGATGTCACGTTGTGACTGTATAAGACATTGTTGAAGCTACTTTTAGAATATTGTATTCAATTATGATCTTCCTGCTGTAGGAAAGATGTTGTTAAACTTAAAAAGGTTCAGAAAGATTTAGAAAGATATTGTTTGGATCGGAGAGTTTGAGCTAAAGAGAGGAGCTGAATAAGCTGGAGCTTTTGTCCCTAGAGTGTCGGAGGCTGAGGGGTGACCTTATAGAGGGAAATCATGAGGGTGTGAAGATGGTGAACAGACAAAGTCTTTTCCCCATGGTAGGGGAGTCTAAAACTAGAGGGTATATGTTTAAGGTGAGAGGGGTCAGATTTAAAAGGGACCTAAGGGGAAACTTTTTCACGCAGAGGGTGGTGTATGTATGGAATGAGCTGCCGGAAGAAGTGGTCAAGGTGGGTATAATATATCATTTAAAAGGCACCTGGAAGGGTTTAAAGGGATTTGGGTCGAATGCAGGTAAGTGGGACTAGTTTAGTTTAGGATATCTGGTCAGTACAGATGAGTTGGGCCAAAGGGTCTGTTTCTGTGCTGTATAACTTTATGAATCCATGACTCTGTATTGGTCTCCAGTCTGCTGTTTTTTTGTGTATCTCCCTCTTCTTCATGTAACAATTCTGTCATCCCAGGAATCAGTCTGGTGAACATTCATTGCACCCCCTCTACTATAAGTGTATTTTTTTTAGGCAAGGGTGTTATCTCCTTCTAATATTGTGGTAAATTATTTGCACTTTGATCCTCACTGCACCCAGCAGTATTTCTGGGAAATATCTATAAGTTTGGTTATGGTCTTACTGTCTGTAAATTTGTAGCTTCACTTGTTCCTCAAAGTTTGTGTTGACCCTTTAAATAGCAGACTTAGTTGCATCATGTAATATGTTTCGTATTTCAGATCTATACAGGGATGACACTCTATGTATGTATCGGATTTTATTTATTGTGGTTTTACATATCTACTCCATCATTCAGCTCTGAAGTCTAGCTTTTTCTGCATCTTTGTAGATTCATTGCTGACATCACACCCAGAATTAATCAATTAGCCACAATGCACCAATAGTCAAAAAGAACAACTGAACACTATATATAATGCTGGTGCTTGGTGCAAATTTACTGGTTTAACTTTGCTTCTGGATTCCACCACACAATTTAACATCCTACTTGGAAGCTGGCTCCAAGCTACATCTTGCTAATGAAGTCTTGTTTTCTTACATAGCATGTTGACTTTGGAAATTGGTTCCAACATCAAGACAATTGTATTTGGATTCTTCAGAATATACAAGGGATTCTGTTTCCTTTCCAGATTCTTGCAGTTGGCCCTTCATATTTTCAGCATTCAATGTTTAGTCTTCATGTTCAGTATTGTTACTGGAAATGAGAAAGCAAATGATATGGATGAAAATGTGAGGCAAATTCATCAAGATATTTGCTTTGTTTCATCTCAGCAATGTTAGTATTGCAAAGAGGTCTGCTGCAATTCCTATTCATTATCTATTACAGTAGAAAATGATGCAATGTAAATTAGCAGTTTAATAGGGTACAGTAGGCTGACGGTTATAGCATTGGACTTGCAGAATTGAATTCAATATCTGGTAATTTGTAAACATAAGCATGAAAGCTGTTGGTTCTCAAATGTTCTTTAATGCAGGGCATCTGTCAGTTCTGCCATGTGGTTCCAGCACCATACTACGTGATCAGCAGCTCCTAATACTCTGAGGGCAACTTGGGACAGACAATACATACTGATACTGACTTTTTTCACATTAAAAGAACAAAAAAGGTGTCACCTGGATCCATTGACTTGACATTGTTATAAATTGATACTAATGTCAAGCCAGTATATTTAGTACTCTTCAACCCTCTATTGTGTCACCATTAATATTATCATATTTCCCACAAATAAAAGGTAACAACACCACAACAAATAAAATTCACCGCCTTCTATGAATTCCTGAGGGCATGTAAGAAAAAAGACAGATTTTGTGTTAAATTCATTGTCAGAAATGCATAACTTTCTCTCCACCATACCTGACTTGCACAATGGCACGTCATTGCCCAACTATGCATTATTATGCTGGAGCTAGTTGAACAATACATTTAAAGTGTTATAAATTATATGCATTCTGAATTTATATTTACAATAGATGCAGCCTGTACTTTAAAAGAAATGTTCAAATATCATATATGAATATGGCGACACCATTCTACTGTCAGAGGAACTGACTGAGCATATCTCTGCAGTGGTGAGTTTTGAATTACTTTACAATTGTTGTCAAATTTAACCAGAATAAAATAACATTTTTAAAATAAGTTTAAACAAGGTTATAAAACCTGTAAAATATAATCTCTGATAATAATTTATGAATGTTTAAAACAACCTTGTGAAATTATTGTGTATGGTGTTTTAAAGAAAACAATAATCTGTTCATATTCAATATTGCGATGCCTACATTAAAATAGCAGACAAAAGATTTTCTTCCCTTTTATTTGAAAGCATTAGATTATAGTTTGATCCTACAAAGCTAAGTGGTTTAAGTGAGTCTTCAGTATATTTGGATAGATGTGCATCCTTGAGAAAGTACTCTAAATGTATTGTCAATGAGCAATATAAGAAAACTAGGCTTCACTGGCAAAATGTAATACTAAAAGCCCAAAATGGTAATTTCAAAAGGAGGTTGCAAAATACCAAAGCTATGAGAAAATTTCCAAAATAAACACATTATTCAAACCACAGTGCCAAGAGGGAGGCTGTCTGAAAATAGTATAATAAAAACTAAGCACAATTATGGAGACTGCCGCACACGTGTCATTACTGAAGACTTAATTATATCCAGTGGCAGGTGCATAAGGGATTTGTTTGCTTGTCAATTCCTAGCTAATGTAACTCTAGGTAACCCTCATGTTAAATTGCAAAAGGCACTTAGGGAGCTCTGTTACATCTCCATTGTGTGTTCAATGTTCAATGTTTCTTTCACTATTTTTTTCAAAAACAAAACATGGTTTTAAAACAATAGCTGTGGAGTCTAAAGGAACAGGAAAATGCTTCACAAATCTTAGGCATCCAGAGGGTCAGTGCAGACTTTTGATTGAGCATCATCCAGCTCGCCTCCTTTCCTCCCAAGAGTTAACTGAAGGCTATTGTTGCTGACCAGGCACTTTAAAATTTGTGATTATTTAGATGAGGACCAATTCCTCCTGATCTTTGGGATTCCTTCCCTGAATACAGAGATTGTTCCCAATGCCCATTTGACTGCATAATCTGTCGCAAATTGAGTTCCAGATGTAGTATTTCCTCACTTTTGGATTGAATGGCTGTTATAAAACATAGTGGTAATGGATCCAAAGTTACAAACAATTACATGTGACAAATGACGCTTGTGAAGTTCCGTAGATGCAAGCACATCAAGAAACAGTACAAGCTTGTTTAGACAGAATGTTTCAATTAACTCTTGAATTGTCTTAGTGATTGAACATCCTGGCATCTGATTCTCTTTGGCCCAGAGTGAAAATTTTCATACAATCTTCTGCACTCCACCTCACGAATTGTACAACTGGGCCATTAGGGCCAGGCAATCGTCTGTCTGGAGGCATGGAAATGTTCGTCATTGGTGAGGCTTTCTGGTATACATTCCTCTGGTGTCATGTTTAAAGCCAAGCTACTCACCACTTCAGATACTGCAAGCAGGAGCAACGTCTCCCACTGCGGTATTTGAGCCACAACATTGCAGACATGGTCCTAAAGCAAACAAGCCAGTTCCTCACGTTCCAGACAGGGACCTTGAGGTGTTAGTGGATGAGAAGAGGGGGAAGGGGGCAGTTGTTTTCTCTGCTGAATTCTGCAGGATGCCATGTCTTCTGACAAAATTAGCCAGGGCACAGCTTGCAGTCTAGGTCAGTGTTGTGCCCCAACAGTGCAGGACGAACATCAATGATCTAATGTATTGCACAAGGGTGAGAATCACCATCTTCTCTTTGCTACTTCATATTCACAAGGCCACAGAAAAATCAAAAAAGCTAAACATTGTTATTGGGGGGTGCAGGGGGTGGCATGGGTAGAGGAGCATCATTAGTGAGGCAATGACCTCGTGATGTTATCAAAATAAAAACCAAAAGGGCTGCAGATGCTGTAAATCAGGAACAAAAATGGAGCAAAAAAATCAGATAGTAGGAACTGCTGATGCTGAAGAATCTGAGGTAACACGGTGTGAAGCTGGGTGAACACAGCAGGCTAAGCAGCACCAGAGGAGCAGGAAAGTTTGACGTTTTGGGTCGAGACCCTTCTTCAGATTTTGACCTGAAACGTCAAACTTTCCTGCTCCTCTGAAATTGCTTGGCCTGCTGTGTTCATCCAGCTTCACACCGTGTTATCTCAAAAAAATCAGAGTTAACATTTCGCATCTGGTGACACTTCCTCAGAAAGCTTCCCAGTTCTGATTTCTTTCTTCTCAGATGCTACCAGACCTGCTGAGCTTTTCCAGCAATTTCTGTTTTTGTTCCTAGTGATATTATCTCTGGTATAATCCAGAGACCTAGGTTATGTTGTTAGAATCCTACCATGGCAGAGTGTGATGCTTAACTTCCATACAAATCTGGATCAAGAGCTCCCAAACCTTAGTTTCCAGTAATCTTAGTGCACTGACTAATTGATGCTGCTTTTTCCCTAATGTTCATGTAGGACATATTACGTGTAGATAATTTGAAGTGGGATCATCCAAGGATATCGAGTGTTCAATCACAAGAATAATGAGACATTGTCTGAATTTTCCACTGGTCAGACAGTTATTATTCCAGTACGGCTGGGGTTTGCACATGTGAACTCAATGGAATCCCCATTGTAGAGGCTTGAATTCGGCGATTCCACTGGGCACTATCCCAATGCCTGGAGCCCTCTGTAAGTTTCCATTTAACTCAGAGAATTTGGAGGGCTCCAAAGAAATTAAATAAATATTTGCTCAGGAAATGCTAGTTTATTAAATATATAATCAAATTATTCTAATCCTTCCCCCAATCCACTTCTAGCAACATCCCAAACCCCTGCTGGACTGCTTTAGACCTGCTTGGCACACCAACCCTACCCATGTGACAGTCCATTTAGATGAAACCCGACGTATTTAGCAACCTAACATCACATTTACCTTACCTATTTACTATTTGACAGCAGCTGTCAAAGTCGCTGTTAGGATCATTAAACATGAGAATGTGACAGCTGACCGCTATGAAAACTTTGTACATATATTAATGACTTGGATAAGGGAAGTGAACGTACTATTGCCAGGGTCACAGCTGTCACAAAAAATAGGCAAGAAGGCAATTAGTGAGGATGGCTCAGAGAGTCTACAGGTGGATATAATAGGTCAAGTGAGGGGCCAAAAAACTTGGATGAAGGAATATAATGTGGGAAAATTTGAGGTTCTGCAGTTTGTCAGGAAGAAGAGAAGAACTGGATTTTGTTTAAATGGAGAAAAACTGCAAAAAGCTGCAGTACAGAGGGATTTGCGGTTCATGGCGCATGAATCACAGAAAGCTAGCATCCAAGTTCAGTGGTAACAGAGTCATTGTGTCACAGAGATCTATAGCACAGAAAGAAACCCTTCAACCCATTAAGCCTGCAGTGTTCAAAAACAACACCTGGCTATTCTAATCTCTTTTGCCAAACATGGCCCATAGCTTTGTACACCTTGGCATTATAAGTGCACATTTAAGTATTATTTTAAATTTTATTAGGGTTTCTGCTTTGACCACCCTTACAGGCAGTGATTTCCAGATTCTCAACAGAAAGATGTGCTGGCATTGGAGGCAAGCTATGTAAGCACATTCTAAGCCAGTAGGCCCTGCTATTTTGGTATAAGCATCAAAAGGAGCTTCCACGGTCTGTGCCCAGAACAGGTTTATGGCCATTTACAGATATAAATAAAGATATCAGGAGATGTTTGATGCCTCCTCTACCAAATTAATTTGTCCAGAATGTAGCCACCATATTTATTGCTCCCAGTTCATGGCAGTGGGGGCCAATTTCGATGTCAATGTGTTTACTCGATAACTGTAAATACATCCTGCTAAAACTTTATATTGTTTGATAAACATTTTTTTGTTGCCTGACTGCAATTTTAAAGAAGTTGGAATATACTGCTATAGAAAAAAAATTAATTCAGAAAATTCAGAACAATGTCTCACATTTTATTGAATTGTACTATTTTTGTGAAGTGTTACACTTCCTATCAAAGGATAACATTAAACACATGAGAAACAAATCAATGAAAACTAAACTATTAAAATTAAAAGTGATTCTGGTGCTGTTTGGGTCGTATTTTCTCAGAGGATGCTAAAAATAGTCCTTCAGGACACAGTGCCTTCTGAAAATTCCTTCTGTGAAGGTCAACACACATATTCCGCATTAAACCTGCTCCCTGGGGATATTTTATTCTTGTGATGGATATTTTCATGGTGTAGGCGCTTAGTGTTAAATATAGCTGAATTTATTCACATTACAGAGCGTGGAAGCCAATCAAAATCTGTCATGAGAAAGATCTAGAATCATTAAAATGTATGCAACAGGAGGAGGTCATTTAGCCCATTGTGTCTGTGATCACCAGTGAAAAAGAGAGATCCAGCCTAACCTCACTTTCTTGCTCTTGGTCCATAGTCTTGTGCTTTACACCATTTCAAATGTGCATCCAGGTATTTTTTAATTACAATGCAAATTTTTATCTCTACCATAATTTCAGACAGTGAGTATCAGATCCCCACTGGGTGAAAACATTTCTCCTCAACACACTCCTACCATTTTACTAACTGTGTTAAATCTATGCCCTTAAATACCTCCTTTCTATCCACTGGACCCCTCACAATTTATTATCACAATTAAATCTCCCAGGAGCATTCTTTGCTCCAAAGAAAATGAAAACAGTGCAATAAATATTTCCTCAAGGCTAAAATTCTCCAGTTTGGGAAATACTAATATAAATCCCCTCTCTATGTGACCGTATACTTCCTATAATCAGGTGACAGGAACCATATCCAGTATTCTAGCAATGTCTTACCTAATATTTCATACAGGTCAAGCATAATACCTCTGCGCTTACATGTTACGTCTTGGCCTATAAAAGGAACTTCCCCACAAACCTTCCTAATCATCTGATTTCCCTGTTCTTATACCTTCAGGATTTGTGGATGTGTTCTTCAAGGTCTCTTTATTCTTCAACATTTCCCAGTAAACTACTCAATAATGCATAGAGTCATAGAGGTCTACAGCACAGAAAAAGGCCTGTCAGCCTTTGACCGAGGCTACTCCGATCAAAAACAAACCACCTAACTATTCTAGAGATAATGGGAACTGCAGATGCTGGAGAATTCCAAGATAATAAAATGTGAGGCTGGATGAACACAGCAGGCCAAGCAGCATCTCAGGAGCACAAAAGCTGACGTTTCGGGCCTAGACCCTTCATCAGAGAGGGGATAGGGAGAGGGAACTGGAATAAATAGGGAGAGAGGGGGAGGCGGACCGAAGATGGAGAGTAAAGAAGATAGTTGGAGAGAGTGTAGTTGCAATGGGAGAGAGATTCCCTGAGGTTGGTCCGGAGGGAGGAGGGTAACTTCTTCAGGTTAGGCATCCCTGGAAGAGGCTTCGCAGTGAGGTTAAAATAGTATCAGAGATAGTGGGAACTGCAGATGCTGGAGAATTCCAAGATAATAAAATGTGAGGCTGGATGAACACAGCAGGCCAAGCAGCATCTCAGGAGCACAAAAGCTGACGTTTCGGGCCTAGACCCTTCATCAGAGAGGGGGATGGGGAGAGGGAACTGGAATAAATAGGGAGAGAGGGGGAGGCGGACCGAAGATGGAGAGTAAAGAAGATAGGTGGAGAGAGTGTAGTTGCAATGGGAGAGAGATTCCCTGAGGTTGGTCCGGAGGGAGGAGGGAGGATCCCCTCCCCTGTCTGCTTTACAGAGAGACCACTCTCTCCGTGACTCCCTTGTTCGCTCCACACTGCCCTCCAACCCCACCACACCCGGCACCTTCCCCTGCAACCGCAGGAAATGCTACGCTTGTCCCCACACCTCCTCCCTCACCCCCATCCCAGGCCCCAAGATGACATTCCACATTAAGCAGAGGTTCACCTGCACATCTGCCAATGTGGTATACTGCATCCACTGTACCCGGTGCGGCTTCCTCTACATTGGGGAAACCAAGCGGAGGCTTGGGGACCGCTTTGCAGAACACCTCCGCTCAGTTCGCAACAAACAACTGCACCTCCCAGTCGCAAACCATTTCCACTCCCCCTCCCATTCTCTAGATGACATGTCCATCATGGGCCTCCTGCACTGCCACAATGATGCCACCCGAAGGTTGCAGGAACAGCAACTCATATTCCGCCTGGGAACCCTGCAGCCATATGGTATCAATGTGGACTTCACCAGTTTCAAAATCTCCCCTTCCCCTACTGCATCCCTAAACCAGCCCAGTTCGTCCCCTCCCCCCACTGCACCACACAACCTGCCCAGCTCTTCCCACCCACCCACTGCATCCCAAAACCAGTCCAACCTGTCTCTGTCTCCCTAACCGGTTCTTCCTCTCACCCATCCCTTCCTCCCACCCCAAGCCGCACCCCCAGCTACCCACTAACCTCATCCCACCTCCTTGACCTGTCCGTCTTCCCTGGACTGACCTATCCCCTCCCTACCTCCCCACCTACACTCTCTCCACCTATCTTCTTTACTCTCCATCTTCGGTCCGCCTCCCCCTCTCTCCCTATTTATTCCAGTTCCCTCTCCCCATCCCCCTCTCTGATGAAGGGTCTAGGCCCGAAACGTCAGCTTTTGTGCTCCTGAGATGCTGCTTGGCCTGCTGTGTTCATCCAGCCTCACATTTTATCACCTAACTATTCTGGTGCCATTTCCCAGCATTAACCTTATATGTCTTGTCATCATAAATGCTCATCTAAATAGTTATTAAACATTATAAGGATTTCTGCCTTGCCTATTCTGCAGACAGTGTGTTCCAGATGCTCGCCACTCTCTGAGCGAAAATAAAATTCACATTGCCTCTAAATCTCAAATCTATGAGAGGAATAGATAGAGTGGATAGCCTGAGAGTTTTTTCCAGGGCGGAAATGACTATTACAAGGGGGCATAATTTTAAGGTGATTGGAGGAAGGTATAGGGGAGATGTCAGAAGTAGGCTCTTTACACAGAGTGTGGTGGGCATATGGAATGCGCAGCTGGCAGTGGTAGAGGAGTCAGATAATTTAGAAACTTTCAATGACTCTTGGATAGGCACATGGAGGATAGGAAAATGCAGGGTTTGCAGGGTAGTTTGATCCTAGTAGGATGATAGGTCAGCACAATATTGTGTGTTGTACTGCTCTATGTTCTATGATCTATGACCCTTGGCCATTTGTCCCTCTATCAAGATGGGAGGTTTCTTTCTGTCTATGCTCCTCACAATTTTACACATCTTAGTCTTGCTCCCTCCTTCAGTCTCCTCTGCTCCAGGGAAAACAAACCCAGTCTATTCAATCTCTCGTCATAACTAAGGCTCTCCAGCCTGGGTAAATCTCCGTTGTACTCTCTTCAGTGCACCCACATCCCTCCTATTATGTGGATTCTAGAACTGCACACAACACTCTATTCAAACTTTTGTATAGTTCCAGCAGAATCTCTCTGCTCTTAATTTCTATGCCTTGGCTAATAAAGGCAAGTATACTATATGTCTTCCTTACCACTTTGTCTACCTGTCTCACACCCTTAAGACACTGGTAGACATGCACATCAAGTTTCCTTTGATCCTCAGTGATTCCCAGCATCCTAGTGTTCATCATATATTTCTTTGCCATTTTGTCCTGCCCAAGTGCATCATCTCACACTTATAAAGATTGAGTTCCATTTGTCACTGATCAGCTGATCTGACCAGCCCATCTAAAACCTCTTGTCATGTAAGGGCAATCCTCCTCACCGTTTACCACACCAGTGTATCATCCGTGGACTTACTGATCAATGCTCCTACGTTCAAGTCTAAATCATTTATATCAACCACAAACAGCAAGGGCCGAATGATGAGCCCCCAGAAACCTACTCTGTCCAGGTTACCAGTTACAAAAGCACCCTGTGATCATCACCCTCTACTCCCTGCCACTCAATCAAATCTGGATTCAATTAGCCAAATTTCCTTGCATCCCTTGCATTACCTTTGCTATCAGTCCCCCATGAAGAATCTTATTGAAAGCTTGCTGAGGTCCAAGTAGACTACGTCAAATGCTGCATCTCATTTTCCACTTGGAGACCTTGCAGCTTTCAGAACATAATGTCAACTTCAATGATTTTAGAGCCTGAGCACCTTCTTCCATGTCCTTTACTGAACCCCAGTCCCCAGGCAGGATCATTGCACGGGCTGCTTTCAGCATAACTAAAGTATTTCTGTCCACTCATGGTCCGCATTACCAGCTTTTCTTTCTCCTGAGTACACTGTTATTTGCCCCATTGTCTCCTTAACTGTCATTCTCCCTTTCTGGGCATCATGTACACCTGTCCTCTTACTCCTTCCCTCCGCTCTGTGTTCTTCACCAATCCCAGCCCACCACCCATCTCATCCCCTATCTCTGGCATAATTATCTAGTTTTCCTAGTTACCATCATTTCTGAAGGAGAGTCACTGGATTCAGAACATTAACTCTGTTTTCTCTCCACAGGTAATGCTTGGCCTGCAGAGGTTATAATAGAACTGCATAAAATGGGGTTACTTTATAACTAGAGTACTGCATGCAGTTTTGTTCACAACATTATAGGAACAATGTGATTAAACTAGAGAGGGTGCACAGGAGATTTACTGGGATGCTACCTGGGCTCAAGGATCTGAGCTATGAGGAAAGACCGGATACACTGAGATTTTTTTCATTAGAATAGTGAAGGTTGAAAGGGGATCTGAGAAAGGTGTAACAGGTTATGAAGAGCACAGTTGGGATGGGTTGGAAGGCTATTGTTTCATTAGTAATGGGGTCAATAACCAGGGAGCATGGTTATAAGGTAAGAGGTAGCAGATAAAAGAGGAGTAAGGTAGAAGAAATGTCAAACTCTGCCTGAAAGAATGATTAAGTCAGAAACTTCTGTAACATTTAAGCAGTATTTAAATACTCACTTCTGTTGTCATAACCACCAGGGCTCTGGAAAACAGGATTAATGTAATCAGATCTTTTTTGGCCATCATGGGCAGAATGGCCTCCTCTATGCTGTAAATAGCCATGAGCCTCATCTTCCTATTTACTTCCTCAAATATAAAATCCTCACATGTTGTTACTAAGGACCATTTTCTAAATCTGCCAAATAAAAACAGAAAGATTTCTAAGTACCTCGTAGGTATCTGTAAAGGGAAAATCAGCATCCATGAACAGAAAAACAGTAAATATTTACAGTTGATAATCTCTGATCAGAATCTGAAAATATTACAACAGTCTCAGGCTTTAAGCAAGCACAGAGGCAAAGAAAGATCAAAATGAAAGCCATGTGATTGAGCAGCAGTGTTGAATCCAGAATGCTGTGAAGTAACTCACGCTAAACTGGTTGGAGGGATTGGTGGTCTTGCAATAGTTTAATTGAATACCTGGGAGAGGAGAAAATCAAAGGCCTGAGTTTGGGGACTTGGAGGCGTTTGCATTCACAAGAAATTCATTATATTTTATTCCAGCCCTTGAACTAACTTGTAGGGCATGTACGGTTTAATTGAGTTTGAACAAAATACCACATCAAATAATAGAGGAAAGCTTTTAATGTTATAGAATATTCAAACAGCTAAACAGAAAAATTCTCTTTTATTTATTCATATGATGTCAGCATCAATAGGGTGGCCAGCGGTTATTGCTTATGCCCACACAACTCAATGGCTTGTAAGGCTAATTCAGAGGGCTGCTAAAGAGGCAAGCACAATGCTATGGAGTCACATGGGCCAAACCAGTTAGTGACAGAACATTCCCTTTCTTGAAAAGCACCAATAAATGAGAGTTTTTTTTTCAGCAATCCAGTAGTGAATTAGTGACCGTCCTGAAAATAATATCTTTTTTAATTTCAGATTTATTTAATTAATCCACTGTAAATTTCCTAGTGCAGACTTGGGATCATATCTCCAGATCTCTGGATTATGAATACAGTTACAAAACTACTGTGCTGCTGTGAAATATGTGATTGTTCAGTCCATTTATTCCTCCTGGCAGCACATTCATTTTAAGAAAAAAGTGCCAACTTTATGTAGTGCGGAAACAAGTTCCTTTGGGACAAATTGACAGGTGCATCCATTTCCTTTTTTAACAAACATTCTGCAGGTAATCAGCACTGACTCTTTGCTTGTTTTTCAGGTAGATGGAGATGATGGCAGGAAGGATTTTATGATCCTGTGTGCTCTAGGGAAAGTTTCCAAAACTTGATGATCTTGCATTTCTCCTCCCTAGTAATAACCGTTGTGTTACGGCATAAATACTATGATAAATAAAATACTATGATAGATAAAATATCTGTATCTTTAAGACAGTTTCATGACATCATGACATTCGACATTCAATATAAGAGTACCTGTGTCAACTTGAGTCACTCTCTCGGTGTGCTATAGAGTTATTGTGGTGTACCCAGTCAGCTATTTCTATGTAATGTTTAATAACATTAGGAAGCACAGAGATAATGGGAACTGCAGATGCTGGAGATTCCAAGATAATAAAATGTGAGGCTGGATGAACACAGCAGGCCAAGCAGCATCTCAGGAGCACAAAAGCTGACGTTTCGGGCCTAGACCCTTCATCAGAGAGGGGGATGGGGGGAGGGAACTGGAATAAATAGGGAGAGAGGGGGAGGCGGACCGAAGACGGAGAGTAAAGAAGATAGGTGGAGAGAGTGTAGGTGGGGAGGTAGGGAGGGGATAGGTCAGTCCAGGGAAGACGGACAGGTCAAGGAGGTGGGATGAGGTTAGTAGGTAGCTGGGGGTGCGGCTTGGGGTGGGAGGAAGGGATGGGTGAGAGGAAGAACCGGTTAGGGAGGCAGAGACAGGTTGGACTGGTTTTGGGATGTAGTGGGTGGGGGGGAAGAGCTGGGCTGGTTGTGTGGTGCAGTGGGGGGAGGGGATGAACTGGGCTGGTTTAGGGATGCAGTGGGGGAAGGGGAGATTTTGAAACTGGTGAAGTCCACATTGATACCATATGGCTGCAGGGTTCCCAGGCGGAATATGAGTTGCTGTTCCTGCAACCTTCGGGTGCCATCATTGTGGCAGTGCAGGAGGCCCATGATGGACATGTCATCAAGAGAATGGGAGGGGGAGTGGAAATGGTTTGCGACTGGGAGGTGCAGTTGTTTGTTGCGAACTGAGCGGAGGTGTTCTGCAAAGCGGTCTCCAAGCCTCCGCTTGGTTTCCCCAATGTAGAGGAAGCCACACCGGGTACAGTGGATGCAGTATACCACATTGGCAGATGTGCAGGTGAACCTCTGCTTAATGTGGAATGTCATCTTGGGGTCTGGGATGGGGGTGAGGGAGGAGGCGTGGGGACAAGTGTAGCATTTCCTGCGGTTGCAGGGGAAGGTGCCGGGAGTGGTGGGGTTGGAGGGCAGTGTGGAGCAAACAAGGGAGTCACGGAGAGAGTGGTCTCTCCGGAAAGCAGACAGGGGAGGGGATGGAAAAATGTCTTGGGTGGTGGGGTCGGATTGTAAATGGCGGAAGTGTCGGAGGATAATGCGTTGTATCCGGAGGTTGGTAGGGTGGTGTGTGAGAACGAGGGGGATCCTCTTGGGCCGGTTGTGGCGGGGGCGGGGTGTGAGGGTTGTGTCGCGGGAAATGCGGGAGACGCGGTCAAGGGCGTTCTCGATCACCGTGGGGGGAAAGTTGCGGTCCTTAAAGAACTTGGACATCTGGGATGTGCGGGAGTGGAATGTCTTATCATGGGAGCAGATGCAGCGGAGGCGGAGGAATTGGGAATAGGGGATGGAATTTTTGCAGGAGGGTGGGTGGGAGGAGGTGTATTCTAGGTAGCTGTGGGAGTCGGTGGGCTTGAAATGGACATCAGTTACAAGCTGGTTGCCTGAGATGGAGACTGAGAGATCCAGGAAGGTGAGGGATGTGCTGGAGATGGCCCAGGTGAACTGAAGGTTGGGGTGGAAGGTGTTGGTGAAGTGGATGAACTGTTCGAGCTCCTCTGGGGAGCAAGAGGCGGCGCCGATACAGTCATCAATGTACCGGAGGAAGAGCTGGGGTTTGGGGCCTGTGTCTGAAGTCTGTCATTGTGGCCATGCAAATAGTTAATGTTGCTAAAAAAAAGGACATCTGACTTAATAAGAACATAATGATGCGGTATTTGTTATGTGAGTTAAAATATACAAAACCACAAGGCTCATCATGTTGGCAGTAGGTGGGCACCAAAAGCCAGTGTTGACTCCTAGCTACTGGCAGTGAGTGAATGGTAAAGTTCAAAAAAGTGACAGCAGCATGGCAGTTCTAAATCATCTTTCTGAGTTCAGAGCTGAAGTTATAAGTACCACCAAGTACAATGAAAACTATAGGCTATAAGTTTGTACAAAAGCACCATGTGTACCTTACCTCTTTTACTCTCCTTTAAAAAAAAATTGGGTTCAAAGGTGCTGAAGCACAGTTTCAATCCAAGAAAACAATACTGGAACAAAGTACAGAAAACTAACACAATAAAATTATTCCTGGACTTAAAGTCCCGATCTACATCCAGACGTCAGTCAAATCTACTGATTTGCTGTCTGAAAATAGAGCAAAAGTTTTTTTTTAAAAAGTCAGCATTATACAATCATGAGGCTTCTTATTTACTACTAATGTCACCTAAAGACCAAAGTCTGCAACTTTTACAGTGACAACAACTCTGAAAATTCATTCTCAGAAATGAAGTGAGAAGCACTGGAAAAACACATTGTAGCAATAGGCATTTTATTACCAGCATTTTAAAGAGCAAAGATCTTCACGAAAGAAAGACAAAGACACGGCAAACCAAGGACTGGCAATCCATTGACATTTTGTTAGAACCTATTTAAAGAAATTTTGATCATGTTGTTGATTGGCAGATAACTGACAAAGAATGACAGGCATGCATTCTTGCTTTGGGTATTAAAAGGTTAAGAAGAATAAAATCCTCACTATTTTTGATGCTGGCTACAAATATTTTCAGATTTTAGGTTAAGATAAAGTTCAATTCAATTTCAGGATACATAGGCTTGAGTTCACATCGCACCATAAGCATCTTGGTGAAATAATTGAATAAGTTGTTGGCATACATTAATGCAAAGAAATGAAATGTAAGTTTATCAAAACTAATTCAGCTAAAAGGCTAATAAAACTTATCACTGCCTCTACACCGATCAGATCCTTCCCTAAAGCACCTCTGGATAAACTAAAGAATAAACCATTGAAGCTCTTTTAGAAGGAGGACACAAGTTTGAAGCAATTTGAAGAAATCTGTTCTGAAAAAGAAAGGTCATTGATCCAATATTGTAACTCTTCTTTCTCTCCACAGGTGCTGCAAGACCTCTGATAACAAAGTGTCGAGATGGATGAACACAGCAGGCCAAACATCATCTTAGGAACACAAAAGCTGACGTTTCGGGCCTAGACGCTTCATCTTTTTTCAGATGAGGGGTCTAAGCCCAAAATGTCAGCTTTTGTGCTCCTAAGGTGCTGCTTAGCCTGCTGTGTTCATCCAGTTCCACAGTTTGTTATCTTGGATTCTCCAGCATCTGCAGTTCCCATTATCTCTGCAAGACCTGTTATGTCCTTCCAGGAATTTCTGCTTTTCTTTCTGAATTCGAGCATCTGCAATTCTTCCGGTTTTTGAAGCAATTGCAACAGGTCAGCAGCATCTGCAAGTGCTCTGCTCTGGAACAATTATTGCAGCCATCAACAGTTTTAGTGGAACGTGCACATAGTGTTATGAAGTTTGGCTTGTCTCACCCACAAAACAGCATCCAGAACATGTCATGAAATATTTCACATTCATTATCTAAGAAGACATTGGATCAAAATGTGCGAGAAATCTGATTACACGGGGAACTCAAACTGCAACACACTACTCCAATGCAGCATTTGAAAACCAGGAAATGATGCCAAAGAAGGATGTGAGTTTGCTCGCTGAGCTGGAACGTTCATTTTCAGACGTTTTGTCACCATTCTAGGTAACATCATCAGTGAGCCTCCGACAATGCGCTGGTGTTATGTCCCGCTTTCTATTTATCTGGTTAGGTTTCCTTGGGTTGGTGATGTCATTTCCTGCATTGGTGATGTCATTTCCTGTTCTTTTTCTCAGGGGATGGTAGATTGGCTCCAAATCAATGTGTTTGTTGGTGGAGTTCTGGTTGGAATGCCATGCTTCTAGGAATTCTCATGTGTGTCTCTGTTTGGCTTGTCCTAGGATGGATGTGTTGTCCCAATCAAAGTGGTGTCCTTCCTCATCTGTATGTAAGGATACTAGTGATAGCGGGTCATGTCATTTTGTGGCTAGTTGATGTTCATGTATCCTGGTGGCTAGCTTTCTGCCAGTTTGTCCAATGTAGTGTTTGTCACAGTTCTTGCAAGGTAGTTTGTAGATGACGTTCGTTTTATTTGTTGTCTGTATAGGGTCTTTAAAGTTCATTAGCTGCTGTTTTAGTGTGATGGTGGGTTTGTGGGCTACCCTGATGTCAAGGGATCCGAGTAGTCTGGCAGTCATTTCGGAAATGTCTTTGATGTAGGGGAGAGTGGTTATGGTTTCTGAGCCCGTTTTGTCTGTTTGTTTGGGTTTATTGCTGAGGAATCGGCGGACTGTGTTCATAGGGTACCCATTCTTTTTGAATACGCTGTATAGGTGATTTTCCTCTGCTCTGCGTAGTTCCTCTGTGCTGCAGTGTGTGGTGGCTCGTTGGAATAAAGTTCTAATGCAGCTTCGTTTGTGGGTGTTGGGATGGTTGCTCCTGTAGTTCAGTATTTGGTCCGTATGTGTTGTTTTCCTGTAGACGCTGGTTTGAAGTTCCCCATTGGCTGTTCGCTCTACTGTGACATCTAGGAATGGCAGTTTGATGTTGTTTTCCTCCTCTTTTGTGAATGTTATGCCAGTAAGGGTATTATTGATGGTCTTGAAGGTTTCCTCTAATTTGTTTTGTTTAGTGATGACAAAGGTGTCATCCACGTAGCGGACCCAAAGTTTGGGTTGGATGATTGGCAGAGCTGTCTGTTCGAGTCTCTGCATTACTGCCTCTGCTAAGAGCCCTGATATCGGAGATCCCATGGGTGTTCTGTTGGTTTGTCTGTAGGTTTTGTTATTGAAAGTGAAGTGGGTGGTGAGGCATAGGTCCACTAGCTTGATGATGTTGTCCTTGCTGATGAGGTTGGTGGTGTCTGGTGTATGTGTCTTCGGTTCTTCTAATAGTGTCATCAGTGTTTCTTTGGCCAGGTTGATGTTGATGGATGTGAACAGGGCTGTGACGTCAAAGAAGACCATTATTTCATCCTCTTCTATCTTGGTGCCTTTGATGGTGTTCAGGAATTCTTGGGTGGAGCGAATGGAGTGGTGGGAGTCTGCTACTAGGTGTTTTAGTCTTTGGTGTAGTTCCTTGGCTAATCTGTAGGTTGGTGTTCCAGGTAGCGACACTATGGGTCTGAGGGGGGCTCCTGGTTTGTGAATTTTTGGTAGTCCGTAGAAGCGTGGGGTGTTGGATCCAACTGGTTTCATTTTTTGGAAGTCTCTCTTGTTTAATTCTCCAGATTTTTGAAGTTTTTTGAGTAAGGCTGTGATTCGGTTCTCTAGTTGTGGGGTCGGGTCTATCGCCACCTGTTGGTAAGTGTCGGTATCTGCAAGCAGTGCATTCGCTTTCTCAATGTAGTCTGTTCGGTTTAAAATGACTGTCAAGCGTCCTTTGTCTGCAGGTAGGATAACGATGTTTTTATCTTTTTTGAGTCCTTTTAGGGCTTTCCTTTCTTGTGTATTGAGCGTGTTTTCTTCCTTTTTCCTGCTTAGTGTTGGTGCGACTGTCTGTCTGATGGTTTGCTGGGTTTCTTCTGTGAGTTTGTTGTCTTTCAGTGTTGCTTCTAACGCTGCTAAGAAACCTTTCTTGTCTGCAGGAAATGACATCACCAATGCAGGAAATGACGTCACCAACCCAAGGAAACCTAACCAGATAAATAGAAAGCGGAACATAACACCAGTGCTTCGTCGGAGGCTCACTGATGATGTTACCTAGAATGGTGACGAAACGTCTGAAAACGAACCTTCCAGCTCAGCGAGCAAACTCACATACAGAACCTCAACCTGAGCTACAAATCTTCTCAAAACTCGTTAGATGCCAAAGAAGCTTCAAAGGTTCTATCCATGGCATATAAGAATGTCAAGAAAATCCAAGCAGTAATTATAATATTACTGCTTAAAGACCCAGTTAGACAATTGGTCTGGCAAACTTCTTACACTGCATGAATGCTATCAAAATATTTGAAGCATTTTCCTCCATTCAAAGGGAATGGACAATATGCATTAGATGCCAAAATTGACACTGGTGCCTGTGCAAATATTATTCTTGTACATATAAATCATAAATCATAAAATCCTTACAGTGTGGAAACAGGCCCTGCAGCCCAACAATTTCACACTGACCTTCAGAACGACCCACAAAGACCCGGCGCCCTATAACCTGGCTAATCTACAAACCCCTGAACACTACAGGCAGCTTAGTGTGGTCAATCTACCTGGCCTGCACATCTTAGAGACTTTTTCAAAAAATTGGCACAACATGGTACAGTTCAAAAAAGACAAGCCAACTTCTTCCAATGGATCTGGCATTCCATTATCCATCTAATCCCATTATCCAATTTGGCTCCTCGAGACGAAAACCTGAAACCTTTTACATTATGAAACAGATGGACTTTCTATTCTTGGCTGAGCAGTATGCACGGATCTACATGCTAGCACAATCTATGAGATGCCAAGTGCATCAGTGGAAACATCAAATATTCCAGACTGCAGCATCGATGAAATACGTTTTAGCCACAGCCAAGTAGAGCAGACCCAGTGAACTACATCAGGTGGTGACCAGCTGCACTAGCTCAAGAAGATCATTATCAACAGATGGCCTGGACACATCCAACAAATCCTGAGCTCTTACTTTCATTCTGGTCATTCAGTAATGGGCTAAGGCTCTCTACGAATGTAATTTTCAAAGACACAAACAAGCCATAATTTTGAAAGCTTTAGGACATTAGAATATGCCAGATGTCTATTTGTAGGTCACATGGGTACAGAAAAAAATTAGATTGGCGTTGTGAATCCATATGCTGGCTCAGCATGTAAAAAGGATATTGATCAACTAATCAAGTCATGTGAAATGTGTCACTTCCATGAAACCCAACAATGAAGTGAACTTTCATTCCATACAAGATTGCTTCTCATCCATAGTACAAGATTGCGGTGATTGACATTTTCTATGTCCAAGGATACAATCACATTCTGGTGACTGACTATTTTACCAAATTCTCTTTTATGTGACAAATAAAAAATTCCACTAGTGCAATGGCTGTTAACATTTTGACTGCTTGACTATTATGTACGTTTGGTGATCATCAAATTATGTCCAATAAGAGTCTGTTATGCATTTGTGCTCCTCCAAGATGTGTGCAGGAAAAGAGATATCCTACATATCACCTCTTCTCCTCACTATCCTCAGCCAAATAGTCTTACAGCACTGTTCATCCTGTAAAATCTATGACAGTTAAGTGTAAAGCAATTTGTTAATATTTTTGGACAGCTGTGCTAAATCCACATGCTACTTCTCCATCCAGTTTTGTACTCTCACTGGCAGCTCTCATGTTTGGGACAGATCCATACTGTTCTTCCTTCCCATGCTTTCACCATCTAACCACGCATCTATGACACATTGTTGGAAAGAAAGGAATAAATAATTCGAAGGTGTGGTAAGTGAGCTTGTGGAAAGTTAACTCAACTTGAATTAGGGCAAAGCATATAAGTTATATGCATATAAGATAGAAGTTAAATTGCAGGGATACTTGGATAAACTGCATAATTGGGCCGAAAGGTGGCAAATGGAGTTCAATGTGGATAAATGTGAGGTGATTCACTTTGGGAAGAATAGTAGGAAGGCAGAATACTGGGTCAGTGGAACGATTCTTGTAGTGTGGATGCGCAGAGGGATCTTGGTGTCCATGTACATAGATCCCTGAAAGTTGCCACCCAGGTTGACAGTGCTGTTAAGAAGGCTTACGGTGTGTTAGGTTTTATTGGAAGAGGGATTGAATTCCGGAGCCATGATGACATGCTGCAACCGTACAAAACGCTAGTGCGGCCTCATTTGGAATATTGTGTGCAGTTTTGGTTGCCCCATTACAGGAAGGATGTGGAAGCATTGGAAAAGGTGTAGAGGAGATTTACCAGGATGTTCAGAGATAATGGGAACTGCAGATGCTGGAGAATCCAAGATAATAAAGTGTGGGGCTGAATGAACACAGCAGGCCAAGCAGCATCTCAGGAGCACAAAAGCTGACATTTCGGGCCGGGCCTAGAGCCTCTGATGAAGGGTCTAGGCCCGAAAAGTCAGCTTTTGTGCTCCTGAGATGCTGCTTGGCCTGCTGTGTTCATCCAGCCTCACACTTTGTTATCTTTACCAGGATGTTGCCTGGTCAGGAGCACAGGCCCTATGAAGTAAGGCTGAGGGACTTGGGTCTGTTCTCATTGGAAAGAAGGAGGCTAAGAGGGGATTTAATAAAGACATACAAGATGATCAGAGGATTAGATAGGGTGGACAGTGAGAGTCTTTTTCCGAGGGTGATGACTTCAGCTTGTACGCCGTGGCATAGCTACAAATTGAGGGGTGATAGATTTAAGACAGATGTCAGAGGCAGGTTCTTTACTCAGAGAGTGATAAGGGCGTGCAACGCCCGGCCTGCCAATGTAGTTAACTCAGCCACATTAGGGCCATTTAAACAGTCCTTGGATAAGCATAAGGATAATGATGGGATAGTGTAGGGGGAAAGGCTTAGATTAGTTCACAGGTCGGCGCAACATCGAAGGCCGAAGTGCTTGTTCTGCGCTATATTGTTCTATGTTCTATGCTCTATGTTATAGATTTTCATATAAATGCAGGTTCGAATGGTCTAATCGTGTGAAAGCATAGAAGAAGCTGTCTCACAGGTTGATGACTTTCATAATGAAGATATCATGCCAGAAAAATTGGAATGATACACAGAAGATTAATATGGCACTTGTGCCAGGATGGCAAGCAAATTTGTGAAACATTCCATAAGGATCCTCTTGTGATACACTGGCATTGTCCCTACCCCTGGACTGGGAGCCCCAGGTTCAAGTCTCACCTGCTCCAAATGTGTATAATAACATCTCTGAATTTAAAATGGGAACTAAAAGTAGGTTCTTGACATTTCAATTGTCCTCTTGCTCCAAAAGACCTCTACATTGGACATAAGGCAGTAACATCTCAAACACTAGCCATGAGGCTGGCCACATGGCCCCATGCTAAGACACTAACATCCAACTTATGCTAGCCTCTATCAGCCCACAGGCCACATCTCTGACTCTTACAGAATGTTAGTGCACTTCAATGCAGCACCCTGGGCTGCTCGAGCAACAGGATGTTGCCTGGAATGGAAGGAAGGTCTTACGAGGAAAAGTTGGGAGAGCTAGGCCTTTTCTCTTTAGAACAATGAAGGATGAGAGGTGACTTGATAGAGGTGCACAAAATGATCAGAAGTATAGGTAGAGTAGACAGCCAGAGACTTTTTCCTAGTGTGGAGGTAGCTATTACAAGGGGGCATAGTTTTAAAGTGAGTGGAAATAGATATAGAGGAGAGGTCAGAGGTAGGTTCTTTACTCAGAGAGTGGTGGAATGAATTGCTGTAGAGGGTAGTGGAGTCGGCCTCATTAGGGGCATTTAAGCAGCTATTAGATAGGCATGTGGATGTTAGTATAAGGCAGTGGAGGAGTTTAGATAGACCTTAGGTTTAGGGTAAAAGTTTGGCACAACATCGTGGGATGAAGAGCTTGTACTGTGTTGTACTGTTTGGTGTTCTGTGTTCTATCATTGTAATGCCACAGCCATGAGACTTTGCATTTAGGGAGTCACACCTTGCTCACGGACTGGACAAGCATCTTTGCCTTGCATTGCCTTTTTGGGTATTGCCCCTCAGTTAGACATACCAAGTTCATCTTACTGTTACATCCCATGCCATTTAACCTAGACACAAAGCCAGGAAGCTTGCCATGGTTATGAAAGGCCTGAGTCTGGCCAATGGGGATAGCTTTTGTTCAGGAGATCCTTGCACTGTAAGTCAAGGACAGCCTCCAATACAGTTAAAGCCCTACTTGAGGCATTCAGCATCAGGACCCTCCACTCATAAGAGGTGAGGAGCTGAAAGGTGGGCAGCATACCTCCCATCTTGACTCGTTTTGCCTTATTGTGAGCTGTTTTGCTTCTGGAATAAGAGAAAGGTGATTCTTACAGAAGATGACAACTGGAGGCTCAGTTATTACTGATCATACTGATGAGTGAGTGAGTAGGCATTGCAGGCTTCGTGGTATCACAGTCTGGGATTGATGGCGATAAGTAAGAAAAGATGTTATACGTATTTATGAGACTGATAGAGCATGAGCCATGCAGGGAAGTCGGCCCAGTACTGGAGGTCAAGTGAGTGTGAGGTATCAGAGAGAAGATAGCGTTACTTATGCTGGTGGAATGGAGAAGTGCATTTATCTTCTTTCTACAGCGCTGGGAATTCACTCAGATAGCTGAGTCTGCTATAAACCATGTCACAACCACAGAACAAGCTAGCATGATCTGGTGTAATGTCACCCCCTACAGGACCTGTGGGAAGTAAAAGTCCTGCGGGTGCACCACCAGATCCAGCAGGAGCCCTCGGGCCCTGAAAGAAAGGCATGTGCCGATTTCTGCTTGTTTACCACGTTCAGGACAAATGTCAGGAACCACACAAGGCAGCTCCAGAACTACAGCGATAATAAAGTGTGAAGCTGAATGAACACAGCAGGCCAAGCAGCATCTCAGGAGCACAAAAGCTGACGTTTCGGGCCTAGACCCTTCATGAAGGGTCTTGGCCCGAAACGTCAGCATTTTTTGCTCCTGAGATGCTGCTTGGCCTGCTGTGTTCATCCAGCTTCACACTTTATTATCTTGGATCCTCCAGCATCTGCAGTTCCCATTATCACCTTTCAGAACTACAGCGTTGTCTGGGTGCATAATAGCTTTTTGAAGATAACATGGTTACAAGGTCAATTCCAGGATATCCAGTGGGCGATGACTTGCTAAAGTGGGCTTGGTAAGATTTAGTGAGAAAACTCAAACGGCCTCACAGTGAGAATTATTCTACCAAATTTGATGTGGCTCACACCTCGCTGAAAAACAGTAAGATTCAGCCCAATACATCGATATTCATCTTTCTATGTGTTGTTTTTTTTAAAAAGCTGCTCATTCTTTTAAAGGTAAAAGGAGGAAGATGCTGTACTATGCCACAGATTCCAGACCAGACAGGCTTGTGCTTTTCAGCTAGTTACATGGTATCACATGGTGTAACTTTCCTCTCTAAAGGAACCTGCCTAGCCTTCAGTCACTATCTGTGTTATGGAATCAGCATGGTGTGTTCAGTCAGATGGCTATATTCTGCAGTATTATCAGTAAACATGGCATTCAGACTATGTGTATCAATGATATTGTCTCTCTGTAAATATTTAGTGCTGTTAAACATCAAGGCTTCTGCCTGAACCAGAGTCTGGCTCTCTAGGGTATATGTTTCATGAGAACTTTTAGAAAATCAGAAAACACATCAATGGCCTTGTACTCTGGCTAGACACCCACAGATAAATCAAACAAATGAAAGGCATTTAACCAAGGATACACCCTGATTCAGAATCTCAATGGCAATGCATCATACTTTGGACTGATTCAAAAAGAAATGCCAATTAATTATTTGACCTTTGGCAAAACTCTTTGATTTTGTGACCCATATGAATAATTTATATTATGAAGTTTTTATGACCAGTTTTTTCCCTGAATTGCTGATTATATTCACGAATCTATTATCTACACTTTAGTTTAACCTTGTTTTGCTCTGGAAAATAAATGTATATTTTAAATATGTTATTTAAGTATGAGAAAATCTATTCACTCTTCAAAGTTTTGGCAAAGATCTGTAGCTCGGGTTGTGGGCGAGGTTGTTGACTGGCTCACTGAGCTGCCTTGTTGTCGCTCAGATGTTTCAGCACCAGGCTAGGTGACATCATTAGTTGAGCCTCTGATGAAATGGTGTTGTTCTACAACACATCCATCCTAGGACAAGCCAAACAGAAACACGCACAAGAATTCCTAGAAGCATGGCATTCCAACCAGAACTCCATCAACAAACACATTGATTTGGAGCCAATCTACCATCCTCTGAGAAAAAGAACTGGAAATGACATCACCAACGCAGGAAATGACATCACCAACCCAAGGAAACCAAAACAGATAAATAGAAAGCGGGACATAACACCAGCGCTTCACCGGAGGCTCACTCTTGATGTTACCTAGAATGGTGACGAAACATCTGGGAACAAACCTTCCAGCTCAGTGAACCAGCTTACATCCGGAACAAAATAAAGACCCACTCTTTTGTGGACCGAGGGGAGGAGAGTGCTGTGTTGGAGGTGGAAGGAAGAAGTCGGGTTGGCTGTGCACCCTTGCAACCAGTGGATCTTAATGCTGGCTTCGGCCTAACGCTGGTTCAGGGGAGCAGCCAACCTGCAACGATGGCTGCGGCGAGTGCTCGTGCCCCAGGTGAGGGGGTCTGGAACACCATCCGTGTTTCCGTGAAGAAGGTGGATGAAGGTGCACCTGTGGAGTGCACCTTCTTCGTGAAGAGGGTCCTGTTGGACTGTTGTGGGTTCGCTGCTGCGGACATTTACTGCCTGCAGGATTTCCCTGGAGGACGTTTTTAACGATGTGACCTTCAGGAGTGCCAAGCTTTGCGAGCGCTTCCTGGAGGTTTTCAAGGAGAAAGGAGGTGAGGGCCCCCTCTCTGTATTGACCGCTGTCCCGCTGTTCGTGAAGCCAGCACAGAGTAGCCGTATGGTGGCTGTACACATGTACAACCTGCACGTGCCAGCGGTTGATGTCCTGACCTTTCTTGGAAGGTACGTGAAGGTGAAAGGGGACCTAACTGACATCATGGACCCCTTCGGCATCTGGACCAGTAAGAGGCAGGTCAATGTGAAGCTGAGGATGGGCGCGGGCGGGAACATTGTACACCCACCGTCCAGCTTCGCGATCGGTGGGAGCAAGGGCTACCTGACCTACTCAGGGCAAGCTAAAGTCTGCCATGCCTGTGGTAGGTCAGGTCACGTGGCGGCCGACTGCAAAGCCAACATCTGCAGGAACTACAGGGAGGAGGGACACCTTGCAAAGGATTGCCCACAAGAGAAAAGCTGCAACCTTTGCAGGGAAGCGGGCCACCTCTATAGGGCATGCCCGGGGCGGGGGACCACCTACGCCCAGGTCGTCGGCAGGGGCAATGAGGGTCCAGCTCCCCTGGAGGCGAGGAAGGCACCAGGGCCCTGCAAGGACCCCACTAATGTGCAGGAGGGCCAGGTTGTGCAGGAGGGCCCAGCCCCGCAGTTTGGGCCCGAGGCCAGCAAAGCGCCCCTCCAGGCTTCGCTCTCCCCCCGACAACCCGGAGTCGATGGAGGCGGTGACAGGCGACCCAGGGGAGTGGACGACGGTCTGGAAAGCGAGGAGGAAGGCGCGTCGGCGGGCCCAGGAACTGCAACCATCAGGCGGGAAGAGGCAGCTACAGGGGGGCTATAAGAGCTCCTCTGACGAGGGAGATTCGGAGGGGGCCCGCCCAAAGCAGAAGCTAAAGATCTCAAGGGAGAAGGAAAGCAGGACCGCACTTCCAGGTGATGGGAGACATCCTGAGTCTCCCTCCGACACCCAGTCACGTGCCACTGGGGCCCTGGAGGGCCCCTCGGAACTTCCAGGCGGGAAGGAGGAAACAGCGCGTCCCCAGCCTGACCCAGAGGCAGACTCTCCTGTCTCCGTACCCCCGATGGGGGGATGCCACCCGGAAGGCAGCATGGATGGTTTCCTGAGCCCAGAGAGCGTCCAGCAGTTAGCCCGGGCAATGGGCATGAAGGGACAGATAGAGGGGCTGAACCTTGGACTTGGGGAGGGTACTGCGGTCACTGCCCACAATGGGGGTATGAGTTGCGAGCATTAATGTGCGCAGCGTCAAGTCCACCGCAAGATGTGTGTCCACGTTGGCCTACCTGACCACCGTCAAGGCGGACTTCCTGTTTCTGCAGGAGTACGGGCTACCGCACCTCAGCAGGTACGGGAAATGGTCCGGCGCCTGGACCTGTGGGCCTTCAATCTGGTCGGGGGGGGTTAACGACTGTCGCTCTTCCGGCCTAGCTATTCTGGATCGGGGGCGCAACTTCACCATCTTTCAAGTTCAGGAGGTGGTGGGGGGCGCCTCCTAGTGGCTGACGTCACCTACAGGAACGCTCCCCTGAGGCTGATCAATGTGTACGCCCCAGCGGTACAGAGTGAGTGGTTGGCCGTCCTGCAGCGGCTTCCACCCCTGCTGGCTACGTCCAGGCCGGTCATCCTAGGCGGAGACTTCAACTGCATCATCGATGCAGATGGAAGATCCGGCATAGGGACAGCGGGTGGGGGGAGTCAACTGGACGTCACGTCCAGATTCCTGATGGGCACGGTGAATGACGCCAAGCTGCTTGACGTCTTCAGTACCCCTGCAGATGGAGCGGAGCGGAGGTACACCTGGTCACGGCCAGACGGGTCTATTCGCTCAAGAATAGACTTCCTGTTTGTGTCATGGGCCTTCTCGGTCAGGTCCACCGGCGTCAAGCCGGTGTTCTTCTCTGGCCACTGCCTCCTGCTGGCCGACTGTCACTTGCAGGACGACCAGCCGGCCGGCAAGGGGACGTGGAAGCTCAACACGGCTCTGTTGACCCTAGAGAACGTCGAGGAGCTTAAGAGTGAGTACGCCGGTTGGAGAACCGTGAAACCCCTCTTTGAGTCTCCGGGTGACTGGTGGGAGACGGTGAAGGAGAAGATCAAGAGGTTCTTTGTCCTCAAGGGTGTTTGGAAGGTGAGAGAGAGGCGGGGAAAGCTGTCACGACTCCAGAAAAGGGTGCAGAACCTGCTCCTTCTGCAGTTGATGGGGGTCGATGTCACAGAGGACCTCCGCGAGGTGAGGGGCCGGCAAGCCTCGCTCTTCGCAGCGGAGGCCTCCAGGATAATCTTCTGGTCCAGGGTCCGCTCCGTGGAGCAGGATGAGATGTGCTCGCGTTTCTTCTTTCAGAAGGCGCACAAAGAGAGCTCTGTGCTTAGCCGGCTGAAGGAGGACGATGGCTCGGTGACGTCGTCTCGGCCCGACATTTTGAGGATCAGCAGATCCTTCTATGCTGGACTGTATGACACGAAGCCCACAGACAGCACGGCCTCCGAGTCGTTCCTGTCGTCTATCACGGAAGTCTTAGATGACGGCACGAGGGAGTGGCTGGACCGGCCAATATCCCTGGACGAGCTGACCATAGCCCTTAAGTCCTTGGAGAGGAATAAGACTCCGGAGAGCGACGGCTTACCGGTCGAGCTGTATTCCGCTCTGTGGGACCTGGTCGGCCAGGACCTGCTGGAGGTGCACGATAGTGCGCTTCGGGTAGGGGAAATATGCAAGTCCATGAGGAAGGGCATCATCACCCTCATTTACAAGAGGAAGAGAGAGAGGGAAGGAATTAAGAATTGGGGTCCCATTTCACTATTGAACGTGGACTACAAAATCCTGGCCAAGGTCACTGCCAACCAGGTCAGGTCTGTCCTGGAGTCGGTGATTCACCCTGACCAAACCTGTGCTGTGCCGGGCAGGAAGATCGCTGAAAGCCTCGCGCTCATCAGGGATACGATCGCCTACGTGCAGGACAGGCGGGTGGACACCTGCCTCATCAGCCTGGACCAGGAGAAGGCCTTCAACAGGGTCTCTCATGCTTCCGTGAGGGACGTCCTCTCCAAATTGGGGTTTGGCGAGAGCATCCGCAATTGGATCCAGCTGCTCTACACCAACATCATTAGCGCAGTCTCGATCAACGGGTGGGAATCAGACAGTTTTCCTGTTAGATCTGGAGTCAGGCAGGCTGCCTGCTCTCTCCTGCCTATTTCGTGTGCTGCGTGGAGTCCTTCGCCGCATCCATCAGGAAGGACGTGAGCCTGAAGGGCGTGACTATCCCAGGCAGCGGAGGCCTTCAGATCAAGACCTCCCTGTACATGGACGACGTCGCCGTCTTCTGCACTGATCGTCGGTCAGTGAGTAGGCTGTTGGACATCTGCGGCCAGTTTGAACTGGCCTCAGGTGCCAAAGTCAATAGGGGTAAGAGCGAGGTCATGTTCTTCGGGAACCGGGACGACCACTCCCTCATCCCCTTCACCGTCTGGACAGACTACCTGAAGGTGCTGGGTGTTTGGTTCGGTGGAGCTGGAGCGTGCACTAAGACTTGGGAGGAGCATATCACCAACTGAAGCAGAAGCTGGGCAGGTGGACCCTCCGGTCCCTCTCCATCGCGGGTAAGAACCTGGTTGTCAGGTGCGAGGGTCTTTCGGTACTGTTGTATGTGGCGCAGGCCTGGCCTATTCGCTGGACCTGCGCCGCTGCGGTCACCCGGGCCATCTTCCACTTCATTTGGGGGTCGAGGATGGACCGGATCCGCAGGGACACCATGTACAAAGACCTGGAAAATGGGGGAAAGGGCGTAGCGAACGCCACCCTCGCCCTGATGGCTACCTTTGTGTGCGGCTGCATCAAGCTGTGCGTAGATCCTCAGTACGCAAATACCAGGTGTCACTACTTACTGAGGTTCTACCTGTCCCCGGTGTTGCGAAGGATGGGCCTGGCCTCGTTGCCGCGGAATGCTCCGAGTAGTTGGACTGTCCCGTACCACCTGTTCTTCGTGGAGAAATTTTTGAAAGGAAACACCTTCGACCACAAGGCCGTCAGGCAGTGGTGAGCACATAGTATCCTTGAGACCCTTCGAGAAAAGGAGAGGGTGGATCCCATCGTGTGGTTCCCCACGCAGACTGCCAAAGTCGTTTGGCAGAATGCCTCATCGCCAGAACTTTCAAACAAGGACAAGGACATTGCTTGGCTGGCGGTGAGAGGGGGTCTGCCAGTGAGATCCTTTATGCATGCCCAGAATCTCTGAGCCACCGCACACTGCCCTCGAGGCGGCTGCGGGGGAGACGAGACTGTCGATCACCTCCTTCTGGAGTGTGCCTATGCGCAGGAGGTCTGGAGGGGGGTGCCGGTTTGTCCCGAGCAGCTCCATGATGCGGAACTCCGTGCTCTATGGGCTGTTTCCCGGGACGCACACCGAGACCAACATCAACTGCGCCTGGAGGACCATCAATGCGGTGAAAGACACTCTTTGGTCTGCCCGCAACTTGCTGGTCTGCCAGCTAAAAAGAACTGACCCCGACTGAGTGTTGCAGACTGGCGCACTTCAAGGTCCAGGACTATGTGCTGAGGGACGTGCTAAAGCTTGGGGCAGCCGCCGCCAAGGCGCGGTGGGGAAGGACCACCGTATGAAACCTCTCGTCCAGAATGGAAAAAAGGGCCCTATCTGGTAACTGGGACCAGCTGGCGCCTTCCCCAACTGGTCAGGGGGCCAACTGGGACTGTGCGGGGAGACAACTGCCGAGGTATTTTCTTTGCTTTGTTTTTTTCTTCTTTTTTTTTCCTTTAGTTGGTGTACGTACCCCCTGGGTAACCCAGAGCGGCTTGCATGACTGGGTAGGTGTATAAATATGTTTTTTTTTATACATCTTATGAATAAAGTATATTTTTTCAAATAAAAAAAAGTTATGAAATGTTTGAAAACTAACCTTCCAGCTCAGTGAGCAAACTCACATCCAGAACCTCAACCTGAGCTACAAATCTTCTCAAAACTTGTTGTTCTACTCCACTTGGAATTTATACAGTTTGGTCCATTACAGTGAGTAGTGTGATTTCTGGTTTTGATCTGTATGGGTTTGCACATGGGGTCCAATTCTATATGTTTGTTGATTACATTACAGATGGAGAACCGTGCCTCTAGGAATTCCTACGCGTGTCTACATTTGGCTTGGGCTACTATGGTTACCTTGTTAAACTGATGGCCTTCACTGAACAACAAACACTTATAAGGATTAAAGACCTCATTCCCACAACAGGCAGAACCAATGTGAGTTACAAAATACTATGCTATGACTGCCACAAACATTACAGCGGACACACAGGAAAGATACTAGCCATCAGGATATGCAAACATCAGCTAGCAGCAAAACAACATGACAAACTTTCCTTAATATCAGTACACTCGGACAGTGAATGCCATCAGCTTAACTGGGACAAGGTAACCGTAGAAGCCCAAGCCAAATATTGACATGCACAGGAATCCCTAGAGGCACGGTCTCAACCCATAATATGATCAACAAATACATAGAATTGAACCCTATATTCTAGTTATTTTTTCCTGTGATTTTTCTTCACTGTTGCTACAGTCAGTCATGTCAGTCACAGCCCAAAGAGCAGCTATTACCAGAGGCTGTCATGAATTGGAACTGAAGTAAGCCATTCAGCCCCTCGAACCCATTCCAACATTCAATGAGAACATGGTTCATCTATGACATAACTCCATATACCTATCTTTGGCCCATATCACTTAGTACCATTGCTTAACAAAAATTCATTTATCTCAGAGTCAAAATTTAACAATTCATCTAGCATCCACTGCCATTTATGCCATTTCAAACCTCTACCACCTTCTTCATGTAGAAGTGCTTCCTAACACTTTTCCTGCATGGTCTGGCCCTAATTTTTCAAACTATGACCCCTGGTTATAGAAGCCCCGATAAGTGAAAATAGTTTATCTTTATCTTCCCTGTGTTTCTGCGTTAATATTTTTGAGTCTGATCAGATCATGCCTTAACCTTCTAAATTTTAGAGAAAACAGGCCTGATTTGTATAATTTCTTCTGACTTCTCCTTATAATGTAACCCCTAAAGTCAAGGGGTACTTGTTGTATTCTCTCCAAGGTCAATATATCATTTGAAATGTGTGGTGCACAAATCAGCTGTCAATTCTCCAAGTGGGATCTGACTAGGATTTTGTATAACTAAAGTATAACTTCTGCATTGATGACTTCCAGTCCATTCAATGTAAAGGCTGGCATTCCATTAACTTGCTTTTCTACACCTGTTCATGACATGTTAAAGATCTATGCATCAGAACCACCAAGACTGTTTGGGCACCCTGTCTTTAATTTTATACCATGCCACACCAACACCTGAGGTAGCCCTCCAAAAAAATAACAAGAAAGCACATTTGTCTTGTACATCTTCTAAGAGAAGTGAGGATGCTGTTGGAGACTGTTCCCTCAAACATAACACACTTGCATGGTGTGGGAAAGGGATAAGTGATATAAAACCGATAAATGTTTATAGTTAAATGTTAATGGTAAAAGTGAATGTTGCAGAATACCTTTGGGAGATGTGGAGTAAAGGAATTGTACGTTACTCTGGATATAGCTGTAAACATGTGCGGGAGGACTGTGTCAAGCGATGTCACTTGAAACTAATACTTGGCGTTCTAGACTTTCAAGTGAGTTGTTCTCTCTTACCATCATCTATGTATAATTATTTTCAATGAGCCTGTTACTGCTCAATCACAAGCGTGTGGATCTCAACATTTTTTTCCATTCCTTCATGACGTGTCAGCATCACTGACAAGGCCAACATTTATTGCCCGTCCCTAATTGCTCAGAGGGCAGTTTAGTGTCAACCACAATCCTGTGGGCCTGGAGTCACATGTAGACCAGACAAGGAAAGGACAGCAGTTTCTGTCCCTAAGAGATATGAATGAACCTGAAAGGGCTTTCCTGGAAATCAACAATGGTTTTATAGTTGTCATTTGACTTCTAATTCCAGATATCTATTGAGTTCAAATTCCATCATCTGCTATAGCAGGATTTGAGCTTGGGTCCCCAAAAAATTATCAGAGTCTATGGATTAATAGTCTAGCAATAATGTCAGTAGGCCAACACCTCCACTTATACCTGGGTTATTTATTCCAACATTGAGAACACCTTGTAACTTTTTTTTCTGAGTTTGTTTTTTATTTTGCATTCTCAGTATTATTTCTTGAAAGGTGTTATCTGCGAAGGTGTTGTAGAAAACACTTCCCCAATTCATTTGCCTTAGTTATTCACTTGATTCTTTGGATTCAGTTTTGTTAACTTTATGTTCCTAAGTCATGGTCTTACATATTTCTGACTCTAAGATCATTTTAAGCTTGATCAGCCATTTTCCAGGGATGCTATATATTTAATTTGATGTACATTTTTAGGATCATTAATGAATACCAGGTCACAATGATGAATGGCTTTCATGTAATCTTCAACATGATTCATTTCTGAGCAGTCAAACATAAAATTTACCAACCTGGATCCAAACCAACCTGGGTTTTCCCAGTTTGATTGGCTAATCAAAGTTTTTCATTAAAATAACATGCCTTTGCCCAGATTACCTTCATATCTCTTCGTAGAGCAGTTTCTCTCTCTCCCTACTATGACCCAGTGCTATCCTGGAGTAAATTTGGATTATTTTGCATTAGAAATGTTTAGCCACTTTACTAGCAGTTTATGTTTCCCTCTTTCTCTCCCATAGCTCTAACTTTATTTGTCTCATAAAGACCCCTGCCATCTTCCCTGTCCACACTACTACTTTGTCCAAAAAATTCAATCAGGCAAAGTTAACAATGTTTCAGGGAAGTTTTAACTATTTTTCAAACAAAAAAGACAATCTAACAATAATAGTCACCCACAGCTAAATATAAAACATCAGGATGAACACAAAATCTTAAGCATTTTTATCAGTTATGCCCTTTTGTAGTATTTATCATGAGTTTCAATCTAAAGTTTGTCCTCTGATCTTTAATCCTAGATTATACAACTTATTTTTAATTGCTCACACTTTGATATAATTATGGGACTCAGTTGAGGTGATGACTATGGATGAATGCACACAGGACTGCAGCTGAGGGTGACAGCATTGAATTGAGCATATAAGTCAATTTACTTCTGCTCTAGCTGCTTTTCACCTTCTAGCTTGACCTATGTGATATCTGGTATTTATTTATAGTGCCTTGGCTGGGCACATTATTGATCTTATCAAACCCATTGAGAGACAGGGTGAGAGTGGGAATAAGGTTAAAATGAAATTCAGTATATATACTTTCACATAACGTGGTTTTCATTGCACGATGATTATGACTAAAGTTGAGGTTGTTATAGGTAAAAAGATTTTCCCTTAAAGTATTTTCAGAGATAAAGAAAATAATGTTACATTATCTTGGCTATACTATGTTGGAATGTACTGTGATCCTTAAAATGGTGTTGACTGAGTAGAGACATTGGGTGCAATTTTCATCTTGCAATGGCTGAATCATACATAAAAAGGGACAGTAATAGACCAAAATTGCATGTGATGCAGAAGTGCCGATGTACAGCAAGCACTTAATGAAGGGGTTTAATCTGGGTTTAAAGAAAAGGGAAAAAAACAAAGGCTTCTCCTTACAAAACACTTGTCATGGTATAAGCATCTCAAAGCAGTTTATAGCTAATGGAGTCTTTAAAGTGGAGTCACTCTTGAAATGTAGAAATGCAGAAGTTCATTTGCCCTCAGCAATCTCCTAGAAACAGTAATGTCAGAATAAACAGTCCATTTTTTGGTGATGTTGCTTAAGGGTTAAAAAATAGCTTGGATACCAGAGATAACTTCCCTGCTCCCGTTCAAAATAGTAACAGGGCCAAAATAGTGTAATGGAATTTCTGACATCAACCTGAACAGGCAGGTGGGAACTCAATTTAATGTCTCTACTGGTAGATGGTACCTCTAAATTTGCACTGTATTTGATTGGGTGTTTGGGCTCTAATTCTAAACACCATACTGAATACTACTTGTTGAGCCCAAGATTATCTGTCTGTGTAAGAACCTTAATTGCACCTATTTTTATTTAATCAATTTTTCTCATCAACTTGTTCAGAGATGTTATTACACACCTGTGGAGCATGTGGGAATTGAATCCAGGCCTCTCAGTCCACTTTCTCTGCAATCATGAGAATGTATTTGGTTGCATTCGTGGTTATTATCTGTGAACTGGAACTTTTTTTAATCATTCACAGGATGAGTGCATCACTGGCCAGGTCAACATTGGTTAACAATCCCTAATTACCCAGTGAGCAGTTCAGCATCAACCACATTGCTGAGAGTCCGGAGTCACATATAGGCCACACCAGGTAAGGATGGCAGTTTCCTTCCCTATAGTGAACCAGATTTTCTTTTTCTCCAACAATCAAATTCCATCATCTGTGACAACCACATACACAGTACTGCTGTGAAACACAGGACAGCTTAAAAAAAATTGAAAGTTTAGTATTATCCAAAAAATTGCAAGAAAACATGTTTTATTTTTCTTTAAATACAACTGCATGACAAAATCTCTTAAAATTAATGGCATAGGGAAAAGTGCGTTCAGTTAGGTTCACATGAAAAGGGTGAATTTAATTTGCTATCAGCCTGGATGCTATCACAGTGAATACCTCATGTTGCACAGTGAAGCTCAAATCACTTTAGAACAATGCAAAGTATGTCCCTAATATCATAATGTTTGTATCTAATTGCACTGCTTTACCAGACCTTTGTTGGAGAAATTGTTGTTCTTCTCTTCTACAAGATGGATGGTGTCATGAGTGCAATGTGCATTCACAGACAGAGAACAGTGGCTCATTTTAAGGCAGCACATGTTTCCTGCATTCTGAACACACACTATTAGTAAATAGATACATTCTCGTAAGACTCTGAAAGATCTACCCTTACAGTTCTCTGTGCCTAATCATGTGACTCTCAAATCAACATGACATTATTGTATAACATCATCACTGAAATAAAACAAACAACTGCGGATGCTGGAGATCTGAATCAAATGACAAGAGAAAGTGCTGGAGAAACTCAGCAAGTCTGGCAGCATCTGGGATAGAAAGCCATGTTTCTCCAAAAGTTTTCATTTTTATTTGTTTATCATCAGGCGTGAGTATGTCAACAACTGAGGCATGGATGACCCTAGCGTATTGCGTTATGCTCTTCTTTCAATGTTCCTTTCCCATTCCACCTACAACATGGTGGTGTTAATCAGGAGGGATACTCCTTAAATACTTAGTTGAGCACACATTTTTTTTCAATTAGAACACTGGGAAGTATTGGGAGACAATGGGCAGAGTTATAAAGGCCTGAACAACATCATCTAAGGTGAGATTTGTGGCAGAATAGTGTAAGAAGTCCAGTCTCAATGCAAGGACCAGCTATTTGCATTTGTCGGCATCCTCATGAATGCGCTGTGTGTCTGGGCTTAAAAATACATGGAGCGAATGAGTTTTAACACTTTTAGATGATGCTTTATACCTTCAGAGAGTACCATACCCTGTGTATAAAGATCCAAAAAAAAATCAGTGATCTTTTCCAATGTAACTTTATATTGTATTGTGTTAAATCCTTTTTGATAATACTTCCATAAATGTGTGTTAGAAATGCCAAGTACTATTGTTGATAGAGATGGTGCTGGTAGCAAAGACAGTAAGTATGTTTGAGTTCCCATTCCACAGATACCTTTAAACAGAGCTTACATTACAAGATAGTGAGTTAATAGGTTTTGAATTCCATGATATCTGGTTCTATAGCTGAGTAAATGTCCTTGTATCACTAAGAGATAACATTGATAAGACAAAATAACCTAAAAATTACCTTAAACTGCACTAGTTTTAGAAAGTAGAAAAGGGTCAAATATATGTGCTTACTTTATGTTGAAAGTGCACCATTTGATGTGCGGTTTAGGATTCTTCCATAAAACTGAAGGGTCTTAGCTTCTCAGATCAGCAAATTCAAGGGCTAATGTTTGTTCCAGGCCACTGATTGCAGTATATATTTCAATGGTAATATTGGCAGAGTTGAGCTCAAATAAACAGAAACCTAATGCTGCTGGACCTGCTGAGATTTGCAAGCAATTTCTGTTTCTGTTTCAGGTCTCCAGCATTCATAGTTGTTTGTTTTATATTTGGATGGAATAAAGTATGAGGGAGGATTTGACAATTGCTAAGCAGCTACGGCCTTTTTTTCAACAGATTTTAGAAGAATGAGAGGGTGATCCTATTGAAATATGCAAGAATCTGATGGGGCTTGACAGAGTAGATGTTGGGAAGATGCTTCCATGAGTGGAGGAATATCAAATTAGGAGGTGATAGAGGCAGATTCTCTAGCAACATTTAAGATGCATCTGGATGAGTACTTAGAATGGCAGGGCATAATTGGCTATGGATCAAGTGCATGTAAATAGGATAAGCATAGTTTAGTGTTTGATGATCAACGTACAATGCTAGGCTGCAGAGTCTGTTTCTATGCTGTATGATTATGATTTTGAGTGTAAAGTTGAAACCACCAGTTTCATTCCTTTCATCAACAAATCAATTTTTAAGCAAAACAGAGCAAGTTAAAATAATGTCAAACGTTTTATGTGCCACTGTTTGAATTGATTATTTTGTAGGGAAAGATCCTATTCTTCAATTCTGAGATTAATTCAAAGGTAAAGCATCTAAATTCATGGGTCATGCTGCAATCAGTGCATTAATTGATTCAAAGTGGTTGTTGATGAAACAGGATTCCACAGAATGGCAGAAATTCCCATGAAAACTGAAGTCTCAAACATACCAGCAATCAATGTGAATTGAAATGTTTTGCTGTGCTGTGACCATTGCTACTTTAAATAAATGTTCAGTAAGCTATTTTAGAAGTTTAAATGTACAGTTCAACTGACCATTTTATTTTCTTGGATGGAAAATCATAATATCAAAATGCAGCTGCTTAAATAAGTATCATGTTCAAATTAAAAGCAAGAAGATCAAGAGTTAAACAAGAAAATAGTTTATATTTTTAAAGTTTGTAGTAGAGTTTTCTTTTCATTTCAAATGTTGAAACCCATAGATTTATTAGACCCATAAAAGGGAGTCCTTTGTTTGGAGCTCCAAGGATCAATAACAAAGTCTTTCAAGATCAGGAAATGCCCAAATCACTGAATGTAATTGCTCAGGTTTCCGGCTTTGTTTTATTACTTTGTTTGCCACTCGTCGAAACTCAGTTAATGTTCTTGGCTATTGCTTGCATCATTTTGGCTGTCAATCTACTCAAGGAGCACAAAATGAGCATTCTTTATTATCAAAACTGGTTAGATTTCCACTTGTGAAGTGAACAAATTCACTTAGTGTGAAAAGAAAGTAATTAGCTTCTCTATTCATTGTCACTACAGTAAAACAGATCACCACCTTCCCAAGGGCAATGAGGGATGAGTAATAAATGCTGACTAAACCAACCAATGAACGCGTAAAAAGACACCTCTGTTTTGAAATCCTGAAAATGCCATCTGCTCTCACCCCAGGCCCATTCTTCGGACAAGATATTGCATAGCATCCCATTGAGCTTTCTTATAGCCAGCTTGCCATTTATGGATTTGTTTTCTTTGAGTCTATTATTTTTGTTCTTACATGAAGCAGTTTATGTGGGAAAAATATTAAATTTCATTAAATTCTTTGTATGTTCAAATCCTGGTATTTATATGGTACCAGACATCATACTGTATATTCTTACTTTAATATTTAATTGAGCAGAGCAGAATGCCATTTTTTTCATCTACAAGAGAGAAAAGATTCTATGCAAATCAATCTCATTCATTGATATATTTTAATTTAATTGTCAAAGGCAATTTAAACTAACAATAGCACTCAAGCAAAGCAATTCTGATGCTGGAAATCACACAAAAGGTATTTCATCTGAAATTTAAGAATTTTATAAGCTCCTGAGCAATGAAGGCTGTTGCGAGATTTGAGATAGAATCAGGAGAGATGTTCAGGACCATCTTACACCATTCTTTATACTTTTGCCAAGGAATGAGATGAGTTTCTCACTAACTAGTGGGGAGTTGACAATGAAGAGTGATTGCAGCTTGTTGAATGCCTTATTGATGCCATAACTTGCCCTATTATTATTCCTTTTCCTCTCTCACCAAATGTGTTGAACACGCTAGACTTTAGAAAATCCTAACATGGAAATCAGAGTTGGTATTTGGCAACTTCAGCCCATCACTTGCTCCCAAGGACCTCCACACTACTTTGTTCCAGAAAGCCACTCAGAGCATAATGCATGCGGACCAGCTGCAATTAGTCCATGGACACGAGCATAATAAATTAGCCAATCCCTCATGGCTATCATGGCATCTCACTGATGCACTTGCAGAATACTTAGGGAGCATAAACACAGTGTGCATTGTCCACAAGCATTGACAGCATGCTGCAAGGAGACTTAGAGCACAGGGACAGGCACTCATCTCATGGATTGCATTAGTCTGCATCTCAGAGATGTTCACTTGCTCTCTTTGAGCATGCTTTCTTAATGCCTATCTGCATGCTTGCAGGTTCCGTACCTTGCCTTGCCATACCACTTATTGCATTGGCACTGAAGCCAGAACCAAAGGCTGTCAATACTGCTATAATGGCAAGCTTATTTTCATAGACACACAGGCATCTGTGAGCGATCTGTCAGGAGCAAGGAGGAGACATCTTGAGGTTCAGTAAACTGAGTTGTCTGGTTAACATATAGCATGTTCTTGCTACCTGCATTGTAAACACAGTTTGTGTATTAATCAAATTTATATTACACAAAGTGGGTGGGGCCATCCTCAGTGTAATTTGGGGGTGGGGAAGTTGTGCTCCTATCAGTCCCGGTGTCCCAGTGCCATCAGTCAGTGACACAGCATAGACAATGTCAAGGGGAAATGGGCATTAGTCTATTCTGTACAACCACCAGCAGCAGTCAGGGGAATTGCACACTGTCAGTCATGGTGACAGCAGTCCAGGGTCTGGTCAGTCACATCTAGGGGCTGCTAAATACAGTTGGTTAGAGGGTCTAGGGTGAATTGAATCCCAGAGACCCTCTATCCATTGTAAAGCAGGTTGCAAAGGGATATTTTGTGTTAGTGTGCCATAGAGTCATAGAATAGTACAACATGTAAACAGGCCCTTCAGCCCAAACTGGTCCATGCTGACCATGGTGCCCACTCAGCTAGTTTCAATTGCCACATTTGGTTCCTATCCCTCTAAACCTTTTCTATTCATATATCTATCCAAATGCATTTTCAAATGTTGCTATTAAACCTGCCTCAACCACTTTCTCTGGCAGGTCATTCCGCATATGCACCACTCTCAGCATGAAGAAGTTGCCCCTCAGATACTTCTTAAATCTTTGCTCTGTCCCTTAAAACTAAGTGCTCTAGTTTTCAATTCCCCATCCTTGGGCAAAAGACTATATGCATTCATCTTATCTATGCCCCTTGTGATTTTATACATCTCAATAAGGTCACCTGTCATCTTGCTACATTCCAAGGAATAAAGTCCTATCCTGGCCAACTTCCCACTATAACTCAGGTCTACTAGTCCTGGCAACATCCTCATAAATCTTATTTGCACACTTTCTATTTTAACTCTGTCTTTCCTATGACAAGGTGACAAAAACTGTCCACAAAACTCCAAGTGCTGCCTGACCAATAACTTATACAACTGTAACATAACATCCTAACCCCTACACTCAATGCTTCAACTAATGAAGGCTAGCATGCTAAATGCCTCCTTCACCACCACACTCACCCGTGATGCCACTTTCAACAAACTATGTACTTGTACTCCTAGGTCCCTCTGTTCCACAACACTCCTCAAGGCCTTACTGTTTACTGTTTAAGTCTTACCTTGGTTTGACTTTCCAAAGTGTAACACCTCAAATTTATTTGTATTGAATTGCATTTGCCAATCCTCAGCCGACTACCCCATCTGATCAAGATCCCTCTGTAATTTCCAAAAGCCTTCCTCACTAACAAGGAAACCTCTTAATTTTGTATCATCTACAAACTTAACAATTAGGCCTTATAAATTCATACCCAGATCATTAATGTAAATAGTTCATGACAAAGGTCTCAGCTCTGACCCTGTAGCATACCATTAATCATACACGTCTAGTCTGAGAAACAGTCTTCGACCATAACCCTCTGCTTCCTACCACTGAGCCAATTTTGAATCCAATTAGTTAGCTCTTCCTGGATCCCATGCAACCTAACCTTCATGACTAGCCTCCTGTGCAGGACCATATAGTCCATATAAAGTCCATATAGACAACATCCACTGCCCTAATCTCATCCATCTGCATGATTACTTCTTTGAAAAACTCTAATAGATTTGTCAGACATGTTTTCCCACGCACAAATCCATGCAGACTATCCATAATCAGACCTTGGCTATCCAAATGTTGGTTTGGGTGTGGGGGAAATCATTGTAGAAAGGGTTGGAAGAGTCAAGACAAGTGGGTTGAGGGAATGGCAGAGGCATTTATGAAGTTTGGAATAAGGACAGTGATGTGGTTAAACTCTAGGCATATATCAGGGTATGCAGAACAACATTAAGTGCAGACTAAGCAACATGAAGGGGGTTTACTAGCAATGACAACCACCATGGTGCCTACAGGAGAATTGTTCAGGCGTAGAGTGGCCATCATTAAATTGTCAGGGAGCATGGAGGACAATTAGGGCAAAGTTTAGAGTGGTTGGCCACAAAGTATTAGAAACATTGTTGGCTTTATTTCCCCTTTAATTGTATTATTTTTAGTTTGGAGAAATGAACAGTGAATTAAGAGCAGAAGACGAATGTTGAACTGCAAGCAGCAGCTTTCTATAAAAAGAGAGGAGAACAAACAAATTGATGAATGCTTATGAGGCCAGGCTTGGAAGTTAATTGCAGACTGATTCTTGTTCAAAAAATACTCCAGACATTTCAGTTCCAAAATGTAATATGCTCAAATGGAGGGCAGATGTCTAAAAGTTAACAGGAGTCTTGTAGGGAGACAATCGATCTAACAAAGAGAAGCCAAAGTTTGAACTGATTTGGAACTGCGTATAAGTTAGGATAGCACCTGCAAAAGCTACAGGGCTGAGGTTTGATTGCTCCCTGGTTGATTTCACATTTTATGTTTATTCAAAGTGTAGAGATTAGACTGTTATAACTGTGAAGTTTATATTCCATGGAGCCTAGTGGAAGCTATTTGCATATATCAGTATTGGCAGAAACCTACTCAGATCCGATCCCATATGCCCATCATGTTATGGATTGCGGAGTCTGTTCAAGTGAGCTGGCCAGTTATATCTCTTTTTTACCTTTTGATTTATCCATTAACTGTGCCTGCTTGTCTATCTGTCTGTGTGTAAGTGGAGGCTAGAATTGAACAAGATTAAGTTTAAATCATAGACAGTAATTAGATGACCCTGTTGTTTAACTTTGCTCTGCAAAAGCAACTGTATCATTAATAAATTGTAAAATACTTAGTTTAATCTATAAACCTGGCATCTACTATCAGTAATTCAAAAAGCCTGGTACTGGCAATCAAAATCTGGCTAGGAACCATTAGGGTTAATTTTCAGGATTTTTGAATGTTTTAATTTTTTTGTTATGACTATAGGTTTTGAGAGGTTTATTTGATTCAGCTCTTTGTCTTCATGGCATAGCATGGGGTAGTGTAAGGGGGTCTTGCTGCTCTGGGGCTTACCTCATAACTGAGTGGGGTTTGTGCTGTTGGTGTCCATTATGTGCTGTGTTCCCTGATATCACACACTGTTCTCTAGGTATGAAATGTGAATGTAAAATAGCTCAGTCAATGCCTAGCATGGGTAGCGTGCATGTCACTTTGATGGGTAAAAGTACAGGAATTGTGTTTTCTTGGAGTGTGAAGGGGCAAGTACATGAAGCCTGTGTTTGTAAAGTGCAGCTACCTTTCATTTGTGAAAATTTGCAATGCATACACAATGAATATGATTGTGCGTTAAAGACATCTGATCAGTTGTGGAGATTACAAGGGTGCTTTGGCATGAGAGGAAAATTGCCGCATCATATGTCATGTAAGTATAACGACCGATTCTGATGAATACAATGATTGACATGGCCCTGGGATGAGAAGGGGATTGGAGTGCGTTTGCTGGTCTCTCTCTGCTGACGCTGCACCTTTGCTAAGTTGGTGCACTTGCTCTGAACAGGGCTTGGTGGATCAGACGATACAGCTGCTGTAGATTTTATTCCAAAATATGAGTCAGTCTGGCAGGGGTTGTTTCAGTATCGTTTGGACAGAATGGGGTGCATCATCCTGGCGTGCTATGTTCTGCAAATTTGGAGCAGGCAATGAGGTGATGTGATAGATGCTGAGGAGTTGGTGAACTGCAGTAGCCATCTGAGAGAATGGTGAGGGCACTGAGCTGCAGGAAGCTATCCTTGTGGGTGACTGAGCTCAGCTGCATTGGGTACTGAAAGGAAGGAAGTACGTCTTTGACACCTGATTCCAATAGATCCCAGCTGTATGCAGAAGACTGTTATGGACTGGCAGGGTCATGATTTCAGCATTGCCTTTTGGTGCTCATGCAGCCTCTATTTGCTTTCCTTCTGCTTCCTTTTGCTGGCTGCCATATTCCATTTTAGACAACAACAAGATATGGGTGTTCAGTGGGCATTAGGGAAACATTCACAGTGGTCTAGAGGAGGTGTTTAGGCAAGATGTAGCTAAGATTTGTAAGCTGTGTGGTTTGGTGATGAAAATGGTGACTAGGATGAGGGATTGGGGTTGTTTGTGTGAGACCATCTCATCACAGCTATATGCCATGGGCAGTGTAGCTAATGTGTCATTACATTGCTATTGATGGGCAATTTGACATTGCCAACATGAATCTGGTGCCTTTCAAAGATGGCATGCCCACAAGAGATGCCAGCCTTTTGGCGAATATTTGCTGAGTCGCGATTTTTTAATGGTAACTGAGTGTGATAAAATGGGCATAGATTAGACATAAAGGATATCATTGAGACTGAGGAGATAGTTATTGAGGCATGTTTGCTAAGAAATGGTGAGAATACCTGTTGATCTTGTGACAAGTATCTCTTCAAAAGGCACTATGCAACTCGCACATAGTGAAAAAAGTAAGATTCAGCACTTCATTTCTCTTGCCATACTTGCTACATATTTCCATCATTTTCAGTCTCTATTTAATACTAACAATGCCGGATTAAGTATTTTATAAATAATTTATTCACTAATGGACAAACAAATCTATCACAGTTCAGTTTAACTGAAAGCCATAATTTCACTGAAGGAATATTGTCTCCACAGATATTATTAACTTAAATAAATGTATGGGTGACCAAACCCAGATTGTGGAAATCACAGCTATTTACTTTTGGGAAAATCCTCGTCAACATTTTAAAAATGGTCTGTACAAATTTATCGAGGCTAATAATTGTCTCTGAGGCCCACTGTAGATATTCAAGCGAACCACAGAGGCACAATATTTGTCTTAAAAACATTCAGGGAATAAATTCAAAACATGACACTCCTCATGGCCTTCACTAAGCAGACATTAGCGTTTTGATTAGGAATTGTGGAAGTTGATCGTCTCATTTGGCTCTCTAGGCATTGATTTCAGTGGTTGAGCAGCAAGTTGCCAAGAAAACTGGCTATGGATAGTGCCATTTTCATCACCAGCAGAAATAAGAAAGGGCCTATTCTAGTGCCTCCCACTCGCCTATTATTCTCTATCAAACTGAGGAAAACCCGAAGGGGACTTCAGAAGAAGCTTACGTGGACTTCAAGGCAGGTGTAAAACTGTTTCAGTTATACAAACTAAATCTTGAGGATAGAAAGTGTATTTGTGTGCGTAGATGGTGGACAGTGTGGGTGGTTAGGGGAGTGTCTTGATGGGAAAGCAAATGTTTACTATTTTATGCCTTTGAGAAAGACATTAAAGAAAATGGAGAAAGAACATTCTGAACAACCTAATGAATAAGTTTCTGAACAATGCTGTGAAACAATAGCTAGAATGTATAAGATATAGTGGTGCATTCACAGAACAACAGATTGTCAAACTATCTGCATTATCCTTGTCTAATGTATCGGTTGGACCCCAGTAAGAATACAATTTTAATTTACTCACATAGTGGGTGATACCACAGCTCTGGAAAATGCTGCAGGGGAAGGACAGTTGGCGAATCCTAGTGTTAAATATTTTGATTATCAGGATTGCTGAAAAGAATCTGAACTCAAGAAACATAGACCTTTGATTGACATGTATAAGATAATGAAGTGAATGTTCTAATTGATTAATTTTAGGGTGGACAATGGGCCAAAATTTTATTTTGTTTTGGGTCAGCATAGTGTTAAATGGTTCTTTTCCTGGTCAACAGTGGAACTCTGAAACAGGTCAATTGGCATTGATCCACTGATGCCTATCAAATGCTTGATCTGGTTTCAACTTGGACAAACATCAATTCTGAAAGAAAAACTATCACAGAGAATTCTAGGTCTGATTATTTCCTGAATTCATTGATCAACTACAATGTGTTGGAAAGGAATTGTATGGATTTTCAGCTCCACGTTATCATTCTTCTTGTTTCACTATCCTGTCTCATAAGAATGTAAAATATAAGACATGAGCAAAAGTGCACCATTTGGCCCCCTCAAGCCTATCCCATCATTCACTACCATCAATTTGGTATTTAATGGTAGAGAAATGGAGTATAAAAGTAGGGACATGTTTTTATAATTGTACAAGGTGAGACTGCATCTAGAATACTGCGTACAGTTTTAATCCTCCTACTTGAGGAAGATGTAATTGCATTTGAAGAAGTTCAAAGAAAGTTGACTAGATTACTCCATGTATGAAAGGCATATGAGGAGAGATTGGACAGTTGAGGCCTGTAGTTGCTACAGGTTAGAAGGGTAAAAGCGTAATTGCAGTATACAATATTCTAAAGGAAGACAAAGTTGACATACCGTGGAAATTCCCCATTGTGTGCCAATTTAGATTAGGCTAAGGAGAGGCAGATTTAAAACAGAGATGAGAAGGAATTATTTCTCTCAAAATATGAATCTGTAAAAGTCACTTGTTCAGTGTACAATGTATGCTGAGACACTGAATAAATTTAAAATGGAGGGAGAAAAATCTTTAATTAATAATGGTTTAATGGATTATTGAGAGTGGATAGGAAAGTGGGGTTGAGGCCAACATTGTATTGAATAGTGGATCAGGCTCAAGGGACTGAACTGCCTACTCCTGCTGTGATAATGGGAACTGCAGGTGCTGGAGAATCCAAGATAATAAAATGTGAGGCTGGATGAACACAGCAGGCCCAGCAGCATCTCAGGAGCACAAAAACTGACGTTTTGGGCCTAGACCCTTCATCAGAGAGGGTCTAGGCCCGAAACGTCAGCTTTTGTGCTCCTGAGATGCTGCTGGGCCTGCTGTGTTCATCCAGCCTCACATTTTATTATCTTGCCTACTCCTGCTGCATGCAACGTGATTTAGTTTCTTGCAGTTGGCATATTGTTTCCATTTTTTTTGTGTAATGACCTCCATTATATGTACACCATGCATTCTGACCTGATCTTCCTGCTGACATTTTTGCATATATTTCTCCTTTCTTTCGCCCAGCCTATTGTTCATATTCAGCCTCCAGTTAAGTTTTAAACAGTTCTGAATTAATAACGGGAATGAAAAATAATAGACCCTTATGTTCCGATTATCAATATCATAGAGTACTGAAGGAGAAAGTGATGGAATATTTGGGTATGCTGACTGTCATCTTTTTAAACTGCTGTGGGTCATGGAATAGTCCCAGCCGACTAGAGAGTGGCAAATGTAGCTCACTGTTTAAACAAGGGATGAAGGGGAAACCAGGTAATTATATACTGATTCACCCAACTTCAGTATGAGAAATGTTTTCGATTCTGTTCTAAAGAATGTGGCAACATGACACTTGGAAAATATCAAAGACTTTAAACACATCAGCAAGGATTTATGAAAGGGAAATTACGTTTGATAAACCTACTACAATTCTTGGAGGATGTAATTAATAGAATAGCTAAGGAGGGACATGTGGATGCGATGCATTTTGATTCTTATAAAGCTTTTGATAAGACGTTACAGTGCAAAATTAAAGCGCATAAGATTAATGGTATTACACCGAAATGAATTGAGTATTTTTAATTAGGAACATAAATCTTTTTCGGAGTAGATGACAGTGACTGGTGGGTTTATAAAGGGATCAGTGACTTGGTCTCAGCTAATCTATCATAAGAAAAGTGCTGGAAGCTTTTACTAAAAACGTGAACAACAGGGCACTTGGTTAAGTTCAAGGTAGTCAGGCAGAGCCAATATGGTTTTGTCAAAAGGAAATCATGTTTAATTTATTTATTAGAGTTCTATGAAGAGAAATGTGTGCTGTTGATAAAGGGGAACCAGTGGATGCATTGTATATAGATATCCAGAAGGAATTTGATTAGGTCCCATATCAAAGGTTATAGTGGAAAATAAAACCCATTGTGTAAGGGGTAACACATTGCCATGGATAAAATATGGACTTGTCAACAGGAAGCAGAAAGTAGAAATAAATGTTTCCTTTTGGCCTGGGAGGATGGCATGAATGGTTTCCTACAAGGGCCAGAGCTGTGGCCTCAATTCTTCACAATTTATATAAATGATTTGCATGAAGGCATTAAGTTGTGGGAGTTAAATTTGCTAACGACACAAAAATAGACAGGAAAATGAGTTGTGAAGAGGACAGAAGGAAGCCTATAAAGAGATATAGATAAAATGTGAATGGGCAAAGATCTGGAAAATGGACTATGATGTAGGAAAGTGCAAAGTTGTCAATTCTGATAGCAAGCATAAACAAGAAGCATTTTATCTTAATGATGAGATATTACAGTGCTATCTGGGTATGTTAGTGCATGATTCACAGAGGGATAACATATAGGTTTTTTTTACTGACTCACAGAATGGGGTTGTTGCTGGCTAGGCCAGCATTTCTTGTCCATCTCTCATTGTCCAAAGTGCAATTAATAGTCAACCACATGTTGGGTGTGGAATGACATTTAGGCTGGACCAGGTAAAGATGGCAGTTTCCTTCCTTAAACCAAATGGGAGTTTCCCAATAATTGACAATAGATTCATGGTCATCACGAGACTGATAACTGCACATTTTTATTGACTTCAAACTTCCTCATCCGCTGTGTTGAGATTCAAACCTGGGTCCCACAACATTACCTGGGTCTCTGGATTAACAGATCAGCAATAACACCATGAGGCCATTGCCTCCCCATATAGATACAGCAAGTAATCAGGAAAGCTAATAAAATGTTAGGATTGATTGTGAGGGGACTAAAATATAAGAGCATGGACTTCAGTTATGCAAGGCATTGGAGAGGCTGTATCTAGGGTACTGAGTGCAGAATTAACACTATACGTAAGGAAGGATGTTAATGTGTCGAAATGAGTTCAGAGAAAGTTTGCTAGATTAATACCTGGTATAAATAGATTGCCTTTGAGGAAAGGCTAGAAATGTTAAGACTGTATCCTCTGGAATTTAGAAAAGTCAGAGGTCACTTAATTGAGACATACAAGATCCTGAGGGGACTTAGCTGGTTTGATGTGGAAGGGAAGTTTTTTTCTTTTGAGAGAATTTAGAATTTGGGGCCATAGTTTAAAAACAAGACATCACCAATTTAAAACAGAGATGAGGAAACTTTTTTTTAATCTCTCTCAGAGGATTGAGAGTCTTCGGAATTCCTTTCTTCAAAAAGTAATGGATCCAGAATATCTAAGTATTTTTAAGATAGAGGTAGATATATCATTGATTGCTAACGGGATGAGAAATTATCAGGACTATGCAGTAATGTAGAGTCGAGATTAAAATCAGAACAACCATGATCTTATGGTGTGACAGAATACCATTCTTATTCCTTGTTCATATGTTCATAATGTCAATACGTATTAATGATCTGGGTGATGGAACGAAGTCTAATATTGCCAAGTTTACTGATGATAAGAAAAAATTATGAGAAGCTGCGCATTGAAAGTAGAATATGAAGAGGTTTCAAGCCGATTTAGATAAATTGGGAAGATGCCTAGCAGATGCAGTTTAATGTGGTGATAAATGTGAAGTTATCCAATTTGGTACAAAAAAAAACAGAATGACAATGTATTATTCAAATGGTGATAGATTCACAAATGTTGGTGTACAAAGACACCCTGGTGTTTCTATATACGAGTCATTGAAAGAAAACCAGCAGATGCATCAAACAGTTAGGAATGCAAATCATATGTTTTTTGGAAGTGGATTTGAGTATTGGGGATAGGATGTTTTCTTGCAGTTGTATAAGGTCTTGGGGAAACTGCATACAGAATATTGTGTGCTGTTTGGGATTCTTTACTTGAGCAAAGATATACCTGCTATAGAGGAAAAGCAGCAATGATTCACCAGACTGGCCCATGGGATGGTAGATTTTTCATGAGAGGAGAGATTTGACAAGAACTGTTTCACTGGAGTTTAGAAGAATGAGAAGGGATCTCAATGAAACACATCAAATTCTGGCTGGATTCACTGATGATGTTACTCTGGCCAAGAGTTCTAAAAGAAGAGGTCATGTTCTCAGGATATGAGTCAGGCTTTCTAGGACTAAGATGAGAGCTAAGCCTCTGGAGGCAGTATTGCTAAATATACTGAAGAAACAAACATATTTCTAGAAACTAAAGGCATCAAGGGGTATGGGACAGAGTGGCAATAAGATAATAGACCACCCAAGAGTGTATTGAATGCCTAGGCTAAACATATTTTCTACATTACTATTAACGTCTCTCACTATAATGTTCCTCCATTAATGCAGTGTGGCTGATAATTGATGACCTCCGTTATTCTACACAGGTTGTCAGCTTTCTTGAGAGTAAAGTTGTCCTCTCTTAGCTGATATTCGCAGGTCAGGTTCTGTGATGATTCAAAACTACCCAATCTCCAAAAAGATTATCTTCCAATTGTCTAAAGTCACAGGATTCAGCCAGATATATGTGGGGGCCAAATGCTGATCAACTATATTCTCTCTAGATTTTCTGGCTGCTGCACAAACCTGTAAGATTAGAGTACAACAGTGGCTTCTGGAATCAGAATTCAATGCTTCCATGCACCAACTAGTGTGCTTAGACCTTCCAAATGGCCACACAATTATAAAGCATACTGGGAACATTGTTGATCGACAGTCTCTGTGTGCCCATGAGCTCTAATGTTGGAGAAATATTGTTCATAGGTAACATTAATATGGGGTTCGCAGAGTATCTTCATCATCTTCAAATTCTCTCCCCAACTCCTCGCTCTTTGCAGCTCCTTAGTGAGATGGAGGCTGCAATACAATTTATAGTACTCTTTTCTCAGCAATAGCAGGGTTGCTATGCTTATTTGCTTAGGTTTTTTTACAAAATAATATTGTTATTATTTCATAGTTTTGCCATTGACAGTGGAAAAACTTCTAATTCTGTCTCAGCTTTCCTGCTCTTCTGATGCTGCTTGGCTTGCTGCGTTCATCCAGCTCTACACCTTGTTATCTCAGATTCTCCAGCACTGGCAGCTCCCACTGTCTCTAATTCTGTCTCAAGTCACCTTTAGTTTCCACAGCAGCACAGAGGACAACTGCACAGTAATTTGAAGTTGCAGGTTTTGTTTCGTGTTCCCATTTTCCTTGCCATTCTTTTCAGTGGTTGTCTTTCATAGCTCTAAAACTCGGCATATGTTCAGCTGCACCACACTGACATCAAATTTCAATTGATATGTCTTTTATGGCTGCCACAGCCTAGCCATGAAGGCATTTACAACATAAGTAGAGGTCACACAACTACAGAAAGTCAGCCAGTACATGAAATACATTTGCATTTCTCCAAACAGCCCATAGTTCTTTGAAAGGCAATAACAAGAATATTTAGGTCATCGTAAATGCTGTAAGGGTGACTGGGGATTACAGCTCCGAATCTCAGCAAAATATTTGGTTAATGCAGGCAAGCACCCACGTTAACACATTTCTCTCTCGGCTGCCTAACAGAAGGTGGAGTCTGGTCACTTCCGCAATGTGTTACTGAAAAGTTAATTGGCTTAGTTAAAAAGGGAAATCAGTCTCATGGAAATTTCAAATCTGGGTCAGAACTCTTCTGCAAACCTCAGAAGGTCTTGATGATTCTCATTTTAAGCTTTTCACTTCGAATTGGGAATTCTTTGACATAGTCTATGCCTCTTTCAATTTCAGGATGCATGCTAGGCCCAAAAAATCCTCTGCTCTGAGCGCATCCCTATCATGGAGGTCTGATAATATATTGACAACTACACGATCCCAAAGAGTGGTTGTGGTGATCTGTAAAATAACCAAAATGCACAGTACCTATCATTTCTGGAAATAAACACAAAGGACACCATACCTCTGTTTCTGGCAGCACTCCAAATCAGAATGTTGTAGGTTCAAGTTCCATTCAATGAACTAAGCACAAAACTCAAGGCTATCTCTGCTATAAATGCCATCTTTCCTATGAGACATTAACATGGGCTTTGTTTACCCATTCAGATGGACATATAACAACGTCATAGTACTATTATTGAAGATGAACAAGTGAGTTTTCACCGGTATTCCGGCCAACATAAAGCCCATGACCTAAATCATAAAAAACAGATTATTGGCTCATTATTAAATTTCTGTTTGTTACAGTATTTGCTACATACAAATTGACAACTACACTTTCTATGTTGCAGAAGTGACCACTTCAAAAGTACATAATAATTTGTAGTCTTTGTTCTATTTTTGGATGCTATTTGTGTTGCTATTCAGTATCTTGTGTCCTGCTATATATTAGTAATGTTTCCATTACTTAAGAGCGATCGCATTTTAATTCTGGTAAGTTTCTGGAAAACTCCCTTACTTATGCTACTATAAATGCTGTAGTGGGAGAAGAACACCTCACTCTGGTAAAGATGGTTGCTTTTTTCCTTCGAGCCCAGGACATGACTGTTGATGCCAGTGTTATATTATTTAATATATTTCAGGGGGTAATGAGCAGGATAGATGAAGGGGGTGTTGTAGATGTTTGGATTTCCAAAAGGCATTTTATAAGATGCTGCACAAAAGATTAGTTAATAAAAGCCCATGGTGATACAGATAGTATATTAGCATACACAGAGGATTGGCTAACAGAAAACAGAGAGCTGGGGTAAAGCGAACATTTTCAGGGGCAGTATGTAACTCAGAGTATCACACAGATCAATGCTGGGGCTACTATTTGTCACAATGTGTATTAATAACTTGGGTGATGAAAGTGAAGATACTGTAGGCAAATTTGCAGATCACACAAAATTAGATGCAACAGTAATTAGTGAAAATGACATAGAGTCTAACACGGATATAGACGGGTTAAATAAGAAAGTAGGGAAAAAAGAACTGACAGGTGGAATATAATGTGCAAATATGAGGTTGCACATTTTGGCAGGAAAACTAGAAGGCCTGAATATTATTTAAAAGATGAGAGATTTCAAAAGTTGCAGCATAGAGGTATTTGGGAGTTTACATGCATGAATCACATCAGTTAGCATATATGTTCAGCAGGAAATGGGGAAGATAGATGGACTGTTGGCATTTACTTCAAAGGGGTGGAGTACAAAATAGGAGATCTTGCTAAAACTATACAAGGAACTGAGGAGCATGCACATAGAATACTGTGAATAGTTTTGGTCCCCTTATTTAAGGAAACACATAGTGGCATTAGAAGCGGTATAGAAAAGGATCACTATATTGTTCCCAGGACTAGATAGATTTTCTTCTCAGGAGATTTTAAGAATGTTTGGCCTGTGCTCGTTGGAGTTTAGAAGAATGGGAGCAGACTTCATTGAAACATGTAAGATTGTTCGGGGGCTTGATAGGGAAGATATTGAGAGATTGTTTCCCCTTGAGAGAGTGTAGGTCCAGAGAGCAGAATCTAAGAGTAAATTATCACCTATTTAAGACAGAAATAAGGGAAATTTTCATTTTTTTTGGGGATAGTAAATCTGAGGAATTGGATGGTTTCTGATATTTGTAATCATGCCTAATTAATGTTAATTATGCCTATTTATACCATGCAATAAATCATATTTGAAATGAAAAACAAGTACCTTTTTTTATGACTCTCTAGTAGACTGCCCTCATGACTGCTTATTAGATGGGCCCAGCCCACCAAGCACAGAATGGACAATTAGGGCTTGAATCTTGTGATGTTATTGGTAATGTTCTTGCCTCCAGGGCCTGAGGCCTGGTTCAAGTTCTACCTGCTCCAGAGGTGTGGTGTAATACTTTGGAACAAAGTGGATGATTGGTGGCAATGAATTATCAAAAAAAAACAGAAGCCACCAGTATTTGGCACTTAGAGCCAAATACTGATGATGAAACAAAGGACGAGAAAGGAGCAAGAAAGGGGTCAATGCTCAACATGCCTGTTAATTCTAATGATGCAGGTCCCCTTCCATCCACACCCACCCACCAAGGAATTGCTTTGTGGATAATACACAGCCCAGTAACTCTCCTCAAATCCCCCCATCTGCTACAAAGAAGCCCTATGGAATGGGAAGTTTAAACTCTTTCATGTACAGGTGTTCAGTGTGCTTTAACAGTGCTGGTGCTGTATGGGGCCCAGATTATTGGCAGCGTGTTATGTTCGTCGATGAAACTGGATAAAGGTCAATGCTATTCAATGTATCTGAAAGAAATAACAATTTATAATCTAAGGAGAAAATACTAGTTTGACCTTTAAGTGTAAAGGGCATTGTTAGAAAAGCTCATACAATAATCTAAAACTTACTGTTGTTCAGGTGCCTTGTTTGTTTAGTTTGACATAGTTCACAGAATTATCACTGAGCTAGTGCAGATCAGTTGTGAATACACAAACTACTCTCCCTTGAAATTGACCCTTGCCCTGCAAACTTCAGAGTGCACATGATGCTGGGGGAAATAACACACACGTTATTTTGCTTCCTACCTCTGTCTACGTATTGGAAATATTATTTTGGGATTACCACATGTCACTAAAGTTTTAAAAATGCATCTTCAATTCCAAATCCATAAATAAATCAGTAGAGACCAAAGACCAACTAAGCTATATACACATTTTGTCATTTTTCTCATCAGACCATTCAAATAATATTATGCTGAAAAATCAGATAATGTAATTCAATCTGCCTTCTATTAATGCATTTTCGAAGGAAATAGTCTGAAGGCTTTTCAGATGTAATGTTGAAATAAGATCTGGATTCGGGATTTAGTGTCAAATATTTCCTGGCTCTGTTGATAAACTGAGGACAATGGATTTAATCCATTTTATCAGATGATAGTGTAACCCTGAAGTGGGATGGGTAAGGCTTCAGCTTTCAGTGATTCATGAAGGTCAAGCATTTATATACTGGGTCATTGAATCCCAACAGTTGGTGTAAGAAAATATATTTTCTATCAAATGAGTTGTAATCTGAGCAAAGCTGGCTCAAATGAAAACTTTGCCTTTAAAGCAATTTCAAAGGGCTTAATTTTTTTAACTCTTTAACCAAAATAGATTTTCCACAAAATCCACCTTCTCATCTGGAGATAGTAAAGCTATCAATTGTGCTTCAATTCTTATAAATCTTATAGCAGGGATGGTATTATTTCCACATGGACTCAGAAAATTGCCATTTAAATTGCACTTTTCCCTTCCATCGGTATGCTGTTCCTTAAAGATTTAAAAATTAGGATCATACGTAATATTGTTGTTCATTTACTCAAGGTGTACAGTTGTATGTTTTTATAATTCAGATCTGCAGAAATGGCACTTATTTTTACGGGTGCAGGGAATGTATTCATAGTTTACTTCATACAGTGATTTAAAACACTTAATCCATGCTACAGATCGGGTTCCCAGCTCTTTGCTACCACATAGTTATTTTCTCTGAGTTAACTCTCAGGCTTAACTAATCAAGCATTGTAAGAATCAATAGTAAACAGATTCACAAAGTGAAGCAATTAACAACTATTGTGCATCTTATGTTTTGTATTTAGCTCACAGCTTCCTCACTTCCATCAAAGACTATAATCATTTTCTATGTACTGAGCCTTCTTTTGCCCAGTAGCAACATAAGTTCAACCAAATTATTACTGCTAATTTGGCCTTAATATTAAGTGTAGAATAAAAATAGCATGTGCCTAAATCTAAAATGCCTGCTTCTCTCTGGTCTCAGAAGCTAAACAGATTCAGGCCTAGTTAATACTTGGGCTGTTGTGGCATAATGGCAATGTCTCTACCTCTGGGCCAGGAGGTATAGCTCCAAGTCCCACCTGGTCTATTGGTGTGCCATAACATTTCTGAACATGTTGAGTTAAAATGTCTAAAAATAGTATATATTTGGAGACGGATGAATGAAGTCATATGAAATTATCATTGAAGACAATGTAATAGCTGGTGACATCAATGGTTGATGAAAGCAGGAGACCAATAATGGTCAAGTTTGTTTCTTGAAGGAATCACTATACACATAATCAATGAAAAACTTACTGTGAGCTAATATTTACATTTACTGTGGAATACCAGTTTCCAAATGGACAACCACAAATATACCCATTTCTGAACAAAGTCAGAGACAGAACTGGGCAATATTGCAAATAATAAACTCACTTTCCATGGCAAATGAAAAGCAATGTTTGAGGTGATACATTTTGTTAAGAAGAATAAAGAAAGACAATACAAGCTAAGTGCTACCAATTTAAACAGCATACAAGTACGTAGAGACCTGTGGGAGTTTATGCACAAATGTATGATGTTGGCAAGACATAATAGTGAAGCAAGTAATAACGTATATGGGAGTCTGAGTTTTAGAAATAAAGGTAAATAGATTTACAATGAAAGTAGGATCGTTAGCAAAAGTAAATTGTAAAGATAGATTAGCAGGAATTGCTGCAAAGAAGCATTGGCAGACATTTAAGAGGTAATCCTGACACTCAACAAAAAACTTGACAGCATCGAGAAATGATTCAAAGAGAGGGATAAACCAACCATAGCTAGCTAAGGAAGTTAAGGAGAGCACTAAGTTAGAGAAAAAGCATATTATAAGGAAGTTAAAGGCAGTAATAGCCCCTAACACTGGGATAAATTCAAAATCTGGCCAAGGCAAACTGAAAATATAATAAAGGCAGAGAAATACACTGGCCCTAAACCCCACCTCTGCCTCTGTTACATTGATGACTGTATTGGCGCCGCCTCGTGCTCCCAAGAGGAGCTTGAATAATTCATCCACTTCACCAACACCTTCCACTCCAACCTTAAGTTCACCTGGGCCATCTCCAACACATCCCTCACCTTCCTGGACCTCTCTGTCTCCATTTCAGGCAACCACCTAGAAACCGATGTCCATTTCAAGCCCACCGACTCCCACAGCTACCTGGAATACACCTCCTCCCACCCAGCTTCCTGCAAAAATTCCATCCCCTATTCCCAATTCCTTCGCCTCCGCCGCATGTTCTCCCAGGATGAGGCATTCCACTCCCGGACATCCCAGATGTCTTCGTTCTTCGAGGACCGCAACATCCCACCCACAGTGGTCGAGAACACCCTCGACCGTGTCTCCTGCATTTCCCCCACCTCATCCCTCACACCCTGCCCCTGCAATGACTGCCCTAAGAGAATCCCCCTCGTCCTCACATACCATCCCACCAACCTCTGCATACAACGCATCATCCTCCGACACTTCCGCCATCTACAATCCGACCTCACCACCAAAGACATTTTTCCAACCCCACCCTTGCCTGCCTTCTAGAGAGACCACTCTCACCATGACTCCCTTGTCCGCTCCACACACCCCTCCAACCCCACCACACCCGGCACTTTCCCCTGCAACTGCAGGAAGTGCTACACTTGCCCCCACATCACCTCCCTCACCCCCATTCCAGGCCCCAAAATGAACTTCCACATCAAGCAGATGTTCACCTGCACATCTGCCAATTGTGTATACTGCATCCGCTGTACCCAATGTGGCTTCCTCTACATTAGGGAAACCAAGCGGAGGCTTGGGGACCACTTTGCAGAACACCTATGCTCGGTTCGCAATTAACAACTGCACCTCCCAGTCGCAAACCATTTCAACTCCCCCTCCCATTCCTTAGATGACATGACCATCCCGGGCCTCCTGTAGTGCTATAATGATGCCACCTGTAGGTTGCAGGAACAGCAATTCATATCCCACCTGGGGACCCTGCAGCCCAATGGCATCAATGTGGATTTCACCAGCTTCAAAATCTCCCCTTCCCCCACCGCATCCCAAAACCAGCCCAGCTTGTCCCCACCTCCCTAGCCAGTTCTTCCTCTCACTTACCCCTCCTCCCACCTCAAGCCACACCTCCATTTCCTACCTACTAACCTCATTCCACCCCCTTGACCTGTCCGTCCTCCCCGGACTGACCTATTCCCTCCCTACTTCCCCACCCATACTGTCCTCTCCACCTATTTTCTCCTCTATCCATCTTCGGTCTACATCTCCCTCTCTCCTTATTTATTTCAGAATCCTCTCCCCATCTCCCTTTTCTGATGAAGGGTCTAAGCCAGAAACATCAGCTTTAGTGCTCCTAAGATGCTGCTTGGCCTACTGTCTTCTTCCAGCTCCACACTTTGTTATCTCGGCTTGTCCAGTGTCTGCAGTTCCCATTATCTCGGAGAAAATAAACTACAAGACCAAACTAGGCAAAAATATAAAAACTAACCATAAAAACTTTTCTAAATATATGAAAAGGAACTGAAAGGTAGAAAATGAATCTGGGGAAATGGTTTTGTGAAGCAAGGAAATGGCAAAGGAGTTAATAAGGCATTTTGAATCAGTCTTTCCAGTGAAAGATGCTGTGAATATTCTATTAACACTTGGGCTGTTGAGGGATTAAGTTTCCTCATCACTAAAGATGTAGTTTTAGACAAACCAATGAAACTAAAGAAAGATAGGTGCCCTGGCCCTGATTGCTTGCATCCTTGAATCCTAAAAGATGTAGTCACAGAGATAGTGGATGTATTTGTTATAATTTTGCAAAAATTGTTGGATTCTGGAGAAGTACTAGAGGATTGGAAAATTCCTAATATGATACCTCTATTCAAAAAGAGCGGGAGGCAGAAACTGGGTAACTGTATGCAGATTAGCTAAACACCTATTGTTGAAAAAGTAGTGGAGTCAATTATTAAGGAAATAATAGCAAAACATTTTGAAAATCATAATCTCATCAAGCATAGTCAGCATAGCTTCATGAAAGGGAAATCTTGCCTCAACTAATTTATCAGAGATTTTCAAGGAAATCTCAGCTAAAATGGATAAAGGGAAACCAGTTCATGCATTGCATGTGGATATCCATAAGGTGTTTAACAAGGTACTTCACAAAAGGCCAAGTAATAACAGCCCAAGGTGTTGGAGGTAGTATATTAGCATGGATAGAGACCTGCCTGATGGGCAAAAAATAGCAAGTTAGGAATAAGGCATTCTTTTTCAGGTTGGTTATCCATGATCAGTGGGGCTCCGCACAGATTCGGATTGGTGCCTGGGACCACAACTGTTTACGATATATATTAATAACTTGGAGGGAGGAAATGAATGTACTATAGCAAACTTGTAAATTACATTAAAATAAGTCAAAAAGTAGTTTGCAAGAGGGACACGAACAGTTTACAGAGAGGCATTGCTAGCTTAAGCGAATGGACACAAAGTTGGTAAATGAAGTACATGGGAAATTGCAAAGTTCTTCAATTTGGAAGGGAGAACAAAAGAAGAGAATATCATACTTAAATGAGAGAAGCTGCAGATTTAGGGTTGCTTGAGCATGAGTCACAGAAAGCTAGCATGCAGGTCCAACAAGTAATCAGGAAGGTGAGTGGAATATTGGCCCTTATTTCAAGGGGCTTGCAGTATAAGCATAGGGAAATCTTACTGTAGCGGTACAAGGTGTTTATGCACTGGAGTAGTGTGAGCAGTTTTGGCCCCTTTACTTAAGGAAAGATATCATTTTATTGGAGGCAATTCAGGGAAGGTTGACTAGGCTGATTTCCAGTATGGCACAATTGTCTAATGAGCAAAGATTAAACAGGTTGCAACTCTATTCATTAAAGTTTATAAGAATGAGAGACGATTTCATTGAAACGTGCAGGATTCTTAAAAGGCTTGACCAGGTAAGTGCTGAGAGGATGTTTCTCCCAATGGGAGATCATATGAGCAGAAGGCACAGTCTTAGAATAAATGGATGCCAATTTAAGACTGAGATGAAGAGGAATTATTTCTCTTAGATGGTTGTGAAAGCTGTGGGGGTATAGCCCTTGTGTTATGGCTGAGATGGATAAATTCTTGATCAGTAAGGAATCAAATTGACAAGGAAAGGGCAGGAAAATGGATGTAAGGAATGTTGTATCAGCCATTACCCTATCGAATGGTAGGGCAGGCTTGAGGGGCAATATCAGTGTGCAAGTCATCGCACATCCTATATTCCAGTGACCAGGCCAGCTAGTTCAAAGATGATTATCAAAACAAAATAATTCTCTTTGGTTGAAAGAGCTTGTTTGTCAAAAAAAATTAAAATTAAGCAGTTCAGAAAATGTACACTGACTTTTCAATTCCAACACTTTGTTTTAAATCTGACCAGATTGGTTAACAGCTTCCTTCTACTCGTTTTTGAAAGGCTTGGATAAGATGGGTTTGAATCTTCTCAAGCTAGGCCCTAATAGACATGAGCATCATAGGCATCAAAAGTTTTGAGTTATAAGAAGAGGCTGGATAGGTTGGGGTTTTTTTTTCCCTGGAATGTAGGAAGCTGAGGGGTGACCTTAGAGGTTTATAAAATCATGAGGGGAACAGATATGGTGGATAGCCAAGGTCTTTTTCCCAAGGTAAGGGAATCCAAAACTAGAGGGCATAGATTTAATCTCAGATGGGAAAGATATGAAAGAGACTTGACGGGCAACTTTTCCACACAAAAGGTGGTGTGTATATGGAGCGAGCTGCCAGAAGAAGTGATAGAGACTGATGTAATTACAACATTCAAAAGGCATTTGGACAGGTACATGATAGGAAAGGGTTAGAGTGATATGGGCCAAATGAAAGTAAATTGGAAACCTGGTCAGCGTGGAAAAGTTGGGCTAAAGGACCTGTTTCCATGGTATATAGCTCTATGACTCTATGGGATACAGAGACAATTTTCTGGAATGACTCTGGAGATGAGAGATTACAATGACATGGATAGACTGAAAAAGCTGGATTTATTCTTTAAAGGGCAAAGAGAAACAAAAGATTTGATTGAAGTGTTTTAAATCATGAAACGTTCATATAGCCTAAATAAAGAGAAAATATTTCCAATGTTTGAAGGATTAATAAGCAACAGGTACGGAGTTTCAGAGAAAACAAAAGGGAACACTTTCAAAGCAGAGTGATTTGGAACTGCTTTTTCAAATAATCATTGTAGCTTTAATGTAGGGAATGACAACCGTGTGTACTGTTTTATGGGCTGAATCAATGTTTTTGGCTAAGTGGGTTTTTGTCAAGTTTCATACAGACTTTCTCTCTACAATGGACTTTCTCACATTATCATCCCATAGCTGTCTCATTGATTGCATGCCACAGCCTTGTGACACCCTTCTCATCTAATGTCAGCCTGATTCTGCCACGCACCGTAGCTTGAAGTACATGAAACTCAGTATCCCTGGCACTATCTCCATTTTTAACCGGGGCCATTGTTAACCCGGTGAAGCACTGTCAGGTGTGTTGCACAGGATATAACATTTTCTTTGGATATAGTACACAACTTGCAGGACCTTATAGAGGCCCAGGTAGGTAAGATTTCTGGCAGAATACAGAAAGTCCAGCCAAGTCCATCTTCAGGTCAAGAACAATTTATTGCATCTTTTATGCATTTGCCAAGTGTAAAGCAGGTTCTTAAGTTTGCCAATTAAGAGAGGCAATTTGTCAATGGAGGGGAATTGTACCTTGTTAAAAAACTCATTAATGTAGCAACTCACCTCATTAATATTTGGCTTCCTATCTTACTGAATCCACTGGACATGCAAGACCCTGAAAAATCTTGACATGGAAGACAAAGCGGGTGCCGGGCACTTTCAGCGCAGCACTGCATTCAAGGAACCTCCATATTGTTAGCACCAAGCAGCATGTCAATGCACAATCCAGGGACACCTCTCATCCATGGACATTGGTATCCACATTTTCAAACACCTCATGACCATCGTGGCAGCTCTTTCACCCTCTTACAGGCTGTTTAGGAAGCACAGGGCAGGGCGCACTAGCATTTAGAATTGAAAGCCTGCTACAGTTAGACTGTGCACAAGGACAGGTGCCAAGGATATGGACTGGACGAGGCTGCACCTCAGACCTGCTAACATTTGCTCACTTATCACCTATCTGTGTACTCATAGCATCCATGCCTTGCTGCGCCAGTTAGTGTGGATGAACAACAAGGAAGCTTGCCTTGCTGAAGAGCAGAGCTCAGTCAAATGGTATGCGATCTTGATTTATTATGCCAATCTCACACTGGTTCCATGGCCAGCAGTCTCCATGGCAAACACCTGGCATGTGCAGCAAGTGAAAAGCAATGTCCACTGCCAACTGCATCCTGGTTTCAAGGGAGAGAGACAGTGCATGACGACACCAGGCATGGTCACCTGGTTGGATGTGAAGATGGGCAGGTAGAAGCTTATGTGGGTGGGTTGGGTGAGGGACTGGGAAGAAGTGAGAAATGTTTGAGATGTACAGGGGATCTGGATGTCTGTGGAGTCACCAAAGCAGACAGGCTAAGACTGGAATCCATGGTCAAGCAACATTCACTGTCACCTCCTATTGCCTGGAAGACAAAAGTACACAATAGGGAAAACAATGGCTGGAATCGCACCCAAGGTGGGTGGGGTCACTGTCTCAACCAATGGGGGCTGCAGGATGCACCAATGTGAGGTCCTTTAATAAAGAAAGAACATTACACACAGATCCACGCATTGTCTTGGGCACAGACCTATGGGATTCCTAATCTCTGGTGAAGCTAATGCATTTCTGTATGCCATTCACCTCCCTGGCTCAAGTGACAATGCCATTCACACCAGCACTTTTGGACAGAAGCCACAGAAAATGTAGGGATGCTTCAGGGTGATGGACAATGGTGTCAGCAACACCCATCAGCCTATATATATCTTATTCACCATGTATCCATATGCTGCAGCAGGCTCTCAATATAGACATCGATTCATAGTTCATCCCTTGAGAATTTGAAATTATCATCATGCCAGCGCCGTTACATTTAGGATGATGCAGAATAGCAAGGTATAACAGTAATATAGTGAGCCTTTAACCTGTGACTGAGGAGACAAAGTGCAAAGATAAAATCAGGTGAAAATATTGTATATAAGTGTTAAGTGAGAGAGATTTGAGAGAGCAATGAGGAGCCCTGAGATGCAGCCTGGGCCAGCTGGGTGCCTGTCCTTGTATAGAAAGTGGCATCACAGCAGCATTCCAATGAAATTGCCACTGCACTCGTAAGTGACATAATGAAGTGTAGAAGTGCATGGGTGGTGGATGGAAGAGGTACTATGATTGCACAAAGTTGAACGCCAGCGTTCATGAATGTGTGGTACCTGCTGTTGTGTTCTGGAGCATGCCCTGAATCATTTGTGCCAGGTGTCAAATATAGCAAGCCAGAGTGCAACTAGCTAACTGGAATTGTCAGGTTCTGACTTATATGTTGGGAATTCTCAGCATCTAATTTCTATTTATCCCTTGGTATGAAATGAAGCAGAATTTTAGTAAGTTGAGATGCAGTGTTAACGAGAGTGATAATGAGCAATAGTCCCCATTAATAGATATTTTGCCATTTGCAGGCGAGAATTTTGTCTTGGTGCTTAGAATTCTGTTGAAAAATGCAATTTGTTAGTTCTGGCCCTGAAAGAGGTCTTGATTGACTGACTTCTCACAAAATTCTCCCAGATTTCCCATATAGCCTGCACTATTCAAGGCACTTTACAATTTCTATGAATCTGTACGATTTCTTTCCAGAAATGTATTCTCTTTACTGATTGCAACTCTCTCTGAAAAACAATTAATTGCACTTCTCAAGTAATCAAGCACTGCAAGATATAGGATCTACAGTGAAAGTTCTAGTGATTGAAAAATAAGAAGTTAGTTCAAATCCCATGATTGTCTCACATCTCAAATTGGTACAAATGCAACCATCTTCCCTGGTCACTTCTAACCTGCAGCATACAAAGTGGGGCTATTTGGTTTTGATCATGCTATCAAATACTCAATTGCCAAACCATTCAATCCAACTTTTGGAAATTGAGTTTCTGATGAGTTTTGTTCTTACACAAAGATTGTGTTCTTTGTGTTTTGTTGCTGTTTTGGGGAGGCTGCAATATTATGTACAAGTTGAGTCAGAAAGTTCACCCCTCTCTCTAACCTCATAAGAGTTCTTGAATTAGTTTTTGATAGTATACAAACCCATAGTGAATAGACAACTCATTTTACACCATGCTCCATTTTCTCTATCAACACAAACAGTGCTCATCAGATTTCATCTCTGTTTCATCTACTTATCAACAAATTTATTGTTGGCATTTGAGGTAAAATCTATTTGTAATTATGCTTTTACCACATCATGACTAGTTGAATGCTGGAAGAACAATAAACCAAATTGGCCACCTCATCCTCTTTATTAAAAAGTAGATTCATTACTGTTGTTTGTTCATGGGCTTATCATCTCTCATCCCAATGAAGCCCTTTCATTCTGCATGCATTGTGCATTATTTTACCTCTCACTGATAGCATCATCCCTGGACTGGATATCATTGTTCATATATGATGTTACAGGAAAGCATGTTCATATGTTTCAAACTATAAAAATATTTCAAACTTGAAAGGATTAATTTATTTGCTGTTGCTTGTATTGAATGTCACTTATGTGCAAATTTTAAATGTATTTGGCTAATTCACAGATTGTGTTGGCGTTTAAATGCCAATCAAACGGATAGTCGTAATATACATCAACAAATTAAATTCTTTCAGTAGATTTTGCTTTTTGAGCCTAGAAAAATGTTTGCTACATGTGAAATTATGCATGCTAATACATCTTCAATGACAAACTCCTTTGCCTTCAAGGTAAGCATTTTGCATTATACTTTGAGGTTACTAATGTAGTGAAAACATTTTTTTAACACTGTCTTACATTATTTCAACTGGGTTTAAATACACAAGAATAGTTTAACCTACTTGGTATCCTAGGCCTGGAGATTTATGATGCAATTACATTTTATTTCTGTTTTATTTTAAAAGACATGTTTTGAATATAGAATAACCAATTGTTCAGTTACAATCCAAGGTCAGGTTATATATTAACCATAGGAGCCAGATTTGTTGCATGTCGTAATGCTGAGACAGTAGTTTTTGTGTGACTGTTTGTAGGAGTGAAAAGGATACGGTACAAAAAAGGAACATCTATCAAATTTATGTTGTTAGCTCAGGCCTTTTCTTTGTAATGACCTGTAAACTAACTCAATTAAATTACAATGCCATTTGCAATAATTTATTGTCTCCTTCAGTTTGTACATTAACAAGTACGGGCTGAATGGAATACATTTACTATCAAAGCATCTGAAATGAAAGTGTAAATAAACCTTGACCAACTCTATCATACATGTGTTACAAAATATAACGGATTTGCAAAAGTGACTTGTAGCTAGCAACTTCACCTCAAGAGAGTGGTTATGCAGACTTCTAATAAGTTCAATCCCATTATTATTCCCTTCATATATTTTAAACAGAACATTGCTTAAACACCAGAAGCCAAACATTTCAAAAGTTAGCATGGTCATTATCAAGAACTGCAGCTGCAAACTAATTATCTCAATTTGTAAAAATGCACAATCTTGAAGTAAGAACTTTTATGCTTCACAAAATAGATGTTTGTAGGAAAAGGAATTCCATACAGTTTTTAATGTATTTATTATTCATCCTCTACTTTTAAAAGGTTTAGCTTAAAAAATTGGTTCTGTAGTGCTCATAATGTGGAATTGTATCGAGGTCCGAGCGATGTGAGCTATGGTAAGGTTTGTGCAGAATCAGATCTCAAATTCCAACAAGGCAGTTCAATATTAGGAGTGTTTTGCAAGTGGCATGGTGAGTTTCCAATTTAGGGAAATTACAGCTTGTTAAGCACCTTGTTGACTGCATAACTCACCTCATCAGCATTCAGTTATCTATCTTACCAAACATGCCAAACAACACAGATGTCAAGAAAACATGACATAGAAGCCAGAGGTTAGGATTCCTGGTCAATTAAATTTGTCATTTACTCCAAAGGATCTCCATGTTAGACACCGGGCACTAACATTTCAGGGCTCACTCTGTGGGCACCAACCAATGAACCCCACATCCCCACAGACACTGGCATTGAATATGTGCCAATCTGTAAGAACCCCCAAGGGCCATCTCAATCTATATGGCATGACCCATCTATACAAAACTTTTCTGCACATCAATACCATACTTCATGTTGTGCTGATAGCTATTGTTGCAATTCTACTGTCAGGATACTGTGTGCTCAGGAACACTCATCAAGTTTATGGATTGGACCAGGCTGCATCTCCGGGCTCTTCACTTGCTCTCATAACACTCACTCACTGTGAAACTACCTGGAAGCTCACATCAGCTCTGCCATGCATTGCCTTGCATTTTTTTGCACTTATCTGTCTCAGCCAGATACACAAGGTTCATATTACTTCAGAGATAGTAAGAACTACCAATGCTGAAGTCAGAGTTAACAGTGTGGAGCTGGAGGAACACAGAGGGCCAGGCAGCATCAAAGGAGCAGGAAAGCTGACATTTTGGGTCTGGACCCTTTTTCCTTTTCTGAGGAAGAATCCAGACCTGAAACAACAGCTTTCCTGCTCCTCTGATGCTGCCTGGCCTGCTGTGTTCCTCCAGCTCCACACTGCATTATCATATTACTTCAGTCTTGCCTTCCCCCTGGTGTAGACACAAAGGAAGGAAGATCATCCTGGTTGTCAGCAATCCTCAGCCAGGTCAAAGGTGATATAGCCTTTTCTCAGGGACTTCCAGCACAATAAGTAAAAGACAAAGTGTTAGTACCAGTCCAAGGTGTGGAAATGGTCAGTCAGCCACTCGGGGTGGTCGGAGTCAGGATGGCCTCCACATGCAAGGTGAAGAAATGCCCAGTACCTACCTTGAGTCGTTCTACCTACTTAATGGCTGTTTTTCTCTGGTTATAGACACACAGGTATTAAAGGAGATGGAACTGGATTTTTTTTTGTGCAGGTGGGGTGGGGGTGCTGGAGCAAGTGAGTAAGCAGTGCAAAGGGCATGCAGAATTAGTAGTGTTGAAGGTTGGGATGGGTGATAGTGAGTGAGGGGAGATATTGCAGGCAATAGTGAAAGTGGTAGAGCATGAACCTTGGTGAGAAGTGGGTGTAGTAGCAGAGATATAGTAAGTGTGAGATATTAGAGAGACGTTGATAGTAAGTAATGCTGAGCAGAGTGGAGAAGGTCGTTGGCCTTCTTCCCACAGTGCTATGCAATCCTCCAGATGGTTGAGATTGCTTTAACTCAGGAGGTAACATCATATCAGGCTGATGGTACACTGCTCTGTCCAGAAGAACTTCCAGGTCCTTGCCCAGAAAGAGAAGCACTGATTTCCTCCTGTCTATTATGTCCAGGGCAGATGCCAGGAACTGTGCAGGGCAGCTGGGGACTATCGGTGTTTGTACAGTGGGTTTTTGAATGAATTGTGGGTGCAGGAGATGCTGATGTATTCCTGGGATAAGGGCTGTGTGACAAGTTGTTCTGGGAGTAGTGTCTGATGATGGGTTGGAATCAGACATGAAGAATGCGATAGGGTAAGGTAGCTAGTTAATAAGTGAATTTGTGGTAACATACTGTGAGAAATCTCATGAAGCCTCATGGCTAAATTCCCTCCAGAAAAGCTTGACACATTTCAGACTTAGCCGCAAAAATGTAAGATTTGGTTCATTTAGTACGTGTCATTTTGTGATCAACACAAAAGTGATGCATTGCATATGCATATTCGATATGGTGCACAATAAACTTCACTTTGGTGAAGATGTTGCAGAAGTCATAGTTTGAGAAGTTAATGTGTAATACTGTGTTGACATCAATGCTGCCATTTTCAATCTTGCTGCTCCAGCCACATGAACAGCTAAACAATCATTTAACAGCAGGAAGACTGCTCACCATCAGCACTATTTAAAAGGATCACTTTCAGGTCAGTGGCTGATTGATTTTGACTGGCTCTGTTGAGTTTGTAGAACTGCTGTGAGCTTTCTACTGCTATTTAATGGTGAAGTTGACAGGTAACGGTGTTACTTGTGATGAACACATTAGTCTTCAATTCAAGGACTTTGACTAGATTACTTACATCAAGGTGCTGCAGTTAGTTTTCCCTTTGGCTGGCAGCATGAGAGGGACATTGAGCAGATCCATCACAGAGGAGAACTCAGTCAGAGGATGAGGATGAGAAGGGATTTCAGCAGAAGTACTTACCCATCTTGGGCCATCAGAGAGTACTTTCCTTGTCCAAGTCTGTAAATGAATGTTTCTTTTCTGTTTTAATTTCCATCTCTTGTTGAAGGCCTGCAGCCTCAACGCAGAATAAGGACGGCACAACCATTAGCTGTCAGTGTGAATGTGATATGAATTACTTTAGGATCCTTCCTGCTGCATCAGGCAACAACCACAGCATCTTCTAGGTTACCTTCTAGAGTTTTGTAACAGAAGTGATTGATGCACTTTATTTATGGGAATGGGAGTAAGTTATGTTCTCTGACTGGAGACAAGAGACAAAGTGTATGCATGAATGGTCTTTCCCATGGTGCATTGTGCCATTGAAGACTAACATGTGGCTTTACATTTGCGATTCTTTTAAATGTAGAGATATACTGTAATTGCAAAGGATTCCCACTTCTTCAATGTGCAATAATCCTCCATACTGCACACCACAGAAACCAAGAGACTGGTTGCTGGGAGACCAGAGTTATTTGCTGGTGACCTGGCTCAGGTCTCTGGAATGAAACCTAAATCAGACGTGGTTTGTTTTCACCGAATGAGAGTGGAGCCTCTTTATAACGTGAAGCATCAGCAAGCAGACATTGTGGTTGCTGAAGCAATGCTTCTGCTGCCTGGACCACACTCAAGAGCCCTGTTGCACTCATCTGTGTATTTGTAATGATTCATGTCAGCTGTTTGTGCAACCTCACAAGGAGTAGCAGGAGATAAATGAATGAATGATTTTATTGTCACGTGTATTTTACAGTGAAAGATACAGTAAAATACAGCAAAAAGCTTTCACTGTCACCATGATTCTGGTGCTATTTTAAGAAGGTTAAGAATATTATTTTAAAATGATAAAATTAATGTAAAGCATTCTAATTATTTGTTATATATAAATGTTATAATTAATATAAAATATATCTAAAATTAAAAGTAAAGAGAACCCATAACCCTTCTGCCACTGCCTCGCAGCTGCCAACACCAGGCGAAACCCAAGTTGAAGTTGCCATTCCTCAGGCACCATCTTTTGCTGCAGGCCCTGCCTCACTGATGTCCCCTCATGATGGAGCAGCAGTGTCCTCAAAGCTGCAGCCACATTTCCACTTCAGACTCATCAACTGCCTCACCACCGTCCAGCAGGGTCCTGCTCCAGGATCACCAATCACCAACCACACTCCAGACCCAGATAAAACTACCTACTGTCCACCTTCCTCGTTGATACCTTCGCCGCCAATGAATCCACGACCAAGCTCTCCTCAGAAGCTGAGTAGAAGTAAAAGTTAAAACGAAACAAAGAAAAAGGAGAAGAAAAGAAACCAGAAAAGCAGATGAGTGGATGACCCCTGGGAGTAAGACCCCAGATGCTGCCTACTTCGCCGCCATCTTAAATATTGGGCACAACGGAGGAGCAGAAGGAAAGGAAGAAAGGAAGGAGAGAACAAACAAGTCACCATTTTGAGTGTTCATGATTGTTTCATCTAACTGCTGTTCCAGTGAACACAGAACCAAACCATCATTCTACAACAGGTCCACACCATATCTTTATTGTGGCTTAGGGAGTGTCTCCTTGTCGCATTGGTGAATCCAAAACCACCATGTAAAAACCATCCCAAATCAACTTTATTAACAAATCCAATATTCTGAGCAAAAGTTAATTGGCCTCACCAATGATTTACACAACTGTAACATAACATCCCATCTCCTGTACTCAATCCTTTGACCGATGAAGGTCAACATTCTAAATGCCGCCTTCACGACCCTGTCCATCTGTGATGCTGCTTCCAACAAACTATGTACTTGTACTATCAGAGATAATGGGAACTGCAGATGCTGGAGAATCCAAGATAATAAAATGTGAGGCTGGATGAACACAGCAGGCCAAGCAGCATCCCAGGAGCACAAAAGCTGACGTTTTGGGCCCAGACCCTTCACCAGATCTCTGGTGAAGGGTCTGGGCCCGAAACATCAGCTCTTGTGCTCCTGGGATGCTGCTTGGCCTGCTGTGTTCATCCAGCCTCACATTTTATTATCTATGTACTTGTACTCCTTGGTCTCTCTGTTCCACTGTTTACTGTTTACTGTAAAAGTCCTACATGGTTTGGTTTTCCAAAGTGCAACACTCTCCCTTACCTGTACTGAACTGTATTTGCCAATCCTCAGCCAACTTCCCCATCTGATCAAGATCCCTCTAATTTTTGAAAACCTTCTTCACTATCAATGATACCCCTTAATTTTGTATCATCTGGAAACTTAATAATCATGTTTAAACATTCACATCCAGATCATTTATGTAAATCACAAATAACTAAGGTCCTACCATCGACACCACTGATCACACGCTCCCAGTCCGAGAGAGGACCTTCAACCATCACCCTCTGATTCCTACCATTGAGCCAGTTTTGAATCCAATTAGCTCGCTCCGCCTGGATCCCATGCAACCTAACTTTCATGGCTAGCACTGTACAGGACCTTGCCAAAGGCCTTACTGAAGTCCATATAGATAAAATCCACTGCCCTACTCTCATCTATCCTCTTGGTTACCTCTTTGAAAAACTCTAAAATATTTGTCAGACATGACTTCCCGCGCACAAATCCACACTGACTATCCCTAATCAAACCTTGACTATCCAAATGTTTGTTCATCCTGCACTCAGCATCCTCTCCAATAACTTAACTATGGCTGATGTCGGGCTCAACTGGCCTGTAGTTCTCTGCCTTGTCTTTGCTACCTTTCTTAAACAGTGGAACAACATTAGCCAACCTCCAGTCTTCTGGAACTTCAGTGGCTAAAAATGAAACAAAATTCTCTGCAAGGGCCTCTGTAATTTTTCACCTAGCCTCCCCAATGTCAGAGGATGAACTTGTTCAGGCCCAGTGGATTTATTCACCTTAATGCACTTTAAGGTTGCAAACACCTCCTCTCTGGTAGTATGCACATGGTCTAAAACATCCACACTTGATCCCCTTATTTACTTAGCATCCATGATTATCTCCTCAGTAAACATGTAGGAGAAATATTCATTAAAAATCTTCCCCGTCTCCTGTGAATCCACACGGCCATGCTGATCTTTAAGGGGACCTATTCTCTCCCTAGCCACCCTCTTATTCTTAATATAGCTATAGAACTCTCGGGATTATCTTAAACCTTATCTGCCAGATCCATCTCATACCCTCTTTTAACTCTTCTGATTTCCTTCTTAAGTGTTGCTCCTACACTTTCTAGGGATTCACTTGAGCCCAAAAACTTAAACACAATGTATGTTTTATTCTTTTTCCTGACCAGAGCCTAAATATCCTTTGTCATTCAGTGAGCCCTAACCCTGCCAACTTTTCCCATCACCATAACAGGGACATACTGTCCCTGACTCTTGATATCACAATTTTAAAAGCCTCCATTTGCCAGTCATTCCTTTTCCTTCAAACAGACTCACCCAATCAACCTCTGCTTGATCCTGCCTAATGGTCCCAAAATTGGTCCTGCTCCAGTTCAGCACCTTAACCTGTGAATCAGACCTTTCTTTTTTCATGTCTATGTTAAAACTAACAGAGGTGTGGTCACTGGACCCAAAGTGCTCTCCAACTGACACTTCAGTCACTTGCCTGACTTCATATCCTAAGAGGGGATCCAATGGTGCACGCTCCCAAATAGCACCCTCTCCAAGCTGACTTCGGAAATTTTCTTGGAAACATTTGAATTCCACTCAGTCAGGGCCTTTTACACTCTGGGGGCACAGTCAATACAGGAAAATATTTAAAGTCTCCAAGCTATATTAATCTATTATTCCTACAGGTTGTATATCTACAACCTCTCCACACATCAGTTCCTCTAGTAATCACTGGCTATTTGTGAGTCTATAATACAATCCCAACAGAGTGGCCATCCCCTTCTTGTTTTTAAGTTCTAACCATAGGGCCTCATTTGATGACCCCTGTTAAGAATATCCATTCTAAGCTCTTTTGCTTGTCCTCCCTTCTTAAAAGGGCAACTCCCCCTCCTTGCTTACTTTACTTCTGCCATGCCTGTAGCTTCTGTATCCTGGAACATTGAGCTGCCAGTCCTCTCAGCCCTGTTTCTGCTATGGCTAAAATATCCCAGTACCCAGAGCCAATCCATGCTCTGAGCTCATCTACTTCACTGGTCAGGCCTCATGCACTGAAATAAATGCTCTTTAAACCAGAAATCTTATCCCTCCCTCTACTGTGACCCTGGCTATTCTGAATAGTAAACTTGCTCTCAATGCCTAGAGTATTTTACCCTGACTTCTCGATGATCACTCTCTTATTCAGAGTCCTACCCTCCTGCCAAAATTGTTTAAACCCTCCCAAGTAACATTAATGAATCTCCCCACAAGGATATTGGACCCTCTCAGGTTCAAGTGCACCCCGTCCCCCCTTGTGCAGGTCGCCTGTAACCCAGAAGAGAGCTCAATGGTTCAAGAACTGACAACCCCGGCCCCTGCACCAGCTCCTCAACCACACATTCATCTGGCCTGTATTTCTATTTCTATTCTCACTGGGACGTAACACTGGAGGTAATCTGGAGATTACTACCCTTGACATCCTGCTTTTTAACTTCTTACCTATCTCCCTGTACTCATTTCGCAGGACCCCATCCCGTTGTCTCCCTATGTCATTTGTACTGATGTGCACAATGACCTCTGGCTATTCACCATCCCCCAGAGAGGCTAGATTTTCTGGTGAGTGGCAATGACATTTAGATTGCCACTCTGAGATAGTAGGAACTGCCGATGCTGGAGTCTGAGATAACAAGGTGTAGAGCCGGATGAACAGAGCAGGCTGGGCAGCATTAGAGGCACAGGAAGGCTGACATTTTGGGTCTGGACCTTCTTCAAAAATGGGGGAGGGGGGGGTCTCTGAAATAAATAGAGAAGGGGGAGGCAATGATAGAAGGTGGATAGAAGAGCAGATAGGAGAGAAGATGGGCAGGTCAAGGAGGCAGGGATGGAGCCAGTACAGATGAGTGTAGGTAGGGAGTTGGGATAGGGGGTTGGTCAGTGAGGAGGGAGGGGCGGGTAGGTAGGAGGGAAGACAGACAGGTCAAGGAGGCGGGGGTGAAGCTAGTAGGTAGGAAGTGGGGGTGGGTGTTGGTCAATGAGGTGGGAGGAGTGGATAGGTGGGAGAAGAGATGGACAGGTCATGCAGGTGGGGACAAGAGGGACTGGTCTTGGGATGAGGTCGGGATGGGGAGATTTTGAAGCTTGTGAAGCCCACATTGAGATTATTAGTCTGCAGGGTTCCCAGGCGGAATATAAGGTGTTGATGCTCCTTCCTTCGGGTGGCATCGTTGAGAAGGCCCAGGGTGGACATGTCGCGAGTGCAGGATAAACTAGAAGAGTAAAACCATGCCTTCCCTTTTCAGAGGTCAGTTGCCATATGCTGTGATTTAAATAAGCAGCCACTTTGACAGCTCCTGTGAATGAGTAATACGTAAGGTAAGCGTGAGTTTAGGGTGCCTTGTTGAAAGATGCCAGAATGTCAGGTGGGTAAGATAATAGTTACGTGTAGACTAGCTATTTAATTGTTTAATTTACATAACTTCAACAAAACATTCCAAGTTCTCAAATTCATTCGAATTCGTTCAAAGGGTCCCCAGTGCAGGGCATTTGCCTCTCGAGCATCAGTTTGTCTAAGAGTATGCTACATTGGGAATTCTGCATTGTACTGGTGTGCAACTCCCATTCATGTTGCAAAAACAGCCAATGGAATGTAATGTTTTTATGAAATCTTTATATGTAATCAACATCAATTGGATTCTTCAACACTGTAATATCCATGCGCAGTTTCTAATGTTACGAGAGATACCTCAAGCATTGCCATGTGGTAAAACACCCTGCTGGAGGCAACCCTACATCATTTCCTGCTCAGCATATCACCTGCAACCATGTCTTGCACCTCTAACACAGAATCAACATTAAAACCCCCCTCCCCCCAGACCGCTTTAAGAGGCTTAGGTTGGTTTTAAATACAGTAGGTTTGTTTTAGGTGCCCCTAGGCTCACATGAGCTCCAAATCCCTGCTAAGATTTGTAAATGAGATAACAAGGTATAGAGCTGGATGAACACAGAAGAAGGGTCCAGACCCGAAACATCAGCCTTCCTGCTCCTCTGACGCTGCTTGGCCTGCTGTGTTCATCCAGCTCTACACCTTGTTATCTCAGATTCTCCAGCATCTGCAGTTCCTATTATTTCTAAGATTTGTAAATGCTCATCAGTGCACACAGCTGAATGCTGTTGTCATTGAAATGTGTAGGCCAGATGAAGTTTTCATTGGAACAAATAAGTTGATTGCACATTGTTTTCCCATTTGCTGTATTCAGCCTTGTTCAACATCTCCTCTGTATATTTGTAATAAAACACCAAACAGAATTAGCGAATGAACATATTTCAGAAGCTTTCACCTTGGAAGCTTTCCCGGGGAGAAAGCTGGAATATTATTTGAATCCTCTGAGGAGCACCACATTACAAAATCTTCAATGTTGTCTACATTTTTTCTGCCAGACTAAGCTGAATCTAATAAACAAATGCCATGCTATTCTATCTAAGCTAGTGTTATATGAGTATTAATTTGTTTGAATGCTATATAGTGTAAAAAGCTTTTCCAAAATATGTAAATATTAAAAATAGCTTGTGCGATGTAAAACAGACTGATTATATCCTCATCCATGGGAGAATTCTCTGAAATGCACAGAACGTTTGAATTTTACAATATTTGTAGAAGCAAAAATATGTCAATGTTTTCTTGCAATTTTATTTTTGGTAACTGAGGAAACAATTGTTATATTTTGTTTGGTTTCAAATAAAGAAAACAAAATTCTCTCAGTATTATAGGTATTTGTCTTCTGTTTACTTCATGTTCCCATGAGGCAAAGAAGTACTCTTTATAGATTATATTAGTCATTCCCAGAAATCTCTCATGCATTTGGGATCTCTGTAGTCAATCTGTTATATCAGCTAACAGAGAGCATGATCAACTCAATATTCGGGAGACAGCGTTGAGTCGATCAGGCAACACTGCATTGGGTCAAATTGAGATCATTTTCCAATTAAATCCGAGAGGTCACTCACTATATGTTCAGTTTTCTGGCGTGCAATTATTTCGTGTCGTACCAGAAGTCACTGGGCATTGAGCCAAGTAAGACATTTGCAGTGCAATAATAAACATTCTGTAGCAATGAGACAAATGATTATCCCAATTATTTGAACATTAATACCCTCAAAATACATAGAAAGGCCCTGTTATAGCTTGGCAGCCAGGTGTGAATGATTTGTTTTGTGAGTGTAATGATAAAGTAAAATCAGCATGTTTGACACCTATATTGAAAGCAGGTTTTGCAAATCTTGATTTTCCACAACCCAATATGCACAGTAGAGGTGCAAAACCAATTCTGATTATAAATGACAAAAGAATGGAAGACTGTGAGCAACTGATTAAAGCATCTGTAACTGAATTTCTGATCATCGACCTTTAATGATGGATAAAGTAACCAGCAAAAATTTTCTGCCTTTGTGAAACATTGAGCAGGGGAAGAGCTGAATTAATTTGCACTTGTCTAACGTGAAGTGGGCAAAACCTGGCAAAGGTCTAACCATTAACTGGGTGACTTGCTGTTGTTAACAGTGCCTCTGAGAATGGGTAGTGAGAAATAGTGAGCTAGTGCAGGATTTAAAACCTACTACCTTTTACAGTAGATAATAAAATGTGAGGCTGGATGAACACAGCAGGCCAAGCAGCATCTCAGGAGCACAAAAGCTGACGTTTCGGGCCTAGACCCTTCATCAGAGAGGGGGATGGGGGGAGGGAACTGGAATAAATAGGGAGAGAGGGGGAGGCGGACCGAAGATGGAGAGTAAAGAAGATAGGTGGAGAGGGTGTAGGTGGGGAGGTAACAGTAGTGTTACTTTACAAAATGCTTTCATTGAAAACAAATGTCTTAGGGTCTGATACAAGGTAGAGTGTCTCTGTTTTAGAGACTTTGCTTCAGAAGTCCTGTTGCAGGCTTTAGGCAGAGAAATGAGGAGCCATTTGGAATAACAAAATTCAGAGTCCCAAAGTTATGTATTCAAGACCATGTGGAATAAGGTGGTCAGGATGATCATTTCCAACTAAGTGGCAAGTGTTTTGATAAATGCTCATGATCTTAATTATTATAGATTGTAGATAATAGAATCCCTACAGTGTGGAAACAGGCCCTTTGGCCCAACAAGTCCACACTGACCCTCGGACACCCCACCCAGAGCCATCCCTCTATAACCCACCTAACCTAAGATCCCTGAACACTATGGGCAATTTAGCATGGCTAATTCACCTAACCTGCACAGCTTTGGACTGTGTGAGAAAACCAAAGCACCCGGAGGAAACCCACACAGACTTGGGGAGAATGTGCAAACTCCACTCGGGCAGTCACCCAAGGGTGGAATCGAACCCGCGTTGCTGGTGCTGTGAGGCAGCAGTGCTAAACACTGAAGCCACCATGATGTGAGCCACCATGCCACCCATGATCTAACTAGATCTCACAAATCCGAGACAAACCATGTTATAATGCATTCTCTTAAATGTAGCTACCAGTATAAAGAACCTGTGTGGAAATACTTAAATCATTTTCCCATTGGTTGTCAGGAAATGGTGTTTTATGCCTCTATGATACATATGATGAGATTTGTTTTACAGTTTTAGAGCCTTATGTCCAATTAAAAGGTCACACAAAATCTTCTTGCTTGGAGCATGCATTGGTCATCACATCCAATATGAACTATCTGCTGACACTTAGACTTTACTCAACATCTTGGCAGTCTTCTGCATTTTATTTCGATCATGGGCAAATTCCCTTTGGGATGCCTTTAATCTCATCACCTCTATTGGGGCCTGTTAAGGAAATGTCACACAGAATGCAGTAAGCCATAATATTCTTTTGGATCATCAATTTTACATTATGATGTACAGATCTCTTCACATGTCTTAAATGTACCTTCATCATTCCAAAGTTGTGCTTCATGATGACTGCCAATTGTGTAGTCAGAGATATGATTTGAGGATCAGGCTGGTCAGCTACATTGACAGAAAACCCAGGACCTGTGACCCAGCATTTCCAAAGGAGACAATCATACGCATTCACCAGTGGTTTGCCAGTAATGATTGGGGTGTGACAACTTTTGTCTGTGTTACACAGAAGCAAAGGAATAAAGGACAAAGGAGCAGAAGTAGGCCATGTGGACCTACAAGGCTGCTTGGCCATTTAATAAGATCATGACTGATCTAGTTGTGATCTCAATTCCACTTTGCTGTCTGACCCCCATAATCTTTTGTCTCATCCATCATAAAAGTATCTAAATAAAAACCGAAAGAACTGTGGATGCCATAAATCAGGAACAAAAACTAAGTTGCTGGAAAAGCTCAGCAGGTCTGGCAGCATCTGTAGAGGAGAAAATAGAGTTAACATTTCAGGTCCGGTGACCCTTCCTCAGAACTGTTCTGAGGAACGGTCATTGGGCCTGAAACGTTAACTCTGTTTTCTCCATCACAGATACTGCCAGAGCTGCTGAGCTGTTCCAGCAACTTGGTTTTTGTTCATAAAAGTATCTAACTCTGCTTTGAATAAATTCAATAACCCAGTTTATATTGCTTTCTGGGGAAGCGAATGCCACAGAGTAACGATGTCATATCCTTCTTAAAAGTAAGATTTCTTATTTGTTGTCTGTAGCTTCTGGTTTTAGTCTCTCTGACAAGGGGAAATTTTATTTTAGAACTCATTCTATCAAGCCGCCTCAGGATCTTATACATTTCAACAAGATTGTCTCTCATTCTTCTAAGCCATAATGGGTAAAGACCTGAGTTGTTCAATATTTCTTCATAAATTAAGGCCTTCATTCCAGGAATGAGTTGAGTAAATCTGCCTGAACTTTTTACAAAATAATTATCTCCTTTCTTGAACAAGGAGACAAAAACTGTACACAGTACTCTCGTCAAGGCCCTGTTCAGTTGTAGTGAAATTTTCCTGCTCTTATTTTCCATTCTGGTGGCAATAAATTGCATGTTCCATCTGCCTTTCTATACAGCTGTTGTACCTGTAAAATAATTTCCAATTATTTGTACCAGTGTCCTGAAATTGGACCATGGTCAGCGAGGCAGGTCAATTGATACCAGTTTGCAGCAAGTTTGCAGTTGAATGGTACAGAGAATTAGTTCAGGGCTTGGGTTGTGATCAGTTGTAGCTGTCCTGCCAAGTTGGCCTAAGAGGTGAGACACCATCAGCTCTGGACGTTTAGTCAATAGTTGTTCTGGAGCTTATTAGGAGCAGCCCATGGAGTCCTGGGAAAGTGAGCAACACAAGTGTGGGAATGGACTCCATTATACTGCGTCACTGAGGAAATAGTAACAATGTAAAGAGGTAATTGTAGCCAGAAGTCTAGAATCTCACAGTGAGTAGGGTTTCTGAACAATGGTGTTTGGAGAGGGTGTTTGGCCAACAAGAGTATGGAACTTTCCAAAGTCATGGGCTCAGGGGATAAAACTGGAACATTAATAATCATATAAAGAGGCTCAATGGAAACAAGAAGGGGTTGAGGGCTCATAAGAGGTGAACATTAGCTACAGGACAGAGATCTATGCATCATTGAAACAAAGGTGGAAACTTATCTTAAGTCAAGGGCACAGTAACTACACAAAATGGCTGACACGACATACAGAGTGTGAGGAGTAAGTTTTTTTTATTTATTGCAAAAATATGCTCTATTCATAGAAATAAATCTTTATGTACGTACACAGTTAATGTAGCCGTTACTTACAGAGGATTAAAAAAAAAGTTGGCTTTCGTCTTTCTCTATATTGACAATTAACTTCCTGGCATTTAGCTGAGGCATTAGCATGGTCTGGCTATTGAATGGACCCCCTGTTTTGCTTTGGCAGAAGGATCTGACACAGTGGATTTTCCCCGCTGCACCTTGACAGCAGCTTCCCCACACTTCATTGCACCCCCAGCACATAGTCCTGCACCTTGGAATGTGCCAGTCTGCAATACTTGCTTGGGGTCAAATCTTTCAACTGGAACACCGACAAGTTTCTGGCAGACCAAAGCACGTCTTTCACCGCATTGATGGTCCTGCAGGCACGGGTGATGTTGGTCTTGGTATGCATTCTGGGAAACAGACTGGAGAGAACAGAGTCCCGCATCATGGAGTGATTCAGGACAGACCTCTTCAAAACCACTGCATTTTCCTCCCGGACGTCCTTTGCATAGGCGCATTCCAGAAGGAGGTGTGTGACAGTCTCGTCCCCATGGCAGCCACTTCAAGGGCAGCGTGCGTTGGCACAGGGAGTGCAGGCATTCAAAAAGGATCTCACAGGCAGAGCCCTTCTCACTACCAGCCAAGCAATGTCCTGGTGCTTGTTGAAAAACTCTGGTGATGAGGCATTCTGCCAAATGGCTTTGGCAGTCTGTACAGGGAACCACTCAGCAAGATCCACCCTCTCCTTTCCCTGACAGGTCTTAAGGATATTACATGTTGACCACTGCCTGATGGACTTGTGGTCAAAGGTGCTTTTCTTCACAAATTTCTCCACGAAGGACAGGTGGTACGAGACAGTCCAACTACTTGGAGCATTCCGTGGCAACGAGGCCAGGCCTATCACTTACAACACAAGGGACAGGTAGAACCTCAGTAAGTAGTGACACTTGGTGTTTGGCACTGAGGATCTTTGCACAGCTTGATGCAGTCACACCCAAAGGTAGCCATCAGGGTAAGGGTAGCATTAGGAATGATTTTCTCCCCTTTGTCCAGTTCTTTATACATAATGTCCTTTCAAACTCAGTCCACATTTGATATCAGCGTGATATCAAATCACGCCGAGGTGATGGCCGAGGTGACTGCAGTGGCACATGTTCGGGGAGTAGGCTAGATGTACAACAACACTGAGAATATCTCACGCCCAATGACTACGTTTTTACCTGCAATGGAGAGGGATCCATGCTTCCATCTGCCGAGTTTCTGTATCACTTTGGTGACATGCTCCTCCTAAGTTTTGATGCAAGCCCCAACTCCTCCGTACCAAATACCCAGCAGCTTCACCTGACAGTGAAGAACATGACCTCACTCTTGCCCCTGTTAACCTTGGCACCCGAGGCCAGTAAAAACTGGTTTCAGATCCTCAAAAGTCTGCTCATTAACTGCGGATCCAAGCAGAAAATGGTGACGTCATCCACGTACATGGAGGTTTTGATCTGCAGGCCCCTGTTGCCTGGAATAGTCGTCCCTCTCAGGCTCATGCCCTTCCTGATGGACTCGGCAAAGGGCTCTATACAACACACAAACAAGGCAGGAGAGAGTGGGCAATACCTGACTCCAGATCTGATTGGGAAGATTTTCGATTTCTACTCATTGATTGAGACCATGCTAACAATGTTGGTGTAGAGCAGTCAGATCCACTCACCGGGGATATGACCGTCTATGTGCAGGACAGATGGGTGGATGCCTGCCTCATCAGCCTGGACCAGGAGAAGGCCTTTGATAGGATATCACACATGCACATGAGAGATGTTCTCTCCAAATTGACCTTTGGGGAGGGAATCTGCAATTGGATCTGATTGCTCTACACCAGAAGGTGAGGAGTCAGTTGTTGTTATTTTCTTCAGGGGCAGAGTAAAACACTGGAATCTGAGGATATGCTGGAGACGAGTGCTAGATCCTGCCTCCACTGATTCATTAATACCACCCATCTGGACGCTATCTGCATTTCATCAGCAGAGCATTTATTTGTCTAAGAATGCATATTAAAATTTATGGCCTCAAACAATTAAGATCATTACATTGTGCTCACTAATTACATCCTTCTCATGTAAGCTAAGCAAATGTAATCAGAACAAGGCATCTAAAAGCAAAACCTGAAACTTCCTTTTTAAAACACTTTCCACAACTAGCTCTCGAAAACAACACTTTGCAGCTGTCAGATTCACACACTTAATTGTAAATATTCAAGGTCATGGTTTGTGGAAAAGGGAGTTTTTGGCAGTGCAAGCTGGTGGTGGGGCATTAGCCTGTGGGGTTAACTACTGTGTTTGTGCAACATACATTTGAATAATATTACATAGTCCAGAGCTCCTTCTGCAGGCCTGACTGCGACCTTCTTGTGGAGTCTCCACGTGAGACTGTGTGAGGGCATGACAGGAGCCTACAAAGTGATGGACGTGAGGGCTCAAGAGTTCTTCAATGAAATTGTGTTATCTTTCATAGATTCCCCAATGATTATTTTGTCATGATCTCACATGGCCATATTGCGCAAACTCAAGACATTCTAGCATCCCAGTTCAGTCCCACAAATCATTCCCTGGTAATTAAAAACTGCGTATGCGGTTGGGTGTGTGTTGCCCCTTTAAGGGAATGGTTCAGGTGACCTGGAGGCGGGACCTAGAGGAGCATTCCAGGAGTGACCTTGAAGTTGACAGCATGCCCAATAAAGTATTTCCTATTCAAGTTTACCCTTCATTTACCTTATGTTGTATTTATGATTCAAGTGGACCATAAACACAACAACTCTTCTATTGATGACCAAACAGTCAATACCTGCTTCCTCTACAGCAGTGAGACTGCACTCATAAAATATCCTAACATTGTTAACTTTAAAAAAAATGCATATGTGGATCCTAGGAAATCGAGGCCACCCTCATCAGCCTAAATCATGATGTATTGTAGACAGCAGCTGAAAATAAAGTTAAAGCCCACACAGACACGAGGGTTGCTACCACCCTAATATATGAGCCACTTAGAAGCAGGCCTTCAAACATTGGAACAGGTATTTGTAGAGTTCTTGATTCTTCAGCTTTTTCTTGTCGCTGACAATGTTGTATGGGCAGACAACTTCAAAACATGAAATCTCACAATATGGCTCATCGTGTTACATGAGCTGTCAAATTAAATTTGTTACCATGTTGTACAGGGAGGCCAGCTTACACTATTGTATGACATGCTGCTCATGATGAAGATGCTGCAGTCAGAGAGGTTTTCTTTAAGGTTTAAACAGATCAGCTCCAGACTTGATTGAACAGGTGCTTGTTGGTCATGTTGAACAATTTAAGAGCTGTATATGAAAACAAATTGAGTATTGTATTCCTTGAAGAGCTCAGGTGGTGAACCCATGACTGTAGAGGATCTCCAAATTGGCATCCTTAGGTTGCTGGTTCACTTCCAAACCAAAAGAACTGATTACCTCTTTTGGGTCTGCTCCTGGCCAAATGGCTATCGATAAGTTTAGGCAGTAGCCATGGAGAGGACACAATACCCGACTGCCTGCCCCTCTTTCACAGTTACATCCATGCCTGGAAATTCTTTGAGGGAGCATGCATTGTCCACTGGCATTCTAGAGCATTTCCACTCAAGTGGGTAATTATGGTGCCAGGCTACATTCTTACTTCTCAAGTTTTCCACAACGTTTCCCTATTTCTTCCTGTCAAAGTGCATATTTTCCCATCTATTCTTCCTGTCAAAGTGCATATCTTCCCATTTTCCCATACTACATTCATGACCATGTTCTCTTAAACTGTCTATATCCCTCTTTAGAGTCTTTACATCAACCTTACAAGTTGCTGTCCCATCCTTTATTGTGTCATTCCACAAATCTGACTATAGGACATTCACTTTCCACTTCTAAGTAATTAATAAATCTTGTCAACAATTGTAACACTGATTTCTGTGGCACACCACAACCTACATGTTGCCATTCTGAAAAATGCCCTTCTTATTCCAACTCTGAGTCTTCTATTAGCTAGCTAACCTTCCATTCGAGCTAGTGTAGTCACCCAACACTATGGGTCTTATTACGTAACCTAATGTGTGATACCTCATCGAGCATTCTGAAAATCTAAAAATATTATGTCCACTACTTCCTCTTCATCTACCCTGCTTGTTGCCTTCTCAAAGAATTCTAGTAAATGTATCGGACAGAGTTTCTCCTTCCTGTACTGACTCTGCTTGACCATGTGATTGTAATTCTAAATGTTCTGCTATTTCAACCTTTCCAAGCGACTCTCACATTTTCACAGCAATGGACATGAAACCCTTGGTTTGTTTCCTTTTCTAAATAAAGGTGTTTCATTGACAATTTTCCAATCCTCTTGAAATTTCCAGAATCAAAGGTGCCTTGGAAGATTACTACCAGTGTATCTACTCACTATAGTTGGTCAGGTGGCGTTGTCACATGCCACATGTCAATGTCTTTGAATGAGGTGTACATGCAGCTGGTGACCACGGATTGTGTCCTAGGCTGTGAACAGATCAGAGGTAACATGGAGCACGTGGCAAGGTGAATCCACCAGGTCCACACTCTGGTTTCCATCTTGGGTTTTCTCACATTTGAACCTGTTTGGCACATTTGGCATGGATTAGGAACATTAATGAGATGATTTGGTCCATTATCAAGGCACTGAACAAGCTTTGCTTTACACCAGTTGGCAACACACCTTGAATCTTGTAAAAAGCATAACAAAGGGAGGGCCTCTCTTGTGGTCCAGTTATGGTGTCCTTATCTCTGGACTGGGAAACCCAGGCTCCACCTATTCCAGAGGCGTGTAATAACATCCCTGAATAGTTTGATTGGAAAAATAGTTAATAATAAAAAAAAAGTAAGAGAGATATGACCAGGACTTCAAGATGGACTTTTCTGGATTCCCCAACCAATTCTGCCAGGTCTTACCATAACCCACATCACTCAGAGCCTGATTAGACTCCATGAATTATGTTGATTTCCAGTTGAAATAGGGACCAGTGTGTCTTTACCTGTTCAAATAATAAACTTAGTAAATCAGAATTGGACAATTTCTAGTGTACTTTAGAAATAGTGGGGCATATTTTCATCTTTATGACCTAAATGTAAAGCCTCAGCTGGATGGAGTTTAAAATACATTGTCTGATCAGGGAAAGATTACAGATTGTTTGAAATTAAAGAGATAGGGAATCCTAAGATTATGCAGTAGGCAGGATTGACAACAATCTCTCATAATACTAACAATGCATAAATCATTACAGTGGAATAAGCAACAAGGAAGTACTACTACCCTAACAATGTTTGGACTTTTTATACTTTAGCTATTCATTTAGGTTCAATATACCTCATTATTGTCCTACTTAAGATTATAAAGATCAAGAACAGTAAAGAAAATAGGCAATAACATGCTGGTGATACTCATCAGTTTAGGTTCAAAAGTATGATTCAAGATTGAATTCTAAAGGGAAGGACTATTAATTCCTGAAGGAAAAAGAAATTATCATGCTATTGTGTCAGATCCACATGCAGAGTGTGCCTACAGCTATTCAGTGGCGAATTTTGTTACCAAGCAACAAAGTCCTGTGAAAGCAAATTTTGCAAAGCAATTTGACCATGGAATTGTTAATTATTAGGTAGCCTGTGAAGAATATCAAGCAAATAATGAAAAACATTTACTTGAAGATGGGGCTGATGGTGGGCGGATGGCACATTCTTTTACTTTAATCTATTGTTCTTTTGTAAGGTAGTCTTCCTGAGATCTTAACTTTTTCTGTAGCAGAATTTGCTGGACACATTTTTCTGCATTTCAGGTGTGTTTTTTTTAACAGTTATTAAGCAACTTTCTATGTAGCACTCTGTGAAGGAAGTATGTGGAAGACATTCAAAGTTTTGTACAGCCTTTAACCCATTCATCAGCTAATTTCAAAGCTCCATTGAATAATATGAATGTTCCTTGAACAATTTTCAACGAGCAACACAATATCAACAATAGATGAAAATGAAAAAAAGATCAAAATGTGCTATTACAAATTATTTCTGTTTAAAAATGAGGAAACTTTGCATTAGTGAAGAAAAAATTCATACAATGAACTATTTACGTTGATACATTTGATGGAAACTATTTTTTCAACTCCTTTTCAGATTGTCTTGCTTATTGAACATTGTTCAAGGATACAACTGTGAAATAGTGAAGGAAAATTGGATGTTCCTTCACTGTTTAAGTATTCCCAAACTCAAATTTCCTCATTGTAAGTTCATGATCTCAGCTGGGCTGTCACGGTGTGTCAGAAGTTGAGATAAAATATTTTCCCATACCTAAGAGATAGTGAGGAACAGATGGCAAGTTGAATTAGATTGGGCTCACAATATTGACCTGTATTCTGTGTGGGTGTGAATCCACACTAGGAGCCCAAGTATTGCAGATTTATCAAGATTGTTGAACAAAGGTAAATAGTAGAATGCTATTGAAATGACATTAAGTTAAAATCTAATGATGAGTTTGTACTAATTAATAATTTAGTAAGATTAGTCCTCAGTGTGTTGTATAGGAAAGTTCTGTTAGGGAAATAATGATGGCTGTTTTGCTGGAATTTGCTTGATTATTTCCATCAATTTCAGAATGCTTCATCTGATTATAGCCTTGTGCCCAGATAGTCCAGCTTGACAATTACTGCCTTTCTGAGTATAATTGTGTGTGACAGAGGGTGACCACATAAAGTCTCCTCTTGTGTAATTGCTTGTGATGCTCAATGTTGTACATGTAACTAAATCCTCAAAAGACTGTATGATAGATTATATTAAAGTTAGAAAGCTGGCATGAGGTAAGCAAAGCCTGGCATATAAGCCAACTGTTTTATGTTTTAATCTGGTATCTCATGTTTCAGCTTGTTAAACGTTCCACAAGAAATATCAGTTCCTTTATTCACTGGAATTGAAAATGTTCAGATTACAAAATTAGATCAGTTGGATGGCAAGATTAGAGCCACACTGGTTTGAAAATGAAAATGGAGTACATTAGGACAAATAGCATTAGTTAGATGTTTTCAGAGTCACTGCTAGAAATGCATGAACTTGAGATGTGAAAGTTTTCGAATGAAGTGACAATTTCTGCTAATCACATGTACTTGCAGATACACTTGGTTTATTTTTTTTAAAGAACCTGTACATAAGAAATAGGCTGCCAAAGTGCAGCTTCTTTGGTCTCAAACAAATTTTCAGGGCACAACCTGCTGTTCTAACTATGTGAAGATTTATTCATTTCAAGAATGATGGCAGCCATTTATTTGAGATGAGATTATACTTCCGATGTGAATGTATAATACTGTTATTGTGGAGAAGAATATATACCTTTGGTAATAAAGTGTCAAATTGAATGCAAGCGATGATGAAGTTAACTTTATTTTGACGATTAGAGTTCCTCACATTCACAATTTTATTCTCATAGACTACCTTATTATGTGATGTGAACAAATATGTTGTGTGTGGGTCAGATGTAATGCCTAACTATTTCTTTTTTATGACCTGTACTTTCTCCACATCTATTTCATTATAAAGCTTCTTTTGTTTTCCATATCTGTAATGTTGCCTTCCTAATGCCATCTTCTTCAACTGCCAAGGAGTGTCATTTGTGTCTTTATTAACTTGAGATGAAATTCACTCATGCATTGACCGGCTCTGACTTGTATCTTTCATATTCAAAACACTGTTGTTCTAATTTTACTCCACCCAAAGGCTGGCATTTGTAATAGTTTCAACTGATTGAATTATGTGTACCTTTAGAAATCAATTAAGATAATATCTTTATCTTCAAATGAGTGTACTTACTCTCCAAACTTCAGTGACCTCCTGAAGTCCTTGAGTCCTGCCTTCATCCTTCTGTGGTTCACTCCTTACTTCACTAAAGCAAATACTACCCTTAGCAACCACAAGCCTATCCTCTCTAAGTCCTTCTTGAAATTTAGGCTTGGAGCCTCTGAGCAAGTCAAAAGAGCTTATTTTCAACACTCATCAAAATAAAGATACACACTTACCATTACAGGAGATCTCTGTGTGACCATTAGTAACAAGAACCACCTCAGCTGAAGAAGTCTAGTCCAGGTAAGAAATTTGTGCAGCTGGCAGTGTAGTGGATCGACACTGAAAACATTTCTATTGCATAGCATGATAAAATCCTTACAGAGTGGAAGCAGGGCATTCGGCCCATCGTACCCACACTGACCTTCTGAAAAGCATCCCACCCGAACCCACCCCCTTACCTGTCCCTGTAACCCTGCATTTCCCATGGCTAACCCACCCAGCCTGCATGTTCCTTGACAGTATGGACAATTTAGCATGACTAATCCATTTCACCTGTGCAGCTTTGGACTGTGGAAGGAAACCAGAGCACCTGGAAGAAACTCACACAGACACAGGGAGAATGTTATTGAGTGCTTAGGATAGGTCAGGTGGGGAGTAGGGGGCATGGTGTAGCTGAAAGAATTAGGTCAGGTTGGACTCTGAAGAAGGGTTCAGGTGATGCCGTGTTCCAAGCAGTGCAGTGGGGTGGGGTGGCGGGCTGTGTCAGATCAGATCCAGACGGGGCTTTGCAGAGAATTGTCAAGTATCTGTGGGTGAGTGGTGAGATCGGGAACTTCCTACAATATGGAAAAACTGGGGCAAATAACATAGATGCATCTAAAGGAAAATGAGATAAACATGAGACAAAAACAGAAAGATCTGTTGCTGGTGGCAGATAACGAAGGATGGGAAGAGAACATAAACACTAATGTGGGTCTTTTTGAGTTGAATGGCTATTTTTGCGTGTAAGCAGTAAGTACCTCCAGTCAGTTAAGTCTACCTGAGAACACTTAGTTTGTGGTTTCAAGTCCCAAAAACCATGTTTCACATCAATCTTTTGAAAAAGTGTTTGCAGTGTAGAATCATTACTATCTCCAGTACAAGAAAATGAAGCACTTTGACAGCAGAAAAGGGCAATAAAGGCTCAGAATTATTGTTGATAATAACAGTAGATGAAGGCACAATATGTTTGAACAATATTTCTCTGTTGCCAGTTTTATTAGGGGATAGAAACCTTTGTTAAATAAATATGTTTAATGCATGTATTGAGATAATCTGTTATTGTCAGCAATAATAATTTCTGGTCACTTTTATAGCAAAGAATGTTTAGAATGCACGGCTAATTGATCAGCATCTAAAATATGTTCATACGGACCCTGACAGAGTACACTGCTGAATTCTAACTACAATGAGAAAGATCCCTACCTCTATGTGGAGACGGTTGACCTTGAACATTGCTGATAGACCCAGCAAGGCCAGGGGACTGACAAACAAGTTTTAGCTCTATTTCCTATCTGGCAGTTGGTTAAAGGGATGCCCTGACTAATTGACGGATGGGTGGATGGACCACCAGCAGAAAGAGTCTTATGTTGAGGATAAGTCGAAGCATAGATATAGGAGTAGACACAGGTCACTCAACATTCAAGTCTGCTCTGCCATACATTGCGATCATGGCTGGCCTGTTTCAACAGCATATTCCTGCACTAATCCTGTGTCCCCTGATGTTTGTAATGTTTTTAATCTATCAATCTCAGCCCTGAACAAACTCAATGACTGAGCTGCCACGAGGCAGAGAGATCCTGTTCCAGTTTTAATAATAGTTTCCCTATGACAGATTTTAGGCTCACAAGCCTGTGGTAGTCTGCTTTTGCTTTTGTCTCCTCCCTTTCTTGAATTTCAAAGTTACATTTGCTACTTATCAATCTGATGGGACTTTTCCAAAAACTACAGAAGACTAGACAGTCAAGTGAATGGGCAAACTTGGCAGATAAATACGATTTGGGAAAATGTGAGATTATGCACTTTGGCAAAAAAAAATAGAGGAGCTGAATGTTACTTCAGACTGCAAAATGCTACAATGCAGAGATTTGTGAGTCTTGAAGCATAAATTGCAAACAAGCTACCATCCAAGTTCAAGGTTAATAGAGAAGGCAAATTGAATGTTGGCCTTTATGAACTATAAAAATAGGGAAGTCTTGCTAATATATATGAGGCACTAGTCAGACCACGGGTGGAATATGATGAGCAGTTTTTGGGCTCCTGATCTAAGGAAAAATATACTGGCATTTGAGGCAAACCAGATAAGGTCCATTAGGCTGATCCTGGATATGGAAGGATAGTCTCATGAGTAGAGGTTGAGTAGTTTGGGCCTGCACTCATTAGAGTTGAGAAGAATGAGAAGCAACTTCATTGAAGCATACAAGATTCCTCAAAGACTTGACAGGTTTGATGTGAAAAATTTGTTTCCTCCTAGGAGAGCCAAAATCATAGAGTATAACCTCAGAATAAAGGGTCTCATCTTAAGACAGAGATGAAGAGGAATTTCTTCCTTAGAGGGTAGTGAGTCTGTGGAATTCTTTACAGCAGAGAGCTGTTGAAGTTGGATTGTTAAGTCCTTTCAAGGCTGAGATAGACAGTTTTTAAACAGTAAGGAATCAAGGGTTAGAGTTAAAAGACAGAAAAGTGGAGTTGAAGATTATTCGATCAGCCATGATGTATTGAATTGCACAGCAGATTCAGTGGGCTGAATGGCCTACTTCTGCTCCTACATCCTATGGTCATATGCTCTTATCAGAGGGCTTGATGAGGTTGGCTACTTCACATTCACCTAAATTCTTAGTCAATAATTTGTTAAAAGTTTCCAGCAAATCCTTTGAAAAGCATTGATTTGACTGCAATCGGTATGCAATCGGTAATGCCCATCATGGAAAAATGGCCTGAAAAAGGCACCAGGTCCTTAATTTGGATATGAAATGAGGCTAATATTGGTGTGGTAGCCTGCCAATGTATGGACTGTCCTAATCAATATTGCATTTGGCACAACTTGGTATGGCTTGATGGTTCGATTGTACAGGGAAACTTACAATTCCAGCTTCTTCACCTGTTACAATTTCCAGTCTTTTGTCTTCAACATGTTGTTGATGCAAGCAAGAGGGTTTAGAGGAAGGCTCAGTGAAGAATGATAATGATCATTCTGAGACTTTAAGCTCAAAGATATCAGGAGATGTTCACTGAATTAAAGTTTTCACATAAAATAAATGAATGGATTCTTCTCTTCATGTTGGAAAACACAAAAAAAATGCAGATGTTTATGAGTTATTTAACTTGAGTGATCATTTTGACCAAAAGGACGTCACAAATTTAGAAGCCTTGGTAGAAATAGTAGATGTAACTGTTCTGAATATCAACCGTTACTAGTACTTCTGCCAAACTGTTTGAAAGGAACCTGATGAGCATCTGATTAAGAATAGAATTGAAATTTATGCTGGTTAGGATAGACTAAAATAATCAAAATTCACAGGACACAATAGCTTCTAAGCTCCAGTGACTATTGGGTTGGCATCTCTTTAAGTATCCAGACAAGTTTTAATACAGCCAGCTTTAAGATTGGATTGAGACACTGCTGATTTTCTTTGTTATGCATGAGACTAATATCTCCAGAGATGTTAGTTTAGATCAATTTGATCTCTTGAACTGATGCTGCAGCACTCTCCTAATTGGTACACTTTGTTGCCTGTTCCTAATTCAATGGATCAAGGTCCTCCTTATCAACACACATCATTCTTTAATGGACTTCCAATAATTTTCTGCATTAAGCCATCACAGATTACTAAGGCCTTTTTCCTTTTTATGCATACATATTTTTTTCTTTTTTCTTTTATATGATTTGGCTATTGCTGGTAAGATAAGATATATTCCCCATTCTTAATTGCTCTTGAGAAGATGGTAGTGAACAGCACCTTCTTGAACAGGTGCAGTGCTTGTGATATAGCTGCGCCCACAATGCTATTGGGGAATGTGTTTCAGGCTTTTGTCCCATTAGCAGTAAGGTAGCCCATGAGCCACATTTTCCCCTAGGGCTTTACCGATTACCCTATTCATAATCTGCATTTCTGTACTACCTGCAAATTGCACAAACTGTTTCAAAATCATTGCTATCACCACATTTTTAAAATTGGCATTGACATTTCTGCCCTGACAATTGAACATCACATCTCTAATCTCCTTTTCCCTTTATGTTCCTTCATTCCATATAAAATCCAAGCTCAGCTTACCAAAAGTATTTGTTTGAATTTCTTAAATCAGGAGTTTAAATCATTACTACAATATTGAACTGGATGTAGCTAAAAATATCAGCAACATGTCATTTCTGTGGGAGTGACCATGGTGCATTGTTTGTCCGTGACCTCGTTGATCCCTCTTGGAAGTAAGGGCTACCCTCCATGTGAAAACCTGGTTGTTCATGTGAATCAGGATACTTTGCAGTGCTGTTAAAACTAAGGCTTATTTATGGTCAGAATAATGGTAGAACACATCTTTGAAATGTTAAAAGCACGATCCCCCTGGAATTGGCTGATGGATCCCTTCCTTTGTTCCAGATCTCATATAAAGCACAGTTAAAGTTTGCCATGAGGTGCACAACTAAAGGAAGAAATGCAACTGCAAAAGGCAGAAGCCTGTCAATAATTATGCAAATGGCTCACCCTAGAAAATCTGACAGGGTCAGTAGTGGTAAAAATAGATGGTTTGAAATGCAGAATATTCTCCAATAAAAACACAGCCATTGAGAAATTGCGACCCTGCTTCCAGTTGCTTTAAAAAAAATGTGATACACAGAATCACAGAAGTGTTCCAGTACAGAAGGAGATTATTATGTCTTCATTACTTTGGTGTCCACGCCAGCTCTTCAACTGAGCACCAGTGCCTTGTGCCCAATTTCCTGCTTTTTCCCCATACTCTTGCATATAGCACTATGCAAAATAACCATTCAATGCCTTCTTGAATGATCCAGTCTCTACTGCACTTGCAGGCAGGCAGTGTGTTCTATAGACCAACTGAGTGAGACATCAGTAACATACTGAAATATTCCATATGAGAGTACATTCAAAGTCTTAAACATTCACTTCCTCTAAAACCAAAGCACAGTGGCAGACGTATGTGCCATAAACAAGGTACATTGCAACAATCTGTCAAATTTCCTTTGTCAATGCTTTCAAAACCCATCGTCTCTACTACCTGGAAGGACAAGGAGAGCAGATGCTACAACATTGAACTGGATATAACTAAAAGTATAAGGAACATGTAGTTTCTGTGTGAATGGCCATGATGCATTGTCTGTCCTTGAACTCATTGATCTCTCTAGGAGGTAAGAATTACCCTTGATCTGTAAATTTGGTTGTTTGTGCGAATCAGGATACTTTGCAGCGCTGTCGACAACAAACTGAAAAATCTCCAAGTTACACACCATCCTGACTTTGTACCATCCTGCTGTAGTTTCTTTTTCTTCCAGAGTCAAAATCCTACAATACACATTCAGAGGTGTGAAATGAATTACAGGGCCACAGAATTATTAGAGAATAGGAGGAGGCAATGCAATCCATTAAAGACACAGTCCCTCTGAGTATTTTGTCTTAGTTCCAAACTTCTGCTTTGTTCCCAAAACCTTGCATGTTCTAGAAGTCACTGCTGGGCACAAATCTTGGAGAGCTGTGCAGTGAGATAAATAACCAAAGGGAATGTAGGCAAGTAGCATTGAAAGGCTGCTGCAAGGAAACATTGCATATAGGGACAAGCACTCAGCTGGTGGATGGAACCAAGCTGCATCTCAGGATTGCTTACGTTGCTCACTCACTTAGCACCAACCTGCAAGGTTGCAGTATCCATGCCAATTAACAAAGTCACTTCACTAAGCAGCTAACTTTATTGGTCAGCAGTCCTCCGTCAGAGGGGTTTATATCATGCAATGTAACAGTATGCTACATCAATCTCACACATACACTTCATACCAGCAGCTTACCTGGCAATTGACTGTATGTACAAGAAGCAGGCAGCCATAAACTTAAATCCTTAGGGAAGTAATCTTCACTGAAGTATTTGAAGGGAACCCATCAGCGAGGTGATCCCAGCACAGTGAGTCAAGGGCTGGCTCCCAAGGCAGTCCAGAGGTTTGGCTACAATCAAGAGTCTAGTAAGGATATTATGAGTCAGGGTGTGTGTGCCTCTGCACTATGGGGAGATGGTAACATGTGAGTGGCTCCATAATGGTATGTCTGAGGGTCAGGGCTAACATGGTCAGGAAAATGTTCAGGTATCAGGCATTTGGGAACTCCTTGTCTGGAGCTGTCCTGTTAGATTGCTCAAGAGGATGGGCCACAGTCAGCCCATTGTAACCCTGCAGAGCAACAAAGAGGTACGGAGTGGAGGGGAGGAATGGGACAGGACAGGGGTGTGGGGGGTGTGTTACCACAGGTAGATAATTCTGGAAGCTATCTGTGAGGATTGGGGCTGCAACTGGGGAGAAGGGAGGTGACAATTGTGAATATTTGCAAAGCGGGGATATGGTGATGTGAGGACAGGAACAGGGTGTCATGCCGGTGGGATGTTCATCCACGTTGAAGACAACAATAATGAGACAGGGTGTGGCGTTACCTAAAATGATTACCTCATTGGTAGTCAGGTACAGGCTCATGTGGACAGGTTGTATGGGGTCTTGGGGACAGTTCATGGAACGGCCTATCTCGAAAGGGATATGGATGTTCAGGGCTACATCTGATACATAGAGTTACTGGCTGAATAGTGTTCAACATTACCTTCCATTAATGCTGGAAAAGGAAACTATGCATTGATTCAACTAGCACAGTGTCTGTACAGGAAGACCCTAAGTCACATGCCCTGTTTGAAACTGCGTAGTTATTCCAATAATATTATTCCGCTGTTAGATCAAGTTATTGTTTGGTTGGACTGTGATCACAGGACTTCCAATTGGCTTTCACTGGAGAAACAAATTTCCTTGATGGGAAGGAATTAGTTTAAGAAGATCTGGTTAGCTGAACCAAATTTATTTCCACGATTCATCAATCGGAAAGCATCAGACATTGAAGAAGTTCGAAAAGAGCAGAAAGTGGATCTCAAAATCAAAGGATTATTACAATACAGGGAGAGGTGATTTGGCGCAGTGTCTGCACTGGTTTGCTGAATGAGAGATTGAAGACAGAAAAAAACAATAAAATAAGGCATCATGAGTAAAGCTAAAAAACAATGCACAGCCAATATTTTGTAAGGTTATATTGATGTCTTATGCACAAATTGATGCACTAAATAAAGAGTTGAATAGATCAGGCCCAAATAACAAAGTGAAGAATGATGAATGAGCTTCAACCATTCCAGTGGTTTGAAAAAGTCAGACAGGTCCAGTCAGATTAATGGAGATTAAAAACAATGTCAAATGAGGTGATCAAGAATGATATTTACTTAATACCTGCCAGTGAAGGTTTGTTTTCTAATTTAGCAAATGATAATATGTTTATTATGACAGATTTGTCGAATGTATATTTACAATAATAATTGCATTTGCAATTTAGTTGTGAGCAACAGCCTAGTGGTATTATTATTGTACTGTTGATCTGAGGACCTCGGTTTGATCACGCCATGGCAGATGGTGGATTTTGAATTCATTTTTAAAAAAAAACTGGAATTAAAAGTCTGATGACGACTATGCATCCATTGCAATTTTTTTGGGAAAAAACCCATCTGTTTCACTAACATCCTTTCGGAGAAGAAACTGCCATCCTTACCTGATCTGGCTGTATGTGAATCTAGCCCCAGAGTAATTAGGCATGGATAATAAATTCTGATCTGGTCAGTGATGTCCTCATACTGTGACTGAATAAAAGGTGAGCATTAACTGACAAGGGCCTTTTCAGTGTCTCAATTGATAGCAGCATGAGGAAAATCACTCATGGGTCTTCCTGACATGGCTTTATCAAGATGGAGGCTTGAAAGCAGTAGGATCTCAGCCACCTCTTTCCTGTCTGATTCAATCCTAACCTTGCACTACCCCTCCACCACCCACCTGCCCCTCCACCACCAAACCAATTATTTTGAGGGCGCAAGGTTTTGTGTGAAACAAAAGAGAATGAGAATATTTTGATTTTGTCATATTATGCTCTGGGAAATTATATGCTAGTGTGAATTTACAATTTTAATGATTTTTTTTTAAGTGAGAGAAGGTACAAAAATATTCTAAGAGCTGCGCAGTTAGTTATATTGCCCTGTCTGTTGGGAAAATGTAAATAAAACAACATGGCTGCTTATGTAAGATAACAAGGTGCAGAGCTGGACTACCATCTCTGGCTGCTTATATAGTTGCGTATGTCTTCTGCATTTTGGCAGTGCAGTGTGCACCATTTGTCTCCATTCCCCCACCATACAGCCGAGCATTGATATTGGAATAATATTTTTGGTAGTGGTTTGAGATCAAATGTCCTAGGATGAATTGAAGGAATGAATTGTCAATAACAGTGAGCAGAAGCATGCTAACTAGAGAATTAACAATTTGGTCTTTTCTGCTAACAAAGCGAACAAAGTGGAAGATCTTGAATAAACAAGGCAAATAGGAAATCCTCAACACTCAACTCAACAGCTGTCATGATGCTCTTTATCCCCCATGAATTTCAAATCTCTCAACCCCTTGTTATGAACCAGACCAGACCCCCTCAAAATATTTTAAGAAGATAGACTAGACTCTAACGTTTTCTTATTTTAAAGGTGGGTGTGAAGTGCATGTTCCAGATGTGATGAGACTGGTCAAACTACTCAATGTTAAGCAGAACACAATTTATTTAAATACTGTAGTTAAAATATAAACATAAGAAAAGGGTATTTAAAATAACTTAACTATTGTAAAATTTAATCAAATATTCGATACAGAACCTATTACTAATTAACTGTTCCAATATAGTAACATCCTATCAACACACCCCTTGGCAAAAATGTATATTCTTACATGCAGTTCTCCAATTCAGGAGGAAAAAACATCAAGAGAGATTTCAGAGAATGTAGCAGCTTGGAATCATTTACTGAAGCTTCCAACTTCTCTGTGACCCCAAACAATTTTTGACTGCTAAGCTAAAAAATTAGAAACCTTGGCCTGTGAGAACTGGCCACCACCCTTCCATTGTTACAACTGTTTCTAAAATAAAACACAAAGGATCCTAAATTGTTGACTTAAGCCATCTCCAGTAGCTGGTTTGTCACATCTGCCTTTACGACCTCACTTCAAAAAATCCCAGCACAAAATTGACCTTTTCAAAGTGATGGCATCGTCATATGTCCCCCCTTAAAAAAAAGAGCTATTAACATACAAAGATGGCTTTCATTTTAAAACTCTTTGTCTTACTCTACTACTACATTACAATACATTTACATTTCATTGATTTTAAGTGTGCAAATACTCACTACTGTGTTCTATTTTAGTATGTTTACTCCTGCCACCGAATGCCTCTGCCTTTCTTCATCAAAATTGCGACAAAATATTGGCAGTTACATTTTCTCATGCTGTCACATGTATAATTTTCAAATTTAATGGCAGCAGTAATAAGGTCCATCTAAACAGTGTGGAACTTCTGTCTTTAAATTTCTCCAAAAGCTATAATAGGTCATGATTAGTATATACAATTGTCTAATTGGCAATATCAATGTTGAAATGTTGTAACACCAGTACCAAGATCAAGATCTCCTTCTTAATCGGGGAATATTTCTGTTGATGAGTATTCAATTTTCTGGGAAAATACCCATTGGATCTGTTTAACTTCTGGTAGGATTCTGGGATGAGTACAGCACCAACTCGCACATCACTCACATCGATAGCCACCTTAAAAGGCTTTGCATCATTAGTTGTGGCTAGCACTGGGGCCGTGGTTAATGCAGCTTTCAGGCTGTCAGATGCCTCCTGACAGTCTTTTGTCCACTGAAATTTCCTGCACTTTTTCAGTAAGTCAGTCAGTGGAGCAACCACCCTGCTAAAATTTGGTACAAAGTTCAGATAAAACACTCTTAAGCCCAGGATTTGTAGTACTGCTGACTTCATTGATGGTATAGGAACACCCCCAATAACCTTTTTTTTCACAGTCCATGCAGCCATGTGTTCATGTCCAATAATATGGCCCAGGAATGTACTTGGGCTTTTGTGAATTCACTCTTAGCCTGGTTTATCACCAAGCCTACCTCCCAAAGTCAATCGAACAATTCCAATAAATGTTCCAAATATTCCTTTCCATGTGTGACTAAATATCACCAGGTAGTTGGCGTATACCACACAATTAGTAAATCCAAAATGATTTTATTGGTTAGTCTTTGAAATGTGGCTGGTACACTTTTCATACCAAATGGCATGACTATAAATTAGTATAGTCAATTCGGTGTTACACAAAAGCCAAAATTATCTTCTCACTTTCAGATAAACGTACCTGTCAGTATCATCTGAGTAAGTCCAGCTTAGAAATATATGTTGCTTATCCCATCTTCTCAGCACAGTCTTCCAAACATGACACTGACTTTTTGATTGTCCGCACAGACTTGATGACTCAGACTCCCTACAGGTGGAAACAGGCCCTTCAGCCTAACAAGCCCACAATGACTCTCACAGCATCCCACCCAGACCCACCCTCCTATAACCCACCTAATCTACACATCCTGAATGCTATGGGAAATTTATAGCATGGCTAATCCTCCTAGCCTGCACATCTTTGGACAGTGGGAGGATATCGGAGCACCCAGAGGAAACTTGTGCAGACGCGCAGAGAATATGAAAACTCCACACAGACAGTCGCCTGAGAGTGGAATTAAACCCAGGCCCCTGGTGCTGTGAAGCAGCAGAGGTAACCACTGAGCCACCGTTTCATTGTGTACCAATTGATTTTGGCACCATTACTATAGGTGAGCTCTAGTCACTGCAACTTACTTTGATTGTGTTGTTTTTGAACATGTATTCAATCACTTTTTGAACATGTGCCCACTTTAGAGGGTTAAGTCTATAAGGCTGTTGCTTAATTGGAACAGCATTTCCTATATCTATATCACGCATCATTATATTAGTACTTTCCAGCTTACTGCTACGTTTCTTCCAAGGTGTTAGTAATAACTCTTTCAGGTCATTTCAATTTTCCTCTGGAATGTAAGTTAATAATTTATCCCAATTTTTGATAACTTTCTCATTATTCAATTTAAATTGATACATGATCAATTCAGAATCCTCTGAACTCAGTTCTTCAATCCGTGTTGTAACCAGTGACACATTCTCCTTTTGCTTTCCTTCCCAATTGAAATACCCTTTGAGCATATTCAGGTGACACACTTTGTGAGGTTTCTTTTTACCTGGTGTTCTTAACAAATAATTCAACTGACTCAATATCCTTTCAATTGATAAGGCCCACTAAACCTTGCTTTTAAAGATTCACCTATCACTGAATATAAAATTAACACTTTATCTCCACTAGCAAAAATAAAATTTTTTGATTTTTTTATCTGCTTCCTGTTTCATCACAAGCTTGCTACTTTTAAATGCTGTCAAACCAACTCACTTGTTCTATTTAATCTTGCCCTAAAATTTGACACATAGTCCAAATATGTGGTCTCTGAACTAAATATATCTACTATGTCCTCTATCTCTTCTTATTTTGTCTTAACCATTCCATTAAACATGGTCGCTGATAAATCTACTTCAATTCCCTCATCTTTATTCTTTATTTCTCCTGCTGCTTCACCCTATGGCTTTGTGATCTTGTTATCCACAGCCAGGAAGGACAGGTTGCACCTGAACTGGAGGGGCACCAATATCCTGGGTGGAAGGTTTGTTAGAGCTCTTCGGGAGGGTTTAAACTAGTTTGGGAAGGGGGATGCGAACCAGAGCTATGGAGTAGAGGATGGGGTAGCTAGTTTACAGGCAGATGCTGCATGCAGAGGGTCTATGAGGAAGGATAGACAGTTGATAGGGCAAAGTTGCAGCCAGTACGATGGGTTACAGTGTGTCCATTTTAACACAAGAAGTGTCAGGAATAAAGGTGACAAATTTAGAGCATGGATCAGTACTTGGAGCTATGATGTTGCAGCCATTTTGGAGGCTTGGATAACACAGGGGCAGGAATGGTTGTCGAATGTTCCGGGATTTACATGTTTCAAGAGAAATAGGGAAAGAGGTAAAGGAGGTGGGTGAGCGGCATTGATAATCAGGGATGGTATCACACCTGCAGAAAGGGAGGTCCTTGAGGAAGGTTTATCTACTGAGTTAGTATGGGTGGAAGTCAGAAACAGGGAAGGAGCAGTCACTTTATTGGGTATTTTCTATAGATCCCAAAATAGCAACTGAGACACTGAGGAACAGATTGGAAGGCAAATTTTGGCAAGTTGTAGAAGTAACACCGTTGTTGTCATGGGTGACTTCAACTTCCCTAATATCAACTGGAACCTCCTTAGTGCAAATAGTTTGGAAGGAGCAGATTTTGTCAGGTGTATCCAGGAAGGATTTCTGACAAAATATGTAAATAGGCCGACTAGAGGGGAAGACATATTGGATTTGATGCTTGGCAATGAACCAGGCCACGTATCAGATCTCTCGGTGGGAAAGCATTTCGGTGATGGTTATCACATCTCTCTGACCTTTACATCAGATGGTTAGAGGGTGGCAAATGTTATTCCCTTGTTCAGGAAAGTGAATAGGGAAAATCCTGGGAATTACAGACAGGTCAGTCTTACTTCTGTGGTGGGAAAATTATTGGTGAGCATTCAGAGAGATAATATTTATTATTATTTGGAAAAGCACAGTTTGATTAGAAATAGTCAGAATGGCTCTGTGAGGGGCAGGTCATACCTCATAAGCCTTACTGAATTCTTTCAGGATGTGACAAAACACATTAATGAAGGCAGAACAGTAGATGTGGTGTATATGGACTTTTGCAAGGCATTTATAATGTTGCCCATGGCAGACTCATTCAGGAAGTAAAGAGGCATGGGATTCAAGGAAATTTAGCTGTCCAATAGAAGACAGAGGGTGGTAGTAGATGGAAAGTATTCAGCTCACATGGAGTATGAGTTCAGTATGGAGCTCGGTGACCAGTGGTGTTCTGCAGGGACCTGCTCTGGGACCCCTGCTCTTTGTGGTCTTTATGTATGACTTGGATGAGGAAATAGAGATTGGGTTAGTAAGTTTGCGATGACAAAAATATTCATGAAATTGTGGATAATGTGGAGGGCTGTTATAGGTTGCAATGGGACATTGACAGGATGCAGAGCTGGGCAAAGAAGTGGTAGATGGAATTCATCCCAGAAAAGTGTGAAGTGATTCATTTTGGAAGGTCATATTTGAATGCAGAATACACGGTTAATGGCAGGGTTCTCAGCAGTGTGGAGGAACAGAGAGATCTTGGGGTCCATATCTATAGATTCTCTCAAAGTTGCTATACAAATTGATAGGGTTGTTAAGAAGGCAAATAGTCTGTTGGCTTTCATTGACAGGGGAATTGAGTTTAAGAGCCACAAGGTTATGCTACAGCTCTATAAAGCCCTGGTTAGACCACAGTTGGAATATTGCATTCTGTTCTGGTCACCTCATTATAGACAGGATGTGGAAGCTTTAGACAGGGTACAGAGGAGGTTTACCAGGCTGCTGCTGGAGGGCAGGTCTTATTAGGAAAGGTTGAAGCAGCCTGGGCTTTTCTCATTGCAGTGAAGAGGATGAGAACTAATAGGAACGTACATGATGATGGAAGGCATAGATAGAGTGGATACCCAGACATTTTTTTCCAGGACAGAAATTACTATTTTGAGGGGGCATAATTTTAAGATGATTGGAGGAAGGTATAGGGGGAATCTCAGAGATGGGTCCTTGGCATAGAGAGTGGTGGGCGTGTGGAATGTGCTGCCGGCGGTGGTAATGGAGTCAGATACATTAGGGATATTTAAGTGACTTTTGGATAGGCACATAGATTATTGTAAAATGTAGGGTATGGACAGTAGTTTGGTCTTAGAGTAGGATAATAGGTCAGCACAACATTGTGGCCTGAAGAGCCTGTGCTTGTGCTGTACTGTTCTATGTTCTCAGAAGATCTGGTACATCCTTCTCAACCAACATCCAACCAGATTGTACATTCTGATGCAGCTTATGGCCTTCTCTGTGCTTTTCTTTACCACTTCATCAAAAGTCACTGGCTCATCCTGTTTTCTTACATGCATCTTCCCAGTGTTTTTTGTAAACCATCAACACTGCGACTTAATGTGGCCTACTTTATTGTAGTGAAAATACCTGACGATTTTTAAAGATATCAAAGTGTGGAGCTGGATGAACACAGCAGGCCAAGCAGCATCTTAGGAGCACAAAAGTTGACATTTCGGGCCTGGCCCCTTCATCAGAAAAGCTTTTCTGATGAAGGGTCAAGGCCCGAAATGTCAGCTCTTGTGCTCCTAAGATGCTGCTTGGCCTGCTGTGTTATTTCAGCTCCACACTTTGTTATCTCGGATTCTCCAGCATTTGCAGTTCCCATTATCCCTGACGATTTTTACTGCTCATTCCCCTTCATGGATTTCCTTTTTACCCTGTCGTAAACTGTTTTTATCATCTTCAATGAGATCTACTTTTTCCTTAGTACTTGAGGATTTCTCTTTTCCCCAACTTCTATCCCTCACAGACTGAAATTGATGTCAGAAGCTAAACTTTGATTTATGAACCAATTCGTAATCATCAGACATTTCAGCTGCTAATCTTGCAGTTTTAACTCTTTGCTCTTTCACATGAGTTCTCATTGCCTATGGAAGTGAGTGTTTGAACTCCTCCAAAATAATTGTCTCTCTCAGAGCATCATATGTTTGGCCTATTTTCAATGTCCTTATCCCCCTGTCAAAACTACTTTGCTTGATCCTTTCAAACTCAATCTACTTTTGACCAGGATCCCTCCTTAGATTCCTGAAAAATCTATAGGCTTCTGACACTAACCCACATGCACTTGAGATGGCTTTCTTCACCTCTTCGTACTCCCCAGATGCCTCCTCTAATAGCGATGCATATACATTGCTAGCTCTACCTGCTAACTTTGTTGGAACAATAAAGCCAACATAGCTCATCGATCATAGATCATAGAATCCTTACAGTTACCAGCCACTTCTTTTGTTTAGCCACTTTCTTTAATGAAATGAAAAGGACTTCCACATCCTTCTCATTAACTTTCGGCAATACTTGGGCATATTTAAACAGATCCCCACCAGGCCTTTGACTATGATGGGTTTGCTCATCATCACTATCCTCCTCACTAAGCCTACCTTCTACCTTCACCACCACCACTCTTTTAAGTTGACTTTTCTCTCTAATTGCCAACTTCTGGAGTTTAAACTCTCTTTCTGCTCTTCTTCTCTGTCTTTCTCTTTTACTTTTCTCTCTTTCTTCTGCTAGGGCCTTCCTGTCCTTTTCTTTTTCCTTGGTTTTTAATCATAACACAAACTATTTCATTTTCTTTTCATGTTTGATCTCCTTCATCTGCAACTGAATTCTAGCCATTCCCAAAGATTCCAGTGGCATTTCCAGCAAATGTAGATGTTGTGATATTCCTGCAAAGGCAACCCCAACTCCAGCTTGTCTGCCAATTCCAACAGCTTGATTAATTGATTGATTGATTTATTGTCACGTGTACTGAGTTACAGTGAAAAGTTTTGTTTATGATTGGTATAGGCAGATCACAGCATGCTAAGGATATACAGGTCAAAAAGACTTAGATGCATACAGGTTACATTACGGGTTACATTATTTCAGGCTGCAGTCCATTCAACCATCTGACAATGGCCGGAAATAAACTGCTCCTGAACCTGCTGTTGTGTCTGTTCTGCCTGACAGAAGAGGCTGTAGGAGGTCATTATTGGGGTACGATGGGCCTTTGATGGTGTTGGCTGCCTTTCCACAGCAGCGAGACATTTAAATAGAGTCCATGGATGGAAGGTTGGCTTCTGTGATGGTCTGGGCTGTGCACACAACCTTCTGTAGTTTCTTATGGCCCTGGGCAGAGCAGTTGCTGTACCATGCCATTATGCACCCAGACAGTATGCTTTCTATGGTGCATCAATAGAAGATGGTGAGGGACCTTAAGGACATGCCAAATTTCCTGAGACACCTGAGGAATAAGGGGCATTGCTATTCCTTCTTGACTGTTGCATTTATGTGGGAAGTCGAGGACAGGCCGTCAGTTATTGTCACTCTGAAGAACTTGCTGCTCTTTACTCTCTCGACTTTAGTTCCATTGATGTAGATGGGGGCATGATATCCTCATTTCTTTTTGAAGTCAATGATCAGTTCTTTAGTTTTGCCGACATTGAGAGACGGATTGTTTTCATTGTACCATGTCACCAAGCCCTCTATCTCCTTTCTGTATTTTGACTCATCATTGTTAGATATCTATCCCATTACAGTGATGTTATCAGCAAACTTGTAGATGTCATTTGTTTGGAATTTAACAACACAGTCAAGGTGTACAGGGAGTACAGTAGGGAGCTCAGGGCACCTCCTTGGGGGCACCAGCATTGAGTGTTATCATGGAGGATTTGCAGTTACCTATCCTCATTGATTGTGACCTATAGGTCAGAAAGTGGTGGATCCAGTTGCAGAGGGTGGAGCTAGACCAAGGTCACCCAGTTTTGAGATCAGTCTGCTGAGATCAATCCAGCTCTATAACTGGAGCAGGGAAAGAGGGAATCTAATAGGTGCTGAAGGGCTTGGAGAGAAACAGCAGTTTATCAAGAAGGAAGATGAGAACATTAAGAAAGAGAACACCACCTTCCAAATCAACGACAACAAAATGTGAGGTTGGATGAACACAGCAGGCCAAGCAGCACCTCAGGAGCACAAAAGCTGACGTTTCGGGCCTAGACCCTTCATCAGAGAGGCTCTGATGAAGGGTCTAGGCCCGAAACATCAGCTTTTGTGCTCCTGAGATGCTGCTTGGCCTGCTGTGTTCATCCAGCCTCACATTTTGTTGTCTTGGATTCTCCAGCATCTGCAGTTCCCATTATCTCTCACCACCTTCCAAATGTTTGAGTAGTGCCACATCAGATACTAGAAACATCCTGATATGATCTGGGTGCAGTGATCATTGATTTACTCAAACGTGTTGCGGCTCAAAAGGCAAGCAGACGCTATTTGTTCCCAAAAGCAAATATAGCTTTTTCTGTTTGTTTTTCTCTCTATGCTTTACTGTTGTTCAATAAAACTTAACGTTTTCAGCTGTTTGAAAACTTGTCAACGTTGTTAATTTACACAAGGTGTCTGGGATCACTCCCTGAAACAGGATACTGTTTAGGGTATTGTGGTCAGGACAGACAGCCTGTGGAGCTTGCAGTTATACTAGTGATAATGGGAACTGCAGGTGCTGGAGAATCTGAGATAGCAAAGTGTGGAGCTGGATGAACACAGCAGGCCAAGTAGCATCTGAGGAGCACAAAAGCTAGCAGCATCTTTCTTGGCCTGCTGTGATCATCCAGCTCCACACTTTGTTATCTTGCAGTTATACTGACAGTCAATCAGACAAGTGATGATACAAAATAGCAATACGTTTACAAGTAAAAGCTTGTATTTGCAAAGAAGTGTCACACCACCTGCATACCCATGTGACCTCAGAAGGTATTCTTCTCCATTACTCTTCCACAAAATGTACTTTAAAGGGCTATTTCAACTTGGCAGTGTTTAACCTAGTACATGGCTAGGTTTTAAATGAGGCACCTGTGTTAGAAATCCCAGAAGGTCCTGCCATTTGTGAGCAATTAATAGTTCGAGTGTGGTATCACAGAGGCATGGTGCACACATAATCAACTAAGCAGCATAAAAGTATTTAAGAAAACTTACTAAAGGTCATCAAGAGAAATCATCAATGAAATTCTCTGAAGATGACACCTTGCCCAAATTTGATAAAATTTGTCCAAATTATCCACAGAGATTAAGTTAGCATGTGATTCCTCTCTATACAGTGTAGGTGCTAAGCTGTCTCTCAGGTGTTCAATACAGAGCGGGCCACAATTGTATCTTGTCCTCTTCGTGCAGGTAAGCAAAGTAGTGTTCAGACAGAAAATGGAAACTTGTCTTTTATTTTTTGGGGTGAGGTGATTGCAGAATATGATTCAATGTGTGTTTAAGAGGGATTTGTTCTATCCTGTTTCGCTTAAAGAGAGGTGTTTTGAACCTCATGAAAGGTGTCTCCACTGCAATTAGAGTAAACAGCTTTGGTTGTTTTTAAATAAGACAAGACAATCATGAGTGGATGGAGACAGGCCCATGGAGACCCAAGTTTTCCTTTTGCTTTCAGCAGTTGAAGTTGGGGTTACAGAATTGAAGGTGCTGGATACAGCTCTCTTTCCACTGCTACAAAAGTTTCAGCCTGCCTCTGCTGTTAGATTAATTCTGTCAGTGTTCCTTCTCCTGGACTGAAGGAGATAGCAAGTGAGGGAAATCTGTTTTGCTGAATTTGACGTTGCCAAGGGTGTATTAATGGGATACATGGTATATTGAAACAGTTGATGAGTCTTAGTTAAAATACATATTATTTTGTTCAGTATATCAATACAGTTAAAGTTATGCAAGATCTTTATTTTGTTTGTATTTAACTGTGGTATCAGAGTAAAGTATGTTTTACTTATGCCGAGCAGTATGACCAGTCAAATCACATCTGGAATGCAGCACTTTACACTTGCCTTAAGATGAGATAAAAGTTAGAGACTAGGCTATCTCCTTGATAATGTTTTGATGGGCTTTGGTCTGATCCACAATAATAAACACTTGTTATAGTCAAAATTTCATGCCTCAAACTAAGTCATTGAGAGCTGTTCTAAATTGAAAGTCCAGTTCTCAGTTTAGGTGCAGCCCTAATGTAAAGATTGCATTGGTTTTTGTCTGCTTTTACATGTGACATTAACTTCAGGCAATTGCAAGACCATTGTAAGGCTGTTGCGATGTCTAGATTACTATCTCTATTAGAAGTAGAGCCCCACAGAGGAGATGTATTATTTCTTTTTGCATGCAGTTTAGTTACCAGCCACATGACGTTAATAGAATAGCTTGTATGGGATCTAGTATTGGCAAACAGGTACCACTATATCTATAAATGTGTGGCAAACGCCAACTTTGGATTGAGAAATCAGGCAATTTTTCAACTGTTAGAATGACTGGACGAGCGACAAAGTTTCTGCAATATGTGGACCCAGAATTATAAGCTACGAAAAGTACAGATTTCAGTTGCAGTTTGATCTACATGATCAGTTCATAGGGACAAGCTTGATGTTTAATGAGAATTTATCTTTGACAGCTCCAGTTAGATAATAACATAGAAAATTTTATGCAACAGTGTAGGTGATGTTATGCAGTAGGAAAGAAACTGCCTTCGAAATCTTGGCAACTGCAGAAATGACTGGAGGCTGGACATTGATTTCACAGAATTTGAAGGACAACAGCTATTCACTATGACAGATACCCATTCAGATTGTTTTGAGGGATTCCCAAAGAATCAAACAACAGCAAAGCTCTAGACAGTTTGTATGGTTTGTTTGTTGCTAATGGGTTCCCAGAGGACATTCTGTCCAACAGTGGACCTCAGGTTTGTTCAGAAGAGTTTGCACAATTCATGAGAATGAATTAGAGTAAACATATCAGAGTTCCACTGAATGAGTCTAACTGGCGCAACAGAGCACATGGTACAAATTATTAAACACGGCCTTGTTAAGAAAATGCTAAATAAAAAATTACAAGGGACATCATTTGCCATTGAATCACAAGTTTGTGCTTTTCTGTTGTTGTTTATTGTAACACACATCACACAACTAACAACAGAATACCTGCTAAATTATTTCTTGGAAGTCTGCCTAGAAAAAGGTTATCATTGGTAAACACAATCTTTTGAAGAGAAACAGATCAACATGTTAGGTATCGTGATTGTGGATCATTCATCACCAGAGATGATATTGACTGTTTAATTACACCATGCATTTTCTTTTTTAACAAAGCATCTGCAAACAGAAAATGATTGAGAATGTAAATCCTAAGCAAGGTAATTCGGTGACTTTGTAGAAACCCTGAGTAGATGATCTTCAGCTTTGCGGGACACCATAGAAGCTCATACATGCTAGGTGTTAAGGAGATTTGAAAGGATGAAATACACTGTGAAATAAATCCTCGGAGTTTGGTATCCTGTCAACAAGTCATCCTTTATTTATTTGCGCACAGTGCATGGATTCTGATGAGCTAGCTCAGAGTCAGTCTCTAGAGTGAAGAGAATCTCTGAGACTCCTGTTTATATCTATCAGCCAGGACTCTCTGATTGGCTTAGGTTAACAGCCCCAATCAGGGATCTCATACTCAAGGAGATCCACCCATCCATTCTTGTTCCAATCACTACACACTGCAAATTGAACTTTAATCCCATGTGTGATACGTCATGATGGGAGAATAGACAACTTTGTGTTTTCCCCTTTCGAGAATATTCAAGCACTGGGGCTGAGTGTTAGTTTCAGCAGTGGTTCATGGGCAAAGGTAAATGTCAAAGCTAAGAGAATGCCCAGTCATCCTTGCACTTCAAGTAAAAAGAAAAAAAAACTTTCTTTGCTGAACCCAGAAAGCAAATGAAACTGCAGTTGAAAGGAAACAGGTTAAAGAGCTTTTAGCTGACATGGATCATGAAATCAACCACTCTCTACTACAAAATCACAGAATTACGGCACAGAAGGGGGCCATTTGGCCCATTGTGTCTTAGCTAGCTCTATTACCTATGACAATCTCCTCCCTCTTCACCATATTGCTGCACACTACTTCTATCTAAATATTCATCTAATGCCCTCTTGAATGCCTCAATTGAACCTGCCTCCAACACATTTCCAGGCAGTGCATCCCATACCCTAACTACTTACTTTGTGGAAAGGATCTTTCTCATATCACCCTTGCTTCACTGGCATATCACTTTAAATTTGTGCTAATATATTCTTCTCCCTATCTACTCTATCCAGCCTGCTTGTGATTTTGAAAGCCCCTATTAATTCGCTTCTCATCCTTTTTTGTCAGCAAGGAGACCATCCCCGCTTTTTCGATCTATCCCCTTAAATGAAATTTCCCAATTCTGGAAAACCAGTATCATTGCCACTGGTAGCACCAAAGTGATGACTCAAACATAGAATGCAGAGACTGATCCATAAATCTTTATTTAAATTTTATCTTTCTGAGAAGCACTTCTCATTTCTGGTCTGTGCAAATATTTTTGCCCTATCAATTATTCTTGTGTTTTATTAAAATTAATAAACTCACTCACATGATAAAAGAAAAGGAAAGAATAATAGAATCTCTACCATGCAGATAGAGGCCATTCAGGCTACTGTGTCCACACTGACCTTGCAAAAAGCATTCTTCCCAGAATGACCCCAACCCCATAATTCCACATTTCCTATGGCTAATCCACCGAGGTTGCACATCCCTGGATATTATGGGCAGTTTAGCATGGCCAACCTGCCTAACCTGCTCACCTTTGGACTGCGGGGCAAAATTGGGGCACCCATGGGAAACCCATGCAGACAAGGGGAGAATGTGCAAACTCTACACAGTCACCCAAGGCTGGAATCAGACCCAGATCCTCGGTACTATGAGGCAGCAGAGGTAACCACTGAGTCACAGTGCAGCCAGAGAGAAGAAATGGAAAGAGAAATTGAGAGAGAGAAATAGGAAGGAGAAAACAGTGTGAGGGAGACTTTGTCTGAGTGAGTGATTCTGGAAATTTGGTTAAAAATGGGAATTCAAATGCTATCAGAGATAATGGGAACTGCAGACGCTGGAGAATCCAAGATAACAAAGTGTGGAGCTGGATGAACACAGCAGGCCAAGCAGCATCTCGGGAGCACAAAAGCTGACGTTTCGGGCCTAGACCCTTCAATCTTTTTCAAGTTCACTATTACAGATTATGTTAAAGTAGCCGAGTTAAATGGGCAGCTACTAATTGTAGCCATACTGTTGTTGTTGTTGTCTAGTGTTATTATCGCTATATTTTTCATCCAGAAATTTAGCTGATATTTGGGGATGGTCTGATACAAACCCTACTGGATGATTTCCAACGTTGAGTGGCAGAAGGAGCAGGTGGATCATTAACTGATATTACTTGAAACTAAGACTTGACAGTTATATATTGTATTGATTCATCAGTATTGTTAAGTTTACTGGAAGTGCTAAAATATTTTGGAAAGGGTAGGATGTATTAATTATAAATTAATTAGTTAGCAATCACGACTTAATTAACACATTTAAGAGATGGCAGAGCAAGTGATGTGCTGTGTTTGCAGAACGTGGGTGATTCTGGATGTTGGTATGAACCAAGGGGTAACACAATTGCAGTCAGCAATTGCAGGAACATTGGCTAAGAATTATTGCACTGCAGACACAGTGGCAGATCATTGAGAAGGAAACTTACCTGGACTCTGTCTGTTCCAGAGTGTTGTCACATTCTTAGGAGTTAACTGAATGGACAGTGTTTCAGAACAGTAGGATGTGCCAGTCTAAAGATGAGTACATTAGGTAGATTGGCCAGGCCAAATTGTATGTAGTTTCCAGGGATGTGCAGACTAGATGGGTTAGCCATGGTAAATTTGAGATCACTTGGATAGGGTAGGAGGCTGGGTTCGTTTGGGATGCTTTTCAGAGGGTCGGTGCAGACTGGATGGGCTAAGAAGACTCATTCTGCACTTTTGGAATTTTATGATTCTAGACAACAAATCAGGTGAATAAGGGCACTAAGTGGTCAGGAGCATTATGCTTTGTAGTTGTCTAACAGATTTCAGGTTTGGTCAACTTGTTTGGATGAAACTCAATGCAGCTGAATGATTGAGCTAACTGGCCATCGAAGACATTCAGAGAGAGGAGTGAAAAGGATCAAGAAAGTGAGAGGGATTGATTTTGTATTTTTTTAATTTTTTAAAATTTGTTCAGGGAATGTGGATTTCAATAAGTGAACCAACATTTATTATCCACTCCTAAATGTCTTGGAGAAAGTGGTGATGAGTTGTCCTCCTGATTTTCTGTGGTCTACATGATACATAAACCCACAGTGTCGTTAGGGAGGGAGTTCCAGAAATTTGACCCGGTGATAGTTAAGAAACAGCAATGTATTTCCAAGTCAGGATAGTGAGTCACTTAGAGGGAAACTTGCAGGTGGTGGTGTTCACTTGTATCTGTTGCCCATATCCTTCCAGATGGTAGTGGTCATGGGCTTGGCCTAAGGAACCATGGTGAATAAATCTGGCACACCTTGTAGATGGTAAAAAGTAAGGTTGCCATCATCTAACCAGGCCAGAGGTGTGACTGATGGTGGTTTAACCTCACGCTCGTCATATCTCTATCAAGTGGAGAAGCTGAGAAGGAGCGACCTTCACAGTAACCTCAGTCAGTGTGAGATTTGATCGTGACAGTCTGCATTGGAAATCAACCATCTAGCCAACTGTGCCAACTGTAGATGATTCTGAACGCTGCTACCATGTAGGTAGTGGAGAAGGCTGCATACTCCTGGATTGTGTCCAGCTTCTTGGCTTTTTAGTAGAACACGCACCTTGTGGGGGAGTTTAATGGAGGCAATGGGGTCTCAGCTACCTCCTGGAGAGCCTGCAAGACACTTGAGCTGCTTCCTCCTTGTAAAATCTGCCTTTTTATGCAACAAGAGGATTTTGACAGCTTATTTGAAGGCCTTTTGGGGCATCAGGATGGCAGGGATGGGAAGAGAGCCTAGGCTATAATAGGCTGATTCTGACTGCTGCAGAAAAGACATCCACCAGAGGCCCAGGATTGTAGACTGACCAGGCCAGAGATACAAAACAGAAGTTGCTAGAACACCCCAGTAGGTCTGGCAGCATCTGTGAAGGAAAATCAGAATGACATGGGAGAGTTTAGGCCCTCAAATTATTGAACTCAATATTGAATCTGGAGGGTTGCAGGGTCCCCAAGTGGAAAATGAGTTGTTGTTCTTTCCAATTGTGCTGAGCTTCACTGGAGCCCTGCAACAAGCCTGAGACAGACATGTTGGCCAAGGAGCAGGGTGGAGTGTTAAAGTGGCATGCAACTAGAAGCTTAGGATCTCCTTTGCGAGCAGGAAGCTGATATTCTGCGAAGTGATCACTCATTCTGCACTTCATTTACCCAATGTAGAGGAGAGCACACTGTGAGCAGCGAATGCAGGCGACCAAATTCTAGGACATGCAGGTGAAGTATTGCTTCACCTGGAAGGTATGTTTAAGCCCTTGGATACTGGGAGGGAGGAGGTAAATGGGCAGGTGTTACACATTCAGTGGTTGTAGGGGAATGTAACATGGGGCTGTGGGGATCTGTTGGGGGTGAATGAAGAATGGATCAGAGTGTCCTGGTGGTAAAGGTCCCCGCAGAAGGCAGACAGAGGAGGAGAGGGGAATATGTGTCTGGTGGTGGCATCTCACTAGAGGTGGCATAAATTATGTCTGATGAACTTCTGGATGTGGATGCTGGTGGGATGGTAGATAAGGACAAGGTGAACCCTACGGCTATTGCAGGAAGGAGGTCAGGGCGGAAGTATTGGAGATGGGTTGGACCCGGTTCAGGGCCCTGTCAACAACAGTGCTGGAGAATCCTTTCTTTGGGAATGGGATGGAGTCTTTAACGAAGCATTGTGCAAGGATATATAGTCCAAGTAACTGTGGGAGTCAGTGGGGTTGTAATGGATATTAGCGGCCAGTCGATCCGCAGACATGGAAACAGAGATGTCGAGGAAGGGAAGGGAGAAGTCAGAGATAGACTAGGTGAAAGTGAGGGCAGGGTAGAAATTGGGAGTGAAATCAATGAGCTTTTCCAATTCTGGATGAGAGAAGGAAGCAGCATCGATAATATTATTGATACATCAGGAAAGAGTTGTGGGTGGGGGCTGGAACAGGATTGGAACAAGGAATGTTCCATGTACCCCATGAAGAGACAGGCATAACTGGGACCCACATGGGTACCCATGGCCACACCTCTTACCTGAAGAAAACGAGAGGAGTTCAGAGAGAAGTTGTTGAGGGTGAGGGCGAGCTCGGCCAAGCAGAGGAGAGTGGTGGTGGGTGGGAATGGTTCAGGCCTTTGTTGGAGGAAGATGCAGAGAGGCCTAAGGCCCTCCTGGTGGTGAATGGACACATAATGGGATTGCATGTCATGTCCATTGTAAAGAAGAGGCAGCTGGAGCCTGCAAACTGGAAATTTTTGAAACTGGGATGAAGCGTCAGAGGAATCACAGACGTACATGGGCAGGGATTGGACCCAGTGAGAAAAGACTGAGTCAGAGACTAGACCGGAGATACATTCTGACACGAGGCGCTTCTATGGTGGTGTTGGTGAGGGAGGTAGATGGAGGGCCATTACAGATAAGGCAGTCATCAGAATTCCCCTTATGATGCCAACCCCCAATCATTGGGATTTGGGAGCCTATAAATAAGGGAGCACACCTTCCCCTGGCCAGACCACAAGCAAGCTGTGCACGTTATGGTAATAGTCTTGTCTCCATCAGGTCAATACTAGCAGTGATGGAAAGGAGGCCTTCGTTGACACTAATTATCAATTGAGCGATTCAGTTGCTAGTGGGGAGAGAAGATGATCTGTCATGGCTTTACTCAGGATGGAGGTAATGGAGTGCCAGCTGCCACCATCCTGCTGGAGCTCATGCTCTCCTTGTCTTTAAACTTACCGCAAGGCGGAGGTATAAAATACAAATGTGTTGAAATTGATGAGAATGAATTACAATTACCATGTGCCATTTCCTCGATGTTAAAATCTGCCTGGGCTATGAGCCATGGCTTCTCAGAAGTGCATGACTATGTGCAGCAAAAGTCAGCCCAGCACCTGATGACTTTTAGCGATTTGAGAAAAAAAGTATGAGGTAAGTTGCCTCGCACGGCTGTAAAGAACTGTTGCTGGGTGAAGGCCTGAGTAAAGGAGCCTGTTGGCTTAACTTCATCATTTGGACAGCACAGGGTCAGTTCCAAAATAGAGGGCATCTCAATAATACAAATGAGTGCACTAGTCATTTGTCTGCTTGCAAAGCATAATATGAACAGTCAGTACAAGTTGAGCCATGTGGTGCAGCAAGATTTCTGTTATTTCAACTGCCACTGAGTAGCATAAAACATCGGTGATATCTGCTGGCGAGTCCTCAGGCGGGCAAGCATGTGCACAGTTGGAGAGTCATCTGGAATGTTCACGCTAATGCTATGAAAACACTGAAGCTGACATTCCATTATGTAATAACAGCCAGCTTCAATGCACAAGGAGCTTTGAGTGATTTGTTCTGGGATCTCATTGGCATTGCATCATTTTGTGTTCAAATAAATGAATCATGGCTGTGTGGACTCAGTTTCTAGCTGGAATTTTGCTCAGGTGCAGGAGCAGGTGGATGACTGTCAAACTGCTACTTGTCTGACAATTACCTTTGGACAGATGGCAGAATAAGTCCCAAAATCAAACAGTTTTTAAAGAGGGCAGACTATTTCTGACACACGGGTAGGACCAACAGGAGTTGGAAGAAAACAGCCAGCTAAATTCCAAGCAAATCCTCAGTGGACTACACAGGAGGAATCCAAGCATTGGTCTTCCAACACTATAACAGGTAAAGCAGTACAATAAAAAGACCATAGTCTGCTAAAACTCAATGAAGTATCACTATAATCTTTAATGTATACACATCAGAGCATTTCAGTTTACGCTTTATTTAAAAATATTCATTTTCCAGACCATTAATAATGTTTGTTTTAATGAAAAGAATACCGACCGATGCTATAGATTATTGTAAAAATGCTAAAATTGACACAAGATCAATGGCATCCTGTAGTCTTGAAATGACATATCTTTCATTGACTGCGTGTTGGGTTCTTGTCCCTACTTCTGAACCAGGACACTTAGATTCATCTGTTCCAGAAGTGTACAATAAAATCTCTGAACAGGTTGATTAGAAAATATTTCCCTTTTTCAGAATGTGTGGTGGTCACATTTCTGTAGCGTGCTAGCATTGAATGTAATCTAATTATCAACGGATTGAGAAGGGATACCTGGGCTCTCAATAGCCTCCTGTGTGGTCTAAAATAGTCCTGTTGCACAAATTTGAGAACTGTCATTCTTAAGAATATTAACATTGCTGATGCAGATGTTAATTTCATGTTCATGGGATTTATGGATCCTGCTGTGCGGGTCGTTATGTGAACAAGATATTATACCATTGAGCAACGTATTTCTATTCATATGTGTGTAACATTTTATGATAGTCCATGAGTTAATTTATCTAGTCTTTTGTATTTTTATGAGCAAATTTGCCAGAGCTAACTGACATTCGAGTACCAATACTATCAGTTTTATGAAAATAACTGGGAAAATTGGCAGCTGGTAATTAGTAATAAGGGTTGTAATCCAGTCGAGTGGAGTTGATGGCATCATCTCAGAGTGTCAACCAGATGCTTGAGATTGACTAAAAGCTTTAAACATAACTGCCAGGTATGTATGATATACTGAATAGCATGAAATGTTCATTTTCTATTTCCAATCACTGTGTTAGATGAATGCAAAGTAATTGCATGTTTGAACTAGCATTATGTTGACAAAAGGCTGACAGAAATGTATTGCCTTGAAGCTATATAGCACCATTATTGATAGATGAACTATTCATTATTCAGGGAATTTTAGCTGACAATGCTATAGTATAAAAGAAATGCACACTTATATCAAATTGCCTTCATCACTGTTTACTTTAAACCGTTCAAAGATTCCAATACTGTCACAGAGAGAATTTCACATGACTGACCGTTTTATACAACATATAAACGACTTCTGGTTTAGCGTAATAGCAATAATTAACTAAATGAAAACATCAGTTCCATATTCTAGAATTATTGTCTTTCCTGTGGTAGAAGTTTCTTGTTTTTGCTGCCATAATAACTATAAATTTGATAATCTTTTCTTTTTTATTTGGGAAACTTTATATGGGACAGCATTAGTGACATGGATGGCAATTCAAACTGATTCTGAGGAGCCAGAATGATTATGCTGATATTCTGTATGAAATTGTACTCTTCTTGCCTGAAGTAACATGAGCCTGGTGCCACCCCACTCTTATTTATGGGAAATACTAGTGGATTGTCAACGTTTCAGTTGTACAAGAATTGTTCTTGTGCTGTAAGGTGTTGCAGGACTTTACAAGGGCTAGTATAGATGGCAAAATGCATTATCAAATCAATAAACTAAAAAAAACTGCTAAATCCTCATAGAAAAGAATGATTTTGTATGTTCAGGTTAGTACTTCTGTAATATGACACTGGAACCAAATTAACAATGTCTCCCTGAATATAACCCCAGATTGCAGACTTCTGACTTTGATCTTGACCTTGAAACTGCAGGCACCAGAATTTGCAACACTAACCTGAAATCTTGAAAATGTGATTATTGCCATTGAGTGCACAAGGGTCCGTATGCATGCATTAATATCGCGTTATTATCTATTCTCACCTCATTAATGTGCACGTTAGAAATTAGATAGTGACAATTTCTGAAAAAAAAGTCTCCAGCTTGCCATTTGCTCCTCTAGAACCCAATCTTGGACACCAGGGCCCAAAGTCTCAGGGCACATTCCTGTCCAAGGGCTTTGACGTCTAACGTGTACGAACCTCACCACCAACATGGTAGATCTCCAGTACCTTTGCATCACGGTATCGCTTTACAATGCTGCAATTAGGGACACATTGGCACCAACAGTTCGAATGCAGCTGCCAGGACAGGGACAAGCATCTAGCTCATGGATTTTATGAGAATGCATCTTAGTTTCACTCATGTTGTGTTAGTAGGATATACACAGCAATCCTTCTTCGCCTTTCATTGTCTTTTTTTGTGCTTTCCCCCTTCAGCAAGAGCTTACAGCTTCTTAATAATTCTCAGTACTTCTGACTTGCCTTGCTATTTAATGAAGGCACAAAGCAAAGCAGCTTGTCATGTTTGCCTGTAGCAATCAGTCAAGAGGCTGGAAATGCAGCTGAACATACACCGGTAACCTCCTGACCTCTCCTGGGCATTGTGTTATCTACCCACTTACCGGGGAGGTGTTACCACCTACAGGGGCTATGCATGCTTACTGAGTGTTCATGCACACATTCCCATCCCACTCAACACTTCTCTTCAGCTAATTACAGGACAGGATGGTGCAAAAGATAAAAGCAAGGGCCAAAACTAGCTGAGGGTTTTTTTACATCCTCACAGTGTTTGAAGATACGGCCCAGCTGTTGGAAAGGATCAGGGCAAGTCTTAATTCAATGGAGAGGTCAGAATGGTAGAAGGCAGTGAAAAACATTGAAATTTGTTTTTCTCAGATGGCAGCCATTTTCACACATTCCTTGAAATAATGTCCTCCTCCTCATTAATAGACAGCAAAATGGAAGAGACCTCAAAGGCTGCCTAAACCTAGCAGCTTGGAGGGGGAAGCCTGTCAGAGGATGCATAGGTGCAGTGTTACTTATGCCAACCACAGTGAATAAATTGCCAGTTTGAAGGGTACCTTAGCTCGAATATAATTTGATGAACACATCACTAACACATAACCACAAACAGTGAAGGAAGAAGCAGTCAAAGTTTCCAACATCAGAAGCCTGCCAGAGATTCGGCATCTGTTCAGCCCCATACAGACATCATATCCCTTTGCTCAGCCAAGTGACACATTCAGTCTGTAGAGAGAGGCAGGTGAACATCAGGTAATGATGCTGAGATGCCCTCTAGACTGAAAGAAAAGCTGTAAGAATCTGTCTGTCTTCTGCCTACTGCTGTAGCTCAGGGAGGCAAGTGTTTGATTGCATTTGTAGAAAGGGGAGAGCCTCTTTTGGACTGCCAGCTCATTGGCTGCCAGATTACCTACACTCCATTGACCTAGCTGTGGGTGCTTAGCCTTAGGCCTAGGCAAGAGAGGGAAGAGACATCTCAACCTCACTCCAATTGCCCTTTTTTCTCAAGGAAACAGAATAATGTTAGAGGCACCCATAGGAGGGAGATGTGACACACGAGCACCTGGCAGCTTCATCTCAAAAGTATGCTGCCTGCCAATCCATCTCTCCTCTGGCAGTGAACCCATTGCCTACAGCTGACCAGTCTGAGGAGCGTGCCCCAGTACTTATGTATTATATGATCATCAGCCTGGGATCTTACAGGTTCCAAGCCCACAAAAGACATCTGCCTAAGTTATCATCATCACCAGAGCATACAGGCAGCAGGCTTCTTCCATCCCAGATGTTGGGCCTGCAGAAAATCTAGTTGTTGGAAAAAGAAGAAATCCATTTGAGTGAACCTTGGTGACATTAGTGTTTCATGCGTGTATAAAAATATCACACATACAGATAGGTATTCACTTTCACATTTTCTAATGTTGCTGTAGTCTTGTTTCACTGTTAGGTGCTTACATCACTGTCTGAAGTGAAATAAGTGCATTGCCCTTTTTCAGGGATGTTGCCTTTCCCTTGAGCCCCCTTTGAATGCCTCAGTGCATCAGCAATGTGTGCCCTTCGACTTGCTCTCAGGGCCCAGTGAATTATGAATCTGTAATTTGGGCAGCGCAGAGAGAAATATACATTGTCCCCCATTGCTTCATTCGGCATGGCACTACCATAAAGAAGGACCCGCACTTTCAATTTGTGAAAGTCGTGCAGAGAGGGGAGAGCACATAAGAGAAGTGACTCTCTCCATTCTTTAGGGGCATGCAGGCAAGTAGCGAAGTATTAGTATTTGTGTACTGGTTATAACTGCAATGAGAGGTGTGCACTGACTGCACCTTTCTCTCTTTTTCTTTTTCTCTTTTATCCCTTTTTTTCTCTTTTGTTTTTTCTCTCTATTCGCTCCTCCCCTCTTTAGGCATAAATAAAATTGTTTTATCAGTTCCTGCTCTGACTTGTCATGAACTGTCCTAATATTAGACAAAATGTAAAAAAGATCTATTGACTAGATTTTTAAATAAAAATTGAATTACTTATTACAAAACAAACTTGCTTAACAAAAATACAAACCTGGTCATGGAAAATTCATTTTAATGAGCCAAATGATTAATTGGTTCCCAAAAATGATATAGGTTGAAATCCAACATATCACCTTTCCTTTTTCACATTTGTTACAAAAATCTAAAGGTAAAATAATCTATAATTTTTATCTTAACCCTTTTTCTATCATTGATCTAAATACCTTGGAAGGCGCAGCACTCCATAATAATGATTATTACAATAGTGTAATTGGCCTGTAATTATAAAATAGTGTGTGTCTGCTTGTGCCACGTACTTGAATTGAGCTGATACATTAAAGAAATAATATTGCCTTGTAAAGTTGTGTTGGGCATGCAAGTAAAATGATTGGGAAATTGAACATTATACAAGAGACAGGAATGTGAGGCAATGTTGGGTGAACAGGCTGTGAATTATTAAAACATTCAGATGATATTTCATTTTTGATCTTAAAAGAAAGGTCAAAGTCTGTGGTTCAATGTCAGGTGCCTTTGTTTGGAACAAAGGTCAGATATTATAATTTTGTATTGCAACATATGAAGGAACAAATGGACTGAACCAGAAAAGAACTTATTGATCAATGTGACCAGTCCCAGGTGAAGAGTATACATTCCTTGCCATTGCATTTCCGTTGAGAAGCATATGGGAGAGCAGTTGACAGTAAAATTAATGTTTCAGGAAAATAATTCAACTACTTTTGAAACTATTCGTTGAGAGTGAAGAAAATGGTGGATGGGATGACTTGAGAATGCAGGAGCCAAAATTTCAATTTCCTGATGCAAGTTGAGGGACAGAGGTTAAGTTCTGAGGAAGGGGTACTCAACCCAAAATGTTAGCTCTGATTTCTCTCCACAAATGCTGCCAAGCCTGCTGAGCTTTTCTAGAACTTTCAGTTTTTTGTTTCTGAGCTACAGCATCCACAGTTCAATTTCTTTTTTAATTTGGGTTGGTGGTGTTGCAGGGGTGGGTCAGGCCTAATCCTGCCCTGTGAATGTTTTCTACTTCTAATATGCATGTACGATATTGTACTTTCATAATTATGTTGGATCTTCAAGGTTAAGTCAATGGAAATCTCGTGCTCCAAGTCCTTGTTTCTTCTACAGATGACATGCAAAAGTTGACTTTGTGCAGTTTAGTCTGAAGCCAGTGGTTTTCCTTGTGGAACTCGGTGCTTAAGGGAAAGGAGTAGGAGAATGATAGCTTGCAGGGAAGCTCGGGAGCAGCAAGGGTCAGCCAGGCTCCAGCAGAATGGGATGTGGCCAGAGGCAAGAGCCATGAGCCATGAAGGAGTTTAAGAGGGATCTGATAGAGGACAGAAGATGGGGTCAGAGGCATGGAGGACACAAGTGAGAAAGCCGTAATATTCTGGACGTGGTGGGATGGTGGTCATGTCAGTCAGTCGAGGTGAGAAAATGAAGAGCCCAGAGGACCATGTTGTATTATCCATATATGGATCCGTCTCAGGATGTTTCTTGATAACGAGAGCTTTCAAAGGGAGATATTGATTTGGTTGGGAATCAATTCCTGTCAGAGTTTGACATAATCAAAGATTTTGTAAGAGGGGATTACTCCAACAGGTATGTGGGGTTGGTATAGGGTCAAAGGGAAATGTCAAAGGCAACAGATATTGTCTCAGATGTTTCTAACTGAAGGATGACAGGGATAAGCCTAATGGTGGGGGAGATTGAAGGATTACTGAGGGAAGGAGAACTGTGATGTTGGGAAGGTCAAAGGTGATGGGGCTAAGCATGGAGGTAGCAGATAAATGGTGCCGTGTATTGCATTGCATTACAAACTTTACAATAACCCATTTTGTAATGTTTCCATTGGTGCTTATGGCACCACAGTTAGAGGTAGAAGTAAAAGGTTTTCACTGTTTAGTGGGTAGAATTTTGATCGTGGGCAATCAGAACTGATAAGTAACACAAGTGTGAGAGACAGGGATGAGTAAACTGCAGTAAAGAATGACTGCAGCTTTGAACAAAGACATCTGGTACTGAGCGGAGTGATAAGATAAGGGAGTGAAGGCCAAACAGTTAGAAACCAGAATGAACTGGACCCAAACTGCTAAGTTTTGCCTTAGTTTGAGTCAATGCATGTTAACTTTCATGCCCATGCTTACGAGGCTGCTTAATTAACATAACATGCAATGTATGAAGAGGGTGGGACAAGGGACGACATGGGAAGATTGTGCACCTTGGAGCTCAGATTGGACAGAGCCAAAAGGGGAGGACATAGATGGATAAAATGATGTATAAAAAGGGGCGGCTCCCTGACCTGTGTGTGTCTCAGGCAATGGGAGGCACCCAACTCTGCAGACTCGTAATAAAGCGCATGTAACTTGTTTCCAAGACTTTGTCTCCTGACTTTGTGATTGTGAGCACGAGGAATCTATATCTCACACAAGCTATCAATTTTGTGTGTGAGATCAATGGGTACACATGTTCTCACGCCACTTCTTCACACAATTCAATTACTGCAATACCTATGGATATCATAATACGGGTATTATACACCCAGTGTTCCAAGAGAGTGGAAGGAGAGGATACATCAAAGAAGAGATCTTGCCAGTCGACCACAGAGGGTATGGTACCAGTGGTAGACAAAATCAGAAGGGAGGCTGGTTAGGAAAGTTATCCAGGAAATATGTCAGAGAAGGCGGTTATGGGTGCTTGGCAGCAATGTTGTCAACACACTTCAGAGCTTTCCTATTTGTCAGGAGGCTCTTTTAGAGGCTGTTAACTGACAGTGGATTTCAGCAATGAAAAGTTTCCCATTCCTGTGACTTGTGTCCCTCCTTAAATTTTAACAGTAATCATGTGGGAACTAACAAAAAGTCCCTTCTTACTTTACAGAGTCTTCATGTAAAAATGTGATACAATTAAATTACTGAATAAATATTCAACAATAGATTGACACCGTGTAATAACTTTAAGAATGCTATTTTCATTGAGCCTCGGTGATTGCAACATGCTTGCCAATAAAGCTGGATGTTAATTCAGCGATGATTGGCGGTAATTTGGAAATTGGTAGCAGAGAGAATAGCTGATATGGGAAATACAGTTGGTGCAATAGGATGTACTCTTGCGATTGAATATGAGATGTATTGTGAGGAAAGAGTGGAGAAAGCATTAACATTCCCAACTTGGAATGCCTTGAGTCTAAGAAGCTTTTCTCCTTACTCTCACACAACATCAGAAAAGTGCAGACCCCCGTCTCTGATTTATTTTGTGCAATTAGAAAATTTTCCAGTTCCCCAGGGCCAATATACCTCATCTTAATGAGAACTTTATGAAGAATAAAGGAATATTAAGCCAAAACTGGAGCTAGTTTTAGAGATTGAAAAATTTGTCACTGACTTGTTGAGTTAGTTATTTTTTCCAATTATAACAACTATTTAATTGGATGGTTTCACTCCTTTTATATTAGCATTCTGAAAAAAGTGAAAGCCAAAATACAGCTTCTTGTGCTTTAATTGGTGTGAATGCTGATAAACAAGTAGTTAGATTGCGGCACTCTTGGCTAGTCTTTCATGATTATGCTTAGATCAGAATTCCAATAAAATGCATATAAAAAATCCCAATTTGTTATCTATGTACCCTAACCCATTTAATCAGTTGTGTAGCAGTTGAATTGAAATGGCAGTGTTCTACTTTACAAAGCATGTTCCTTTACAAGATGTTGTTAAATGTGTAAAGGATGATTGATGTATACAAGTGACAGTGCACTGTGCAATAAAAACACGAGTAATTGGAGAACAATTTATGACTTGATCAGCATTGCATTCTTAAGTGTTATACATGGATCGAGTGTTCTATGTAACAGGAATAAATATTAAATGAATTGGGTAAGCCTCTGAGAGAATGCTCCACCAATGCTATTAAAACAAAAGCATTTATCATCACACATCTGATGCTTTATTTATCGAAGAGTTCAGATGAAGGCTACTATTCTACATGTCAAATTGCGAAAATTTATTTTGTTACTGATGTGTTCAACTTAGCTTGAAATGTTGCTTTTGTCAAATAAATAGGCAAAATAGAGCATAATCATAGTAAATATCAACACTTTGAGTTACTTTGATTTATTTTCTCACTTTAAGCTCACAAGTGTGTCTAGGCCAGGTCAAAAGAATAGAACAACTATATTTGTGCAAGGAGGTGATGAGTACAAAATTGATGCATGTCCATTCAAATGCACCAGGCCAAGATTTGCATTAGTTTAGTGATGTTATGCTATATATTAATTGTATAAGTTATCATGGTTCCTGAACCAAGAGGTGAGCATCATTAAGTAACAAATGTATAAGTAAGTTGCTATTTTTATACAAACTGGAGGCACTCTGTGATAACGCAGCAGGTACAGCAATAAAGCAATATTAGGCTGCACTGAGTACTTCAGAAAACCCTGGGTTATTAATTTCAAATGCTGTTTTGTTGGCAGTTGAACTTAATGCGTTTATATCATAAGAAGCCACTTCCACAGAATAACATGTTTATTGAGGGAAGAGCTTTTTAATAAAATTAATTCATACTGTGAATTGTGGCAACTAGTTGTGGATGAGCAGAAATTTACTGTGATTAAATCGTGGAGAGACCACGGTGCTCACCACACATTTAGTTCTCTAGATATGTTGCTGCATTATCGCAGAGTGTCGTTAGATACTGACTCTATTCTACTGCTGGTCATTGGCAGTTCTGAACAAGAACCTTCAAGCCTTGTTGTGCAAAGCAAGCTAATTATCTTCTCTTTGAAATTCTTGAAATTATGGACTTTCCTGAAGTTTGCAGACTTAATGATGGGAAATATTTTAAATTTTCTGAACAGAATTCCTATGTGACTGCCAGTCTGAGGCACAGAAAGGAAAACAAGGTGAGGGGGAGAGTTCAGTGTGTTATCCAAATGTTGCAGTTGAGGGGTAAATAGACTGTACTGAGTCAGGGTGAGGTACAATGGCCCACAATTGGTGCAATAAATGCATTCGCCTCCTGGGTTTATTCCTTTTGCCTCCTTTGGCTTGGGGAATCACAACATGCATCAATTAAAAATAAAATGGAGGAACACAGTCTCTTTAAAAGATTTCAGTTACTCCCCGAGCAACAAGAATTAAGTGATAACCTTTCCCATAACCGTTTCTGTTCAAACTGGCCGTGAACAGAATGGAGACGGCTTGTGATTTTAAAATGCTCACCAACTCACCCATCTCGGGGCTTATATGGCTACATAACACTCTCACACCCACAAACACACACACACATACACGTTGTGTTTTTTAATGAGCAGATGAATGGAAGCTGTGATTCCATGGACAGGGTACATAAAGGCGTCATACACTTTCAGTGAAAAGTCTGGAGCCTGCCATTGAAGCTTAACTGCTGCTTGTACACTGAAATGAAAGTCAGGTTTGTTCTACAGAGTGTAGAAAATCACCCGTATACAATTTACAACATAACCCATTTCTTGTAAGGTGGAAATGGGCTGTGATTTAGAAGGAACCCAGCTTTCCTGAGGCCTGGCACCATGTTAATAACATAGGGCTCTTTTACTGTGAAGTTGAAAACTGGTTCGAGTAGGAAGATATGGACCATGAATTTCCTTAGAGTCAGTGGTGTATCTAAGCAGAAGAGTGGCACGGCCGGCCTATCAGTACACCTCTACCTTGTATATTAGACTGGGCAAGAAGCCTGTAAGGACAAGGATGGATGAAAGGAAGTTCTGTCCAATCATTTGGTGTTCAACGGTGGTTACGGAGCTGGTGAGAGGGTGCCCTTAGCTGGATTTCCCCATTTTCCGCCACATCAGCCAAACTGGAAATTGAGATGAAACTGTCATTCAGGAGGGAATCTCAGGCTACAGCAGTTCCAAACACCTCAGAAGACAGAAACATGCAACACTTTCATTGTCCTTATGATAAAGAGAAAGCGTTTTACTGTCTTCCCATATTTGTTTTTATCCAAATTCCAGCACAGCTGGGATATCTTCACATTGACATTGCAGTTCTTATTCTATCATAGTTTTGGCGCCCAAATGGGATCACAAATATTTTACTCCTTGATGTCTAATATAAGAACATAATGACAGTATCTGACCCAACGAATATATGTCAACAGAAATCAGAGTCAATCAATGAACATATACCGTTTCCAAAAGTCTCAGGCACAGCTAGAAATTAAATAAAAGGCACTATGTCAGGTTTGGCAGTATTGATTGAGCCACCGATTATACAGTTCTCCTGCTTTTTGTTTGCATTGATTCCCACACTATTTAACCTTGAATGTTAATTCTTCACATAATCCTGTGTGTCTGCACTAAGGCACAGTATCTCTGCTGCACAACATGAATTTACTTATCAAGGTCATGTGGCTCAGGTGGAAGTAACTAGAGTAACTAATGTGGTTGTTGTGGTAGTTGTTACAGGCCAAGTCAGATTTTGAATCATGTTTCTTTCATGAACAAGTATTTGTATTATTGGGAAAATCCTGTGGGGGGGTTTCATGGGTAGTTTCATGCCAGTTGGAAAACCCTCCTGTGGGGAAGATTCACAAACCATAAAGTTGAGAATCCACTAATGGGCCTTTCCATAGAGTCAAAGTGGTGTGGGGAGGGCGATGGGGCCTGCCTACATTGAGAGTTGCCATTAATTAGAGGAAGATAGCTCTATTGTTCAGTAGCATTACTGGTGAGGTGACGGCTCCTGCTGGAATGACATTCACCAGAGGCCAGGAATCAATGGTTGACCCAGGCCACAGCTGGTGGGATGGATGGGGTGCAGGAGTGGGTATTGGCAGGAAGCCCAGAGTGTTGGACCTTGGTGGGCACTCCTCTTCCCAATTCTGGCTTTCTCAATCGGGCACTGAATAGTTTTGAAGGAGCGTTCCTCACCTGCTTTTGAAGACAAAAAGCAAATCTCCTTGATGTGCTTCCCCTCATGGTGAGTCACCTGCCCATAGCTGAGTTCATATCAATAGCAGGATGAGGCCCTCAAGCACCCATTAATTTTCAGATTAAGTGGAATGTCCAGTATTGCTGTGAATGAATATTAATTGAAGTTGAATGCCTTGGTACCTCTGAAGAGTCCAAGATGTCTGAAGTTATTACCTTAGGCCTGACTCATTGTTCCTTTAGGGCTAAGGTGTGATTATGATTTCGAACTGAACTGTGGCTCCAGACAGCTATCCCTGTGATTGTGTATCCCAGAGCATAGCGCAGCTGCCTTTCTTTTTGTTGTAAGAGTTCTGTTAAACATTTAGGGTTTTTGTTCAGTATTTTAAATGACAGGGCTTTATGCTCACTCCTACAGAGTCTGGCTGCAATATCAGCACTAACCTTGTGCTCAGAGGCTGTGACTCCATTAAGGAGATTGGATGAGCAGCAAGACATGTAGCCAGAGGATCAACTTCCTCTACATGCCTGCCTTAGGAGGCTTGGGGGCTGGGGGTGCGGGGTGGGGAGCGATGACTTTTGCAAGCACTGGGAAAATCTTTTCCTTCTGAACAGGTATGATCATTTGATGCTAGTGTGTGTCAAAATGACTACAATCCGTGTAAGAGTAGCCATAGGAACACAGAGAATTGAAGCAGGAGCAGGCCATTTGGCCCTTCAAGCCTGCCCCTCCATTCATTGTGATCATGGTTGGTTATTCACCTAAATGCCCTGTTCCTGTTTTTTATCCCGTACTGCTTGGTCCCTTTCGTCTGAAGTACTATATCTAACTCCTTCTTGGAAATATTCAATGGTTTGGCCTCAACTGCTTTCCATAGCAAAGAATCCCAGTGGGTCACCACTGTCTGGGTGAAGAAATTTCTCCTTATCTCAGTCGTAAATAGCCTAGTCATATCCATAAACCCATAAGCTGTGACCCTTGATTACCCCTCCCCTGCAGGAGCATCCTTCCTATGTTTACCCTGTCTAATCTTGTTAGAATTTTATACATTTCTATGAGATACCTCTCCCTACCCCATGCATCTAACTTCAAGTGAATATAGTCATAACTGATCCAGTATTTCCACATATGTCAATCTTGCTGACTCAGGAATTTGTCTGGTAAACTTTTGTTGCATTTCCTCCATAGCCAGACAATTCTTCCTCAGATAAGGAAACCAAAACTGCACATATTACTCGAGGTGTGGTATCAACAAGGCCCTGTACCAATGCAGTGAGACATTCCTGCTCCTGTACTCATGTCCTGTTGTTTTAAAGGCCAACACACATTTACTTTCTTCACCGTCAACTGCACCTGGAAGGAATGTCTAAGGGCAGTGAGGTCTCATTACACATGCCTGCTTCCCAATCTATCACCATTCAGATAATAATCTGTCGCCCTGATTTGCTGCCAAAGTGGATAATCTCACATTTCTCCAAGTTACACTTCATCTGTCGGATATTTGCCCACTCATTCAACTTAACTAGAATTTCATGGAGGGCATGGTTCCTGTGGAATGCTGGAGTGGGAGGGGAAGTTGTGTTCGATGGTAGTATCCTGGTGTTTTATGAAACATATCCAGACAATAACATTTGGGAATGATAACGGAAACCAGAGCAGTTGTAGTACAAGTCATTGGGATACAAAGAATGCAGGAATGCAGGAAAGTGATGTGAGCAAATCATTTTTACGAGGCTCATAAATCACTAATTTTTAACATTGTTTAATGCCCCTCCCCCCACCCTTGTGCAAAGCTTTCTGTAAATACACATCAGTGTTGTTTCTCTTCATTATACTTCAACTAGGTGCAAGTCTTGTGTCTGAAAAGGCAGATGACAACATGGTTTTCATTGAAAGTGGAGATGAAAAGGAAGGTCTGTTCTTTAATGAAGGAAAATTGAAGGCATAATAACGTTAACTGCCTGTGCTCGAGAAAGGCTGCTTCAATCTCATGTCTGGCTGCTAAAATTCTCTTGACTGACATCCTCTGGGTGTTGGAGCCTTTGACAGCCATGCCAAAGACCGTACTACCTGCATCCTTGCAGAGGTAGACTTTGCCACAAAGATAGTAGGCAGTACGTGGGTTACTGATTGATTGAGGTCACTGGAAGTGAAGGTTGGATGTGCAATTAACGGAAAGTGGAAGTATTTTCAGCATTGTCTCAGTTTCCATTTCTGTTTCTCCATTAGGGTCTCTGAAGTCCACCCACTCATTGCTGCTTTAAACTGGAGAACTCTTTACTACGTCTCAGTGGGACAAGGCCAGACTTCCAGAAAGCCTATTTAAAGTAGCATTTGGAGCATGCATTAACAAGGGCCTGCAAGCTTTTTTTTGAAGTGGTATAATTGATTTTCCATGCAAGTGGTCAAGGATGAAGGCGTCATTGCAAAGACATGCGATATACCTGAGCTGAGCTTCTTCAAACATTCTGCAAGCAGGCACCATGTGTATGAAAAGAATGCCAGGCCTTCATACACCATCTATTCTACTGTGCCCTGAACTACCATTTTCACTAAAGGATCCCAAGTTTCATCGCCTGCATTCAGCTTGAAGCACCCTCTGTCTTCTGATTCTTCACTGCAGCCCTACTTCCATCATCTGCTCTTGTTCCCTTTGGAGGTGTGGCTCACCCAACCATCTCCCTTACTGGTCCCACTGCATGTGTGTATCTATGCTGGTGAATCGTCTGCATTAGTTCTGTGAAGGCACATCTTCACATGACTGACTATCACTGGGGGGTCCCTACTCTCTCTTGCAAGACATTTAGAGATCCTGTTGGAGGTTGGAGGTATTAATTAGAAGTGAAATGGTGAGAATGTTTCAAGCAAACATTAAACCCATTGTCAGATTTCACTATCTGCTAACAATGAGTACTGTATTCCATATAACTTTCTGAAATTTAATTCTATCACCTGGCCACCTTAACTATCACCAAACACGCTGAGCCTTTGTTTATCAGTAAGTTCATCTCCAAGCCATTCATCATGTTGACGTGGAACTATATAGCTCTTTTTCTTCATTGTCATTGCATCAAACTCTTGATACTGCCTTCCACTGTGGGTGGGTTTGTCTGTCATAGATCACAACAGTTAAAGCAGGGGCCTTGCTATCCCCTTCTTGAGGACAATTAGGGGCAGCTAGCTAAGTCAGCAATGCCCGCATCTCATGAGCAAGTTTTTAAAATTTCAAATGTTCTTTCCCAAACAACTCTCATTCCAACAAATGATCTCTGCTTCTCTGCTACTTCTGAGCCATCTGTGCCTGTGTGTGAGGAAAAGTGGAGATCTATGTGTGAAATTTAAAATGCTAAATAAATGGGTAAACATCTTTTGAGTCAACAACCAAGTAGCTAGCTCCCAAGTAGCTGAATATCATTAATGCTTTTCTGTAGACTTCTCTTTCAAAATGCTTACTTTTATTTCCAAAATATACTTTATTCTTAAAAAAAAATCCTTGTACGTATACATACTCACAAATGCAGTTCGGTTCTGTACAGTAGTGTTTCATGGAAACAAACAAACATTGGAGTTTGACTCAATTCAAACAAAGTAAAAGTATCTCTCAAATATACAAGATTATATTTATGTGCATTTGAGACTCTAGGAGGGCCTGATAGCTGAACAGACCACCATTTAACTTTAGCAGAAAGACCTCACACAACGGTGTTTCCCCAATGTGCCTTGGCAGAATCCGTCCCAAGCTTTAGTGTGTGCTGGATCCAGGAATATGCCAGTCTGTAAGACACAGTTGAGGACAACTTCTTGTTTTGGAAGACCTACAAGTTTCAAACAGACCAAACGATATCTTTCACCAAGTTGATCATCTTCCAGACATAGTCAATGTTTCTCTCGGTGTGCGTCCTGGGGATTATGGTCTCTAGTTACATAAGCACTTTCAGTGCGAACTCAGACAGACCCCTCTCCTTGGGTAAAACCTTAACTGTAGTGTGTCAGTCTCTGTGGTTGAATGAGAAATGCTTCCACTTCCATTTTTTATTTTTTTTAACCAGTTCCACATGATTCCAATTAATGTAAAGTGCTGATGGTGTGTGAAAGACACACAGGCAATCACATGATGAGAGAAGCTTTTCATTGGTTTTCCAGCTGTCTTTTGACAAAGCAGTAACTATGGATGGGATATAATAGAGCTTCCTAAACATACAGGGAGGGTCCTCATCTCAGCCATAACTTTTCTGCCTAACAGCATTGCTATTAACATAAGACTTATTGAAAGTGTGCAAGTGACATGGATGTTTCTCAAAATTACATTTCGCTTCTAAATTGTTTACATCATATTGCTTTCACCTTATTCATATGTGTATCGTTATTCTTCGTTGAGATTAAGTTCATCAGAAAATTAAATGTTTTGGCACGCCTCAAGGGTGGTACAAATTGATTGTTACAGTACAGCTGAGACTTTTCCTTCACTGTGAAAGAAACACTCCCTTAAAAATGCACTGAATATTCAAGCTGGTGTCAAATATTGTACTTGCTTGTTCTGTAGGACTGAGCTTGCAGGCTCCGCTGGCCTTCATTTCAATACATTATAAAGGAATTGTCCAAGGGTAGTATCAGCAGGAATAATTATAAGTAAACTCAAAGTCCTGGAAGGAATTTGCCAATTAACACTTTGAGATAGACACACATTTGAACAGTACTGAAACTACATTTTAGGCTCCTCGATTTCAGATCCTAACTCAATGCCCCACCATCATAGTCAGGATGCAGGTCCTTCTCTCTACTTCCAAACCCCATATCTTCCTTGGATCTTCTTTCTATCTCCCTAACCTGCTTACAAACATACAAAGAAGGGACAAGAGTAGGCCACGCAACCCTTCGAACTTGCTTTCCCAGTCATTAAGATTATGTCGGACCTGATTTCAACCCCAACTCTACATTCTTGTATATCCACGATAATCAGTCATTTCCTTGGTAATTGAGAATCTAGCTATCTCCACTTTAAAAAGTATTTAAAATTCTACATTCATTTCCTTTTAAGGAGGGAAATTCCAAAGACTCTCAACTCTCAGAGAGAGTTTCTTTCACCCTTCATCTCCATCTTAAATGGGTGACCCCTTAATTTTGAACAATGACTCCTCATTATAGATTCTCTAACAAGAGATGACATCCTTTCCACATCCTCCCAGCCAAGTCCCTTTAGGATCTTATATGTTTCAATTAATTGACCTAAGCTGTAGAGGATACAGGCCTTTGCCTGTCGAGCTTAACACCCTCAACTCCTTCACCACTGCCTCAAACTTGCCAGTACCAAAAAATTAAGCAAGCTGTCATTCAACTGCTTCCCACTTCTGTGCCATGGAGTTTAATGAGGAAAAAATACCTACTTTGGGCACAATTGCACAAAACTAAATGGTGTGCATAACCTTTAAACTAATGTGAAACAGGTGCCATGAGATTTTCATGTGTTATTGGCTTTAGTTTGAAGGTAGGATATAATACGTAAAATGTGTCAAACCATGTGTATTCATGGCAGACAAACATATATTAAATATGAAGCCACTATTGAACAGTATGAGATTTACTCCCAAAATGAAAATCAATTAATGGAAAAGTGAAATTTCAGTTCCCACCTATTCAGGCATGCCACCAGCCATGTTTCCTGCTCTTACAGGACCCATTAAATCTCCCTCCTCACCACATCACAACTCACCCTTTCTGCACTTGCGAGTGGTAATGTTCCCATGCATCAGCTGACCTGTCCTCCTAAATGGTCGTGGTCATTGATTTAGAAGGTGCTTTCTAAATGCCTTTGGTGATCTTTTGCTGTGCACCTCATAATTGGTGAACATGTAGCCACTGTGTCGGTGGTGGAGAGAATGATTGTGGAAGGTGTTAGAAAGCACGTCATTAAGTAGCTTCCTTGTTCTGGATGATATCATTATTCTTGAGTGTTGGTGGAGCTGCACTCATTCAAACAAGTATGTTCCTGATTTGTGTCTTGTAAATGATGGATAGGCCTTTTGATTGGAATGGTTCAAAGTAGTGACTGGCTAAACTAGGCCCTGAGAAATAAAGTATTGTAACAAATCAATCAGCAGCAGGTGGCAGTAGTGAAAGAGGGCAGCTGGAAAAGTTGAATGGGAACTTTATGGAAAAAGTAGTATTTTTCAAGAAGGCGGCCTGATGGGGTGAATGACCAGGTAATGTTTTTTTTCAACCAGATGTAAACCACAGGATAGTTTCTATATATATATATAGTGCCTTCCTTATTTAACATTCATTTTCTTTGTGTTTTTAATGTTTTGCTGCCAGTGGAATAACAAATTGCTACTTCACTTTTGGACTATATGGGTGTTCAGATTTCATGGAGGAGTACATTAATGAGTTCTCAGCAGGCGGTCGTGCTTGCCTGCAATCATATTCAGACGGAAGATGCACCAGCAAAGATAGAGGAAAATCAAAGGAAGAATTCCGAACAATTGATTGGAGTAGTATCTTGTTGGCACAAACTGCAAGAAATCAAAGCACATTGTGCCAAAACTCCATGGATGAGTTCGACCAAAAGGTCAGTTTCCATGCTGTATGACTCTGTGATGTCAGTGAACCACACTCAACTGTCCTGGTTTAATACTTTTGTTGCACATTTTAACTTATACATCACTTCTAAGCAGTTGTTTCTTCATAAACTTCGTAAGTAGTCTTAGATTATACACAAAATCAGATGCAAAATATTACAGTGCTAATTGTGTGAAGGTTTGATGAAACTGTCTCCTAGCATTGTCCATTGTCTGAATATCTGTCTAGAAAGCATTTTGGTCTGTAAACACAGAATGTTACTCATCCTTTTCACGCCATCTACCAAATTCTGTAATGCAACATTCAAAACATCGAGACTGCTCTCTCCCATATTGGACCATTTTTCAACATTTTCAGATCAGTCACTTCTTGCAAAGAAAACATCATGATGAACATAAAGTATGTATTGCACGTCCCCATTAAAAGATCAAGGCTAGTTTCTAGTAATGCAGGCTGGCTGTAAATAGTGCTAGCCATTTACTTGCAGTACTGGTCCTGTTCTCAGGCATTCACCCATAAACAGCATTGCTAGTTCTGGCTGGATGCTGAAATCAGAAAAATGAGTAGGCAGACAACATTGGCCTGCTACTTGTATCTCATGGAATAGGTGGTTACTCATTACGATTCATTTGACCCGTCATGGAGATTGTTGAATATAGCCTCTAATATTTCAATGTGCGCAAAGTTCAGAACTAGCACTTACATAGATAAGATGTTCATGGATAAAACCAAACAGGAATTCAAACCAAAAACACCTTTAGACAAAGAGTGAAACACATTTCAGAAAGGAGAAGTTGAGATGACTAATATGGATAAATTTAAGGGGAAGCTAGATAATTGCATGGTAGACGGAAGAGTAGAAGAATATGTCAATGGCATTTTAAAAATAAAACAGCATGGGGGTCCTTTGTACAGACACTGGCATGGACAAATTAGGTTGACTGGCCTGGTTCTGAGCTATAAGTAATATGTAACAACACTATGAATTCCAGCTGAAACAATTCAACAATTATCAAATAAAAACCCAGCCTCTCATTAGTTGCTGAATTATAAATCTTTTATAACTTGGTCAACATTGTCTCTACTTAAAAGCTGCTGTTTCCATTTGGTGAAAGAAAATAGAGAGAAACAAAAAAAGAAATCTGAAATATATATATGCTCAACATTTGGGTATTCATACCTTGTGGTATTATTGCTAGACAATCAATCCCCAGAGCCCAAGCAATTTTCTGGAGAAGCAGGTTTGAACCCTGCCATGGCAGATAGTAGGATTTGCATTTCCAATTTAAAAATCTAGAATTATGAGACTAATGTGGGTAATGAAGCCATTTTCTATTGTGAGGAAAAGAAAGCATCTAGTTCACTAAGATAACAAGGTGTAGAGCTGGATGGACACAGCAGACCAAGTAGCAATAGAGGAGCAAGGAAGCTGATGTTTCGGGCCTTGGCCCTTCTTTTTTTAGGGGAAGGAAATTTTCTGTCTTTTTCTGCCCTACATGTGACTCCTGAACAACAGCAATGTGGTGGACTTGAAACCACCCTCTGGGCAATTTGGGATGGGCAATAAATGTGGTTCATATAGCGGTGTAAATACCCTGTGAATAAATGAGGAATAGCCTCCTTATTCCTCGCTCTTTATTTGTTGCTATTATCGGATTTTCTTACAACTTGGGTGAAAAGTTCATGAACTGAGCATCAGTTGTGTTGTCCTCCACAGTAGTCTGGCCTGTTGAGTATTTCTAGCATTTTTTTTTGTCTTTATCTCTTCAATTGATTTTGTAGTTTTGTGCTAATGTGCAAGAATTCTTTGTCAGTCTTGGTTCAGGCAGAAGCATGCTAACCTTTAAGTTTTAAAGGTTGTTGGGGTCAAACCCTGTTTCAGAGATTCCAGAACAAACATTGAGCCTGATATTCCTGTGGAGTTCAAGGCTGTCAGATGTGCTGTCTTTCAGATGAAATGTTAAATCAAGGTCCATCTGCTCCCTAAGCTCTGAGTAAAAGATCTGTGTCGCTCTTTTGAAGAGGAACCTGTGATGATCTTTATTAAGCCATCAATTAACATCACCAAAACTGATTATTCACTCATCACATTGCTATTTGTGGAAGTTTGCTACATTCAAATTGAATATTATACTTCAATAATCACTCTAATTCAGCAGGACAGCACTGTGGCTCAGTGGTTAGCACTGCTGCCTCACAAAGCCAGGGACCTGGGCTCAATTCCATCCTCAGGTGACTGTCTCTGTGGAGTTTGCACATTCTCCCTGTGTTTGTGTGGGTTTCCTCCGGTTGCTCTGGTTTCCTCCCTCAATCCAAAGATATGCAGGTTAGGTGAATTGGCAATTCTCAAGTGCCCATAGTGTTCAGGGATATGTGGATTAGGTGGGTTATAGGGGAAGGGTTTGGGTGAGATACTCTGAGGGTCATTGTAGACTTGTTGGGCCGAAGGGCCTATTTCCACGCTATAGGGATTCTATTCTATAATTTTGCTGGCATAAAGTGTTTTGAGGCATCTTACAAGTTAATGTATGAATGAAAATCTTGCATCTTCTTAAATATGAAATTTATTATTCATTCTTATTTTAATGCACTGTGATATATACAAAGTGCACTCTGGCATTAAAGATTTGTAACATCTTAATGGATAGCTGACGTTGCAGATAGATTCAGAATGAGAATTTCCATATTATAAGGGTGAATACAGAATGTCTTACACATTATCCTATCAAATCTTATCATAGTAAAATCTTTGCATGCTAAAACGATTGAGTATTAGTGGATTAATTTTACTGACTGATGAAAAAGGGAAAGAAGCAGTTTGAACCCAATTACTGCAAGTCGGTTTAATACGAAAATGAGCCATCTTAACATTGATTTGAAAACTAACTCAATGAATGCTAATCTGAAAATAGTTGTTTTTCCTCTTATACGACACAGACATAAATCTGTCTTCAAAACAGAGAGTATTATTCCAAGATTGAGAGATTGTAGCAATGGAATGCAATCTTTTGCGAATTATAATGCGTGGCCAACAGCCAAGAAATTCAATTGCTGCTGGAAGTCAGAGATGTGAAAACATATCATATCATATTCGTGAGAGATGAGAGTTAAGTTTGTCATTGGCTTTATTTGAATGAGAACAGATAAACTGCAGATATGAGATATAGTTCACCTGTTAGGTCCTGATGAATTCTGAGCAGCTCTGACCCCACACTGATGTTTAGGTAGATCATCAAAAGGTTAGTTAGCTCATTTAGGTGGTGTGTGATAAACCTGAGCTTTCAATGGTCTTCAGTCTTTAGCAAACCTGGGTGGAGCTCTCTGGTACTGTAGAAATGATTTTTCTTTTAACAGGTTTCTGAACCATTTCTTCAGCAGCCTCCTGCTGTCCCTTTTAGGACTGTTAGCTATGTCACACAAGACCTGGAATAACATATTAACTGAGGTATTTGTAAACAAGTTTTAATTGGGTTCCTATAACATTGGAATTGAGGCCACGGCAATTTCAGATGAGTGCTGTGAAAAGCTAAAACTTCAATTTGTTGGTTGTAGCACTTACTGAAGGTGATCAGGGATGGAAATAATATCTAAAATTGTTCTTCCCATTGATTAAATCTCTCATGCAAACCAGACAATAAATGCTGATATTTTCCTCTATATTTCTGGGCAGGTCATGATTGAAGTTATTGAATTCAATTGAATTTGCATGACACATTCCACTGTGCAAAACAGGATGAGCGGTGTGAAATCAATATAAACAGGCAATAATTTCACTATCACTAAAGGAGCGTTGCCTTCATGAGTTACGTGGTAAGTGAAATCAGTTATTGGATTTAATTTTTTTCTAACATATATATACAGTTACAGCTGAGTGAAAGAAGGTTTCTTTATAATGGAATAATTTATTTGTTAAAAGAATACCATAATTGACTATATAATCAACAAACAGCAATTTTGTTTTACCTAAATGTACAAAGTTTTCCTGATTTATGAAATTTATAGTTTTTAAATTCATGTGGTGGAGCTTTCAAAAATAATACTCATGAAACTGAATAGTATCTGAAGTGAGCTATATCAAAATGTTTCCATAAAAGCAGATAGATAAATCTGTAATCTTAAATTTAGTCATGTGTTAACTGAAATTGTGTCAATTTTCTAATGATCTGTTTTGCAACTCTGAACATTTGTTTGTTCAATCTTAAAATATGTAAATTATGCTTAATACATTTTTATCAAAATAAATTAATCTTAGTAAAAAAACAGAACAATTAATTAAAAGCAATTTTCTGAATTGGCCCTGAGAGGATTAAAGCGCTGAGTGTATATTTTCTTCTAGACTGGGATGCTGTAGCATATAGCCATGCCTAGGAATATGAATGATGAGCTTTATAGTTGAATGAGTCTCATGTGACAGGTGAAGATTTTGCAGGCCGAAGGGAGTTATTTAGAAAGGAGCTGAAACAGCAGCATTGAAAATATTTTCGTTGGTTGGGAAGTTTGAATGCTGTGCATTACAAATCCAATGGGAATTTGCTGGTAATTGACCCTTTGTCACCTAACTGTGAAACTATAATTTTGAAAGGTGTTATTTCATTTGTTAAACATTGTTTTGAATCTAGAAAAGCTTTCACATCTTGCTCACTAAAATAGTAACATCACGATTAACACAATTGGAATTCCCTTTATTTCAAATGACTTACAATGACCTACAGAGGGGTAACAAGAGGAAATTGTAAACTCCTAGTTAAACTCTAAAGCAAACTGCTGTCGCTGTGACAAACTACTAGTCAAGCACAAAATGTGTTGACCCATTTTTCATCTGAAGTCTCTAATTCTAAGATTTACACAAGTGAAGAGGTAGGAGTTTGCAGCAACAAATTTCTGAAAGTTAACACAGATCCAAATTCCCAACTCAAATAGAATAAGTTTGTTATCGATTTAACCAAAAAGTTTGACCAATTTAAATAATTCAAGATATATATGCTGTTTAAAATTCCCCAGGAGACCTTCAGTTTTCCTTTCCAACTGTTAATAATTGTATATGAAGTGAACAAGGATTTAATGCAGTCCACTCATCCTTGCTGCAGCCATGAGATTCTAATTTTTGTCAAAGATTGGTCTCTAAAGAGCTAGCTCCCAAAAGTCCTCAACTTTGAGATGGGCAGGAGGAGTTCAGGGGCAAGGGCAAAGTGAGGCAGATTAACCTACTCGGGTCTCGAGCAGGAAAAGAGATATGCGTGCATCATATGATACTTTTTCAAATCAGCTGGCCCTATGCGAAGATCCATGGGTGCTTCTTCACTCCTCACATCTCTAACAGGACTTCCATCGCAGTTTCAGCTAGTAGTCCCCATATGTATGCACAGATACACACATGCGCACACACCACAGTGCTGCTGTGATGAGCAAGGATGCATTGCTCCCCACTCTTCAAATGGTGGAGTGCAGAATCTTCCATCATATAAATACTGCCGGAGAAATTACTTGTAGAATGTGTTAACTTTCAACAATGCACTACTTATTTTACCTTGAGGGTCAAATCTGAAACCAAACCCTCAGCTAAATTGATACTAACTTAGTCACGAACTTGTCACGTAACGCTCTTCAAAATCCTTAGCAAAGTTGTGAAATAAATGTGCTTCCCCTCCACAATATTTTACCTCCCGCCTGAACCTGCTTCAGTATCTATCCCAAGCATTTTTCTCCTTTGTTGCTTACCCGACTTATTCTAATCATTTCTTTCACCGTAATGTATCAATGTTCTGCTACTTTAAATTAAATTTCCTTTCTGCTTAATACTTCTGTATCCATCTTAGGTTATTTTTCCTTTCAAAGTTGGTCTGCATATTCAATATTCTATACTCTATTCTAATATTCAGTAAGAAAATGTCTCCATTTTCTTTTTCTGACATTACCTCAGATTTCTTTCTAATTGGCATCTTGTTTCAGCTTTGCATCCCCCAGGCAGTTTTTTTTTTCTCATGTTGTTATAAGCTGGGCATTTATGCTATTGAACTTTTATATAATGTTAAAGAAATATAAACTGTTGTTGCTATTGATACAGAAACAATTTCCTTCGATGGAGGAATTCAAAACATTGTGTATAATTTTACAATTGGAACTAAATTATTTAGGAGTGAAATTATGTCATTTTTTCATACAAATTGAAGTAAAAATTGGCAGTTCTGTTCCTCAGAAGGTTAGGGATGCCGGATCAATTGAAATTTACCAAACGTCTATTGACAGATTTTTATTAGGTATGGGTACCAAGTGACGGGGATCTCCACCATCTTTCTTGCATCCTCTATTGTTGCTGAATTACTGCACATCTTATCTGACATTCAGTACAGAATAAACAGAAATTTCTCACAATTAAACATTAGGGAGACAGATTCCATTGTTTTCAGTCCCTGCTCCAAACTTGATTTCATCCTTCTCCTTGGCAATGCTCTTGACAGAGTCAGTCCAAGCTTTTTGTTAAATTTGATCCAGAGATGATCTTTTGACCACGTTTTTTACCATCATTAGAATTGTCTGTCTTCCCTCGTCACTCAGTCCAGCTGCTGTTGAAATTTTCATTTATGTCTTTGTTATCTCTAGACTTGAATGTCACATTTTGGTCTTCCACTTCTTACCCTCTAAACACATCCAGAAGTCTGCTGCTTATGCAGGAAGAGATAATGGGAACTGCAGATGCTGGAGAATCCAAGATAACAAAGTGTGAAGCTGGATGAACACAGCAGGCCAAGCAGCATCTCAGGAGCACAAAAGCTGACGTTTTGGGCCTAGACCCAGTCTAGGCCCGAAATGTCAGCTTTTGTGCTCCTGAGATGCTGCTTGGCCTGCTGTGTTCATCCAGCTTCACACTTTGTTATCTTGCTTATGCAGGAAGTTTGTTTCATCTATAAGCCCTGTAATCACTGACCTACACTGGCTCAAGGTTATACAGAGTCTTGATTTTAAAATTCTCATGCTTGTTTTCAAATGCCTCCACCACCTCACATCTGTCTCTATAATTTCCTGCAGCCCCACAACCCTGCTATATATCTGGGACACCTTAAATTCTGGCCTCTAAAACATCCATGATTTTAATTGCTCCACAACTGGTGACAGTGCTTTCAGTACACTAGGCAATAAGTCTGGATTTCCCTGCCTGCATTTCTTTACTTGTCTACCAAATTTCTCTTTTAAAACATCCCTTAAAACTCTGTAACTAAGCTTTTAGTCATCTGACCTAATATCTCCTTATGGGGCTCAGTGTTACATATTTTCTAAGGGGTAAGTATTGTTACATTTACTTGGGAGGTATTGTTATATTTAAGGTATTTCGTGAATATATAAATTATATTTTTAACAGTAACTTCTTTGAATTAAATTGTTCACCCTAGACCATATATTAAACTGGGGTTTTTAATTGACAAAATAAAAAATAGTATTCAAATAAGAATTATGTTCCTAGATTTAAATTTCAACAACTGGCATTTTACATTGAGTAATGACCATTTATTTAGCTCTTATCGATATGGCAATGAAATTCAAGGAATCCAATTTGGTTTAATTTTTTTATCCAATTAAATATTCATTGCATTTTATGTAAGATCTCAGCTAACTCAATCCCTAGCTTTGGATAGAACCTGTAGATGACATTCTGTTCACAATTGCATTGATATGTTTTTTCAACTATGTTAAGAATTGAATTGGAATTAACTCATTGAATAAATGGAGGAAATTATGATATACTGGGGATGATGTGCACTTTATGGCTACCCGTTTGGCTCTGGAAGAATGGAGAATACATCGCAAATTTTGTAAGGTACCTCACTCACATGATGAAGTCTATCTGATGCCATCTCAGGAACATTTGCTTTGGTCACATAAAATACCTATCAGAAACTGGAGGAGCCTAATAATAACAATAGGAAGAAATACTTGCATTTATATAGCATCTTTAACAATGACAAAATGTTGCACTGCACTTTACAACAATGAAGTGTTTTTGAAGTGTACTCACTGTGCTGATGTAGAAAACACAGCATCCACTCTGTGCGTATCAGACTCCCACGGACACCAGTGAACGAATCATCTATTATAATGTCGATTGAGGCAAGGGACTGAACCTTCTGTGTAATGATAATCTCATTGCTTCATTAAACTCAAGAGCTCCACTTTTCTAGGAGAAGAATCTGAACAGGGCCCCTTCGAAAATGCATAGCCATACTTCCATTCTGATCCATCTGCAGACCTGTCCAAGAGCGGCAAACCACATCCCCTTTTCGCAGTGATCAGCTTTTGTATTGTGGGATGTAAAGATTTAAATTCACAGGGATTTATTTTCAAAGCTGCTGTCAAATGATAAGTACATTAGGTCGACAAGAGGCTGCCATGAGTTCCATGATGCTAGATTACCAGGAGGATAGGGTGCCAAGTGATCAGGATACCTGATGAGTAGGATGCTAGAAAAGGGGCTTATGTGGATAGGATTCCAAATGGGTAAGGAGCCATGGGTGTAGAATATCAAGTGCATAGAGGATAGAATGCCAGCTTGATAGTGCGTGAGGGTGCAAGGTAGCAAAGGTATCATGTGAGTGTTACAATGTTTCAAGTAGGTTGAGGAGGATGGGGGAGATATCAGGTCTATTAGGTCAAGTTGGGTATGGGGGAGGGTGGGTGTCGTGTCCTGGTGGGGTCAGAAAAGGGATGGTTGGGTTCCTGGGGGGAAGGTCAGAGGAAGATTGGGTCCAGAGTAGAGGTAAAGAATAGCAAAGAATATGGCAGGAGGTAAAGGTGAAGCATTGGAAGAGGGTCTAAAGTGGGAGAAGGAGGTGCAGTGCGTCTGGACCAGCAAAGGAGGCAGCACAAGGTATGGAGGGTCTATATAGTGTGGAAGAGTTGGAACCATGGCCCAGAGGCAGATTTGGAGCAGCTTATGTAGGATATAGGGGAAAGAGGAGGGAATGGAGGGCAGTGGGACCAGAACATGGTAAAAGGGTGTGAGCATGGGGAACATGAAGTGATGTCAGGTTGGGGTCTGAGTGGTGTAATGAGCCGGGGTAGTGCAATAAGTCAGGGACTGTGTAATTGGGGAAATGTGATTTAGGCATGGAGTCAATGGAGTAATCATGTTAGGAGCTAGAGTATGCATGCCATTGTCTAACCTTTCCTGAATAATTATTAACTTTATTTCATCACAGCCCTTGTAATTCCCTGATTTAAATGTGTACTTTTGGAGGGTTCCAGACAGATGCGTATCACTCAGTGAAATTTTCAATTTCCTGGACAATTGTTTGGAATTAACTTCAATGGGGATTCTGCAGGTTCACCTTTTTCCAATTTAGAGTAGAATAGTGACTGCCTGGCCATCTGAAATTTTTTTCTAATAATATTGGTTAGTACAACAAGAATAATTCCTTGTTTTTCTTTAAAACACTGCTGTTGGTTCTTTTATACGCACCTGAGAATGCAGAAAGAACCTTGGTTTGCCCTCTCATCGGAAAAGCTCTTCTCAAAGTGCTGTGTGGGAGTTTCAAAGTTCAGTTTTGTGCTCAAGTCCCAAAGTGGGATATGAATCAACAATCTTCTGACACAGAGGCAAATGTGGTGCTTCGGCACATTTCACTCAGCTCCCTGTTTCAGGACTACAACTACCATTTACAGCTTCTTCAATGTATAGATTCAGTCCATATTAAGTTCATCTAATTGTTGGAAGGAACACAAGACCGAGATTATTTGAAGCAATCCAAAGCTGCAGTTGTACGTGATTAATCATTTAAATATTAGTTAGCTTCTGTATTATTTCCGGCTCTACTGTTATGTCTTGCTGAAGTTATCTTTTTGGAGCTAGCCTGGAAATTTGGCTAAAGAGCTTCAGCTCAAACTTCTTATGGCTACCTGTGTGGAATACTCTGTGTATCCCAACGAGCAGAAGAGCAGTAGACAGGGCTGGATATAAATGGAGGGACCATGGGTGGTGAACTTGCAGAAGACCTTACCCCCTTATGGATTTACTGGACAAGAGCATCATCGCTTCAGATTGCTAAAGAGTGGTATGTCCAGTCATTCATTAGGCAGTCCGTTATAGGTTATAACACCTATTAGCTTGTGAACCTGGTGGGGACAGTTTAGGGCTTTGTGGATTGGAGCAGATTAATGGCCATATGACAACTGCCAGGAAACCTGGTTTCAGACAGAGGGAGGAATCTGTTCCTGTTTGAGCTGTCAAGCATCAATTCACACATTTCAGTTTCTGATAGTGACAGCACTTTTGAAGTTTTATGTCTGACGACACTTCCGGCTCCAGCAGTCGAACAGAATTCCAGTGATGGATTTCCTCCTCACAAAAGAAACAAATTCATTTCCATTCCAATGCACTCAACACATCAGAAAAATGAGGTGCTGATTGTGTACAATTGATGTTGCTTATATTAGCCTTGTATCAAGACCCTGGAGTGTATATGAATACAAACAACTTCCTCCCTCAGTCTGAAACCTGGTTTCCTGGCAGTTGCCATGCAGCTATTAACCTGCTCCATTTCACAATGCCTTAAACTATCTCCAATAGCTCACTGCTCAGACAAGCTAGTAATTGATTGGATGTTGGTAATGAAGGATACCTCCTTAAGACCACAGATGTAGAGCAAAGGTAGGCCATTGAGTCTGCTCCCTCATTTGGTGAGATCATGGCAGATTTGGTAATTCTCAAATCTATGTTCCTGCCTATTCCACATGACCCTTATTCGCTTTAGGATTAAAAATCTGTCTACCTCAGCCTGAATATATTTAACCATCCTGCCCCTGCTGCACACTGCGTTAAAGTGTTCCACAGATTCATTTCACTTTGAAAAAAGAAATCCCTCCTCATTTGTGTCTTAAAAGTGTGTGACTCCTTACTCTGAGATTAAGACCTCTGGTCCTAGACTCCCCACAGAGGGAAACAACATTTCAGTATCCACCCTGTCAAGTTCCCTAAGGTCCACGCTTATTCTTCTCAACACCATTGCACGCATGCCCAATCTACATAACATCCCCTTATGAAAAGTTCCCTCCATGTCTGGGATCAATTTATTGAACCTTCTCAGGACTGCCACCAATGCCGGTATTTCTTAGATAAGGTAACCAAAAAATGTTCAGTATTCCAGCTGTGATCTAATTAGTGACTTTTGTAGTTTTGGCAAATCTTTATTATTATTTTTATAGTGCATTCCCTTTGAAATAAAAGTCAACACTCGGCTTGCTTTCTCATCTACCTGTTGACATTGTAAGCTAGCTTTTTATGATCATGCCCTAGGACCAAAATTCCTCTGTGCTGCAGTGCTTCTCCATTTAAGTATTTAACTGCTCTATTCTTTTTGGCAGAGTGCATAACCTCACACTTCCCACAATATTTGTTACCTGCCAATTTTGTTTACACTAGCTTAATCTGTTTATATCTGCAAATGTGTGTTAGCCCACACACAGAATAAATGATGGACATGATTGTATCAAAGCTTTTAGGGGAGCAAAACAGAGGTACCTGAAATCAAATACTTCACTGCAGGGATGAATATAGAGACATCCTGCAATTTTAGCCAAGAGATACACTCTAAGGCGAAGTTTAAGTCGCTGGAGTCCCAGAGGACCATAGGCTGCTCTTTCGTTCAAGAGAAAGATGACTGGTGTTGGTTTAAGCTGAGGGTCACTGACCCTTGGGTAATTGCCAAGCTCAGGGAGGTACTGGTAACCTTGGCTCTTGTGGGAATTGAACCCATGCTGTTGATGTCGCTGTACACCTCAAACAAAAAAATCCAAAGGAACTGCGGATGCGCGAAGTAAGAAACAAAAATAAAAGCAGAAATTCCTGGATTAGCTCAGCAGGTTTGGCAGCGTCTGTGGAGAGAAATTGATGTTAACGGGGTGGACGGCAGTGTTGGTGGTGCAAGAGGAAATGTTGTGGTCCTTGGAAAACGAGGACATCTGAGATGTATGGGAGTGGAATGCCTCATGCTGGCAGCAAATGTGGCGGAGGAAAAGAAGTTGGGAATAGAGGGTGGCATTTTTGCAGGAAGGTGGGTGGGAGGAGGTGTATTCGAAGTAGCTGTGGGAGTTGGTGGGCTCGAAATGGACATCAGTTTCTTGGTGGTTGCCAGAGATGGAGACAGAGAAGCCCAGGAAGGAGAGAGGGGTATTAGAGATGGTCCAGGTGAACTTAAGTTTGGGGTGTAAGGTGTTGGTGAAGTGGATGGACTGTTCGACCTCCTCGTGGGAGCAGGAGGCCGCTCCGATACAGTCACCAAAGTAGTGGGGGAAGAGGTGGGGTTTAGGGCCAGTGTAGATACAGAAGAGGGACTGTTCCATGTACCCTACAAAGAGGCAGGCATTGCCTGGGCCCATGCAGCCACCCATGGCCCCCTCCTTTGTCTGTTGGAAGTGGGAGGAATCAAAAGAGAAGTTTTTGAGGGTGAGGACGAGTTTGGATAAGCGGATGAGGGTGTCAGTGGAGGGGTACTAGTCGGGCCTGTGGGACAGGAAGAAGCGGAGGGCCTTTAGGCCATCTGTATGGGGAATACAGGTATATAGGGACAGGACATCCATGGTAAAAATGTGGAGTTGGGTACCATCTCGGTTTCTCAGTGGTTGCCAGAGATGGAGGTTTCCATTTCAACTGCAGGAAGTGCTACACCTGCCCCTACAACACCCCCACCCACCCCCATCCCAAGCCCCAAGAAGACTTTCCACATCAAGCAGATGTTCACCTGCACATCTGCTAATGTGGTATACTGAATCCGCTGTACCCGTTGTGGCCTCCTCTACATCGGGGAAACCAAACGGAGTCTTGGGGACTGCTTTGCAGAACACCTACGCTCAATTCGCACTAAACAACTGCACCTCCCAGGCATGAACCATTTCAACTCCCCCTCCCAGTCCTCAGACGACATGTCCATCCTGGGCCTCCTGAAGTGCCACAATGATGCTATGTTGCAGGAACAGCAACTCATATTTTGCTTGGGAACCCTGTAGCCCAATGGTGTCAATGTGGACTTCACAAGCTTCAAAATCTCCCCTCTCCCGAACACATCCCAAAACCAGCCCAGATAAACCCTGCCTCCCTGACCTGTCCTTCCTCCAACGTATCCCCTCCTCCCCCCTCAAGCTGCACCCCCATCTCCTACCTACTAACCTCATCCCACCCCCTTGTTCTGTCCATCCTCCCTGGACTGACCTAACTCCTCCCTACCTCCCCACCTACACTCAACTTTACTGGCTCCACCCCTGCCTCTTTGACCTGTCTGTCTCCTCTCCACCTATCCTCTCCTCTATCCATCTTCAATCTGCCTCGCCCTCTCTCCCTATTTATTTCAGAACCTCCTTCCTCTCCCCCATTTCTGAAGAAGGGTCTTGGCCTGAAACGTCAGCCTTCCTGCTCCTCTGATGCTGCTTGGCCTGCTGTATTCATCCAGCTCCACACCTTGTTATCTCAGATTTTCCATCATCTGCAGCTCCTACAATTTCTGTCACTTGTATGTGCTAATTGCCCAGTTAGTGGAAAGAAACCAGTTGACAACAGTTCCGGACATTGTAGTCTGAAAGGGCACATAGTGCCTTCAGCCCCCTGTTTACCCTTCCAGGTCTCTAACCACCCAGCATTCCCCAACAGCTCAGGGCATGCATCTTTGGAGGCAAATTGTTTGATGTTTTCTCCTGGAAAATGGGATCGGACATCACCACATCATAATGACACAGTTTAGAACATAGAACATAGAACATAGAACAGTACAGCACAGAACAGGCCCTTCAGCCCACAATGTTGTGCCGACCATTGATCCTCATGTATGCACCCTCAAATTTCTGTGACCATATGCATGTCCAGCAGTCTCTTAAATGACCCCAATGACCTTGCTTCCACAACTGCTGCTGGCAACGCATTCCATGCTCTCACAACTCTCTGCGTAAAGAACCTGCCTCTGACATCCCCTCTATACTTTCCACCAACCAGCTTAAAACTATGACCCCTCGTGCTAGCCATTTCTGCCCTGGGAAATAGTCTCTGGCTATCAACTCCATCTATGCCTCTCATTATCTTGTATACCTCAATTAGGTCCCCTCTCCTCCTCCTTTTCTCCAATGAAAAGAGTCCGAGCTCAGTCAACCTCTCTTCATAAGATAAGCCCTCCAGTCCAGGCAGCATCCTGGTAAACCTCCTCTGAACCCTCTCCAAAGCATCCACATCTTTCCTATAATAGGGCGCCCAGAACTGGACGCAGTATTCCAAGTGCGGTCTAACCAAAGTTTTATAGAGCTGCAACAAGATCTCACGACTCTTAAAATCAATCCCCCTGTTAATGAAAGCCAAAACACCATATGCTTTCTTAACAACCCTGTCCACTTGGGTGGCCATTTTAAGGGATCTATGTATCTGCACACCAAGATCCCTCTGTTCCTCCACGCTGCCAAGAATCCTATCCTTAATCCTGTACTCAGCTTTCAAATTCGACCTTCCAAAATGCATCACCTCGCATTTATCCAGGTTGAACTCCATCTGCCACCTCTCAGCCCATCTCTGCATCCTGTCAATGTCCCGCTGCAGCCTACAACAGCCCTCTACACTGTCAACGACACCTCCGACCTTTGTGTCGTCTGCAAACTTGCTGACCCATCCTTCAATTCCCTCGTCCAAGTCATTAATAAAAATTACAAACAGTAGAGGCCCAAGGACAGAGCCCTGTGGAACTCCACTCACCACTGACTTCCAGGCAGAATATTTTCCTTCTACTACCACTCGCTGTCTTCTGTTGGCCAGCCACTTCTGTATCCAAGCAGCTAAGTTCCCCTGTATCCCATTCCTCCTGACCTTCTGAATGAGCCTACCATGGGGAACCTTATCAGATTCACTTTTATTACAGTTCATCACTTTCGAGTCCATTGACAGCTTTCATTGCAATGTTGTGTGTACCATCTCATGCATTGGAACAGAATGCATCTTAGGGCTTTTAGCTCGCTCTCTTCAAGTTTGCACGCTTACTTGGATACCCATCACCTTAACTTTCCTTGTCTTTTCGTACATTGCAGCATCATTCAGAACTTTCAACATCACTGCACTTCTGTCTTGCCTTACCTTTTAGTGCAGACACAAATCAAGGCAATTTGTTATGTTCAACAGTAGAGAATTGTCACAGGGCAGTTTCACAGTAGTGCATGCAGTTTATATGACAAATACACTGACTGTACTTCAGTCAAGTGGCTATGTCTCAAAGCCCATGTGAAGGAGTCATTTATCAGATCAAGGGGGACTTGACAGAAGCTTCTGCCAAAGTCAGTAAAGAGCATCATTTAATGTCACTCCATGGGACTGAACACTGACAGTCAGCCACTAAGTCATTGAAGGTCAGAAATTTTGGGCAGAAAGTAGACCAATGACAAGTCCAGTGTAACAAGTCCATGGGTCAGTGGTAGGTCATTTGGAGTCAGAATGTCTCACCAGTGGCCATTGATTTGCTAGGCAATTGGGGAAAGTAAATAGTAATAATTGAAGCAAAATGTGGGGATCATAATGTGGGCAAATCATAGTATAAGGATAAGAGGCGATAGTTCACTAGAAGGCATGAGTTACTGCAGGAGCGGGGTTAATCAACTGTCAATACCTCCCTGTCTTCTATAGGAGGACAGTGCGTCATGATCTTAGTGTTATTGACTGGACCAAACCCACTCAGCATATATTAAGAAGGTTGTCTAGACTATAATGTTTTCTTATTTATTGGTATATGTAAGGCATTGTATTCCAGATGCAATTCAAATGGACAAACTATTCAAATTTAAGCAAAACAGTTTATTGTTACAATAAAAACCACCACATCAGCTTCAAGACCTCAGCAACTTCAAAACTCAAAATCCTGGCTCTGTGGGAGCTTGACTCCATCCATTCAGGCTGCTTCTGTTGCTCCACCTTTTTTAAAAAAACCCTGAAGTTTAACAAGCTGTTTATTTTGTTGGCTTTGAGCAGACTGTTTGACACCTCTGTCTCAACCTTTCTTCTTTAAAATAGGACAAAATACACCTCTTTAAGCCATAATATTTTCACATTGGTATAGCCTAGAGATCAGGGGTTGATTTTGAAATCTGAAGACTGAAATTGAAGGGTTCACTGGTAGGATGGGATAATCAGAACTGATAGAACAGAGTGCAAGGAAGAAAGGAATGTGAAATTTTGGATGTTAACCTAGATACCAGGCTGAGCCTGCAATTCACTCCACCGAGTACAATCTGTGTTGTATTCTTTATCCACATTATAAATGTACATGGAAATGAAAAATGGCTACCAGTATACCTGGAGTGTGGAAAGTAAGGGCTGTTTAATTCAGTCTGAGCAATAAGATCCACTTCTGAGTGATGTGAGGACCCTCAAAAGGCAATTGTACAAAATAGGTGCTTAAACAAAAGGTTTAAAACAACTGTAAATGTTAAACTCAGCACATGAACTGTCTACAATGTTCAACTATAATGGATATAAATCTTAGATAAAATATAAAGTATTCTTCACCATGTGATTGTTCATTACAAACTGATCTCAGGATCTCTGTGAAGCAGCAGTGATCGCTGGTGATCTTAGAAGTGTCATCTGCAGGTCAGAATTTACAAAGATAATCCAGTCTCATAGGCTACATAAAGCTGCAGGTCTCTCACCTTAAATTCAAAGTGTTTGACGGCATGTTATTCTCTGCGATGTTGCCTTTCTTCAGTGTTATTGGTGGCAGAAGGGAGAAGACTTCAGTAATCTGATTGCACTTACAATCTCCTATTGTATTTACACAGAATAGCTCGCATTGCATACATCACAACAATATTTACTCTTATCAACAGGTCATGTGCAGATGTTCCATGGCCCAGGGCTATCCTAAACTGTGTGATACGAATGTGGAAACAACACAGTGTGGAGCTGGAGAAACACTGCAGGCCAGGAGCAGGAAAGTTGACATTTTGGATCAGGACCCTTCTTCAGAAATGGGGAGGGGGAAGGGAGCTGGGAAATAAAATAGAGAGAGGAGGGGTGGGGTTGGGGAAGGCAGGTGGGGTGGTGATAAGTGAGTGCAGGTAGGGTATGGCGGGGACTGGCCAGTGAGGAGGGAGGATATGGGAAGAGAAGATGGACAGATTGTGTCAGGTCAAGGAGGTGGATTGAGAGGGAGGCTTGTACATGGGTTGAAGCCAGGGGGTGGGGAGATTTTAAAACTGGTGAATTCCATGCTTAGGCCATCAGACGGTGGGCTCCTGAGGCAGAATATGAGGTGTTGCTCTCCCAGTTTGCCGGTGGGGTTAGGGTTAGGGTTAAGGTTGTGATACTGGGGGAGGCCCAGATTGGACATTTCACCCAAGGAGTAGGAGAAGGAGTTAAAATGGTTGGCGACTGAGAGGTGTTGTCGTTTGTCATATATATGAAAAGTTCTCCAAGTCTGCACTTGGCCTCAACAATGTAGACGAGGTCACATTGGAAGCAGTGGATACAGTAGATCAAGTTGGAGGAATGTATGGGTGAATCCCTGTCTGAAATGAAAGGTTTGCTTTGGGCCTTGAATGGAGATGAGGGGCAGGTGTAGCACTTCCTGCGGTTTCAGGGAAAGGTGTTATGGGTGTTGGCATGTGTGGACTGGAAATCAGCCATAGTTGAGGTTATCCTATGGCCATGATAGAATGAAGAGTAGTGAAACTGAAAAGAAATAAATGCCATTGAGCCAAGGACCAAAGCAACCTCCAACAGCACAGCTTCCACATGAAGGCTTTGCAACTGAAGGCTCCCTCAGGATGCAGAAGAGTGCAGGATACCCAAGTCTATTGTCTTTAATGTAATTTCCACTACATGAGCAACGTACATATAGAGGATGTCTAAGGGTATTGTCACAAAACTGTATCGTCTGCCAGTGCAGGACCTCTGTACTGAAGGGGTGAGTGCCATTCTATCCCAACTACCAACAAAGTGACAACTGTAGTAAATTTCAATGCAACTGGCTACATAATGATCCATTAGGGATCTGAATGGGATCTATCGATCATCAACTCACACATGAATCACAACTCTTAAAGATTCAGTTTTTGCCAGATCACACTGCTTCATCTTGTTTTCTCTCGACAAGGTCAGTGTTTTAGACCTGAAAGCAGGCTTTACCAATGTAGCTGGCTTCCTTCGGATGAAAGGCACTAGAGCCTGCATGCACAATGTTTTGAGAGCACCATATCATATCACAGTTGATTCCATAAATTCCTAAAAGTGCCATTTGGTCAATGTAAAAGTCAGGGTTCAGAAAAGATTTACGAGGATGTAGCCAGAGTTGGAGGGTTTGACCTACGCGTAGAAGCTGAATAGCCTGGGGCTATTTTCCCTGGAGCGTCTGTGCTGAGGGGGTGACCTTATAGGGGTTTTTAAATCATGGGCATAGATAAGGTGAATAGCCAAGATCTTTTCCCCAGGGTAGTGGAGTCCAAAACTAAGAGGCAGATGTTTAAGGTGAGAGGAGAAAGATTTTAAAAAGGACTAAGGATCAACATTTTCATGCGGAAGGTCGTGTGTGTATGAAATGAGCTGCAAAGGAAGTGGTGGAGTGACAATATTTAAAAGGCAAGATAAAAAAGTGTGGAGCTGGATGAACACAGCAGGCCAAACAGCATCTCAGGAGCACAAAAGCTTTTGTGCTCCTGAGATGCTGCTTGGCCTGCTGTGTTCATCCAGCTCCACACTTTGTTATCGTGGATTCTCCAGCATCTGCAGTTCCCATTATCACTGATACAACGTTTAAAAGGCATCTGGATGGCTACATGAATCGTAAGGGCTTAGAGGTATGTGACTCAAAATGCTGGTAAATGAAATTACTTTAATTTCGGATATCCGGTCAGCATAGATGAGTTGGACTGAAGGGTCTGTTTCCATGCTGTATGAGTCTATGACTACAACATTAGTACCACATTATAGAGGCCTGCACTAAGTACCCTGGAAGCTGCTATGATGCTTACATCCTTGATAACTCTTGGGGTCCTGCTTTGTTTCAAGGGTCAAATGCTCCACTAAACTAAAGCAAGTAAAGAGGGGATGTGATGGATGCTGAGGAGCTAGGAGAGCAGCAGCATGGGTTTCAAGCCAGACATGAATTAATTGGATATAAGTTGAGCAAAGTCATTACCTTTGGGAAGTCTTGCTTTTTTGAAATGCAAACATTCCCTGTTAATTCACAATAGTAAGTGCAGCTATTCCCTTGTTGTTCCTCCACTTTCCCTACTGTCCAATAAAAATTACATCAACATGTGATAAGATCTCATATTCTTTGGGTGCTAAGGAAAGAGTAGCATTTTCTCATAAGGTGCTAAGGACAGGTATCCCATGATTCTTGTAGGCGCAGTTACAATGACAGTCAATGAGATAGATGATGTTATAAGGAGGCAGTATATTTATGTATGTCAGATTCTATTTCCAATGAAGTGTTACCCTTGCCATACCTGTGCTTTCAGAAGTTTTTCTCATTTTCCTCCACAACGTATACTGTCAAGGGCCATTCCTGGCAGGGAGCAGCATTTGATTAACTGAATCTCAACACTTAGTTCAGGATTATTAATAATTTCATTCTTAGGAATGCTACTGAGCTCAAGTTATTCCATTTAAAGAATTCTCAGCAATTCTTGATGCATGCTTCTGTCTTAAGTGACTTCCCAAATGAAACAGTAAAGTTAACATCTGGAAAGTTCTGACCATAAACCCTCTGGGTAGTTCCTGAGAACTATGGATAATGTTGAGCTTGGTTGGCTCACCGAGCTGGTTCGTTGTTCCGCAGACATTTCATTTCCCTGCTGGGTAACATCATCAGTCTGTCTGCGGAACAACGAACCAGCTTAGTGAGCCAACTAACCACAATATCCACAACCTGAGCTGCAAATCTACTCTAAAACCTGTGAGTGAGACTGTGGTTAATTCCCTCTCACTAGGAATTATATATATAGCGGGGTTTTTTTGTGAAAAAATAGCTCATTGTAAACCTTAAATACATAGCATTCCTATGTTTTTCTTAAAATTCCAAGATCTCAAGCTTGCAGTAAATAGTAATATATGTTTCACGGTATTAGCAAAGCATAATACAGTGAGTAATGGAGAATTGCATGAGACACAGAAGCTATTTGCAGGCCGTAATCAACTCTGCAAGGGCTACATCATAGGAAAGTCTACATTCTTCTCAGTTAAGAACTCTCATTCTTGAGCATGAATATGTGTCTTATCCTCAACTCTATTTGATAGGCTGAAGGAGTTAAGCTACTTAGAGTCTATAGACAATTGGCCAAATAACAGCTGGTCATGTGACAACTGTTCCAAAAGTAGCCAGTCTTGCTGTAATTGTAGGAACAGCCAGTCATGGAACTACAGGTTAAGGAATTGATTATTGTTGAGCAACTTGTCAAAGACTTCATAGTGGTTCTTAGATACATGGTGCAGTCAAAAGGGAAGATGGAATCTATTGAGATTATTATGTTGGGATGTGATTTGTTTTATATAATTGATGAGGTATAAATCTGCGATGATATTTGTTGGCAGATTTTTTTCTTATTCTGTTCAACACTGAAAAGCGTTCAGACGGCAACTGCAGGTGTTTAATGGAAGATGCAGATGAAGAAAAAGACAACGAAGTTTATAATCAACTTGAGCTCATTTATGAACCTTTAATTATTGTGCAGATGGCACTGCAGTCTAGTGAAAATAAAACATTGTCAAGCATAGACCCAATGTTTGTTGCTGAGGAAGTGAAAGTTCAGAGGAAGAAATTAAATATCTTATTTGCAAAGGAAGACTAATCAGTGCCAATGACAGACATCACACCATGTAAGCAGCAATCCTCAAGTAACATAACTAAGAAGTGAACATAATAAACATATTGGTTTCACCCTTAAGCAACCACATTGGATGAATGAAAATGTCTGATCTTACTAACAAGTTGAAGTACAGATTCTGTATAATTCAGCAAAAGCTAAATGGGAGACTGAAAACAATGATTACTTGCACAGATTCAAGCGAGACTACAAGTGACTTCATGGAATCCAGAACTGAGATGGGATGACTAATATCCATAGATTCCGAGCATTATCAAAGAGAAATTATCAAGCTCCCAGATTCAGAATGCTGCCATGAAAGAGTTGAGTAGTTCAAAAAACCAGGAAATAACAAAAAAAAGTACCTGTTTTAACACAGCAGCCATCCTTTGGGAAGGAAATTTAAAACAGTAAAGGTCACCCAGATGATATCGGATAGCAATTGACTGGTTTAACAGGAAAACTACCATCTCTGAAGGAAATCTATAAGATTAAGCATCCTCCAGATGAGTTCACAGAACAGTTCCAGTTTTGATGGGAAAGATACCTTTCGTGAAGGACATCTAGGAGATAAAATGTCCTTCAGATTGAAAGGACATTATAGGTCACACACTGTCAAGAACAGAGTTAAGATCAAGGGTCTTCAAGCAAAACACCTAGCAATCTTCCAGATCTGAAGAGAATATGTACTGGCAGAGTAAATGATACCTCCTATATTTGTGAGATCAGAGACTTTGAAGTAGGTGGGGCAATGGTAAATGCAATTAACCAAACTAAACCAAATGAGTCCTTTCAACCCCAATATAAAAGGGGATAGTGACAGTACATCTTATGTTATGGTGACCACGACAGATGGGCCAGATAGCTCATACAAAATGATGAGCAGTGGCAAGAATTTATCATGTAACAGCTAGAACATAGAAAGAGAAACCCTTGCATTGAATGATGCACTTGAGATGATTGTCATGTAGAGTTTCATGGAGCTCAGACAATTGTTGCAGATGAGAGAACCTTACCCAGGGCCAGAACAATCCAGCGCTGCCACGTTTCTGTCACTAGTGCTGATGGCTCACTTATTAAATCAACCAGTGTATGACTGTCATCCATGTCACTGGGTAGTGTCATAGGCCTGTCAGGCAGATTTTACTTATGGGCACAATTACATTCTCAAAACGTTAATGAGAAACACCATAAAAGTGAAATAAAACTCTACGGAGCTTCTATTTAGCTGTGAAATTAGCAATATATAAAAAATGTAAAACTGTAATTATGAGTTTAAGATAGATACTCCATATACATATGTGTTACTTAGCGACATGCCAATATTTTAACACAGTATTTAGCCTTACAATACAATAATGACTATTTATAAACAAATTACCAAAGCAGTAACCATTATTAATTTTTCAAAACCAGAATTGGATTAATGTTAAAAAGAGCATGGAAAACATATGTCAGCTTCTTTCAGAAAATTCTATTTGTAACTAAACATCTAAGAGGGATGGGCTCTGTTTTGTCATAGATCAAAAGTTTCTCCAATACTTTGTCTGTCCTTAAATGGTAAGAAACATTACTTCTACCAGATATGATAGAATTAAATGAGCCAGATGTGCAGATGAGAGGCAAGATTAAGCAGATCCTCACATAATTAAAGCATCAAACCAATCAAACTCAGAAAACATTTACTTAAAGTATGCACCAAATTCTGCGTTGTCTTTCAGGCTATGTATGGGCCTTGAGCTGATTTGACAAGTATTGTTCAGGATATAAACAATATATACATGCAGTATACAGTATAAACTATTACATTCAGTTGCATAGCTCTTCTGTATAATGGTAGCTCCAGTGACACTGCAGACTAATTGGGTTTTGTTTCTGTATGGCTTTCTACTCCTCTTAGTTGTCACTAATTTGAGCCAATTTGACTGGGGCATGTGCCAAGGTAGCTCAGCATAATTAGATCTGGCAACATTTCAAAATAAGCCTGTATTTAACATGCAGGTTGAGAGCAAACTAAACAGACATCCTTGTTCCACAATATCCTGATTTATGGGACTGAATTTTCCCACGAGCATCAGGGACCTGACATTGGAATGACTTGCAGGTCCCAGTCCCAATCAGTGATGATGGCAGTTTTCCAAGGCAGAAATACAGGGCATTGGAGCCCTTTATAATGGAAGTCAGCAGCCCCCAATGGGTGAGACCAGTGAGACCAATGGAGAGCCGCTGAGGGTCAGACTGTTGGAGTAGCGGGCAGGTATTGTGTTCTACATTAGCATTCATATGGATGTGACCAGCAGAGCAATCTATTGCTGCAATTTGAGAACTGAGCGGCAATTCTGTGATAGGAGAGAGAGCAGCCTTGTCAGTTCCTGCAAGTAGTTTTGAGACTGCATCCTTTCACTGTGAAACAGTCCACTTTCATCTGCTGAGGAGTAAATCGTGAGAGACGCGTTGTTCCACTTTCAAAATCTACACTTTTTGTTGAAAAAAAAAATTGAGCTTAGTTGCATTTTTAGGTGTCTTTATTAGTTCACCACAAATAATATGTGAGGGGTCATGTTGATGGTCCTTGCAGCATAAATGATGTTTGCCTCAGTGTGCATCTCTGAGAATGGCCTTTAAAATACAGACACCTCCATCATGGAACAATTCATCAAGGACCTTGACAAGACCATTATACCTGTCTCCAGACCTTCTTTGTATAGAAAATTCCAGAAGGAGATGGGCACGAGTATCTGCTCTGCCACTGACGCCCTGAGCGCAACATGTGAAGTCGGTGAGATTCTGAGCGGGGAGGATGGATCTTAGGGCTGCTTTCTCACCATCAAACAAGCTTTATTTTGGTACTTGTTTGTAAGTTCTGGTGATAAGACATTCTGTTATTCCTGACAGTCTACTCATGGGAACATCTTGCAGAATCTACATCTTCCTTTTCTTATGGGCTATATATGGACCTTGAGCTGATTTGACTTTTATTCAAGGGAGCTTTTCTACATCAGCCTTTCTACAGAGGTCAGGTTGTTCTGGCTGCTCAGAGTATTTCACAGCAATATTGCTAAACCATTCCTTTGCAACATTGGGGTCAGGTAGGAGCCAGCATCAACAATACTTCCTGTTTGCATTTTGAGGGTTTGTATACAGTTTGATGCAGCCATGCTCAAAAGTGGCCACTAGGATAAGGGTGGTGTCGGGTACATTTTTCTCCTTTGTTTAAAGGTTTCCATCACATATCTGCAAACGTGGTCCATTATCAGCCTTAAATATGTCCATGTAACAAATGATCAGGATAGAGGAGATAGGGTAAGTCTGCCTAATTCTAGATTTGATAAGAAAATTTTCCAATTTCTACTCATTGCTTGAAATTGTGTTACTGATGTTCAGCTAAAATAGTTGGACCTAATTACAGTTTCCTTCCCCAAACCCCATTTTGGAGGCCATGGCCATCATACAGGTATGCATTATTCTGTTAAAGACCATCTCCTGGTCCAGGCTGATCAAGCTACTGTCCAGCACCGAGACACTCAAATCAGCCACTTATCATTGATTAGCATCAGATAATGTTAAATACTCACCTGGGCCATCTCCAGCACATCCCTCACCTTCCTGGACCTCTCAGTCTCCATCTCAGGCAACCAGCTTGTAACTGATGTCCATTTCAAGCCCACCGACTCCCACAGCTACCTAGAATACACCTCCTCCCACCCACTCACCCTCCTGCAAAAATTCCATCCCCTATTCCCAATTCCTCCACCTCCGCCGCATCTGCTCCCACGATGAGGCATTCCACTCCCGCGCATCCCAGATGTCCAAGTTCTTCAAGGACCACAACTTTCCCCCCACAGTGGTCGAGAATGCCCTTGACCGTGTCTCCTGCATTTCTCGCAACACATCCCTCACACCCCGCCCCCGCCACAACCGCCCAAAGAGGATCCCCCTTGTTCTCACACACCACCCCACCAACCTCCGGATACAACGCATCATCCTCCGACACTTCCGCCATCTACAATCCAACCCCACCACCCAAGACATTTTTCCATCCCCACCCCTGTCTGCTTTCCGGAGAGACCACTCTCTCCGTGACTCCCTTGTTCGCTCCACACTGCCCTCCAACCCCACCACACCCGGCACCTTCCCCTGCAACCACAGGAAATGCTACACTTGCCCCCACACCTCCTCCCTCACCCCTATCCCAGGCCCCAAGATGACTTTCCATATTAAGCAGAGGTTCACCTGCACATCTGCCAATGTGGTATACTGTATCCCTTGTACCCAGTGTGGCTTCCTCTACATTGGGGAAACCAAGCGGAGGCTTGGGGACCGCTTTGCAGAACACCTCCGCTTGGTTCGCAATAAACAACTGCACCTCCCAGTCGCAAACCATTTCCACTCCCCCTCCCATTCTCTAGATGACATGTCCATCATGGGCCTCCTGCAGTGCCACAATGATGCCACCCGAAGGTTGCAGGAACAGCAACTCATATTCCGTTTGGGAACCCTGCAGCCCAATGGTATCAATGTGGACTTCACCAGCTTCAAAATCTCCCCTTTCCCCACCGCATCCCAAAACCAGCCCAGTTCGTCTCCTCCCCACACTGCACCACACAACCACCCCAGCTCTTCCCCTCTCCCCACTGCATCCCAAAACCAGCCCACCCTGTCTCTGACTCCCTAACCTGTTACTCCTCTCACCCATCCCTTCCTCCCACCCCAAGCTGCACCTCCATTTCCTTCCTACTAACCTCATCCCACCTCCTTGACCTGTCCGTCTTCCCTGGACTGACCTCTCCCCCCCCTACCTCCCCACCTATACTCTCCTCTCCACCTATCTTCTTTTCTCTCCATCTTTGGTCCACCTCCCCCTCTCTCCCTATTTATTCCAGAACCCTCACCCCATCCCCCTCTCTGATGAAGTGTCTAGGCCCGAAACGTCAGCTTTTGTGCTCCTGAGTTGCTGCTTGGCCTGCTGTGTTCGTCCAGCTTCACACTTTATCATAATGTTAAATACAACACAGGTCTAGAAATTTCTGTGACAGTCCCATCTCCAACGTCACCTCTGCAGAGTTGCATAGATTTTGCCCATAATGTCTAAACGACATTGAACAATATAAGGGTATGAGAAGCGTTTTTGAAGATTAGAAGGACGACAGGAGACCTATCGAAACATTCGGGATTCTTAGAGGATTTGACAGGTTAGCTGCTGAAAGTTTGTTTCCCTTGATTGGAGTGTATAGGACCAGAGACACAATCTCAATGTAAGGAGTTACATAAGGAGTAAGACAGAGACAAAGAGCCATTCCTTCTCTCAAAGGCCACTGAATCTGTGACATTCTTTCCCACAGAAGGCTGCTAATGTTGGGTTGCTAAGTGTATTCAAAGTGGAGAAAGACAGGTTTAAGTCAAGGGTTTTAGCAGAAAGGCGGAAAAGTGGAGTTGAGGACTTTCAGATCGGCCACGTTCTAATTGAACGGCAGAACAAATTTGGTGATCTGAATGGGCTAGTTTGGCTCCAACATCTTCTAGTCCTACAATCTTAAGGATAGTGGATGCAAATGAACTTTGCATGTTTCAACCTGATGTCTTTGTTAAATGGCAGAATTTTCAAATTTAAATCAAATCATTGGCCCAATTAAGAGTGATAGGACTACTGCGGCTACACACGAGACTGTAGGAAGACTGACCTTGTTGAATGGTGCAGGCAGCAGGTCAGCAACCCCCTTTATAGTGCAATCAATTGACCAAATGTTTGCCAGCCCACCTATTTTCACCCACCCTTTTTCTCTCTCACATTTGAATCACTACCTAAGCAAACAACGTCCAACACTGTTGCTCCCAACAACTCCACAAACTAAGCACACCATTCCATTCTGCACGTTAAGAATTTTCTTGCTGGCTCATTAGGAAAATCCTCAAGGAGCTTGTTAAAATGTTAGTTGGTGATAGTAGAACCCTGGACTATCTCTCCCAGTCTTCATTTTGAAAATTCAAGCTTGACCAACTGCTTTGAGATCAAGGGTGACATCAAGGAATGAAGTCATCAGTTCATGCTCACACCAACTTTGAAAATCCAGCCCACAGAATCTGACATGGAACTGTTGTGAATACATAGATGCATTTTAATGTTGTTTCACAAGGAACCTCACCATCATTTATGATGCTTCAAGGAAATCAAGTGACATATTTGCATGTCATTCCTACCAGTCAGATGAATGCTTCATTATCAATCTCCTTCTCATATTACAACTTTGCTATACTCAGAAGGTAATATCCAGATGTGCTGGTTTTGGAAATGAACTAAAAATTACTTAAACGCTATCAGTGTGAAAAAAAAATTCCCACTGGATCTGTTTAATTGTGGCTGTAGAATTTAGCCTTGTTTGCAGTGTTTTAAGAAGAATTTCTACAACACAGTAGCAAAAGGTACATATTCACAGGGGACCAGTAAAACCTGCAGTGTCTGCAGGAATAATAGCAAAACGACAGCTCTAGAGATTTCTTGTGACTGATATCTGGTTGAATTCACTCCTACTCGTCTTATCATGAGATCACTCAATTGCTTTGCAAAAAAGCAGAGCCAGGTGTCTCAGTGTCATGCAGTCAGACTCCTACAAACTTTATATTTATGACATTGTGTACAGTAGGTTGAAAGCCAAAGACAAAAGTTATATTTGGGTCTGAAGCATTGCATGACAACAAGAACAGGCAAGAAAAATCAATCCTAGTGGGTCAAAGTCAGTAATTGTTCTCTTCAGGTGACCAGATTGAAAAATAGCTTTCCTAACTCTTATCCCTGGGTTCAAAGCCACCTGAACAATGATGGATTTTGTTTAAACCCACCCCTGGGCATTGCCCATTTAACTTCTATTGAATGGATCTCTTAGTCAGCAAAACTAAAAGCTGTCCTGATTTCAGTAGTGATTGGCAGTAAGATTAACAATCTCACTGGAAATGGCTACAAGGACAATTCAATTGGAAAATGGTACTTGTGACATTTTCCTTGACAAGTACTCCTGGTATTTTGTTGTATTTGCCACCTCCACTGGTATGTGATGCTGGATAATGTTTGTTTGGGGTAATTTGCTGCTACTAATCCTGCTTTGCCTTTGTTTTGTCTTGGATCTCTCTAATGACTAGTGGTAGAGAATACACTACTGCAGAGTACCTCCAGGACAGGCACTATTATTGCCAACTAAAAGGGTTTATTGCATGATTACAAGAAAGAAAGCACAATTGTAGCATAATTACTGGGACCTTAGGAAGGTGTCACAAAAAGATGTGCTCCCTTCAAAACCTACAATAGAATCCTTTGTGTCCAACTACACCTTGTGACAGCAGCAGAAAAGGTTGACCCAAACTAGTATTAACATTAACCCCGACAGAAGCTTTAACTGTAGAACAGTCTTGCAGCCTGAAACCATCAGAGGTTCTTAGCCTGGTCTGTGTGTTGGGGTTTCTGTGAAAAACCAAAGCAAAGCCAAGTGAACCTTATTCTGTAGCAAAGTACATTTAAACTTGTGTGCATGCTGCCTATTCTGTGGGTATTTAATTTTTTTGGTCTGAAACAGCTCAGAAAAGATAAATATATAAACTACCTCAACCAGGAGCTAATGGGAACTGCAGATGCTGGAGAATTCCAAGATAATAAAATGTGAGGCTGGATGAACACAGCAGGCCAAGCAGCATCTCAGGAGCACAAAAGCTGACGTTTCGGGCCTACGCCCGAAACGTCAGCTTTTGTGCTCCTGAGATGCTGCTTGGCCTGCTGTGTTCATCCAGCCTCATATTTTATTATCAACCAGGAGCTGTTGTCTAAAAGTCATGATCAGACCATTCAGGAGAGATGTTAGGAAGTACTTCAAAACACAAAAGATAATAGAGGTTTGGAATTCTCTTTCACAAATGGCAGTTGATGCAATTTGTTGTTAGTTTTAAATCGGAGATTGAGCAATAAAAAATTATCTAAAGGTATTAAGGGGTATGGACAAAAGTCAAGAATATGGAATTAAGCTACAGATTAGCCGCAATGCATTAAATGGGGAACAGGCTCAAGGGGCTGACAGCCAACTTCTGTTCCTATGTTTCTATGTTCCCACGTTCTTGCTTCCATTCAGCAAAATTCTGCTATGAATCCCTTTCAACTCCTTAACCACTCTTCTTTTTTAGTTTTTTTTTCCTATTTTCCTTAAGGTTTAAAAGAGCTATGAACTAACTTTTGTATCATTCTTTAAAAGTTCAACTTTTCACTGAATACTTTCATCACAGATTATGTAGGGAAGGGCAACAAAATTAATATATCTCAATTTTCTAATGTTAAAGCAAAAGCTAATAAATGAATTGGAATTAAATAAAATATAATCAAGGTAGTTTCAACCAACTGGAAGGCTTCCCACTTTGACAAAAGTAATCTATGTTGCAAATCTGTATTTCAATGAACTTCCTCTTTTAGGGGACAAGAATATCATACAAACACACTGAGTAATATTATACCAAAATTCACACGGTATAATTTTAAACATCACTCTCGGAAAAAGTTTGATTCATTAAGTAACTTGCTTGATGTTCCATGTGAAGGTTTTGTAAAAAAAATAGGATTCAATGCTGTACTTTGAGGTAATTCAGGAAAAGTCTCATTACTCCAGAATAGATTAAGGAGTTTATTTGTAATGTTATAAAATTAGCATTCAATAACTTTCCACATGTTAATAAAAAAGATTTTGTTATATCTCATTTTCCGTAATCCGTAGACCTCTGTCTTCTGTCATTTTGCACTGCAGAAGAACAACGACCTGAAAATAACAAAAAAGAATAGGTAATCTTATCTCATAGATCATATTCATTAGTGAGTGATTGCGACAACAATCTCACAGCATATTGTGAATCCCAGAGACTGACATCTAACTGAATACTTTTAGTGTTTAGTCATCAGGTAATAATGCTTTAACTTGAAACTTTAATTCAATTAAAAGACACCTGAATTGATTGACACTCGCTATGATTTGATTTTATAATAATGATTTGATAAGCATCTATTTTGTTTTACAATGATAGTGAATAATATAATAATAGATTCAGAATCTTTTGGACAACCTTGACTTGCTAAGATTCAGTAATTTCAATCAGTGTTCCCTCAGGATCAAAATAAAGGGTGTTATGAATAGATTATCAACCATGGTTTTCTTCAAGGCATTCATAATATTCTTTTAACTTTGATGCTGAGAGGCACATCTGACCTCCTTCACTTGATGGAAAGTGGTATGCTTTGGCATGCCAGTGAGTCCCAAAAATGAATATTTTGTCAGGTGTCGTTTAATGGTTCTGAGGAGATTAATGTTCATGTTAACAAAGTGTGGAGCTGGATGAACACAGCAGGCTAAGCAGCATCTCAGGAGCACAAAAGCTGACATTTCGGGCCTCGACCCTTCATCAGAGAGCTTTTGTGCTCCTGAGATGCTGCTTGGCCTGCTGTGTTCATCCAGCTTCACACTTTGTTATCTTGGATTCTCCAGCATCTGCAGTTCCCATTATTTCTGATATTATTAATGTTCATGTTACATTGGCACCTCCCATTCCACTGAAGTCATATACAGTACGTAGGGAGAAACAATGAGTTTTACTCCGGCTTTCAGAAGGATAAGAGGTACCTATAGCCAGCTTCCTAATGCCCGAGTAATAACGCAATGTACTTGTTGCTTTAATGCTGTAAACTTTCCCATTATCCAAGAGCATGACTTTGCTGTAGATACTTTACAGTGATGCATCCTTTATCACTAATTATTTTATTACTATTTACCAAATAGACCAAAGACACAGTAAAGATAAAGGAAGATTGGCAGCAGCGAACTACTTCAACCACTCTTGCATTGCATCAAATACTATTAGAAGTAGAAAGTACCACAAGCTGTCAGCAATGGTCACTTTGGAAAAATCAAGAAACAAATCATCTCTGGAGTAAAACAGCTGTCAGAGACTCACCCTGAACATACAGGTTAGACCTGAGGACCTGAGTGATGCATTTGGAAGATGGTACAGGAGGAGACTAGGTGAGTCACTGCAGTGTATTTTGATGGCTGCTATTGTATGTCAATCCTTAATGGACTGAAAGTTATAGATGGTAATTGAGATACCACTCAAGCAGGCCACTTTATTCTGGATGGTGACAAGCTTCTTGAGAGTTGATGGAACTACACTTATTGGAACAAGCGCAGAGTACTCCAGATTTGTGTCTTGTAGTCAGAATTCAGGATTTGGGAAGAATGTGTTACTTCCTGTGAAATTCCACGCTTCTGACCTTGTTGTCACAGTACATATATGGCTGATGCATTTCAGCTTTTGGTCAATGGTAATCCGAGGGTGGTGTTTGTGGGAGTTCCGCGCTGAAATGCCATCATATGTCAAGGTGCAATCGTTAATTTTTTTCTTGTTGGCAATGGTCATTGCCTAACACTTGTGTGGCTTGATACTTATCAGTCCAAGCTTGGATGTAGTCCAAGATTGTTTTAGCATCCAAGCTAATGAACACTGTGTGACTATCATTGAACAACCCCAGTCCTGATCTTATAATGGAGGGAAAGTTATTGATGAAGCCACTATAGATGGTTGGATCTAGAAAACTACAGTATGTTTTGAGGTTAGATCATTTATATCTCTTTTAACATGCTTGTTCTTATAGTGGCCTAAATGCAGCAATTGTAATGGAAGCATGACTGGGATATGCTATAAGTAGTTTGCACTTACCTCTGAGTGCCTTGGAAGGCTATAGAATAGTAGGGAGGTTGTTTCCACATCAGACAAGAGGAAAACAGTAATGGAACTAGTTGGTAATATCTAGAATGGTATAGCATTGGAACACTTGTGGGATGTTTGGAAAATGAGGTGATGGCAAAATTTACACTGCTTGGCACTTGAGGTCACCCTTCCATTAAGATGGCAATTGATCAAGCAAGAGGCAATGGGCTTTTTCGATGCACAGTAGCCATATACGCTGAGAACAAACGTAGAAGAGCTATCATATTTTCCAGAAACCAGCAAGATAGGATATCTAATATCAGTTCCAGAGAAATGATCCAAGATTACATTTCATAAAGAGTTATTGCAATTTGTACTATATTAACTGTTCTTTTATATCATTCCCTTACAGCTTATTTAGTAAATATCCTCCTTCAATAGGTTACATAGTGATGATACTATTTTAAATCTCCGTAGCATGCACACCTTTCAATGGCTTTGCACAACAATTTATTTTTATACATGATTCTTTTGTACCACTCATGCTGGCCATTAGGTTGTTATCAGAAATGCAGTCTAGCATTTGTAGTCTACAGTTTAGCAGTTGTATGTATTTAGAAATTTTCAATTGTGGCCGGAAGTTTTGTCAGAAGGAATGCTGTAGTGCTAACCCGTTAGCTGCTGAAACAGGACAAAACTCTGGAGCCAGTTAGTAGGAGCGTGCTTACTCAATCAGAATGCCATACTTTTCTGTCGCCTCTATCTTTCATCTGCAAGGTTATGCAGGCAAATGAGGTGTTACTTAAAGTAGGTGGAAACACCTTTCAAACCAGTGTGCAATTCAGGCTTCCATGGTGTTGGTGTGTCTGTTATGGGTTGAAATTAGGTGCCATAACCTTTCTGTCAGGTGGAATCAGGCTGTCAGATTTTGGGAAGCATGTAAAGAGCCTCCAGAGAAGTAAAAATGTCATCTCGTTGCCAGGAGGAAAATGTAAATCCGTTTGGTTCTACAAGGCAACTTTAGCTTCTCCAACTCTGGAACAGCCTTCCCTGCTTTGAGATTCTCCAGATAACCATAACGTGACTTACCAAGGGCAGGATGTGGGCCATCGATATTTGAATGAAGTCTGCGAATTGATATATCTAAGGTCTGACGCATAGGCCAGGCCACATGTTTTGCATGACTGATCTAACATGCTCTCATTATGACAGTGAAGTGCATGGCAGTTTGTTTGATGGTTCTATTTATAAACTCTTTGAAATAGGGTAAATAAACCCAATATTTATTTGAAAAAGAGACTAAATGAAGTTAAAATTCATGGATGTGTGATGGATCTTTCTTCAGATAACACTTGTAGAGCAAAGTTACTATATTACAGCTTTTGTTACTCACAAAGGCTTGGTGCTTTAGTTATGCAGAATACTTTATGGGTTAGGATTACCACTAACTGCATTCCATAGGTAATTTTGCTAATCTTATCAGACACTGCAAGGCAATCATTCAACTTACTTAGTGATATTGTTGTCCATAGAAAATATAAAGTAGAACACCCATATTCTGTGGTGTCAACCAGTGGTGGTTTGTGATTGCAATAGATGCTTCAACCAATTCCTTTTCCTGTGATTGCAAATCAGTCTGTTCAGAGATGTTATTTCACAACTCTAAGAGATTGAACCTAGACCTCGTGTCTCAGAGATAGGGACGCTTCTACTGCACCACAAGAGCCATCACCAATCCTCTTTTCTAAGCTGACCCTAAAGGAACATCTAGTTGGTGGTCAAAGAAGAGTTACCATGATCAAGTCTTTATGAGAAGAAGCACTTGACTTAATAATAGTCATTGATTACATGATATAGGAAGGAAACATCCTTGTGGAAGACTTTGGAACTGGAGGACACTGTTTAAAAGATGTTGCCCATTTATGTCCGAACTAAAGAGTTTTTTTTCTCAAAGAGAGTTGTGAGTCTTTGGAACTGTCTTTGACATTCAACAGACAGTGGAAGCAGAGCCCTTGAATTTATTTTGGTGCGGAGGTAGTTAGGTTCTTGATAAACAGAATGTGTGAAAAGTTAACAAGATTGGGCAGAAATGTAGTAGTAATCAGATCAGCCATGATCTTTTTGAATGGCAAAGCAGGCGTTAGCAGCTAATGGCCTAATCTGACATCTAATTTATATGTTCATATGATAGCAAGCTACGAGAATGAGTTAGACATAATTACAAAAAACGGCAAGAGCCAGTGATGGTATGTGTGTCTCCATTTGGAACTTTATGCTACATTCTCTGGTTCTGCACACAAGATTGTGTGAAATCATCAGATTGGGTGGACCCTACTGCAATCTTCAACATGAACTCTTTCAAGACCATTGCCATATAAGACAAACATGATAAACGATTGTCAGCAACATTCACTTGACACAGCCAACACAATTTGCAAGTGAATAAGGAAAAATGCACATTCTTTGCACTCAAGATTGTTTTTTTTTGGGAACAGCATGATAGCAGTTAGAGGAATGCGTATTTGCAACAATGCCAGAAGCATTCATTGTGCTCCTTCCTCTGTTTAATCTGAGAGGCTGGCATCATTTCTCAGTATTACCAACTTTTGTCACAAATGTGTTCTTTAGTATGTACACACCGTGGAGTGTTTCCAGAAGTTATTGCAAGAAGATGCACAATGAGAATGGATAAAAATCGCACAACAAATAGCATTTTTGCCAGATCATATGGATTTCAACCCACATGGGAAATTACACGTTGCATCACATGCATCAGGGAACGTGAATGGAATTATACTCTCTCAATGCAGTGCAGGAAGCCAATGCTGAATCACTTATACAGAATTCTCATTGTTGGACGCTGAATGCAGATACATTGCTGATGAGTGGGAAGCACAACCCTACTTCTGCACTGTGAACATCTCCATGATAGAAAATTCATTCTCTGACCCAATCGTCAATTTCAGACTAGATTGTTAGCTATGTCTCGATTTGATCATCAATGTCTACATATTTACAGTTAGTCAGATCAAGTTCATCAATATAACGTTGATGTTCAGCATCTCAGAACTTTATGCAATCAAGTAGCTGACGTGTTTAATGATAATATTATCACAGACAACATTAGAAAATAACGGGGGCATTAGAAACAGATGATTGCCGTGATTTCATATATGACAGGGAATCGTGTTACATGAGAGGAGAAGCAGATGAAATCAGTGACAGTGTATTCCAAAAAAAACAAGCTAGTGCTGAAAAAAATAAGTGGTTTCATAAAATTAATTGTTCCCCTCTAACAATATAATCATTGAACTAGAATTGTGTTTTGCAAACGGAATTAGATCTAGAACCTGAGCAGACATTCCAAAAGTGCTACAGCAACATGTGTTGCTTCTTGCCTGCAATGGACATTTGGGTGTCGTTAAAATGAAACAATAATGCCTTGAAGTGTTCAGATCACTGGAGAAGGTTAGAAGTGGGGGTGGTCATTGATTACAATGTTCAGTACCATTCATGACTCCTCAGATCCATGTTTAAATGCAACAAGATGTGGACAATATCCAGTTTTGGGCTGACAAAAGGCAAATAACAATTGCACCACACAAATGCCAGGTAATGGCTTTCTCCAACAAGTGATAATCTAACCACCACCCCTTAACAGTCAGTAGTTTTACCATTACTGAAAACCTGACTTTTAATATTTTTTGTGTTACCATTAACCAGAACTCAATTGGACTCACCACACAAACACAATGGCTGTAAGTGCAGGTCAGAGGCTAGGAATACCGAGGCAAGTAACTCATCTTCTGACTCCCCAAAACCTGTCCTCCACCTACAAGGAACAGGTCAGGAGTGTGATAGAAAACACCCCACTTGCCCGGATGGGTGCATCTCCAACAAAACTTGAGGATCTTGACAAAGGATAAAGCCTGCTTGATTGGCACCACATCCATTCTTTCCACCATCAATGCTCAGTAGCAGCAGCATAGACCACCTACAAGAGACATTGCAGAAATTCAGCAAAGGTCCTTAGCCACTCACCATCCTGACTTAAAAATATTTCACTGTTCCTTTTACTGTTGCTGGGTCAAAATCCTCCAATTTGCTCCCCTAGGGCATTATGGAACAATCTAAGCATGGACGGTTGTGATTCTAGAATGTAGCTCACCACTACCACCTTCTCAAAGATACTAGGATTTGCAATAATTGCTGTGCCAGCCAGTGATGCCCACAACCCATGAGTGAATTAAAAATCTTCACAACTGTGGCTTGCACACTGAGTAAAAATCTGTTAAACAATATTCCAAATTCTATGCTTGACCCAATTGCTGCAAAATCACGGAAACATCTCCAAATTGGTATTTTGCACTTGCTTTGTTTTCCATAGAAAATGGCCAGAAATAGCCAGAAGTGCAACAAATTCCCTACAAACTGCTGTGGGAAGCTATTTCGAAGATGGGCTTGACAGAAACATAGCTTCGACAATGAGCAGCAGTCTGTTTCCAGCCAATTAACAAGTTTCAGATAAACTATGGAATTCACCACCATTTGATATTGTAATACCACCTGCAATCCAAACAGTAATGTCATACAGTTCAATGTGATTATCAAGGATACTCTAAGAGCTAACCTGTTGGAAGAGAAAATGTGAGTACACAGCATTCATATTTTACATGACAAACACTGGTGCACTCCAAACTCTCTGACCAGAAAGCCATCAGCTTAACTGACAACTGGTTCTAACTTTCACAAGCTGCTGGCCACTCCTCAGCCATCAAGACCATCCAATGAGAATGTCTGAGTAAAAGCAGAAGAAATCTCAAATTTGCAAGAGAAAGCAAATGCATACTTCAACAACAAGCAATTGATAGGAAACCACAATTTGATATTGGAGATTGGGATTACATCAAAAGGCCAAATTGTGACTATTACCTTGCATTTATGTCTATTCAGATAGAACCGATTAAGCAGTTGCCCAGTACCAATTCTGATCTGTTTGGATGAGAACAAAAAATATAGCAAAACTGTTGAAAGCAAACAGATCAAGATAGTTCAAGAATAATGATTTTGGGTATTCCTTCCCTTTCCAAAGAATGAGTGCAAGGTTGGCCATCTGGGATATTGAGCTGATTGTGGAGAATCATTCAGAAATTTGGAGGTCACCAACACCGTCAACAACTACTTTCATCTCTTGAAAAGACTTTCTTTACTTTAAGAAAGCAGCCGCAATGACCTCTAAGAAATGACTTGATGTACAAATGCTTTTGCCGTTTAGGTTGGATTAATTAAAATAAGATTGTTTAGATCTACAGCGGGGAATATGCAATGTTGTCTCTTTTCATAAAACAAGGAGTGGAAGGGCAAGCAGTCAGAGATGCCTCTGCTTAGAAAAGCTGAGCTATTCCAGGAAGGATTGATTGATTAATTTTTTGGATGAAAGAATGTGCAAGGATATGGAAAAATGCAGGAGATTGGCACAAGGTAGTACAGCTAGCTCATTTAAAAAGCGAGTGCAGGCAATATGAGCTGAATGGCCTCCTTCTTTGCTGTAACACTTGTATGGTTCAGTGATTCTGTGAATTGTTTGGTGTTTGATTATGTGGGGTATGTGTTGACAGTTTTCTATGCCATTCTTCAAAGCTGGAGTCAGAGAAAGAAACTAAATAGATATTCAAGACATTCTTGGAAATTCATGAAGTTGGAGTAATCCCAAATGTGACTGGAAACTTTACCATCATTAGTTGAACTTACAATTATGCAGATATTGTACAAAGATAGCTGAAACTCTGTACAGCTGTTCAACATAATGGGGAAAATTAAACACCTACTAATGGTGTAGCGTATTTTTATATGGACTCATTTTATTTTAATAAGCCAATTATTAAAACAAACACATTGAAACAAGACAACTTGCAATCATTTTTTGAAAATGGTCCAGGTGTAAACATTTGTTTCTTTTACATTTATTGCGCATTGATTTTCATAGTAGTGTAACACATTTTCTGAATGCAATGTTTCCAAAGCTATACATTGCTGACATAGTTGCACACATTCTGTGTGGTAACTGAATACAGGGCAAATCCACAATGAATCTAAGGTTAATGCAGCACTGTAGATACAGGAACAGTGAAGTTAACCCAGCTTTTCTAGACAGGTGGGTAATGGATCAATGGATAAATGAAAAAAACTGAAAATATCCTTGTGACATTGAAATTACTTTGTAAGATGATGAGATTTGGTAGCAGTACCACAGAATTTGTGGAGCTGGGCCATTTCCGTTGCATTTATTAAAGGTTTGAGAATAGAGTTAATGTACATTTTCCGAAGTATAGGGCATTCAGCCTCTGAGTTTGAGTTTACTCCAGCTTAAAGCATAGCCTCATTTTGACTTTCAACTGTTGGCTGATGATCAAACTTCATTTTGGTAGCACCAACTTTGTCCTCTAAGATTCCTGTGATGGTTTCTTTGTATTTTCCACTTTTAACAATATGGGTGGAAGCTTCCATTATAAAGTTTGAGATCAGTGGTCTCATGGAAGTGAATGTCAATTTTGCCTAACGTACAGGTCAGCTGTGATTTCACAATTAAATGGTTTTTGGCTCAGTACGTATGCATGCATGAGTCACTTGGTTAATCTCACAGCATGGGAGAGCAGTCCTGCCATTACATCAGGAGCTGACAGATCCTCACAACCAAATTAAAAAGCAGTAAGACAGGCAGTCACTCCTCACAACCACGAGCATCACTTCAGCTGTCAGACTAGGTGCCTACAACTAAGCATTGTGGAACCTTCTACGCCTCCTCACTTAGCCTGACCCCTTGTCCAGACAGACTTCTGTCCTTGGCAAAGCATACCCACCTTTGCTGCTTGCCCATTGGTCTATGAGCACTTTCTTCCTCTTTCATCGTCTGTGTCCCTTGCAAGTTAGACTGCTGTTATCTGATGTTAAACTTGCCTGACCAACTCAAATGCACTACAGAGAACGCAAAGCAACAGCTATTTACTCTGAGGCCCAGGAGGATGACTATCTCATTTGCTGTATACCTCTGCTGTGCAATCTTGAATCTGATCTCCATGATTGAACAAGAGAGAGGTTAAAATTGTATTAGAGATAATGGGAACTGCAGATGCTGGAGAATCCGAGATAACAAAGTATAGAGCTGGATGAACACAGCAGGCCAAGCATCATCTTAGGAGCACAAAAGCTGATGTTTCAGGCCTAGACCCTTCATCCACAAAGGATGAAGGGCCTCGGCCCAAAATGTCAGCTTTTGTGCTCCTAAGATGCTGCTTGGCCTGCTGTGTTCATCCAGCTCTACACTTTGCTATCCATGATTGAACAATTCGGGTTAACTTAATTGAGAAGGGGAACTTAATTCTGGTGATTTGGTCTTTTAATCTGCATGCATTCTATTTAAATGTGCATAGTTGCTTTCCTGAAACATTGCATTGGGATACTTAGCCCGCTTTACATGTTACTAGATCCTAGAAACAAAACAAAGAAACAAAGAAACCTACAGCCCAGGAACAGGCCCTTCGGCCCTCCAAGCCTGCGCCGATCAAGATCCTCTGTCTAACCTGTCATCTATTTTCTAACGGTCTGTGTCCATTTGCTCCCTGCCCATCCATGTACCTATCCAAATATATCTTAAAAGATGCTAACGTGTCTGTGTCTACCACCTCCGCTGGCAACATGTTCCAGGCGCCCACCACCCTCTGTGTAAAGAACTTTCCACGCATATCTCCCTTAAACTTTCTTCCTATCACTTTGAACTCATGACCCCTAGTAATTGAATCCACAACTCTGGGGGAAAAAGCTTTTTGCTATCCACCCTGTCTATACCCCTCATGATTTTGTAGACCTCAATCAGGTCCCCCCCCCCCAATCTCCATCTTTCTAATGAAAATAATCCTAATCTATTCAACCTCTCTTCATAGCTAGCACCCTCCATACCAGGCAACATCCTGGTGAACCTCCTCTGAACCCTCTCCAAAGCATCCACATTCTTTTGGTAATGTGGCGACCAGACTGTACACAGTACTCCAAATGTGGCCAAACCAAAGTCCTATACAACTGCAACATGACCTGCCAATCCTAGTTGCTAAATTCATCCTAGGGTTCTGACATTTTATCTCATATGCCAATAAGTGTCCCCCCCCCACTTTTCTTCCCATTCTCATAAACAGCATGTGATTCCACCTTGTCTTCTACTAGTTGCAGTCTAAGGTTAGCAATCTTTAGAATTATTCTCTACAATCACCTCCCCAATAGAATGCTTGAGTAATGAAAACTGTACCTGTATTAACTGTAAAGATTATTGAGTACCCTTGCAAAAGCCTCAAAAAAAATAAACATTTTGTTGTCACACTGGTCATGCTGACAAGGTCAAAATACATCCATTCTAACAAACACATTCTTCATTTAGGAGTTACAAGCTTCAGTTTGTATCAATTGTACGACCATCTGGGAGCTGGATTTGAATCCAGACAGATGGAGTACTGATGGTGTTTTTTAAATGGCTATTAAAGATCTTAATTAAGATGAGCTTAGGAGACCACAGCCAGAACTTTCCTTTGAATTGCCATCTGTTTTGGGGCAGATTTGGCAGAAAACAGAGGATTTTTTTTTAAAGATTACAGCCTGAAATTCATCACAAAGAAAATATACCTGAATTTTCATATAAAAGTGATAATTAGTTCCTTTATGAGGCAAGACAAAAATCCATTTCTCCAAATTTCCAATGGGTTAACTATCTGTTTCAAATCATTTCTTGTTGCTAATATCAGCAGTGGTAATAAGTGTTGTGAAATATCCCAAAAGCACATACCACATTGAGAAAGCAATTATGTGTGGCACTACTCTGCCAAGATATTTGGTAAGACAGAAGTCTACATTTCCGTGGCATTGACAACTTCCAAAGGTTGAATCATAGAATCACCTACAGTGTGGAAGCAGGCCATTTGGCCCATAAGTCCACACTGACCGTCTGAAGAACATCCCAGAACTACACCCCTACTCTATACCCACAATCCTGTATACTATGGGCGATTGAACATGGCCAATCCACTTAACCCGTACATCTTTGGACTGTAGGAGGAAATGAGCAAACCCAAGCAGACACACGGAGAATGTGCAAATTCCATGCTGACAGTTGCCTGAGGCTGGAATTGAACCTGTTTCCCTGGCGCTGAAGTAACAGTACTAGCCACTGAGCCACTATGCCGCCAACAGTTACCAGGAATGGACTCTAAATTTGTAATCAATATAGCTTTACTTGAAAAATATCCATTCAGCACAGATTTTCCCAATATTCTCTCCAATCCAAACCATGTTAACTTTACGCTGTCCCTTTAAGTCAGCCACCTTATTCTAGTTCCTAAAAAAAATAAGATGACACATTATAAATGCAGCAACAGATCAGAAAGCTGAAGAAGGAAAAGATTTGAAAACCGCACTGAGAATAATTTTAGTTGATTGATGATTCAACAATTGAGCAGAAATTCAGTCGAAATCATTGATACGTTTTAACATTTATTTTTAAAAATCAGATGAATTTAGTTAATAGTTTTGCATGATACCCTACATGATACTATGTTCTAAGGCAGAGATTACAAAAAAAAATGAAATAGAACTTTTGTCTCCATTCTGTCTCATTTCAGGAAGATTTGGGGCATATTGGTTAAAATCTGGTGATGGTGCTGTCCTGCCATGGCTTGTCATGGCTTCCCTGATTTTTAGTGAGAATTGATGCTGATATTTAACTCATACAGTTATATTTACCTGGGTATTCAAGTGGAAAGATCTGTGTCAGTTTTTCTCCTCATTGACCCTGAAATTGACGCAAGTGAAATACTACTTATTACAATTTCCAGTCCTGCAATTTTAGCCTCAAAAATGCTTGGAAGCGCAATTCCATAAGTTATTACATAGGTAAACATGTTGTAAACCTCTATCTCTAATCCCACGGCAGTTTGTAAAACTATGCAGGAGAGTCAGCAATATTAGACTGCAGCAGCATAGGACTATGCCTATGGCAAGCTCTCATCAAACTTGTCAGTTTTTTCCTGGGGAGCGTCTCCATGTCGTGAAGCTACTAAAGTGCCTTTAGAGTCCAAAACTAATCATAATCAGAATGTGGCCCATTCAAAAAGCTTGAGATGAGGTAACAAAGTGTGAAGCTGGATGAACACAGCAGGCCAAGCAGCATCTCAGGAGTCCAAGATAACAGGTATCCTAGTTTACAATCATTTCTTGGATTTCATTGCGATCACAGAACCAGAAATCTATTAACATAATAAATTCTTGCCGTCAGCCCCTTTCAAATAATGATAGTGTCCCATCTGTGAATGATTTCATCATCATCTGCATGTCCTCTCATGACTGAAGATTTTGATATGGCATTGGTTCTGGTATACATGGAACTTGCAGGTTAAGTCATCACCAATGATGCTTGGTACGACTTCTGAGGCTTACAACTTTCGACCTACCTCTGGATATATTGGCTGTGAAATTTTAGCATGAGTGGTGCCTAAATCATGCTGAAACAAAGGTTTTCCACTGAGAGCTGGTCTGCACTGTCGAGGTTTGTAAGTCTCTTTTATGGTTTCCATTCACCCTGAAACTGTTCCCTCTAGAAGATCTGCTTGAGGGCAATGTAGTCATCCACATGAGAGAAGTGGTGGCATATTTCACTGGAATCTTCAGGAGGGTGGTCTGCAATCAGTCAAACACAACGTACTCATTGTTTGTAATTTTATCCAGCCAGTAAGTTCCTGTACTAACAGACATTGATTGGCAAGCTAGACATGACATGGATGCTGCAAGCATGCAGATAGATGTTCAGATAGATGCCCATGTGTGGGCATCATTAAAGTGTAATGTCCAGGTTCGGAAGTACAGGGAAGGCAGTTGTAAATGAAAATCCATGTGGTGATCTCCACATGGGGAAATGGGTGAAAATGAGCAAAGTGAGGCTAACAGGGACATGGATGAGTCGGGCAGGAGTGTTTTGTTGTCATGTGTTGGTCACTCAGGCAGAGCAGCACATTCTCCAAGTTGGTGTACAAGCTGTGGCTTGGTCTGTGGTGAAGCAGATGGTAGGGCTGGGAAGATGTGGTTCTAGTGATGGGACTGGTTTTGGAATACTCTACAATAAGATCCAAATAGAGTGTGCTGCATCACACTGGCATACTGCACAATTGGTGTGGACAGCCGTCTGAGGCTAAAAGAATAAGCTACAAGAATCTGTCCTTGTAAATGACAGAGCACAGCTACATCAGGTGTGACAAAATAGACAGGACCTGAGTTAATGACCATTCCATAATCATCCCACTGGGTTATGAAATCCATCTGACCAATCAGACAGATTGGAACAATTTTTGTTTAGTCCGATTTTGCTTTTTGTTTGAGATAATCTTTTCTTTCAAATGGTCACAGATTCCCCTTTAATTTCTCACACAATTAATATCCTTTCAAAAGCAAACTTATTTTAGCAAGTAAGCCAGATCAATTGCATTTCTTCACAAATAGCTCTTTTGAGAAAGTGAATCCATAATGTTGGTTGAGACTTTTTTATAAATATATGCAATTACACTTGACAAACTCAATTTTTCAAGTGCCTCATAATTTCAAGCTGTTATACAGACTGTAAGAAAACCGAAGATAAAATTAACCAGCATATATTTTCTAGGCTTAGTTTGGCCCCTTCTTTTGGAATAGGTTGTCATATTTGCCAGCCTCTTTCTGAACTTATAACATTTTCAAGTGTAGATCAGCAAGTTCTGGTACTTTCGTTCATATCCTTCTACATCTTTGTTATCCAGGTAGAGATCAAGATCTGCCTTCTTCCTTCTTAAAGCAGAGAAATGTGTTTTTTGTCTTTATCACCTGGGTAATAATTTTTCAGAATAGATCACAATGCTGAGGCCATCAAAAATCAGTGGAATAAATGTCAGACAAATCTAATAAGCAACAAGCTGTCTGCTCAACGATTACAGCCCAGGCAATGGAGGTGAAAGTCCATCCTATTGTCTGAACAACAATTGCCAGACAGGAATTTCCCTCCTATAAGGGAACAATTCAGTGGCCAAGGGCATTAAGCTTCTGATCTTTTAGTAAATGTCCATTAAGGTGGACTTTTGAGATACACAATGACACAGAATCGCTGAGCAGAAACTGATAGCCAAGTTCCATACCCATGAAGACGGCCTCAATCGTGATCATAGAATCATATCATTGAATCCCTACGGGGTGGAAACAGGCCTTTCGGCCCAACAAGTCCACAACGACCCTTGGAGCATCCCACCTGGACCCATCCTCCTATAACCCACCTAATCTACACATCCCTGAACACTGCAGACAATTTAGCATGGCCAATCCACCTAGCCTGCAGATCTTTGGACTGTGAGGAGAAACTGGAGAAAACCCATGCAGGCATGGGGAGAATGTGCAAACTCCACACAGACAGTCACCTGAGCGTGGAATCGATCCTGGATCCCTGGTGCAATGAGGCAGCAGTGCTAGCCACTGAGTCACCGTGTTGCCCCATGTCACACTACATGTAACCCACTACACTGCTCTTTATCTGTGAAACCTTCCTTCCTGTCCTGTTTTGACACCATCGCTTTGATAAATTGTTATGATCTCTCAAACTTAGTTTGTACCATTTTGTGGTAGGAAGGTTTTATAAGTAGAGAACAGTATGTGCATTACATATAGTGCAACATGAACCCAAAATCACAGTTGAGGCCATCTTCGTGGGTACAGAACTTGGCTGTTAGTCTTCGCTCGGTGATTCTGTATTGTTGTATATCTCAAGGTCCACCTTGATGGACACTTGCTCGAAGATTGGAGGCATAATGTCCTTAACCACTGAATTGTTCCCTGATATGACAGAACATTCCAATCTGGTGATTGATGCTCAGTGTCCATTCATTTGTTGTCGTAGCATCTGCATGGCTTCGCCAATATACCATGCCTCGGGGCATCCTTGCCTGAAACATTTGAGATAGACAACGTTGGCTGAGTTGCATGAGTATCTGCCATGTATGTGTTGGGTGGTGTTCCCATGTGTGATAGTAGTATCCATGTCAATGATTTGACATGCCTTGCAGAGTTGACATGGCAGAGTTGTGTGGTCAATGTTGTCCTGAAAGCTGGGTAATTTGATATGATCAATAGTCTGTTTAAGGTTTGCCTGTTGTTTGGAGGCAAGAAATGGAGGCATAGAGATGGTCTTGGCGAGATGCTCATTGTCATTTGATGACATGTTGAAGCCTGTGGGAAAACATGGTTTAGTCTTTTCTGCTCTGGGGAAGTACTGAAAAATGAAGGGTACTCTGTTGATCTTCTGTCTGTCTTCTGAAGAGACCGTTGTGGGTTTTCAGAATAGGCAAATGATGAGTTAGGTATTATATCCGTTCTTATAAGGGCATCCTTCAAAACCTTTAGGTATCTACTGCATGCCTCCTCATCTGAGAAGTCCCTGTGTATATGCAGGGCTTGTCCATGGGGGGTGGCTTCTCTGATATGTTTAGGGTGGAAGGCAGCGAATTGCAATATCATAAGGTGATCTGTGGGCTTACAGTAGAGTGAGGTATTGAGATGGCCATCCTTGATGGAGCTGTCGGTGTCTGAGAATGAGACTGATTCTGAAGAGTAGTCTGTGGTAAGTCTGATGCTAGGATAAAACTCATTGATATCAATATGTAGTCATTTCAGTGATTCCTCACCATGAGTCCAAAGGAAGAAAATATCGTCAGTGTATCTGGTATATCCTGTGGTATATGCTATAAATCTACTCAAGAACCTTAGATAACAAGGTGTAGAGCTGGATGAACACAGCAGGCCAGGCAGCATCAGAGGAGCAGGAAAGCTGACGTTTTGGATCTGGACCCTTCTTCAGAAGGGTTTTTCTGAAGAAAGGTCCATACCGAAACGTCAGCTTTCCTGCTCCTCTGGTGCTGTTTGGCCTGCTGTGTTCATCCAGCTCTATACCTCGTTTTCTCAGATTCTCCAGCATCAGCAGTTCCAACCTTCTCTACTGAAGAACCTTATCTGGTATATAGGGTCAATCAGAGGTGCTGTGCAGCAAAGAAGTCCTACCTGAGCTTGTGAATGAAAATGTTGGCTTACTGAGTTGAAAGTTTGGTCCCTATGGCTATTCCATGTGTCTGGATGAAGAAGACTTTGTGGTCAAGGAGAAGTGAATCAATTGTAGGATGGTGTCTGGAAATTGGTTGTTGGTAGTATTGGGTATTGAGGTTGTTACTGCAATGCCGTCACTGTGGAGGACGCTGGTGTAGAGTGCTGAAATATTCCTTGTGAAGAACAATGTTCCTGGTTGAACTGGTACGAGTTTGTATAAGAAATCTGCAGTGTCACAAAAGAAGCTGGGTGTTCCTTGTATAATGGGTTTCAAGATGCCCTCAACATTGCCTGAGAGGTTCTCACACAAGATCCCATTGCCTGATATGACGGACATCCAGTTACGTTGGCATATCGTTAGAAGACTGTCGAAGTCTCCTATGCAAGAAGTACATGGGTTGAGGCTGCATAGGATACTCTGAAAGTCTGGATCAGGGGTGGTGCGGTGGCTCAGTGGTTAGCACTGCAACCTCACAGCACCACGGACCCAGGTTCGATTCCAGCCTCGGGTGAGTGTCTATGCAGAGTTTACATATTCTCCCCATGTCTGCATGGGTTTGCTCCGGTTTCCTCCCACAGTCCAAAAATGTGCAGGCTATGTGGATTGGCCATGCTAAATTGCCTGTAGTATTCAGGGGTGTGTGGGTTATGGGGGGATGGGTTTGGGTGGGATATATCAAGGGGCGGTGTGGACTTGTTGGGCCAAAGGGCCTGTTTCCACACTGTAGGGAATCTAATCTAATCAAATCTAAAAGGTCTTCATCAGTCTATTGAGTTTATGGCTGTGTTCTTTGGTCAGATTGGCAGGTAGTTGGCTGAAGTGTTCCTGGCTGTTCAGTTGTCAGACTGCTTCCTTGTAGTAGTCCATTCTATTCAGTATGACAATGGCTCCTCCTTTGTCTGTGGTTGGATGACAATGTTGTGATTGGTCTTGAGAGCATGGATGGCATTGCGTTTTGCTTGGGTGACTATCTGTGCTATCTTGTGAGTGTGGCTGATGAATCTGACATTAATGCATCTCCTGATGGCTTGAACATACATGTCGAACCTTGGGTAGCAGCCTTCCGGAGGGGTCCAATTCAACTGTGTCTTCTTTGATCGCTACACTGCAGATCTCTCTGTTGACTGTTCTGGTTCAATTGTTGTCTCATTAGGCTTGCTGCTGACATCTTGGGGTTTGTGGAAGGATTCCTGGAGCCTAATTAGCTTGACATGAAATGTTTTGAAGATTCATGGCAGCTCAGAGGAACATAAACCTGTACTTGTCAGGAACTCAAAATCACTAGGCAAGCATTAGGTACAGGTATGGGACAGTTGTCCTGACTCTTTAGAAGTCATTTGGATAACTTTGTATGTGCCTTGAAATTACTAAATGAATTAAAACTTCTAGGGCCCAATCAAATTTTAAAATCTCAGGTGTGATCTTTCCTCTTTCCACAGCATTTCAGCGTTAAATTCCTGAATCATAATTGCATTTAATGATGTTTGCTTGTCTTCAAATTCAAAGACACCACAGATGTGCTCATTTTCAAGCTGCAGTTCTCTGGGTGTTAAGTCTTTCAATCCAGGGGTGAGTGGTTGAAATCTGTCGAGCATGAAAGGATAGTGAATGGAGAATAAACTGAGGATCTCAAAGGGAATTAGCTGAGCACTTGAAGGAAAAAAACAATTCCCAAGGCCACAAGGAAAGAGCATGCAAGTCTGACTAGCTAAATTGAGCTTGCGTAAAGCTGGCATGAATTTGACGGGACTGAATGACTTATCTTGTAGCTGTTCCATGATTTTATCAATCTAGTAGCATATGTTGCAATGTGGTTGTGCATTGCTGACACTTTATCTAATGTTTCAACTAATCATTGAAAATCATACGTTGTCTTCATCCTAGTTTCTGAAAGATGCTGTTGGACAACATTCTCCAATTATAATGTAAAGTTATTTGCTCCTTGAAAACCTGATGTCAGATAGCAGAAGACAACTAGGAAGATTCATGTTAAAATATACTTGGGGTAAACGGGTGATATCTGGGACTTGCTGGGGCCTTGACAGCACCAAATGTAACCTATATAATCAGATTATTCTCATTATATCATATAAAATAAATACTAACAATATTCCAAAGTGCATTCACATACTCCCAAGACTACATTTCTATGTTGTCAAAACTCTTCTTGGCACAGCCAAATTCTAAGAACCAAATGTGAGTTAAGCCTTCACCAGAGGAATTTGCTGTTCTGAAAAAACACACCAAAATAGTGATCTCATCGTAGTCTTCAAGATTATAATATGCAAAGACAAGGTAGATAATGTTAAGTTAGTTCCACTGGGGATGATTGTAGAACTAAGGGGCGTAGTCTGAGAATTAAAGCCAGACATTCAGAAGAGATGTTAGAAAGCACATTAGGAGGCACAAAAGTTGGTTGGTGTTTAGAACTCTCTTCCATAAACACAAGTGGATGCTGGATCAGTCATTAATTTTAAATTGGTGATAGATTTTTTTTAAGTAAAGAAAGGTGTTGAGGGAAATGGGTGAAAGGCAAGTATGTGGGGTTTGGCTGCAGATCAGCCTTGCTCTCATTGAATGGTGGAACAGTCTCGAGAGGCTGAATCATCTATTGCTGTTCCTATGTACTTATGCTTCATGTGATAACACAGCACTCATAGGCTATGAACTTAATTTAAGTGTGGATTGTGTTCTCTGAATGAAAATTGAAAGAAGCCCTTCCAGCTCCTATCATCTTATTTTTTTCTGGTTCTCTTCTGTATTTTGTACAAATTTTCACACACAGTCAGTTTGCCCCGTTCTTCGTCACTGTTTTTCTTGCAACATTGGCTGGGAATTTCTTTAGGGCTTTTCACAGTCTGCCAGCCAGAACCCAGTTGGAGATGTGGTAATAACCCTGTTTATACACTTTTGCTTTTATTTTATCTCCCTCCTGGTTTCTCCTGTGTGCGTGCTTCTCCAATGTGTCCCCTCTATGGTTTTCTCTAGTTGTAATCCCATGGACTTCATGTTCTGGTTTGCTTTGACTTATAAAGCCTTAAACGTTCATTCCCTGAAAAAAAATGTCCCAGTCCCTTGGCTATTCAAGCAGCATAATTTAACATAAATGAAAATGAAATAAACTGCACGACTGCAAACAAGATTCAGATTATGAAATTTCTAGAGCAGTATTTCATTCAATATGTGTAGATGAAGAAAGTTTGATAGATGCAATTTAAAGATGGATACCCAAGGTATTTTTTAATCAGTAAGCAACAATGTGGAAAATTGCTCAAGTATGTCCTATCAACAAGAAGCAGGATGAATCTAGCCAAGTCAATTACTGGCCTATCACCCTCTTCCCAATCATCAGTAAAGTGATAGAATAAGTAATTAATAGTGTCATCAAACAACACTTATTCACCCATAACCTGTCCACTGATGTTCAGTTTGGGTTTTGCCAAATTCATTCAGCTCCTGACCTTGTCAGAGCCTTGATCCAAGCATGGATATAAATTCTGAATGCCACAAGAGAGCTGCTTTCAGCATCAAGCCAGGATTTGAGTCTCATGCCAAGGAGGCTTAACAAAAACTGAAGTTCATGGAGGTCAATCAGTAAATTCTGAAGTGGCTGAGTTTGTACTTAACATGAAGGAAAGTGATTGTGTTTGTCAAAACTGAATCAGTAGTTCACCAATGCATTGCTGCCAAAGCTCTTTTGGGGTGGCAATTATTGATCAACCATGTTAGCTGCTTTAGCAATGGCAATCAACATTTCATAAATTGCTAGGTGCTGTGTTTAATATCCAAAGTAAAACATAGTTATAATATCCCAAACACAAGATCTCTCTCTCATCATTTGGATGCATGATCAATCTGTTTTTGCTTGACAGAGACATGTCAAATAGGGCAACATTACTGCACATATCAAAATAGTGCAATGAGATCTTTATCATCCACTTGAAAGGCCAAGGAGATTAGTTTAACTTTCATATTAAATAATATACCACCAATAATAAAAAATACCAATGGCGACTGCACTATAGCCACCTTCAAATACATGTCACTTTGCCATACTGTGCAATGCAAATTACAGCAGACCTACACAATATGCAATCGGACAAAGAGTAGTGACAAAATGCAACACGGACGCTGATTTCATTTTTGGACCAGCGATAACAATTTAAATGACCCCCTTCATGCACGGTGAGAAAATATAGTGGAGAGACCTATAATGCTTTGATAACTAAGAAGTTATTTATGCCTATATTGAGGCAAAATAGATACTGTATGATGTCAACAAAAACATTTCAATAGAAAATGACCCACTGCACATTTCAGTACAGCAATGATGCTTTAAACTTTAAGAAGTGAGAATTAGAACATAGAACAGTACAGGCCCTTCGGCCCTCGATGTTGTGCCGACCTGTCATACCGATCTCAAGCCCATCTAACGTACACTATTCCATGAACGTCCATATGCTTATCCAATGATGACTTAAATGTAGCTAAAGTTGGCGAATCTACTACCATTGCAGGCAAAGCGTTCCATTCCCTTACTACTCTGAGTAAAGAAACTACCTCTGACATCTGTCCTATATCTTTCACCCCTCAATTTAAAGCTATGCCCCCCCGTGCTCGCCGTCACCATCCTAGGAAAAAGGCTCTCCCTATCCACCCTATCTAACCCTCTGATTATTTTATATGTTTCAATTAAGCCACCTCTCAACCTTCTTCTCTCTAATGAAAACAGCCTCAAGTCCCTCAGCCTTTCCTCGTAAGACCTTCCCTCCATACCAGGCAACATCCCAGTAAATCTCCTCTGCACCCTTTCCAAAGCTTCCACATCCTTCTTATAATGCAGTGACCAGAACTGTACACAATACTCCAAGTGTGGCCGCACCAGAGTTTTGTACAGCTTCACCATAACCTCTTGGTTCCGGAACTTGATCCCTCTATTAATAAAAGCTAAAACACTGTATGCCTGGGTGGCAACTTTCAAGGATCTGTGTACATGGACACTGAGATCTCTCTGCTCATCTATACTACTAAGAATCTTACCATTAGCCCTGTACTTTGCCTTCTGGTTACACCTACCAAAGTGCATCACCTCACACTTGTTTGCATTAAACTCCATTTGCTACCTCTCAGCCCAGCTCTGCAGCTTATCTATGTCTCTCTGCAACCTACAGCATCCTTCGTCACTATCCACAACTCCACCGACCTTAGTGTCATCTGCAAATTTACTAACCCATCCTTCTACGCCCTCATCCAGGTCATTTATAAAAATGACAAACAGCAGTGGACCCAATACCACTAGTAACTGCTCTCCAGGATGAACATTTCCCATCAACTACCACCCTCTGTCTTCTTTCAGCAAGCCAATTTCCGATCTAAACTGCTATATCTTCCACAATTCCATTCCTCCGCATCGAACGCTTTGCTGAAATCCATATACACCACATCAACTGGTTTACTCTCATCTACCTGCTTGGTCACCTTCTCAAAGAACTCAATAAGGTTTGTGAGGCACGACCTTCCCTTCACAAAACCGTGCTGACTATCCCTAATCAATTTATTCTTTTCTAGATGATTATAAATCCCTATCCCTTATAACCTTTTCCAACACTTTACCAACAACTGAGGTAAGGCTCACTGGTCTATAATTACCAGGGTTGTCTCTACTCCCCTTCTTGAACAGGGGAACCACATTTGCTATCCTCCAGTCATCTGGCACTATTCCTGTAGACAATGATGAGTTAAAGATCAATGCCAAAGGCTCGGCAATCTCCTCCCTGGCTTCCCAGAGGATCCTAGGATAAATCCCATCCGGCCCAGGGGACTTATCTATCTTCACCCTCTGAAGGATTTCTAATACCGCTTCCTTGTGAACCTCAATCCCACCTAGTCTAGTAGCCTGTATCTCAGTATTCTCCTAGACAACATTGTCGTTTTCTAGAGTGAATACTGTTGAAAAATATTCATTTAGCGCTTCCCCTATCTCATCTGACTCCACACACAACTTACCACTACTATCCTTGATTGGGCCTAATCTTACTTTCGTCATTCTTTTATTCCTTAAATACCTATAGAAAGCCTTAGGGTTTACCCTGATCCTATCCGCCAACAACTTCTCATGTCTCCTCCTGGCTCTTCTGAGCTCTCTCTTTAGGTCTTTGCTGGCTACCTCGTAGCCCTCAAGTGCCCTAACTGAGCTTTCACATCTCATCCTAACATAAGCCTTCTTCCTCTCGACCAGAGATTCCACCTCCTTCGTAAACCACGGCTCCTGCACTCTACAGCTTCCTCCCTGCCTGACAGGTACATATCTAGGACACACAGGAGCTTTTCCTTGAATAAGCTCCACATTTCTAACATGCCCATCCCCTGCAGTTTCCTTCCCCATCCTATGCTCCCTAAATCTTGCCTAATCTCATTGTAATTACCTTTCCCCCAGCTATAACTCTTGCCCAGTGGTATACACCTATCCCTTTCCATCACTAAAGTAAACATAACAGAATTGTGATGGCTATCACCAAAGTGCTCACCTACTTCCAAATCTAACACCTGGCCAGGCTCATTACCCAGTACCAAATCTAATGTGGCTTCGCCCCTTGTTGGCCTATCTACATACTGTGTCAGGAAGCCCTCCTGCACATTCTGGACAAAAACTGACCCATCTATAGGACTCAAACTATCGTGTTCCCAGTCAATATTTGGAAAGTTGAAGCCCCCATGACAACTACCCTGTCTCTCTCACTCCCATCGAGAATCATCTTTGCTATCCTTTCCTCTACATCTCTGGAGCTATTCGGAGGCCTGTAGAAAACTCCCAACAGGGTGACCTCTCCTTTCCTGTTTCTAACCTCAGCCCATACTACCTCAGTTGACGAGTCCCCACACATCCTTTCTGCAACTGTAATACTGTCCTTGACCAACCATGCCACACCTCCACCCCTTTTACCATCTTCTCTGTTCTTACTGAAACATCTAAATCACGGAACCTGCAACAACCATTCCTGTCCCTGCTCTATCCATGTCTCCGAAATGGCCACAACATCGAAGTCCCAGGTACTAACCCATCCTGCAAGTTCACCCACCTTATTCCGGACGCTCCTGGCATTGAAGTAGATACACTTCAAGCCAACTTCTTGCTTGCCAGTGCCATCTTGCTTCCCTGAAACTTTATTTCGGACCACCCTACTCTCAACCTTTTCTATAGTCGAACTACAATTTTGGTGCCCATCCCCCTGCTGAATTAGTTTAAACCCAGCCGAATAGCCTTAGCAAACATCCCCCCCAGGATATCGGTACCCCTCTGGTTCAGGTGAAGACCACCTTGCTTGTAGCGGTCCCACCTACTGCAGAAAGAGCCCCAATTATCCAAGAATCCAAAACCCTCCATCCTGCACCATCCCTGTAGCCACGTGTTCAACTCCTCTCTCTCCCTATTCCTCGCCTCACTAGCACGTGGCACGGGCAACAAACCAGAGACAACAACTCTGTTCGTCCTAGCTCTCAGCTTCCATCCTAGCTCCCTGAATTTCTGCCTTAAATCCCCATCTCTCTTCCTACCTATGTCGTTGGTGCCAATGTGGACCACGACTTGGGGCTGCTCCCCCTCCCCCTTAAGGATCCCAAAAACACGATCAGAGACATCACGCACTCTGACACCTGGGAGGCAACTCACCAACTGTGAGTCTCTCTCGTCCCCACAGAACATCCTATCTGTCCCCCTAACTATGGAGTCCCCAATGACTAATGCTCTGCTCCTCTTCCCCCTTCCCTTCTGAGCAGCAGGGACAGACTCTGTGCCAGAGACCTGTGCCCCACTGCTTTCCCCTGGTAAGTCGTCCCCCCCAACAGTATCCAAAACGGTATACTTATTGTTGAGGGGAATGGCCACAGGGGATCCCTGCACTGCCTGCCGGTTCCCTTTCCGTCCCCTGACCGTAACCCATCTGCCTTTCTCCTGTACTTGAGGAGTGACTACCTCCCTGTAACTCCTCTCAATAACCCTCTCTGCCTCCCGAATGATCCGAAGCTCATCCAGCTCCAGCTCCAGTTCCCTGACGCGGTTTTCAAGGAGCTGGAATTGGGTGCACTTCCCGCAGATGTAGTCAGCAGGGACACTAGTGGTGACCCTTACCTCCCACATTCTGCAGGAGGAACATTCAACTGCCCTGACCTCCATTCCCATTATTCTAAATTCCCAAAGAGACTGCTAAAAAATAAAGAATAAAAAATAAACTTGTTACCTTACCAATCAGGCACACAAATATATTACCTCACTCACTCACCAGTCCCGTGTCGGCTCCTGCTCAGCGTACCTCCGCCTATTCACGAGGTAAGCTTTTTAAAGTTTCAAAAACAGTGACTCACCAGCTTCCCGACAGGCTCCTGCTCCAAGCTCCCGCTCGCACTGCTGCTGCAACCAGAAATGGCAATTGTAAGGACATAATTTATATTTATCTTCTCGGTCTGAGAAAGGAAAAAGAACCTGGAGTTAAGCACCACTAGAGACATTCATTGCTATTCTGCACTCTGTTTGGCTCAATATTTAACCCAGTTATTCTTGCTTCTGGGTCACAGGATTTGGCTAGGTAACAGCCATGGTTTTGATTCTGGGGTTCATATATTCCCTCACTATCATCTGTGTCACTTGTAGTCACACTTAGGATGGCTCATTCTAATCATTGTTTTGGTTCGGATATTAGTGCAAGCATAATGGGCCTGTGGTGACAGAGTGCAGAGAAGACAGATTGTGATTTTAGTGCGTAATACAGATTAATACCTGTATTGCCACTTTTGACATGATTTCTCTTCTTAACAGCCTCTCCTAACTCATTCATCTGGGCAGGTGCTGCATTAGGATAAATGAGGGTGTAACCATGTCAAAATGTCAGCAGTGGGATGCACTTATCAGTACAATTAACAGGTATTGGCATTGACTTGCAAGTTGGTTATTGATTATCTGCTAGCAGCTGGAATTTATGGAAATACACTTTGTTTTAAGGAGTTGCTTCCAGTTGCTGAAATCTGCAGGAGCGATACTGCATGTGGTGATAGTGTTATTGTGACTGCAGTGCTCTATGCCTACTAAATCCTCACAATCTTAAATGTTCCTTGGGCTCAGTATGGAAAGGAGATGATTGAAGACACGGAATAAGAAGAAAAGATGCTTGCAGGTGGAGGGTATGGAGGGTTCTCAACAGTCTGTCTTAACCATATAAGGGGGCCAGCACCCCAAATGAAACTTGGGGTCATGAGTTAAGAGACAATATTTTGCTGAATCTGCTCTGAATGGTTTTCACCATCTCCCTGCACTTCCGTATCCCCAACCACTCTCAAACGGGTTGTGATAATGCACAAGCCTTGTCATGGTGTCATAATGGGAAAACATTTGGGAAACTTTGCTGTAAGAGGTGCAGACTGACTTTAAAAGAGAACCAGGATCGCTTTTAGTCATAGAAGCATAGACTGGGTGACCGCTTTGCAGAATATTTATGCTCAGCCTGCAAAAAAGACCCTGAGCTTCCAAATTCTGTGTTTTGGGCTTTCTACCATGTTCCAGCAAAGCTCAGTGTAAGCTGGAGGAACAACGCCTCATTTTCCGCTTGTGGACCATGCAGCCTCCAGACTCCATATCGAGTTCAATAATTTTAGGGCCTGAACTCACCCATGTCCTAGGCCCCTTCCACACACTAGGCCTCATCATCACACTACCTATTGTTAGCCACTAACAGCTATTCACCCTCCTAGCCAGATCATTATTAACTCCTTTGTCTGTCCAACTGTTTTTCTCTCTCTTTGGGGTCTATCCCTACCTATCATTTACTCTTTGCCCCCTGCATGCACCCTAACTTCTGCACATAATCCAACAATTTCCTAGCTACCATCAGTTCTTAGGAAGGGTCAGTGGACCCGAAATGTTGACTCAGATTTCTCTTCACACATGCTGTCAGCTCTGCTGAGCTTTTCCAGCAACTTCAGTTTTGGTTGCTGATTTATAGCATCCGCGGTTCTTTCAGTTTTTGCTTTAAGTAGTGCTAGATGGATGGCCTTGGGCTCCTGGCTGAAGCTAGTGGCTGCACCACAGCATGTTTCCTATTGGGTTTCATGCCAAAATTATTATTATTATTGGCAACAAAAACATTTACATGTTGCCCTCATTACTTTGAACTGGCATATGATAACCAAACATTGAAAACTCTACACCAACTTTAGGCTGTTTGATGTAATTGCAGTTTACTGTTAAAATTAGGCACTTCTCAGAATCCATACACTAACCTTTTGAATTTAGTTTCAGTGTGGTATTTCTTAATAACATTCTCCAGGGTATCAGTATGAAAATCAATAAGAGTATGCTTTCACATGCTTCTCAATACTGCCAAGAATTGATATATAAGTGGAAAGCACATTTAATATCTTTGTAATTGTTACAGTTTGATGAGTGTTTGGTTACAACTGGAGTTGAACAAAGCCTTGACGTGCAATGTTAGAATTTTCCATGTACTCGCCACTAGGATTATAGACTTCTCAATCTGATTGGTAACTGGGAGTCAAATGTATGGTGTTACCAGTTCCTTCAGTTTTTGAGTTTTCTTAGTGCTGTGTACTGTTTTAGTGCCGTGTTAATAATGTCTCAACGCATTAGCAGAAAAGAACATGTAAGTGGCCCAGAATACAAGTTGCACATTTTGTAGATGTATTTTGCAATAAGTAAATGTTTAAATATCTCACTGATGTCAAGAATTATTATTGTTTGTTCATATTATAATTTGTATTCATCCATTGAATTTTTAAACATAGTTACAAAGAATATACACTTCTCATTTATTTGTGGCTTAATGTTATCCAATCAGTAATAATTTTGGGAATGATACATTAAAACAAAGATTTTTTAGAATACACTTACAATTGAATGTTCTGTCAATTCATTAACCTCCAGGTTAATGAATAGAGAGAGGAGGGGTGGGGCTGGGGAAGGTAGGTGGGATAGTTTTAGGTGAGTAGGCAGTAGTCGGGAATGGTCAGTGAGGAGGGAGGAGCGGATATTTGGGAGAGAAGATAGACAGGTTGTGTCAGGTCAAGGGGGCAGGGATGAGAGGGAGAATTGGTCATGGGATTGGTGGGGAGATTTTGATACTGGTAAAGATCACATTTAGGCCATGGTATTTTAACACGAGGCATACAACAACCTAGCCATGGGCAGAACATCAATCATTTCTACTGCCAGAATGCTTGTCCCACAATAGGTCCAATTTCAATGCCCCTGGGGAATTGCTTATCATGAAGGATATTCCGCCACAGCTCACAAGGTTGATATTGGGAAACGTAAAAACTAATTCAGCACATAAGTGGTTCAGCCCAGGTAAAAAACACCACAAGGAGAAGTGGGAAGCGTCGGGCAACGTGAGTGTACATTACTTTTATAGAACCTTCTGTTATAGAGGAGCATTTCCAATGTTACTAGCCCTGAAAGTAATATTTTTATTATATTATTTTAGCTTTCTGCTCAGCACTGCTTGGCTCAACTGGACACACTGTGCACAATTGCCCTTCTAAATTACAACAAGGATTAATAAATGTCAAAGGACTTTAATTTATGGACAGCAATGGGGTAGCTTTTGATTCAGGGAGGTTTGTAATTATGTCTGGACTGCCTAATTGAAGTCTCCTGTAAATGTGATGGTGGCATGGTAACAGGTTGGTGAGTGGTACAATGCTGGTAAATAACAGGCGGATCAAGTTAAATCTTCCCCAGCACAAAAGTATTTCGGGAACTGAAGCTCGAAGCAAAGGAATCTTAAATGATCATTTTTAGCCTCTTAATTACAATACGTGACCAGTTGCAAAGGTGAGTACCCTTTCATACCATAATGAAGTATTAAAAATGCATTCTGTAGAAAACAATCACTGATGCATATTTGTAAATAGATGTAATTCACTTGTGATCTGATGTTTTTATTGACACATGTTTGTCTATATCTATAGTGTCCAAACCTGCACAACGCTGCTGAGAGTCCAAATATTTGTGACAAACCTTGATCTCTGTGGTAGTATTAACTACACAGGAAATATTAAGTAGAAAACTATTGGATATTACAAGATGATGAAATGATGCTATCACTTTGCCATGTTCATTTGAAAACAATCCAGTTTCTTTCAACCACTCTTACAGTAAGTAATTTCCTAATCAACTGCTGCCATTGGACAGTAATCCGTTTATTTTGATAACAAAAGTTCTATTCATTTTACTATTTTGGCTTTCTTCCATGGCCTGTCATTTCTTGCTGTCTTGTGTAATGTCAAGTGGTTTTGGACATGTATGATGACAACACTAAGTAATCTTACTGGCTCTGATACAATTGATGTAATTCTGCACAATTTGTCATTGATGTCAGTGGCACAAAACAGCATCAAGTCAAGATCCGAGAAAAATCTTTCCACTCTTACGTTGCTTAACACTTTCTCTGGTTGAAACCTTTTACTTTGGCTTGTAGTCAACCACACGTATGCTGCATGTGAAAGTAATAAGAAGAATGGCATTACTTAGTGTTTTTCATGACCGCTGAATGTCACAAATCAATTTGCAGCAATTGAAGCTCATTTAAAGGGTTGCCATGGTTTTAATGTCAGAAGTATAGTAGCCAATGTGCACAACAATCTCCCACAAATAGTGATAATAAGCAGATAATCTGATTCTGTAATGTTTGAGGGATAAAACTAACTTTATCACTCCTTAATGAAATAGAATCATTTGATCTTCTATGTCCATCTGAAAGGAAAGGTAAGACCTTAGTTTGATATTTTATCTGAAAGTGTCACATTCCCTCAGCAGTATAACCTAATATTTGCATCAAAATAAATATTATTCATTGGAGAATCCCTGCAGTGTGGAAACAGGCCCTTCGGCCCAACAAGTCCACACCGACACTCAGAGCATCCCACCCAGACCCATCCCCTTATAACTGTCTAATCTACATATCCTGAGCACTGCAGGCAATTTAGCATGGCCGAACCACCTAACCTGCATATCTTTGGACCATGAGAGGAATCTGGAGCACCCGGAGGAAACCCATGCTGACACAGGGAGAATATGCAAACTCCACACAGACAGTCACCCGAGGCTGGAATGGAACCCTGGTCCCTGATGCTGTGAGGCAGCAGTGCTAACCACTGAGCCACTATGCCGTGTTGTTAGATCAGAAATAGAGCAACTTTTGCCAATGACTGAATTTTGGGGGTCTCAATGACAATGCAGGAGTCTGTTTACTTATTTATTTTCCCAAATGATTCAGTTAGACTAAGGAAATCTTATCCTCCTGCAGGCAATTGTAGTCTTCAATACATATGTGGTCCCTTTGCTGGAAGTTTTACAGAGTGTGAAATAATGTGAAGTTTGTTAAATAATCGCTAAATGTTTGAAGACTATATTTATATCAATCTTCTTATTTCTCCAGAGAATTTTGCTCCGTTAGGATAGTGACTAGGTGTACAGCCGGAACGAAGTGTTAGGACTTGGGGAAGTGAAGAAACTAGGGTAGGAGGGGAAAGAGGTGTTCACTTCACTTCCCTTTCTAATATTTCCACCCTGTAGGAATTAGTTCTTACTCTGTCCCTTAAGTTTTCAAGCTGTAGGAGCAGGAGAGGGAGATGATTGGTGGGAAAAGGTGTTAAATTTACTTTCTGCTCTCTTTTAGTCATTTTATCATAAATATCCCACAAGTAAACACGAGATATTGCGGGCTGTAGGCATTTTCCAGGAGTTACCTCCCTGCTGCCAGATTCATTGCTATCACAGAGTCGCTGCTGAACATTCTCCTAGGGCAAAGTGATTAGCTGGATATCATGGTCTACACTGGTGCCACTGACATAGATAGGAAAGGGGATGTGGTCCAGCAGCCAGAATTTAAAGGACTAGGGAAGGTGATGGCACAATGTTAATGTCACTGTTCAACCAATCCAATGTCCAAGGCTGATGTTGTAGGCTATGGGCTTGAATCAGGGCAGATGGTCAACTTTGATTTCTATAAAATCTGAAATTAACCAGGTAAACATTCTCAATTGTCATGAAAGCCTGCATGGAAATCTGTCATCCTTCTCTGGTTTGGGCTATACCTGATTGCCAACAATCTGGTTGGGTCTTAAACTGCCCTCTGAAGTGGCTGAATAAGATAAGCAACCACAGCATCCACATCTCAAGCAAGAATAAATTTTAAAAGCAGGACTTCAAAAGAAATAATATCTGCATGACTCCCAGTGCCACATATAAGTGAGTAAAGAAATAAGAGAAGACAAATGAATGCCTAGCTGGAAAGACAGTGTAAGACAAAGGGCATAAGATACTTGGGAAATAGTACTGGCTCTGGAAGGGATTTGGCAGAGGGGATGGTGGTTAAAATAAATTTGTTGGGGTGGGGGAACCGGAAGGAAATATCAGAGATGAATACCGGGGCATAAAATACATAAAATACCTGGCGAGACAGTTAGCACTCAAATCGCAAATGGTATGTTAATTGGTGGAACAAAAACAGAAGTTGCTGGTAAAGCTCAGCAGGTCTGGCAGCATCTGTGAAGAAAAAGATCAGAGTTAACATTTCAATTGTGGTGACCCTTCTCAGAACAATTATTGGAGTTAGAATAGAGAGAAATTAAAACATATTAAAAAGATAAGTGTGCACAAGAGAATAGCCAATATGATTGGTGATTTACAAGTGTAGATTGCCATATGGGATTTTGATGAAGTACTACTGGGCAGTGTTTATTGAAACCAAAAAACTGCAGGCAAATACACATGCATATTCATTATGAAATGCACTGTCCCACACACTGATCCTGTCAGACATCCCCCAGATGGGTCAAGGACAGAATCAATTCGGCTAAGGAACTAAGGAGCCAAGGAACAACAAAATCCAAAGATGACCAATGAGTAGGAAAGATGTGGAGGAAATTACAGATAGGTGCAAATATCATGCCATAGTTATAATGGAGGACTTAATCATTTGAATATAGTTTGAGTTATCAGTAAGGTAAAGGGCAGTTCCAAATTATGTTAAGGAAATATTTTACAGAAAAACATGTCCAACCCAACAGGAAGGAGGCACTGTTAGACTTCTTGGAAATGAGGTTGGCCAAGTAGATGAAATGTCAGAACCTTAATGTAGAAGAATTTAGGGGAATTGGCAGGTAAATGGCACTGAGTCATAATGTTCACTCAGTGAGCTGGAGCTGACATGATAGATCAAATGGTCATCTTCTGCACATAATAATTTTGTGATTCTGTAATGACCACTCAAAAATACTTGGTCAGAGGTCACACGACACCAGCTTATAGTCCAACAAGTTTTCTTGAAATAGCCAGCTCTCAGAACACTGTTCCTTTGTCAGGTAAAAATACTTGATTAGCTATAAAGCTATCTAAAACTTTGAGATCACAAAAGTGTCATGTAAATCTAAGTTAGTTCTTTCATTACAAATATCAATGACATCCACATTTAAAAAAAGTTTCAATAAAATAAAAAAAATCTGCAGATACTGAAGATCTGAAATCTGATGAAAGATCACTGAACCCAAAATATTCGTGCTGATTTCTCTCCACGTTTCGAGACCTGCCGAGTTTCTCCAACAGTAAAATAAAATTAACCACAAAAAACATAACATTCTTAGCTAGCTCTCAGTTCACGTTCTCAATTTTTTCCCCCAATTTACCTTGGTAAAATGCTGACATTTTCATAAGCAACAGATGAAAACACATTTAGAAAATCTGTTTCTATTTCATATTGAATGTTCACTAGTACATTCGCAGCATAAGACACATTTTGACTTTTCTAAAAGCTGAAGCTTTTCCAAGTAAATTCACTGCATTCTTACAAAAGTTTAACTTTCTATCATATAGCTAAATGACACATTGAGCTGACAGGGACCACTCTGCAGTATGATCATTCGCTGACAAAAACTATGTTACCAATGGGCTAAGTTCCGACAGTTTCAACTTTATCCACATCCATTATGTAAAGTGCTTTAAATTTGGCAACTGAGTCAACAGTTTTCATTTAGCAATACCGTAAGTGAAAATGTTGAGTTAAAAAATTGTGTAAGAGCATTGCCCAGAAAGGGTTAACTTGAATGCTTTAGAATAGCTTCGCAGCTAAAATAGCGACCTGTTTCTGGGAGGCACGTCATTTCTTTTATTAAGTGCTACAGACAGTCAGTTCTACAGTCTATAGTTATATAGTACCTGCATCTATGCTATCTCGTAGGATAGCATATTGATCTAAACTAGTGTTAATGCACTTGACTAGTCTTAAACTCAGCTTGTTCTCTAATTTTCATGTAATAAACAGCTACTTGTTATCAAAGTGTGTCCCTTTTCTGTTGAAGATTTATTTAATCCTTCACAGTCTAATACAAGCAAGTCCCGTGGACAGTTATTGGAAGAAAGTTTGGTTGCAGTGTATCTACTTGATGAAGTTCCTACTATGACCAGGTGCTAGCTGCAGAGACCTCTTACGCCAAAAGGGCTTTCATTTTCATGTTACTGGTACATTCGTTACCACAGAAAACTGTTTTTGAGCTTCAACTACCAGATCAGTGTGTGTGTACGTGTGTATGCACGTGCATGCGGGTTTGTTGTGTATACTTCATATCCTTAATAACAACTTGTGTTTTATTTAACCAAACATTAATGTGCAATTTTGATGAACCAGCTGCATTTTGCAATTTCAAAACTAACTTATGATGAAGCACATTCTTTGTCTACTCTCATTTGGATAATTAGGGTTCAGTGCACCTGGACTATCTTTAGAAATAAAATGTACAAAAATATATTCTGTTCTCTGCCCTGCATCTTACCAAGTATGAAAAATAGCAACAAAAACAAAGTTGCTGAGGAAGGGTCACTGGACCCAGAACGTTAACTCTGTTTTCTCCTTCACAGATGCCACCAAACCTGCTGAGGTTTTCCAGCAACTTTGTTTTTGTTCCTGATTTACAGCATCCGCAGTCCTTTTGATTTTTATGAAAAATAGCAAGACCTTTTTCTGAAAGAGCACAAAGTCACCCCCTATTACACTCTCTTTGTCTTTTCATAATTTTTTATCTGATGGTGTTTCATAATTTATTTTAATTATTTGAAATAATTGAAGATTAAAAAAAGTTAGATGCTGAATGAAAACTGTTTTGTCATGTCAAATTTATGGATTTTATTGCTAAATACATTAATTACTTACTTGGCCTATAAACATTTGATGGACATGGAATAAAAATATGACCTAATTTGGCCACTTCATTGAAAAACACAAAATATGAAATTAGAGATGTTTTGGACGTGAAAACACAACACATTCACAAGATTCAAGGTATTTTCTGAAGAAGGGTCAAGGCCCGAAACGTCAGCTTTCCTGCTCCTCTGATGCTGCTTGGCCTGCTGTGTTCATCCAGCTCTACACCTTGTTATCTCAGATTCTCTACCATCTGCAGTTTCCTACTATCTCTGAAACATTCACAAGGTATTTCTGTCTAATTTTAACACAGATATGAATTTATTGTATCGTCAGTTTAAGTGAGTAAATTACCTGTTAAAATAATACCCAAAAGAACTTTTTTTTAAAAATAGGCTAGGCTAAGTCTTCATCAATGATTATTGTGAAATAATATTTTTCTTATGTATCAATTGTGTCATTAAATATGCATCCACTCACTCCAAAACTGCACTTAGTAGCATCAATCTGTAATATCTGCAAGCTAAACCGTAGAATTTCGTCAAAGATCCTTAGACAGAACCTTCCAAACCCAGGTCCATCCAGAGGGACAAGGTTAGCATATATATGGGAACACCACCACATGAAAGTTCCCCTCCAAGCCACTCATTATTCTGACTTGGAAATATGTCACAGTTCCTTCAGTGTCATCGGATCAAAATCCTGGAATTCCCTCCCTAAGGGCATTGTAGGAATACCCACAGCATATGGACTACAGCAGTTCAAGAAGGCCATTCACCACCAACTTCTCAATAGCAATTAGGGATGGATAATAAATGCTGACCAGCCAGTGATGCCCATCCCATGAGAGAATAATAATAATAGTTGATGATGATTCAAGCAAGTTTGGAATTATTGAGGTGGCAAGTTGATAAACTAGTGTAAATCCATGAAATCAATAAAAGAAGTTGAAATTCTTTGCAAGGTTTGGCTGCCCTGAATTTTAAAGTATAATACCTCAGTAAATAATTATTGTGAAAAATTTTCTGATTGTAGTGCATAGTGTAAAATTAGAGTATCAGAGCCAATTCTGACTAAGAGTGGTACGCTATTATCGAGGGTATGAATGATTCTTTCAAAAATTCTGGTTTAGAGACTACCAGGATTGCAATTTTCTAATGTTCTAATTGTCAAGATTTTTGAAAGTTGATGGGTGGAATGCACTTATCGTGATTGACATTATATTAGTCATCAAATATTATAATCTGAATCAAATATGCTTCAGCTGCTAGACACTGAAAAACTTTTGGAATTTACTATCTGTCTGTGAATGCATAAGATATAGAAGCAGAATAAGGCCGTTTGGTTCATCAAGTCTGTTCCTCCATTTAATCATGGTTGATTTCTTTCTCAAATCCATTTCCTTGTCTTCCCCCGAAACCTTTGATCCACTTACAAATCAAGAATCTATCTATCTCTATCTTAAATACATTCAATCGCTTCGTCTTCACAGACTTCAGTGGTAGTGAGTTCCACAAATTTGCCATCCTCTGATTAAATTCCTCCTCACTTCAATTCTAAAGGGTTGTGCCTTCACTCTGAAGCTGTGCCTTGGGCCCCATTCTCTCCTATTAGTAACAACATCTCGAAATATACTTTAGCCAGGCCTGTCAGTATTCCAGACACTTCAACAATATCCCCCAACCTTGTCTTTCTGAACTCCATCAGACACAGACCCAGAGTTCTTGCTGTCTCGTCGTACAACAAGATTTTCACTCCAGGGATTATTGTTGTCAACGTCCTCTGGGCCCCTCCAAGGCCAGGACATCTTTCCTTAGATTCGGAGCCCAAAATTGATCAGACTATTCCTTCGGTGGTAGTGAGTTCCACAAATTTGCCATCCTCTGTCTGATTAAATTCCTGCTCACTTCAATTTAAAAGGGTTGTGCCTTCACTCTGAAGCTGTGCCTTGGGTCCCATTCTCTCCTGTTTGTAACAACATCTCGAAATATACTTTATCCAGGCCTTGTCTAGAATCATATAACAATCTCAGCAGTACATCCCTGCTCTTGTATCCTAGCCCACTAAAAATGAACACTAACATTGCATTTGTTTACCTTACTGCCAACCAAACCTGCATGTTAACCTGAAGAGAATCCTGAACTAGGACTCTCAAATCCCTTTGTGTTTCAGATTTCCAAAGTCTTTCCTGTTTTGAAAATAGTCTATGCCTCTATTCTTCCAATCAAAGTGCATAACATCACACTTCCCCACATTGTACTCCATTTTGCTCACTCTCCTAGCATGTACAAATCCTTCTGCAGTCTCCCTGCATGCTCAAAGCTACCTGCCCCTCCACCAATCTTTGTGTCCTCTGTAAACGTAGCAATATTGCCCTCAGTTCCTTCCATATAGCATGAACTGTTGTGGTCTCATCACTCACCCCTGCAGAGCTCCACTAGCTACCAGCTATCACACAGAAAAGGACTCCTATATCCCCACTCTCTGCCTTCTGCCCGTTAGCCAATTCTCTATCCACGTCAGTATCTTACCCCTAACATCATGGACCACAGTCTTATTTGGTGGCCTCTCATGCAGCACCTGGTCAAAGGCCTTCAGAAATCCTTTGTCTAATTGCTTGTTACCTACTCAAAGAATTCTGACAGATTTGTCAGGCATGATTCCCCCTTTATGAAGCTATACTGATTATGACCTATTTTACCATGCACTTCCAAATACTCCAGAATCTCATTCTTAATAATGGATTCTAAAATCTTACCAGTCACAGAGGTCAGGGTAACTGGCCCATAATTTCACATCTTCTGCCTTCCTACACAGGGTCGTTGTTATAAGTTATCATTCTCAATGTAGAATAAGCAATTTACATATTGGGTGAAATATAATTTTGCCCATCTCATTATCAAACCCTGATATACAGTAGCTAATTTATGTGGTCACCATGAAAGAAGAGCTAATATTTGATTTTATAAAAACTCTGTCAATGCTGAAAGTCAGCATTTGTCTAGTTTTCAGATGGCCATATGGTCCCCCGTCTAGATGATGTATGCTTCGTGCATAAACAGGATATTGATCCACATGATGTGTTACAGTGTCAGTTTTGTTTCACATCATCAAATTCCTCTCCTTACATTTTTTCTTGAATTAATTAGTGCAGAATTTATCATCAAAGTAACTTTGAATGGAGTTCACCATTATTCATGCACAAATCACGCAGCAACTTCATTCTGGAATTTGATGCATAATTAAAAACAAAAATGTGGAAATTTCTGTTTGAATTGCATGACGCTGCTATTGTATTCCCAAAAATGGCATCATTTGTCTGACTCGTCGTGGACACATGCTGAATAGAATGAAGTTCCTTTATGTTCAAACTAAATATGTCTGAGTAAGCTAGGATTTGTCCACTTTGAGTCTTGTTTTTATGATAGGAGCCATCTTCATTCCTCTCAAGCAATCTTTCTGGTACTGATAAAGAACTTAAGGACTTATTCCTACAACTTTTATTTGCTATGGACATTTTTAAAAATTATCTTGAAATGCTTTTCTCATTCGTTTTCTCTTAAGCTGATATTTTTGTTTCTTTGTTTTGCTTTCTGCATCTGATTTAACACTGGATTTTCTCTTTAATTCCAACTTCCAAGTTTAGACATTGTTCATTGTCAGTTGTTCAATCTGAATGAATAAGGAGGCCCGGTTGTTTGCCTTGTACGTGTACATCGCCAATGCTCTATAAAAGGCAACACACAATACAGCTTCACAGGTGGAACAAGTTGCTGTGGAAGCAAATCGTAAAAGGTAAATGGGCAAGAGCCAGTCCAATAAATATCAAGTGAACCATTCACCTTTTTATGGAGATAATGGGAACTGCAGATGCTGGAGATTCCAAGATAATAAAATGTGAGGCTGGACGAACACAGCAGGCCAAGCAGCATCTCAGGAGCACAAAAGCTGACGTTTCGGGCCTAGACCCTTCATCAGAGAGGGGGATGGGGGGAGGGAACTGGAATAAATAGGGAGAGAGGGGGAGGCGGACCGAAGATGGAGAGTAAAGAAGATAGGTGGAGAGAGTGTAGGTGGGGAGGTAGGGAGGGGATAGGTCAGTCCAGGGAAGACGGACAGGTCAAGGAGGTGGGATGAGGTTAGTAGGTAGCGGGGGGTGCGGCTTGGGGTGGGAGGAAGGGATGGGTGAGAGGAAGAACCGGTTAGGGAGGCAGAGACAGGTTGGACCGGATACAACGCATTATCCTCCGACACTTCCGCCATTTACAATCCGACCCCACCACCCAAGACATTTTTCCATCCCCTCCCCTGTCTGCTTTCCGGAGAGACCACTCTCTCCGTGACTCCCTTGTTCGCTCCACACTGCCCTCCAACCCCACCACACCCGGCACCTTCCCCTGCAACCGCAGGAAATGCTACACTTGTCCCCACACCTCTCCCTCACCCCCATCCCAGGCCCCAAGATGACATTCCACATCAAGCAGAGGTTCACCTGCACATCTGCCAATGTGGTATACTGCATCCACTGTACCCGGTGCGGCTTCCTCTACATTGGGGAAACCAAGCGGAGGCTTGGGGACCGCTTTGCAGAACACCTCCGCTCAGTTCGCAAAAAACAACTGCACCTCCCAGTCGCAAACCATTTCCACTCCCCCTCCCATTCTCTTGATGACATGTCCATCATGGGCCTCCTGCACTGCCACAATGATGCCACCCGAAGGTTGCAGGAACAGCAACTCATATTCCGCCTGGGAACCCTGCAGCCATATGGTATCAATGTGGACTTCACCAGTTTCAAAATCTCCCCTTCCCCTACTGCATCCCTCAACCAGCCCAGTTCGTCCCCTCCCCCCACTGCACCACACAACCAGCCCAGCTCTTCCCCCCCACCCACTGCATCCCAAAACCAGTCCAACCTGTCTCTGCCTCCCTAACCGGTTCTTCCTCTCACCCATCCCTTCCTCCCACCCCAAGCCGCACCCCCCCCTCTACCTACTAACCTCATCCCACCTCCTTGACCTGTCCGTCTTCCCTGGACTGACCTATCCCCTCCCTACCTCCCCACCTACACTCTCTCCACCTATCTTCTTTACTCTCCATCTTCGGTCCGCCTCCCCCTCTCTCCCTATTTATTCCAGTTCCCTCCCCCCATCCCCCTCTCTGATGAAGGGTCTAGGCCCGAAACGTCAGCTTTTGTGCTCCTGAGATGCTGCTTGGCCTGCTGTGTTCGTCCAGCCTCACATTTTATTACCTTTTTATGGATTTTTTTTTATCAGCAAGGCTCATTTAAAAACTTATTGTAGCAACTCCTAATGTAGAGCTACAATTCCAAGCATTTCATTCTATTTACACTCTAATAACCAAAAGATAAAAGCAAATAATAATGCAACCCTAACACAGAATCTAAAATGAACTCTTCAGAAAAACAAAGAATGCATTGTATCTGCGTGGCTTCACTCAGTGGTCTGTATGGATGGATTGAAAATGTTTGCTTAATTCACCTCTCTTTCTTTAGTATTTCCTTAATTAGTCTAATCACGTGTAGTCATCCAGCCATTGACAATAAATTTGATTTGAAACCATCTTGTGCATGAAATAATTCCACAGGGTATCCGGTATCCTGTCATCAAATTGGCCTTCATTTACACATACGTAATATTTGACAGTAGTCCGGCTTCTTCAGAGCTAGCTCTTAGAACAAACAGAACCTCCAACACTTCTGTTTATATATGTCAGCCAGGGCTCCCTGAATGGGGCTGTTAACGTGGCCCAATTAGCGAACTCATATGCTATGAGGTCCACATGCCTGACCTCATTACAGTCACTATAGGTGACGAAGGAGAGATGTGCGTAGGCCACCAAAATAGCCACTCCTGCAAATAGATACTTCGAAATGGTGTGACTGGGTGAGGGTAAACCATGTAAAAAACCAACGTCATCTTTCCGCATGTAGCCAAAAGCTCCTCATTGCAACATATAGGCTGGAATCTTCTAGGAACCTGAATAATGTGGGCTGTGGGGGAATATTTGTCAGAATCATGCACAAAGTCTATTTCCAAGATAGTAGGAACTGCAGATGCTGAAGAATCTGAGATAACAAAGTGTACAGCTGGATGAATACATTTTTCTGAAAATTTTCTGAAGGAGGGTCTAGGCCCAAAATGTCAGCTTTCCTGCTCCTCTGAGGCTGCTTGGCCTGCTGTGTTCATCCATCTCTGCACCAAAGTCTATTTCTATACTGGAAATGACTCGCTGCATCTTTTACACATTTGCCACAAATTGAAGTGAGATTCACAGTAGGCCATTGCAAATTATGAGAATAGGGAAGTTAGATGCCCATTATCTGTACATCTCACATATGAAAATTCAGCTTCGTGTTTTAACAACATGCCAGCCCAACTAGACACTTTGGAATGGTAGTTTTGGAATGGTAGTCAGCATAGGTACCTGGTAATTTCCCATCAATATTGGCTGCAAGCGTTGCTCACCAAGAGAACCAAACGGCACCTCAGGGTATAGTTCACAGGCATCAGCCACATACCCAATTGATCCACAGTGATTGGCATGCAAGATTGCCGCTGGATCATCATGGCAGCTCTCCGTATTACTTGCAGGCCACTCAGGAAGGAAGGACCTGAATTTCAGGGTAAAGCTGCTAGCACTGAATGGTTGCTGCAAGGATACTTTGCAAGCAGGGAAGGCACCCAGTTCACAGATTGGGCAAGGCTGATCACTTACTTTCTTAACACTTGGTCGTTTGGTGCTTACCTGCATGTTTGCAGCATCCATGTCCTGCGAAATATTGCAGTCACACAAACAGGCCTTGCTAATCCGTATGCCTCAGTGAAGGGACTTACATCTTGCTGTATAACATTGTACTAGGTCAGTCTCACACCTGCACCATGTGACAAACATTCTGCTCGTGCAGTAAGCAAGCAGCCATGTCTCAAAGGATTGGGGAGGTAGTCATCATCAAAGACCATGGAGGAACCAATCAGTCAAGGGCTCATAGAGTAGGAAGCTACTTGAGGTACTGGGGTTGGGTTGCAGCCTGCAGACCCGGGGAAGTCGGAAACACAACTGTGAAAAGAAATAACGAAAATTGTAAGGGGTTGTATGGTAGACTATGGATGAGAATGGGATAATGTGGGAGGGATGTTTATTGATGGTCAGAAGTACCCTGCTTTCAAGTGAGGGGGGGGTGGTGTATAACTGCACCTGGGGCATGATCACCTCCGATGTGATGGGCTTGTGGGAAAGGTATGTTAATGGGTTGGATGGAGACTTGGAGAGGTGAGAAACCTGAGAGGTTGATTAGAAGAGCTGTGAGGGAGGGGAGTCGAATACTTGAGGCCACTGATGCATTGAGGCTGATATTGGAAGCCGCTGGCAGAGGAGCACACAGTATCACTTTCCACAGTGATAGAAACTGAAAGTACTCGATAGGAAATAAAATGTCTGAGACCACATCCAGTGAGGGCATAAACTGTAAAGGTAATAGTTGCAAGACCTACCAATATGAAACCATTTCGAGGGCAAGAAGATATATGTACTGAGACACCGGACACAGACCTGTGGGTCCCTGATCTCTGGTGACGCTGGGACACCGGCTCCCTTTGTGCATGCTGTAGCAGGGTCTCAATATAGTCACAAATCATGTACATCCTCAATGGATGTGAAATTAGGCGTCTTGTTGGCACAGCTATGTAACAGGCTACAGAGAAACTGAAGCAAACAAATGTAGTCTAAAGTTAAACAAATTTATAAAATATGCAACTTAATATACGCTGCACTGTCACCTGTGCCATTAAAATGCCACCAAGGGTTTGGCTTTTCCTCCTACTACATCTTTGTGTTGTCCAAAGCACCACAGCCAAGATGGAGGGAACCGCCTTGAAAATGGAAACTATTGGCCTTTGGTCAGGCAACTCTTGGGGTGTTTGTGTCTGGATAGTTCATACATGCTGAGGGTCTTCATGCCAAACGTAACTGGAGCCACCTTAGCATGAACTTCTAAGGGTTGGATTGGCCAGGCAGGGTGAAAGTTGATGGCCCCACCCACCATTGTATGACCTGAGGAAAGTCTTCAGACCATTGAGAAAATGGCACCGCTGACATCAAATTGACATGATGTGCTGATTGAATTTGTGATGCTCAGGCTAACACCTTCACTGAAGTAATATCAAAGTTAATAGGAACTGCAGATGCTGGAGAATCCGAGATAACAAGGTGTGGAGCTGGATGAACATGGCAGGCCAAGCAGCATCTTAGGAGCAGAAAAGTTGACATCTCGGGCCTGGCTAGACCCTTCATCAAGTCTAGGTCCAAAACGTAGGCTTTCCTGCTCCTAAGTTGCTGCTTGGCCTGCTGTGTTCATCCAGCTCTGCACTTTGTTACCTTCACTGAAGTGTTGTCAGGTGTAGCCATCGCCAGAAGTGGACAGTGTAAGGTGAAACAGAATTTGTAGAATTGAAGGTAACAGTTAGTACGTATCTGCACACTTCATTTCAAAAAAAGAAACCATTCAGTCCTCAGTGATCAGATTTAGCACTTTGTTTCATTTTCTGTAACAATTTATTTTTTAAGGCAATCACTGTGGATAGAATATTTTGAAACTGTGATTAGATTGCAAAAGTTAAGCGGAATTAGCATCACAATACTCGAGAATGTTTTCCCTTTTTACGCTGAATCTGCATTGTAAATTTGTCTCTTTCAAGATTTCAGTCTTACCGTTAACTCCATGGATTTTACTTTTTGCTGTTGAGACCAAATGTTTACTGGTTTGAAGTTCAATATTGTTAACACTCACAGATGAGATAGCTTAGTCACAGGCACTGTCCCTGCTGGAAATAACAAGGATAGGTCTCCTCTTGCAATTAGTATGAAGGTGACCATACAAACTGGGAAGACCAGTGCATGAATCACAAAAAGTAAGTATGCAGGTATAGCAAGCAATAACAAATAAAATGTCATCACTAATTGCAAGGGGAATCAAATACAAAATTGGGAGGCTGTGCTTCAGTGAGGACATATCTAGGGTCCTATTTGCAATATTGGTCTCTATATTTAAGGAAATATGTAAATGTATTAGAAGCAGTTCATATAAGATTTACTATACTAATACCTGGAATAGGTGTGTAGCCACCGGAGTTTATAAAAGTAAGACGTGACTTGGCTGAAATGGTGAACTTGGGGGAGACAAAATGCTTCCTCATGTGGGAGAATATAGAACTAATGATTTAAGAATAAGGAGGTGCTTAAGTCAGTAATGAAGAGAAACATTTTCTCTCAGAAGTTCATTAATCTCTGGAACTCTTTCTTAAAAGGCATTGGAAGCAAAGATTTGAATATTTTTAAGGCAGAGGTACATAGATACTTAGTGAGTAAGGAGGTGAAAGATTATCATGAGTAGATGGGAAAGAGGGTTGAAGTGGCAATCAGTTTAGCTATGATCTTGTTACGTAGCAGAGAAGACACACGGGATCCAATAGACTACTCCTGATCCTGATTTCAATGTATGTATACTTAGATATTCCTATCATTCACAACTCCACAAATAATGAATCCTTAAGCAAATAGACCAGATCAATATTCAGAGATCAGGCTGATAAGTGGCAATGCTATTCATGTTACATAAGTGCCATGCAATAACTATCTCCAAATACAGACAATCAAACCATCTCCTCTTGTGATCACTCTTTTAAACTGTTGATTACCTGGGGTTCACTTTTGAAGAGGAACTGAACTGGAAAACCCAAATAGACATTGTGGCTTGAAGCACAAATCAGAGATTGAGTGTGTGGTGGTGAGTAATTCACGTCCTAACTCCTCAGATTCTATGCACTACCTACAAGGCATGAGGCCAAGGTAGCAGTAAGTCTGATCAATGCTTCTCCAAGACACAACCCTCAGGCTGATTGTAACAGCTTCCCCTGAACCTTTGCAGCAACTTTGATCTTTGTTTCCACTGTTCTCTGTAGCCAATAGCTGTTTCTGCTGCCTAATTTAATTTTGCCAATTTTCTGTCAGGCCCGATTTCTCTGACTGTGGATCTATTTAACATGCCCTCTTTGGGACCTGTGGTTGCTTGAACACTATAAAAATCAAGACAGGTCCAACCTGGTCAATTACCATCGGTCAAGTGATGGAAGGTATCATCGACAGTGCTGTCAAGCAGCACATGCTCAGTGACACCCAGTTTGGGTTCTGCCAGGGCCACTCAACACCTGATCTCGTAACCCTCTTGGTTCAAACATGGAAAGAAGAGCTGAATTCCAACAGTGAGGTGAGAGTGACAGCCCTTACTATCAAGGCTGCATTCGACCAAGTGTGGCATCAAGGACCCCTAACAAAACTGGAATCAATAGGAGTGGGGGGAAGACCCTATGGTTGGAGACATACCTGGCACAATGGAAGATGGTTGGGGTGGTTGGAGTTCAATCCTCTCAGCTCCAGGATATATCGGCAGGAGTTCCTCAACACAATCATCTTTAGTTGCTTTATCAACAACCTCCCCTTCAACATTAGGTCAGATGTTTGCTGATGATTGCACAATGTTCAGCACGATTCACAACTTCTCAGAGACTGAAGAATTCCACGTTGAGATGCAACAAGACCTAGACAATATGCAGACTTGAGCTGACAAATGGCATTCACCGTACACAAATGCTAGGAAATGACCATCTCCAATAAGGGATAATTTATCTGCCTACCCCTTGACATTCAATGGCATAGCTATCACTGAATCCTCCATGCTGGGGATTACCATTGACCAGACATTCAGCTGGACTCATCACATAAATACAGTGGTTACAGGAGCAGTTCAGAAGCTAGGAATACTGCAGCGAATAACTTGCCTCCTGACTCTCCAATGCCTGTCCATTATCTACAAGCATAAATCAGGAGTGTAATGGAATACACCCTACTTTCCTGGATGAGTGCAGCTCCAACAATGTTCAAGAAGCTTGATTATCATCTAGGACTAAACAGCCTGCATGATTCGCACTACATCTCCAAGTATCCACTCTCTCCACCACTGATGCTTAGTGGCAGTATTGCATATGATCTACGAGATGCAGTGCAGAAATTCACCAAATATCCTCAGACAGCACCTTCCAAATTCATAAACACTTCCATCTATAAAGTCAAGGGTAGCAGACACATTGGAACATTATCGCCTACACATTCCCTGCCATTCGAATAATCATTCTGTCTTGGAAATATATCACCATTCCTTCATTGTGGCTGGGTCAAAATCCTGGAATTCCCTACCTAAGAGGATTGTGGGTCAACCTACAGCACATCAATTGCATCACCACCGAATCGAGGGGAACCAAGCATAGGTCATAAATGCTGGCCAGCTATCAAGTCCGCGTCCCATGATTAAATACAAAAAAAAAGGTAAGGCATTGGGCGGAGTTTTTCCTTCTCTGGTAAGATGATAGTAATGGCAAGCAAGCTGACAACATGAGGTGTGGAAAATGAAATCACATTCTCAACATCAAGAAAGCATTTCCCAGTTTTCCTCTCAAGCCTTAACTGGTCATCTCCAGGATCTCAACAACAATGTTGTTTATATGCAATTAGTTCATGGCTTCCAAACGCCGGATGATTTTCCGCTGGGTTTTCCACATTTAATGTATTTAAACACTTTTGCAAGCTTTTCCACCTGGCTTACCACATGATTCCTGAAAAACAACCATCCGAAATCTCAGTTGCGTAATTAATAAGGTGGAAAACAGAAGGTTACGCAAGAAATTTGCCCAGGCTGTGACATTGCAGACATTTTAAAACTCACTCATTACCACGCTTTCATTGTAAACGGGAAAATCCAGCCCAATGTTTTAATTAAATTATTGGGATCAGAGATAATGGAAACTGCAGATTCTGGAGAATCCGAGATAACAAAGTGTGGAGCTGGATGAACACATCAAGCCAAGCAGCATCTTAGGAGCACAAAAGCTGACGTTTCAGGCCTAGATCCTTCATTAGAGCCTCTGATGAAGGGTCTAGGCCTGAAATGTCAGCTTTTCTGCTCCTAAGGTGCTGCTTGTCCTGCTGTGTTCATCCAGCTCCACACTTTGTTATCTCGGATTCTCCAGCATCTGCAGTTCCCATTATCTCTGATCCCAATAACTTAATACTTATTTTAGTTGGAATTTAACATATTTCACAGATTTAAATTGCAAGTCTCATATTTTTACAGACAACTTGCTTAAAACCCTTCATCTTGGTGTTAACATTTAATTTTAATTAAACTAAAATCATTCATCAGGGAAACAAATCATTTATGAAGAGTATTCAAAAACTGAAAGTGAAGAATCATCAATTTAACATGTTAAAGCAGCCTGCACTGATCTCTTATCCTACGTTCTTACTGTTGCAAGTCGTTGCTGCCTTGATTTACAAGCCAAGTGACCTAGTGTGCACCCTGTCAACTATAGTTCAGTGAGGTTCTTCAGAACAATATTTCTCAGATGTGGTGAACTGATTGAGCACGAAGAAAAATTTAAGTGCAGATGATTTTGACAAGTGGTGGAGCCCTTTGTGTTGCGATTTACACCAGACACTGTTACGTGGGGAGAATGACCAAAATGACATTTAGCAGAATATATAAAACATGTTTATAGAAGCTTAGGAGTAGAAAAGGAACAATTTGTGCAACTGAGACTCTCACAACTGGGTCTAAATAATTGGGATCAAAGAGCCACAATTTTCACAACCAAAGTAGTTATATCAGATGGTTACTTCAGTGGAATCTAATTGGGACTAATTGAGCTAATTAGAATTAACAAGACACATTGAATTGAAGTTTGTAGTTGAAACCTACAAAACTTCATTCTTTGTAATTCTTCGTGATAAAAGGAGCAATTTATTGCATTAGCTCTATTTTGGACTATTCATACGTAAAACAGGTATATAGTCAGAAGAAAATAAATGTTTTGGAATGCCTGCCATTTCTATTTGGTCACGGCAATCCCCATAGTACATAAAACTGATTCTGTTAATTTCATTTTTTTTTGTAATCGTTATTAGCATGGACTACAGATGTGATGGCTTTTTCAGCAAACAAAATAGAATTAAAACAAAAGTGACAATCCTTCCAAATATCATCATAGTATATTTTATAAATGGGACAAATATATATATAAAATGATTGGAATCCTTATTACGGGGTTCTGCTGATGTTTATTAGCTAGTCAATCTTTAATTTGATCTGAGAGTTTCATTGCGTATACATTTGTAATTGCCCCTGGGTATGCAATTCTTTTCATATTGTCTGTAATGGAATTTTACGTTTAATACAGAATAGTTGATTGTGAAATTATTACTGTAGATGCTCCCTACAGTTCTGAGTACAAAATATTCACAGAATCAATTCAAAGACAACACAGCTGTAATTGTGAGAACACATTCCAAAACTATTGCGAGTGGAAATAAAAAAGACTGGAGAGACTATTGTGATTTAGTTAAGCAGTCCATAGACTTTACTTAAAAACATACTCTATCTCACATTCCTCAATCATAATTAATAAACATATTTTCCTCTTCACTCTTAAATTTCTGACATTGTATAGCCTGCTTCACATACTGATCATTTTAACTTCTCGGTTCCAAGCACAACTAATCTTATTTTTTTTCCAATTGAGCAAATTCCCTCTACATTGTCTTAACTTATTCTCATTTTCATTTAATGTATTCTCTATGAACCGTTCTCCAGGGTGGAACTGCAATTGATTGAGGTTTGGCTAAATGACATTTAGAAGATTTACAATGTTCATTATCATGTTCAGTCCTGCACTGTTTAATTCAATACCAACTAGCAGATGCGAAGCCCAATTGGTTTATAGTATTAATTAAAATGTTCATTAGTAAACAAAGAAGAAAATAGTGTGTATAATCTCAATTCTTGGTGCAGTGGTATTGTCCCCACCCCTTGGCAAGAGACATGGGTTCAAGCCCCACCTGCACCACTGATAGATTAGATTCCCTACAGTGTGGAAACAGGCCCTTTGGCCCAACAAGTCCACACTGCCCTTTGGAGCATCCCACCCAGACCCATCCCCCTAAAACCCACACACCCCTAAACACTACAGGCAATTTAGCATGGACAATCCACCTAGCCTGCACATCTTTGGACTGTGGGAGGAAACCAGAGCACCCGGAGGAAACCCACGCAGTCACGGGGAGAACGTGCAAACTCCGCACAGACAGTTACCCGTGACTGGAATTGAACCTGGGTCCCTGGCACTGTGAGGCTGCAGTGCTAACCACTGAGCCACCCTGCCACCCAATATGTCCTATGTCTGTAATAGAATTTTACATTTAATACAGAATTGCTGATTGTGAAATTATTACTGTAGACACTCGCTACAGTTCTGAGTACAAAATATTCACAGAATCAATTCAAAGACAACACAGCAGTAATTGTGAGGACACATTCCCAAACTATTGAGACTGGAAATGAAAAAGACTGGAAAGACTATTGTGATTTAGCTAAGCAGACCATAGACTTTACTTAAAAAAAAACTCCACTTCACATCCCTCAATCATATTACTGAAAATACTTTCCTGTTCACTCTTAAATTCCTGTCATCAGATAGCCTGCTTCACATACTGAACATATTAACTTCTCGGTTCCAATCACAAACATGTCATAAAACATCTCAAAAGGTTGTTTGGGAAATACCTGCCACAGAGAAAAGAAAGAGGCTACTTTGTCCTTCAAGCCTGCTGTTCATTTGAATATAATCATGGCTGATCATTCCATTCAGTACCCTATTCCCACTTAGAGACATATGTATGTACAGCATGGAAACAATGCCAACCAGATATCCTAAATTAATTTAGCCCCATTTGCCAGCATTTGTCCCACAACTCTCTAAAACTTTCATTTACCCATCCAGATACCTTTTAAATGTTGCAATTGTACCATCTCTACCACTTCCTCTGGCAGCTCACTCCATACACGCACCACCCTCTGCATGAAAAAGTTGCCCCTTAACTCCCTTTTAATCTTTCCCCTCTCACTTTAAACCAATGTGCTGTAGTTTTGGATGCTCCTATCCTGGAGAAAAGACCTTGTCTAGTCACCCCATCTATGCCCTTCATGCTTTTATAAACTTCTTTACTGTTTCTAACGCTCAGCCTCCAATGCTCCAGGGAAAATAGCCCCAGCCTATTCAGCATCACCCTGCAGCTTAAACCCTCCAATCCTGGCAACACACCTGTAAATCTTTTCTGACCTTTTCCAGTTTAACAACATCTTTCCTACTGCAGGGAGACCAGAATTGAAATCAGTATGCCAAAAGTGGCCTAACCAATGCCCTGTACAGTTGCAACATGACCTCCCAACTCGTATACTCAATTCACTGGCCAATAAAGACAAGCATACCAAACACCTTCTTCACTACATTGCCTAACTGCGACTCCACTTTCAAGGAACTACGACCCTGCACTCCAAAGTTCCTTTGTTTGGCAACACTTCTCAGGACCTTACCATTAAGTATATAGGTCCTACCTTGATTTGCCCCACCAAAATGTAGCATCTCACATTTATCTAGATAAACTCCATTTGCCACTCCTCAGTCTATTGGCCCATCTGATCAAGGTCCTGTTGTACTCTGAGGTAACCTTCTTCCCTGTCCACTACACCTTCAATTTTGGTGTCATTTGCAAATTTACTGACCATACCCCCATATCCACTTGCAAATCATTTGTATAAATGACAAAGAGCAGTGGGTCCAGCACCAATCCCTGCGGCCACAGGCCTCCACCACACTCTGTCTCCTACCTTCTAGCCAATTTTGTGTCCAAATGGCTAGTTCTCCCTGTATTCCATCTGATCTAGCCTTGTCTACCAGGTCAAAACTTGTCAAACCCCTTACTGAAGTCCACACAGACGATGTCCACCACTCTGCCTTCACCAATCATCTTTGTGCATTTGAGTTTTTAGAAGAAGTGACAAAGTGATGCTCAAAACCATGTTGACTATCCCTAATCTCTCCTTACCCTTCCAAGTACACTTAAACCCTGTCCCTTGGAATTTCCTCCAACAACTTGCCCATCATTGATTCAAAGTCACTGATCTATAGTTCTCTGGCTTTTCTTTATCAACTTTCTTAAATAATGGCACACATTAGCCAAACTTCAGTCTTCCAGCACCTACAAATATCTCAGAGAAGGGGCCAATCAATCTCTTCCCTACCTTCCCCCAAAGTTCTAGATTACATCTGATCAGGTCCTGGGGATTTCTCTACCTTTATATGTTTTAAGACATCCAGCACCTTCCAATATATGTCTATTTATTTTCCCAAGTTCTCTGGGTTCCGTATCTTCTCCACAGTAAACACTGATGCAAAATACTTGTTTCATGTCTCACCCATTTCTCACAGTTCCATACATTAAGCAACCTTTTTGATCTTTAAGGGGCACAATTCTCTCCCTAGTTATTCTTTTGTCATTGATGTATTTGTAGAACCCCATTTGGCTTCTCCTTACCCCAAATTGTTAAAGCTGCCTCATGTCCCCTTTTTTCCCCCCTCTTGATTTCCCTCTAAAGTATACTCTTATGGCCCTCATTCTCCTTCAGGGATTCACTCGATCCCTGCTGTCCATACCTGACATATTCCCCCATAACCTTTGATGTCTTGAGTCCCAAGAGCTGCATTTAAGTCTTCTTGAAGATATTCAATATTTTGGCCTCAGCTGTTTAACATGGAAGAGAATCCCACAGTTTCCCCACTCTCTGGGGGAAGAAATTTTGCCATATCTCAGTCCTAAATGGCATGCTTTGTATCTTTAGACTGTGAATCCTTGTTCTGGACTTCCAGGTCATCTGAAATATCTTTCCTGTATTAACACTGCCTAGTCATTTAGAATTTTACAGGTTTCTACATCCCACATTCTGCTAAATCCCACTGAATATAATCCTAATTGATCCAATTTCTCTTCATACCTGCCACCCAAAGAATCAGTGCAGTGAACTTTTGTTGCATTCCCTCCATAGTCAGAATGTCATTCCTCAGATAAGAAGACCAAAATATGCCAAAATACACACAGTACCCCAGGTGTCATCTTATCAAGATTCTGTATATTTGCAGTGAGACATCCCTGCTCCTGTACTTGAACCCTCTGACTATGAAGGAAAATGTACCATTTACCTTCTTTACTGCCTACTGCACCTGCACGCCTACTTTCAGCAACTGGTACACAAGGACACCCAGGTTTTATTGCAGCTCCCTCTTTTCACAATCTATCACCATTCAGATAATTACTTTCCTGTTCTTGCTATTAAAATAAATAACCTTTGAATTGTCAACAATGTCTGCCATCTGCCATGCATTCACTCAAACTGTCCAAATCACCCTGAAGCATCTGTGTACCCTCTTCACAGCTCACCATCCCACCCAGATTTGATTTGCCTCCAAACCTGGAGGTTATACATTTAATTTCCTCATCTAATTAATTAATATAATTTTGAAAATCTAAAATCCAAGTTGTTTATTTTTTCTTTCACTCTTTCCTTATCTCTATTTTTTTTTCAAAAACACCTTACAAAACTGTGACCTCCACTACCCTAAAGGGAAAGGACAAGAGGTGTATTGGGGCCTCATCATTTCATGTCATACTTCCTCCTCATTTCAACATATACCATTGTGTTTTTTTTATTGGTATTAGACCAAATTCCTTTAATTCTGCCACATCATTGTGGAGACAACTTTACCACATAGACTGAAGATCTTCAAAAGAAAAGCTTCACCACCAACTTTTTAAGGGTAGCTAGGGATGGGCAATAAATACCATCTTTTAAGCATGGCTAGATCCAATAGGTGAGTAATGCATTTGTAGAATGAATAAGTCCAGTCTATAATAGCAAAATAAAGGGATGGTTAGCTTGTACTTATCTAACCACCAAATAGACTTTTACCTGGAATGAAAGTAGATAATCATCCTTATTACTTGTATGGAAGAAAGTGGTAGAAAACTGAAAAATCTCATTTTAACACTGTATTCTGTTGCTTCCTATATTTTAAGTAAATTGAATTAGTCTATATGTGCTTTGCCTTGCTTTTAAGACATCTGTAGTTAGTAGAATGCATGTGTTGGTGTCCATAACACTAGTTTGGCTGAATTTCACATGAATACATTATAAGATCAGGAAATATTATAATGTCATTTTAAGGCAGAACAAGTTAAGCAATAAGAGGTCTAAATGGGAATTATTAAAAATGACATGGATTATGAAAGTTATGATTTTTATAAATATATTATGTGAAAGAGCATTGGAAGGAGAAATGTGGCCTAATTAAAGATTGATGCAAGTCAAACTATAATGGATAATAAGAAAATGTCAGAATTGTTAAAAGAATACTTTATACCTGGAACGTAGTATGAAAATAGAAGAAATTGCCAGTAGTACGATGGAAGCTAATAATTAGTTAAATGTGGCCAGCTACTGGATTAAACATAAGGTATAAAAATTGTAAAGGAAGAAATAGTGTGACATGTTCAACATTATTTCCAGGACTTTACCCAAAGGTACTAACATAAAAAGGAAAAGAAATGATCAATTATAATTTTCTGAAGCTTCCACTTAATTACTTACCAGCTCACTTCTCCATTTATAGGTTGCTACTCTCCCACATTTTCTCCTGATAGGTTCACCAGAGGGGTGGTGGGGAGGTATAGCATTAAGTGGGATAAATGGGGGTTAAGTATTCATAACTTCTTCCTGTTGCTGACATTTTAACGGTGACAGAGAAAGTGGTCATTGGATTCCCACCTTCCTTACACCCTTACACCAATTGAAGAACTTGAGTAACCATGTAGGTGATGACATTTTATTGCAGAGAGAAGCTGCTGGGCCTAGGATGGAGCAGACATTGTGAATAAGCAGCTTGTAGTCCAGGAGCATCCACCGTTTTCAAGTTGCCTCTCCCAAATGAAAGGAGCTCCCTCTGCCTGCCCAACAACTGACTGCATTCTCGCTGAAGCCTGCCTGATTGGCTATGACAAGCACTTCACTTCAAATTCACCTTAAATCCAGGATCTTCGGGATTGCTGTTGAGGCAAGTAGGTGCTGTTCCAGAATCGGCAGCTGCGTCTGGCAGTGCCACTGGCCGTCTAATTCATCTGCAGCTTTTAGGGAAAGGCTACCATCTCTTAAAGGGGCAGACCTGGCAGCAGACAAATAATAGCATATAAAAACAATCATGACTTTTCTGACCAGTTGAAGTGATGTTACCCCCAATATTCCACCTGATGGACAGTGCAATGGCCACCCCTTAAAATCCTAACCGGTCTCCGAATGATAAGTGATACTCAACCCAAGGAAATACTATTTTAAAACCTCAAAGTTTACAAGTAGGCATTTCACCGGCTGTTCTCTTTGCAGTATTTATCCAGAAGGTCAGAAATTTGACTTATTTCTTTTGACTGGGGTAACAGTCATAGTTTAAGAAAATGCTTTTGGGATTTAATTTTCAGTTTTGTGCGTGTACGTCTTTGTTAAACCTGGAAGTGTAAAATAGTTGCTACTAATGAAAGGAGATGGATTTGAATTGCTAAGAAATAGATCAATTCAGTGTGAGAAGTTTAGTTTTAAAAGTTCCAGATCAGAAGTGTGTGGTTACAACCTGAAGGATGTAACCAAAGCTGAGAAAAATTTATGCTCAGTTCTATGAAGACTCAAGGAAAAAACAACCAAATTCTTGAGACTGAAGAATTGAAGCCACAACTAAGATAAATGCTATGGGCGATAGAGAAAGGATTAATAGGGATTAATAGGATTGTAATGCATTTCATTTGTTTCAAAATATTTAAACTTATGCATTTGTAAATAGTTTGGCATATCCTATTTTATCTTAATTTATTTTTGTGCAATAAACTTTTATTTTAATGCTAAAAGCATATATGCAGTTTATGTTTCAGTGAGAGCGCATCTCAGTAAACACCTTAAAAAAATCAAAATATGATCATTTTTAAACTACATCAACTAGGATCATAACAGAATTGAACAGGAAGATTATCTGTGAGCATACCATTAAATTTTAATTTCTCACAGCCTTGAAAAAGAAGTTGCCACACCAAGCTATGACGCATTGAAATAGGATGCTTTCTATGGTGTTTCTATAAAAGTTGATAATGTCATTGTGGACATATCAAAATTTCCTTAGGTTTCTGAGGAAGTAGAGGTATTGGTGTGCTTTCTTGACAGTAGCACTGATGTGGATGGACCAGGATAGATTGTTAGTGATATTTACTTCTAGGCACTCGAAGCTCTTGACCACCCTCCATCAGCACCACTGATATAGAATAAGGGCATGTCCTTGACTTAGCCTCCTGAAGTAAATGACTAGCTGCTTTGTTTTGCTGACATTGAGGGAGAGATATTTGTTTTCACACCATGCCACTAATCAGTCAATCTCTTTCCTGTACTCTGTTGTTTGAAATCCAACACATGATGGTTGTATCATCAGCAAATTTATAAATAGAGTTAGAGGTGAATTTGGCCGTACCGTTGTGCATATATAAAGAGTGTAGTCTGTGGGCCACCAGTGTTGAGGATTATTGTGGAAGATGTGTTGAGGTTTGTCCTTATTGATTGCAGTCAGCAGGTCAAGAAGTTGAAGATCCAGTTTCAGAGACAGGAGCAGAGTCCCAGGTTTTGGTCTGGAGGTGAGTTTGGTTGGAATTATGGTTTTGACAGTGGAACTAAAGTCAATGAGTAGGAGTCTGACAGAGGTGTCCTTGTTGTTCAGATGTTTCAGGAATGAAAGTAGGTTCAGGGAGATGGCATCTACTGTGAAGATAGACAAATTGTAGTGGATCAAGGCAATCTGGGATTGCTATAGCATAAGACCATGTAACTGTACCTGTTTCCCCACCAATCACAGGAAATGGGAACAGAACTAAACTATTTAACCTTTTAAGCCTGCTCCGTCATTCATTATGAAGATATCTCCACATGTTCCTCATCTTTACCTTCTTACATTATTCCTTTTGTCGAGGTTGTACCATTATGTGATGCAGTATATTTGGATGGTGCAGCTGTTATGGTTGAATAGTTTGCAATCTGAGCAAGCTGTCAATTATGGGTACGAAGCAGGAATGCTAAGAGTGTGATGTGAGGTAACCTTGTGAAAGTCTTTTTTTTATAGAGGTTGTAAGAAATGGTTAATGTGAGGTTTTCAGCTTTGTTAAGAACTGCAGCCAGGTCTTTGGGCATAACCCTACCTCCACACCAGTACTTTTCAATCAACAGAAGATAATTTCAGATATGTATCGATCAGAAAGCAACAGTAGAACTTGTTGATCCGATGCTTTACACAATCAATTAGAGATTTGAATGATCACTTTGACTTGGATTTCACATCAAATTCAGCAAATACAGTAAAATTCTTATCTGATGTGCAGTAGAGGCATCTAAATATTCAAGATGATAGAAACTTTGAAAGCTATTCAAAATACGGTATGAATGGATGCAATCTTTCCCACCCCTGAATGATGTGAACATTGGTTAATCAGTTAGGGGAAATAGGGTGAGATCAACAGAAATAAGCTTCTCAATGTCAAAAGGAAGAAGTTTGATTCAGCAGCCAAGTTTTAAATGATGAGATGAGTATCTGGGTACTGAGCAACAACAGGCTCATTTGCATGCATTATCATACCATGGTTACTTAATCTTGCTTCATTGGTGTACAGTTCCTCCACCCTTCAGGTAGAAGCATAGGCAGTAACAATTCCTGAAATGAACATAAGAGCACGTACTTTGTCACCATGGTGGCCACTTAGTTTTGTTGGACATCAGTTGGCAGCATCTCAACACATGCTGCATGGGCAGTGGCCATCCACAAATCCTCCTCACCCACTGTTCATGGACACTGGCATCAGACAAGTATCAGCCTCACAACACCCTCATGATACTTTTTCGATTCATTTACACACACTTATGTACTTCTGCATTTCTATAATTTACTTTGGAGTAAAATAGCACCTATCAGTATAATACTGCGGCCAAGATACTTTGAGCAGAGGAGAAAGGTGTTCATTTCATTTATTTAAGTAGATTGCTTTTCAGGGCTTCACACGTGGTCTCTTAGCACTCATTCACTTTCCATCTACATGGATGGTCATAGCAGCTCTGCCTTGCCTTGCCTAAAAAGGCAGTTTGCAAATTCAGCCAGAATTTACAGGCTCACAGTGCATCTGTCTTGATCAACACAAAGCCAGGCTGCTTGCATTGTTTGCCAAAAGTGATTAATCAAGGGAGTGGACACATTATACCATGCAATGCCAATCTCAAACCTACACCATGTGTGTCAACACCTTATGCAGCAAAAAGCAATTGAATTTGTTTCAGTGAATTGGCTGTGTATCAGAATCGGAGGAGAGCAGTCTACAGTCAGGCTAAGCCTCCAATCAGGAGGGTCCCAGCACAGTCATTCAGGCTTGTACACGTGTACACAGTTATTCATCAGATTGGAGTGGCCAAAACCAGGATGCCCATATCTCTACAAAGCAGTGAACAGGCCATGAACAGCCCTGTTGGTCAAGTGCAATTAGTCCAGGGAGTCATAATAAGTCAGTTGGGGAACTCAGCATAGATGAGTTGGTGTCTGGTCATACCTCAGCTGGGCTGTCCATCCAAGTCAGTCAAGTGGGTGGGCTACAGTCAGTCCTGGGGCTCAGCTCAATGAAAGTCAAGGGAGTTATCAGGGGTCAGTGCTGTGCGGTACAGAAGTTGAGCAACTCAGTTGTGGAGATTGGATGCAGCATTCTGGGATGTAGATAGGACGATAATTGTGAAGTAGGAAACTCAACATATAATGGTAGGGTGTTTGTAGGGGACATGAAAGTATACTGGAGAGCATGTGTGGGATGGGTATTCACAGCCACCCCGACCTCAATGGGCAGGCAGTGTAGTACAATGGCTGAAATCTCTAAGATGTAGTGCTGAGAAACAGTGATAGTGTTGCAAAATGAAGAAGCAACTCAAAGGTCGAAATGTTTGAAGTCTCAACACTAATGTATTGATGTTATTCGTGCCAGATCACACCACTTCATCTAATTTCCCTATGATGAGATTACTGCTGTACTGTAGACTTTGCCAATGTAGCTAGCTTTCCCCAGATGCAGGGAATTATAGACGCATAACACAGAGATTGCCATATCGTAAAACAGCAGACTTTGTCATCTTTAATTAATGGGATAAGGTGAAGGACAGGTAGGCTGTGTAGCTTGTTTCTTAAATAGTAATACACTTACAAATATTCATTTGTTTTTGCAATGAAGTGTCAACCATGCCACCTATATGTGTTGAGGTGCACTTGTTTTGGTTCTTTTTGTTATTCTCCTATAGTGCATGATCAATGACAACCCCTGGCTCGTCACACTGGATCTGGTGGATTGTTGGTTTTTAAAAATAGCACCAGTCTCAAGAATCCATGACCTCCCAGCAGTGGCAAATACTTTCACTTCTGGTGAAGATGATAGGATTCCAATTCAGATGCACTTAACTTTGTGCAATACAAAACAAAACCAATAAGGACATCCTTTAAATGTAAAAGTCCTGGCCTAATATAGACACTAATGTAATTTTGATTTGCAAACTGAGTTCCGCAAAACACTTAACCACCACAATGCCCTGAACCTTATTACTTCTATGTTTCCATTTGGTTTGGAATTCTTGTAAACCAAGTCCCTCTTTTGAATCCAAACTCCTACAGTCCCTCTTTTATCTTTCACTCTGAGCATCGGCACCTCTTGGACACAACTCCATCCAACATATTAGCCTATACCAGGGATCATTTACCAAGTCCCCAGTGGCGTTCACATCCTATTACTTGGTTGGAAGTCATCAATCCGCTACATTAAAATCAAAAACAAATTGTAACTATTCAAATGATTTCTTCAAATCATAGAATCCCTACAGGGCCGTCTGACCCATTCAGTGTGCATCCCCTCCCATCCCTGTAACCCAGCACTTCCCATGGACAATCCACCCAAACTGCGCATCTTGGACTTTGGGAGGAAACTAGAGCACCTGGCAGAAACTCACTCAGACACAGGGAGAACATGCAAACTCCACACAGACAGTTGCCCTTAACGTGGATCCCTGGTGCTGTGAAGCAGCAGTGCTTACCATGTGCCACTGTGCCATCCCAGGTTCCAGAAGTAAATTGGCTCAAATCTCAAATTAACCTGCTCACAAGTAATTCTCACCTGCCTCACTAACTGGCCATCTTGCTATATATCCTGTGTTAAAACTGAAGTTTCTAGACTTTCTTGTCTGAAATGATTCCCCTGGAGTTTGTCTTAGAAACTAAACAAAAGGGGCCTTATCAGCCATATCTCTAGGCAAATGGTCACCTAATAGTTAAAATCAACTACAGGGATAAGAATTGTGTGTAATGTCATTGCATTTTTTAAAGTTGTGTGGGAGGGGAAGCACAGTGCCTTAGAGGTGGGAAGACTCTCGGCCAGAGGTGGCCAAGATTTCCATTACAGGGCTAGAAAGAGACCCGTATATCTCCTGGCTTCACCATTTTCAAAACCTAACGTAATGACACTCATTCTTGTCACTGAATGGGATGATGCTAAGAATGTTTTGTTTAGTCAGCAGTTTAAAAAGTCATTTATGATTCTATTTCATAGGACATGTATTTGCATAAATGTTAGATGCTGTTGCCTAATAAAGGCAGCTGCTTTTCATAGCCACTGAGCTAAAAAGCTGTGAGGAATCATCATGGGACAGAAATAAACTATAAAATTGACATGTTCCATTTTAATTCCTGCCCCTACCAGTTTCTGCCAGGTAGAATGAAAATTGTCCCTCCTGTGTATTCTGTGTTCTACTACAGTGAACACACCTATATGCATATATCGTGAAGTACTAACTTTTTTAGATTAGATTAGATTTTTACTGAAATGCATGACAGAACCAGTTGGAGGGACTAAACACATGCTGGTGCATAATATTTTGAAAGGAAGTCAATTCCTATTAAAACCAGAGTGCAAATTATTTTTTATTATTATTCCCACCTTAAGCCGCACCTCCATTTCCTACCTACCACCTCATCCCACCTCCTTGACCTGTCTGTCTTCCCTGGACTGACCTATCCCCTCCCTCCCTCCCCACCTATACTCTCCTCTCCACCTATCTTCTTTTCTCTCCATCTTTGATCCGCCTCCCCCTCTCTCCCTATTTATTCCAATTCCCTCTCCCCATCCCCCTCTCTGATGAAGGGTCTAGGCCCAAAACATCAGCTTTTGTGCTCCTGAGATGCTGCTGGGCCTGCTGTGTTCATTCAGCTTCACACTTTGTTATCTTGCAATCTCTAGCATCTGCAGTTCCTATTATCACTACAAATTATTTCCATCATTATTTGTGAGGGAAATGGTTGTTTGTTTTCACAGAGGATAATTGGTTCTGCTCAGTCAATAACACACAAATCAGTAACATGATTGGTGTAATAACCACTTAATAATGCCCCCTTCCTTTTTTGCAGTTTTCTAATTTGGATGGAAATACAGTGAATGATTTCAGTAATGACTAACATTGGGATTTACTCAAATATCTCCCAATAGAGCTTTAATTCTGAAATGGTCATCTGTTTGGTCATTAGGCTATTACCATAAATTAATAATGTCTAGCAAAAATAAAATATGTTGGAGCTCACTGTCCATTATTTTATCTGGTTTTGGACAAACATACACCTATGCACAGGTTTAAGATAAATTAATTGCTGGCTACTTCATGGAATTCCAGAGAATTAATGTGGGAGAAGTTCAAGACCAAAAATCTTTAATATGAGATCATTACTAACTATCCATTGTGAATTCAAAAAATAAAAGTCCTTACTGAAAGGGTGGTAGGAATGTGGGGCATTTTACTGAATGGAGTTCATAGATTATAGAATCTCTACAGTGCGGAAACAGCCCCCTCAGCCCAACAAGTCCACACTGACCCCTTAAAGCATCCCAGCCAGATCCATCCCCCCCATAACCCACCTAATCTACACATCCCTGAACACTATGGGCAATTTAGCACAACTAATCCACCTACACATCTTTGGACTGTGGGAGGAAACCAGAACACCCAGACGAAACCCACACAGACACTGGGAGAATGTGCAAACTCCACATGGACAGTCACCCGAAAGTGAAATCAAACCAGGTCCCTGGCACTGTGAGGCAGAAGTGCTAACCACTGGGCCACCGTCCCACCCAGTAAATTGCATATGTGCATTTAAAAACAAAATTAAACAGCTGAGAAATAAATAAAAAGATATGGTGATAGGGGCAATGTTTGTATGAATAGGGGTTAGTAGAGAACATAAATGACACACGGATTAATTGAGCTGAATAGCATGTATATATGAGCTGATTTTTAGACTATGGATGTATGCTGACGCCATGAGCAGGGGATGGATGGGGGTTAACCTGGGACCCTGAGTGAGAGGAGAAAGGGAGGAAGGTGTGTTGGGACACTGAGCGAAGATAGGACCGTGGGGTTGTGCTGGGTCACTGGATGTGAGTTTTGGAGTCCTGGAACCTGGAAGAGGTTTCAGTACATCAGAATGTCCCATTTCAATCTGGGTACCTAAGTGTAATTTTATTTCTACTTTTTGCAGCAAGTATACTGCTCAGCTGAACGGCAAAATCTCAAATCAACGCAGACAGGGAGAATGTGCAAAGTCCACACAGACAGTTGCCCAAGGGTGGAATTGAACATGGGTCCCTGATGCTGTGAGACAGCAGTGCTAATCACTGAGCCACCGTGCTGCCCTGGGTATGGATCAGAAAAGAGATACATTTCTTTGCTGATGGGGAGGAGAAACCTACTGTTATTTCTAAGAAGCCGTGATGACTCTGAGAGGCAATTAATCTCCAAATATTATAGAGAGATTAAGTTTTTTTTTGTGAAGTCTATACTTTAAATTACCTACATAATTCCAAGGTGGAATGGAGTTGGACATTTAGAAGAAACTAAATAAACTTTTTCACTGTGGTACAATGCCCATTTGAATCACATCAAGATGAAAACATAAGAACTAAGAGTAGGAGTAGGCCATCTGGCCCCTCCAGTCTGCCCTACCACTCAATAAGATCATGGCTGATCCTTCTGAGACTCAGCTCCACTTAACTGCCCCCACACCATAACTCTTAATTCCTTTACTGTTCAAAAATTTATCTAGCCTTGCCTTAAACACATTTAGCGAGGTAGCTTTCAACCACTTCACTGGGCAGGGAGTTCCACAGATTCACAACCCTTTGGGTGAAGAAGTTCCTCTTGACCTCAGTCCTACATCTGCTTTCCTTTATTTTGAGGCGACGCCATCTAGTCCTAGTCTCACCTGCTTGCGGAAACAACCTCCCTGCCTCCATCTTATCTATTCCCTTCATAATCTTATATGTTTCTATAAGATTTCCCCTCATTCTTCTGAATTCCAATGAGCATAATCCCAGTCTACTCAGTCTCTCCTCATAATCCAATTCTCTCAACTCTGGAATCAACTGAGTGAATCTCCTCTGTACCCCCTCCATGGCTAGTATTTCCCTTCTCAAGTAAGGAGACCAAAACTGCACACAGGATTCCAGATGTGGCCTCATCAGGACCCTATACAGCTGTAGCATAGCCTCCCTGTTTTTAATCTCCATCCCTGTAGCAATGGCAAACAAAATTCCATTTACCTTTTTAATACCTGCTGCACCTGCAATCCTACTTCTAGTGATTCATGCACAAGGACACCCAAGTCCCTGTGTACAGCAGCGTGCGGCATTTTTTTACCATTTAACATATAGTCCATTTTGCTGTTAGCCCTACCAAAATGGATGACCTCACACTTATCAACATTGTACTGCATCTTCCAGACCTTTGATCACTCACTTAGACTATCTATATCTCTGTGCAAACTTTCACTGTCTTCTACACACTTTGCTCTACCATTCACCTTAGTGTCATCTGCAAATTTTGACATACCACACTTTATCCCCAACTCCAAATCATCTATGTAAATTGTAAACTGTTGTGGTCCCAACACCGATCCCTGAGGCACACCACTAGCCACTGACCGCCAGCCATCAAAACACCCATTTACCCGATTCTTTGTTTTCTACTGGTCAACCAATCCTCTATCCATGCCAATATATTACCTGTAATATCATGCAACTTTAGCATATGTAGCACCTTTGGTGTGGCACCTTGTCAAATGCCTTCTGGAAATCCAGATACACCACATTCATAGGTTCCCCATTGTCCACCATGCAAGTAACATCCTCAAAGAATTCTACCAAATTAATTAAACATTACCTATACCCTTCATGAAACCATGCTGGGTGTTCCCAATGAGACAATTTATATCCTGATGTCTTGCAATTTCTTCTTTAATGATAGATTCAAGCATTTTCATCACTACCAAAATTAAGCTAACTGACCTATAGTTACATGCTTTTTGTCTACTTGCTTTTTTAAACAGTGGCATCACATTGACATGGTGACAGATCTTGAGAGGAGAAGAGTCCATAGAAAGTTATTGTTTCAGGTTACAGGTATTTTCCTCCAGAGATCCCTCAACTTCTCAGAGAGGTCACTATGCAAGGAACCGAAAGAAGGGAAGAGAGTGAAAAAACAGAAATGGAGATTGCCAATCTGCTATTTAACACACACAATGAGTGGGAGCTCATATTCGGACTGAAGAGACCAAGTTCATAAGGTTTTAGATCTAATCACATGATTCAGCTAGCTTTGGGGTAGGGAAAGAAACTTCCAAGGTAACGCTTACTATGAAAATCAGTTGGGTATTAGAAGTTATCCAGCTCTTATTGGAATGAGAAGGTATGTCCTCAGCAGCTAAGAATAACTTTTGCTTAGTTCTTGGAGAATGAAATTTCCATTTTAGGGACATAGTCAGGTATAACTATGGTATGGGGCCGTTGGCTATGTTAAAATTGTAATCAGGGGCCTTTTCTATGTTAACAAAAATAGTACCATGCAATCAGAGATGGTAGGAACTGCAGATGCTGGAGAATCTAAGATAGCAAGGTGTAGAGCTGGATGAACACAGCATGCCAAGGAGCAGCAGCGGAGCAGGAAAGCTGACATTTCGAGTCGAGACCCTTCTTCAGAAATCTTCAGGTCCAGACCCAAAACATCAGCTTTCCTGATCCTCTGATGCTTGGCCTGCTGTGTTCATCCATCTCTCCACCTTGTAATCTTAGTATCATGCAATGTTACTTCTATTTTGTTTGTCACAGCAAAAGTCTTAAAACTTGTAATTTTGATGTGTGATCTTTTCAATTAGTAGCTTTAATTCAAATTTATTTTTAGACATTATCAGCCTCCACAGGAACATAAGAAGTAGTAAAAAAAAATCTCCCTTTTTGTTTAATATTTCAAGGATAATAGTCAAGGATATAATCACTTTAAATATAATATTAAATATACTAACTTGTCTACTAAACATAAAATAAATTGATCTGTTAACTTATAGTGATGCTTTATTTGAAATAAAGCTGAACATTCATCTGCCAATCAAAGACCAAACAACCACATATGAATATAGTGCATTTTCCAGACATCTTGTATGGAGAAGCAAGGACTGTCCAAATGGGCACTAAATCTACCTAAATTTACCTAGATATTAGGAAGATGAGATGATACAGTTACCAGTGGAAATGGTGATTGATGCTGAACTCAGGCAGTTTGTGCAATGTAAAAGTCCAAAAATAATACAGTGGCCTGTCCTGGAGTTTCAGTCTATGAGAAGGATTAAAATCTACTTGGTTTATTACATTTTCACAGGTCAAAGTCATATTAAAAAAAATAATAATTTCAGAAAGTGAAGTCATCCCCTGTATTTATGCATTATAAAATCATTCTTGATATGGAATCACCCCTCCATAGCTCAAACCGTCCACAACTATGCCCTTTGGATGTACCCAATGATTAAGATAACTATCTAATTACTCCCATGACTTTACCATTGCATTTGACTTTACCATAATCTGCCCATTATTCCCCAGTAACACTTAGGACTTGAGAAAAATGATGAAAAGAGGAGTGAGTGCCTTTAAAAGGAAAGTTGAATGAATATTGTCACTTGCACCCAACAGGTCAACAAGGTAGCTCACCACAATGGTCTAAAAAAAATACACTGAAATATTACACCTTGTAGAGCCAGGAGAGGTACTTAATACCTCTCTCAGATTGAATTTGTAAATTAATAATCAGTCATTGAAATGACCAATTGTGCTGAACTTACCATGAGAAAAAGGTAGGTGCATGTGTATAATTCCCTCGATTCCTTCACATTAAGTTACTCAGGGTTTTCTATAAAAGTCATCATAGCCATAGAATCATAGAACTGTACAGCATCGAACTTGACACATCAGGCCAACTCATCCATGCCAACCAGATATCCTAAATTAATTTCATCTCATTTGCCAGCATTTGGCCTGTATTGCTCTAAATCCTTCCTTTTCATGGACACATGCTTTTTAAATATTGCAGTTGTACCAGCCCATTGCTTCCTCTGGCAGCTCATTCCGTTAATATACCACCCTCTTCATGAAAACATTGCCTCTTAGGTCCCTTTTAAATCTTTCCACTTTCACCTTAAAACTATGCCCTCTAGTTTTTTTGGATTCCCCTGTCTTGGTTATAAAACCTTGACTATTCACCTAATCTATGCCCCTCATGATTTTATAAACCTATACAAGGTCACCGCTCGGCCTCTGACACACCAGAGAAAATAGCCCCAGTCTATGCAGTCCTTTCTTATTGCCTCTCTTACAACCCTGGCAACATCCTTGTAAATCTTTTCTGAGCCCTTTCAAGTTTAACAACATCCTTTCTCCTCCCAGGGAGACCAGAGCTGCTCAGGAATATTTTCAGTTTTTGCTTCATTCTGTCATTTTAAAACAAATGCAATGATTTAATATGCTGACGCTACTATTCACTTTCATACATATTATTCTGGCATTATAATTGGCTTGTGACAAGCATAAAAATGACTGCAAATATGTTTGAATAAGTTTTACAGAACATCGCATCTCAATTGAATAGGATAACGATGACAAAGATGAACAAGTATGTTTTACATTTTTACTTCATCTCAGAGTTGCAGACTTTAGAAAAAAAAACTGCTGCATGTGTTGAACATCTCAAGGCATCTGTAATCTTATTTAGTACCGTACATACCATACTTTTACTCTATCAGTGATTAGCCACGTTGACACAAAATTCAGATGAATACCGTACATACAACTCTCACCCCTGAGTCAGAAGGTTGTTAAAATCACAATTGATCGCATAATTTATTATCTAAACTTTCTAGTTTTCTCCCTACAGATCTCTGTCTTTCTATTTTGCTTTAATCTTTGAAGGCACATGTAAAAAATACTGTTATTTGGCCTATTACCTCCTTATGTAGGAAAATATAAGACTAACAGTGGAGATTATGATGGTACTGAGAATGGGAATCATAGAAACCCTACAGTATGGAAGCGGGCCATTCAGCCCATCGAGTCCACACCAACCCTCCAAAGAGCATCCCGCCTAGATCCACACCCCAATCCCGATAACCCTGCATTTCCCATTGTTAATCTACTTAACGTACACATCCTTGGACACAATGAGCAATTTAACATGGTCAACCCACCCAAACTGAACATCTTTGGATCATGGGAGAAAGCCAGAGTACACGGAGGAAGACCACGCAGACATGGGGAAAATGGTGAAAACCACACAGAAAGTCACCCAAGGGTGCAATCAAATCATGGGTCCCTGGTGTTGTGAGGCAGCAGTACTAACCACTGAGGCACTATGCTTCCCTCATCACAGGAATTTTTTTGGTTTTTGCTTCATTGTGTCATTTTAAAGACAAGAAGACCAGCAGCAGAAAGCAGCAGGCACATCAGGAGCCCACTCTAGGCAGAGTTTCCTCTCAATGTGAACTGAAATGGAAAATGAAATACAACATCACCTCCCGTGTGGTAGCATGGCCTTAGATCATCAGAGAAACAGACTGCATGATGACACAGATCTTGAGCTCAATTCCGAGCTCATGGTTACCAGCCTTCTTGGTTGCAGACATGGACAAATGTACAGTAGACATTTCAAGCTCCATGAGAAATATCAGCAGTGATTCTTCTGCAAAACCTAGCAAATCCACTCATGGAATAGGCACTCCAATATCGGTGTCCTCTCTCAATCAACATCCTCAATGTCAGGGAACAGGTTACAGTCAATAATCTCTGTTAGATGGGCCACATTGTCCACAGGCCTGACACATGATTCTTAAAACAAGATCCTTCGATTCCTCCCAATTCCTACAGACAAAGGGGGTGGCCATGGGTACCTGCATGGATCCAAGCTATGCCTGCTTCTTTGTAGGTTATGCGGAACAATCCCTCTTCCACACCGACACTGGCCTCAAACCCCACCTCTTCCTCCATTACATTGATGACTATATTGGCGCCACCTCGCGCTCCCACGAGGAACTCAAACAGTTCATCCACTTCACCAACACATTCCACCCCAACCTCAAGTTCACCTGGACCATTTCCAACACATCCCTCACCTTTCTGGACCTCTCTGTCTCCATCTCAGGCAACCACCTAGAAACCGATTTCCATTTCAAGCCCACCGACTCCCCCAGTGACCTAGAATACACATCCTCCCACCCACCTTCCTGCAAAAATTCCATCCCCTATTCCCAGTTCCTTCGCCTCCACCTCATCTGCTCCCAGGATGAGGCATTCCACTCCCGTATATCTCAGATGTCCTCAATTTTCAAGGACCACAACTTACCCCCTGCAGTGGTCAAGAACGCCCTCGACTGTGTCTCCCACATTTCCCACAACTCATCCCTCACACCCAGTCCCCACAATAACGGCCGAAAAAGAATCCCCTTTGTCCTCATATACCACCCCACCAACCTTGGGATCCAACGCATCATCCTCCAACATTTCTGCCATCTGCAATCCGACCCTACCAAAGACAATTTTCCATCCCCACCCTTGTCTGCTTTCCGGAGAGACCACTCTCTCCGGGACTCCCTTGTCCGCTCCACACTCCCCTCCAACCCCACCACACCCGGCACCTTCCCCTGCAACCGCTGGAAGTGCTACACTTGCCCCACACCTCCTCCCTCACCCACATGCCAGGCCCCAAGAAGACTTGCCACATCAAGCAGATGTTCACCTGCACATCTGCCAATGCAGTATTCTGCAACCGCTGTGCCCGTTGTGGCCTCCTCTACATTAGGGAAACCAAGCGGAGGCTTGAGGAACGCTCTGCAGAACACCTGTGCTCTGTTCGCAGTAAACAATTGCACTTCCCAGTCGCAAACCATTTCAACTCCCCCTCCCATTCCTTAGACGACATGTCCATCCTGGGCCTCCTGCAGTGCCACAATGATGCCACCCGAAGGTTGCAGGAGCATCACCTCATATTCCGCTTGGGAACCCTGCAGCCCAATGGTGTCAATGTGACTTCACAAGCTTCAAAATCGCCCCTCCCTCGACTGCATCCCAAAACCAGCACAGCTTGTCCCTGCCTCCCTAACCTATTCTTCCTCTCACCTACCCCTCCTCCCACCTCAAGCCACACCCCCATTTCCTACCTACTAACCTCATCTTGCCCCCTTGACCTGTCTGTCCTCCCCGGACTGACCAAACCTCTCCCTACCTCACCACCTACACTCACCTCTACAGGCTCTATCCCCGCCCCTTTAACTTGTCTGTCTCCTCTCCGCCTATCTCCTCCTCTATCCATCTTCGATCCGCCTCCCCCTCTCTCCCAATTTATTTCAGAACCCTCTCCCCCTCCCCCTTTTCTGATGAAGGGTCTGGGCCCAAAACATCAGCGTTTTTACTTCTGAGATGCTGCTTGGCCTGCTGTGTTCATCCAGCCTCACACTTTGTTATCTCTACTCTTAGTTTTGTAATGGCAAGTATTTATCAGAAGGGCAAACTAATTGCTTCAAGGGCATTGTCAAAACTTACCCCAAAAAAATGAAACCTTCTCACCAGCACATGGGAGTCTCTTCCTGAAGACTGCCCAATTTAAAGAAGAAGCATCAATCAAGGAGCCAACCATTCTGATCATCTCCAACAGGCCAGGATGGAAGCCAGGTACAAAAAGAGGAAGGGATCAGCAGACACATTAACATCCCACCCAACCACTTCAGCAAATATCACCTTCCCTATCTGTCACAGGGTATGCAGATCCAACATTGGACACTTTACTCATTTCAGCAACCATATCACAGGAGTGGAAGAAAATCATCCTCAGTCCCAAAGACTATCAAAGAAAGAAAGAAGCAGTCATGGAAGAGTGCTGCTAGTCAGAGGTGTGACTTTTGGACAATATAGGCCCCCATTTGGTCTACTGGGGCAACGTAAAGGGTTTATGGCACAATTTGAAGACCGGGACAGTTCTTGCATTATTTATGTTAGAATCAGCTGGGCTCACTTTCTTACAGATGTCCTAAAACAGTTACTCAATCCCTCATTAGTTTATAGTCTGCTTTCATATAGCTCGACGATCAGGACATCATCCTTGTTACCCTTGTCAATAATTCCTCTGAAGAACCAAAAGAGTGAGTGAAACCAAAGCTGAGCATTTTTATTTTCCAAACAAGCTCTTACCAGAGCCTTATATAATCTTATTTTTTGTTATCTTCAGCTTTATATTGAATGCTATCATCAGAGCACTTGAACTTCTGCCCTTGAAGATTTTGCACATGGTTAATTTATATGGAATGCATCACACAAATTGTTATTGCAGTTGATTCAAGCATAACAAGCAGTGAAAACTGAGATACTCATCTGCAGAAGTAAAGTATTAAAGGTTATGTATAAAGAGCAGGGAAATTAGATTACAGCTGATAGTTGTGATTCAGATCCAGGTTGAGCATCTACAGAAGGATGTGATCAGAACAGTGTTCTTCTAATATTCTACTTCTTATGTTCAGCAATACTCCATTTTTAAGTAATTCTGCACAGAGCATTTTTGTTACTGAGTTGTGTTATGTTCAGTTGAGAGGTGAGTAAATACCCTACCTTTCCTTATATCAGAGACTGTTATAATGGAGTTGAATTTTAAAGTCTAGTTCTGGGTAGCATATTCACACAAAACGTGGAGTTTTTGTATTTTAAAAAAACTGTTAAAGTCATTCTAAACAAAATAGGATAAATAAAGCAGCATATGTAAGGTTTGTTTTAATAGGAATAAATAATAATGCTCTTCCCAACTTCCCTATCACATTAACATATATATAGCATGCAAACAGAAACAAAATAAACAAGTTATAGGATTCAAGATGACAATGTTATTGCAGAAATAATTTTAAAAGCCCAATAACCAACAATAAGAATTTTTTTTCCAGTGGTTACCAAGGTCACAATGCAGTAGGTTATTGTGTTCACAATTTCTGGAGAAGGGTCCCAATCCAAAATGTCAACTTTGCTGCTCCTCTGATGCTGCCTGGCCTGCTGCATACTGTTAGTCCTAACTGTTGATACTGGAAGGAATGTTCACAATTTTAGAATTTTTTGGCTCACAGCTTGTGTTCCCCCAAGTGAGTGTTATCAACTAGGCTCTCCTTGGGAGGGAAAAAGAATTAATCTTCTTCGCCTTTGATCATTTTTCCATTCAAAGAATCAGAGAATTGTTATAGTGCAGATCATATATGCAGATCAATTGTTCAGGTAAGTGTCATGGCTGAGTGCCATTCTCTCAGCCATTTGCTATAACCCTGCATAATATTTTTACTTAAATAATTACTCAGTTTTCCCTTAAACGCCTCCATTGAAACTGCCTCTGCTGCACTTCCAGGCAGTGCATTCCAGATTTCAACTAACTACTAACTAGTAATTCTCATATTAAATTTACAACTTATGAAAATTACCATAAATCTGTACCCTTTTATTTTGATCCTAATGTGAGAAGAAACAGTTTCTCCCTTTTTACTCTTCCCAGGCTTCTCATCTTTTTGAAAAGTTCAATCAAATTCCCTCTTACTTTCTCCTCTGCAAAGTAAATGTCCCAACCTGTTTAATCTATCTTCATAATTAAGGTAACTCATCCCTGCAACCTTTCTCATAAACCTCATCTGCACGGTCTCTAATCCATTCAAACCCTAAAGTATTAGCATCCATTACTCCAACTGAGTATTGTTCATAATAATTTTTGAATTCAAAACTGCTATTAATAAGGCCGAAGACACTGTGTATATTAATAAGCACTCCCTTCACCTGTCTGCCACCTTTAATGACTTACACAATACAGACCTGTCTACTCCAGTACACCCTCTGGGCTAAAATTATTATGATATTTCATATTATCTCTCCATGTCCTTTCTGTCACAATATATCACTTCAAGCTTCTGTCATTCATAATGGTACCTATTTTCATTTGCTAAAAGCTCTTTTATAGATGGAAATTATGTATTTATTTTCTCTGGAGGTTATTGTTTGTAGATTGGTATTTGCAGTAGATCCTTTCGGCATGATAACCACGTACAAAGATTCTCATAATGGTATAAGTTAAGTGTGATGTCAGGACCTATTCATACTGTGCTGTCTGACTTGTTTCAATATCTTTGGGAAAGATGTCAATCTCAGTTCTAATTGTCTATTAGCTAATCCAAATTAGTTTCGGGGACCTTGGCCAAAGTGTGTGGGACAGGTAACCCCTGTGGCTATTTTAAGGCAATGTTTTGATCCTTTATTTAAAATTATTTCCTGCTATGATGTTCTAGGTAATAAATCAGCCAATGGAATTCGAGGATTGATAGTCTGCATCATGACAATAATTTTAAAAGTCTATCCATTTATTAATTTAAGTTCTACCTAACTTGTTTTAAACTCTGTGCGTCAGGAGTAAACATTGCTTTTTTTGCAATTGTCTGTGTAGACAACAGCTGAATGATTAAAGCAAAAGCTGCTTCCCCATTGTCCAGAATTTTCAGTTTGATTTTAGTCTCCCGTCAGTGGCCAAGAGCTGTTCAGTAACAGAATAAGATTACATGACCAGGAGGAATATTAATACAAGCAACCTAATCACTTTAAGGAATGAAGTAAATTAACATAAGTGAATCTAAGGGAAATTTACCTTGAAAAATTATACCGATTCTATCTTAGGGATGTATTTTATAACTTGTTATATGTATGGGATTATGAATTCTCCATTCATAGCATGTTCTTAAAATTCACACCCTGCCACCTCTAAATGTGACGCTGGCCTCATAATTGTTACACCATGGGCCAGTACCAAATTGAGTTTCAGCCTGTTTTACCCTATGTTCTCACATATTCAAGAGCATTTGAATGAAGGTTGAAGTTATTATTATGATGTTTAATTTTATCTGGGTGAAGATCTTTGCTAAGAGTGTCCATGAGAACATTTAACATGAATACATCCCTTCAGGTGTTAAAGTAACACAATAGAGCTTCAATCTAGATATTATCAGTCAGGACTATCAGCACAGTCAAGAGTGACTCAGCTGAAAACAAAACGAGTTTCAAAAAGGCATTTGATAAAGTACCACATTACAGTCCTGTGAGCAAAGTTACAGTGATCATGAAATGAAAGGGGCAGTAGCAATGTGGGTTCAAAACTGTCAGAGTGATAGGAAGCAAAGAGCTGTGGTGCAGACTTGAGGAAAGCACTGAGTGAGGTTCCCGAGAGGTCGGTATGCGTATGCCTACTTTTCTTTGCCTGTATTGATGACCTAGACTTGGGTGCGCGTGACACATTTACAGTTGACACGAAGGATTGTTAACTGACTATATTTGTATCAGCTCTGTAACGTACACATAAGTATACCTGACCAAATGCCTCCCCTTCCCCCACTGCATCCCAAAACCGGCCCAGCTTGTCCCCGCCTCCCTATCCTGTTCTTCCTCTCACCTATCCCTTCCTCCCACCTCAAGCCGCACCTCCATTTCCTCCCTATTAACCTCATCCCGCCTCCTTGGCCTGTCCTTCCTCCCTGGACTGACCTATCCCCTCCCTACCTCCCCACCTATACTCTCCTCTCCAGCTATCTTCTTTTCTCTCCATCATTGGTCCGCCTCCCCCTCTCCCTATTTATTCCAGAAGCCTGTCCCCATCCCCCTTTTCTGATGAAGGATCTAGGCCTGAAACGTCAGCTTTTGTGCTCCTGAGATGCTGCTTGGCCTGCTGTGTTCATTCAGCTCTACACTTTGTTACCTCAAATCATCCTTCCCCTGTAGCACATTCTGGCTAATACCACAGGTGCCAGTTGTGGGTGTCTAGGAAAATACCACAGAGGTAATGTAAAACAAAGGGGAGAATTCTAAAGCCGGCATAGAAGCAGAGTAATCTGGAAATATACAACCATAAATCATTGAAGATGAGGCAACAGTTGAAGAAAACCAATTAAAGCATATTACATTGGGTTCTTTATAAATGGGGGCATTAAGTACAAAACCAGGGAAGTTACTGGAAACAGGTTCAGCTTCAGTTGGAGCTAGAATCCTATAATAGTCTGAACGATGTGATCGATGTGTGGAAGAATTGGGATAAAAGTTCAGTGAGGCCTGTGACAATGTTGGGAGCATATTGTGCATCTCTTATTCAGCCTCCTCCTTCCCAAACTCACCAAACGACCAGATAGCACACCAAAGAGAGCACCTGGCTGTCTCAGAACATTATTTTCTCCAAATGACCTCCATGTTGGAATCCGGGCTTCAACATTTCAGGCCATGCTCCATGAGCACTGGCTATACCCCGCATCCACAGACATTGGCATCTGACATGTGCCAGCCTTTTAGAACCCTCAGGCATATTTCTAATTCACTTTACAGGATACTTCTACATTTCAATGCTACACCTCAAGCATCACTGGCACATATCATTGTAATGCTGTAGCAAGGACAATGTGTGTTCAGGAATGCGCATCCAGTGAGTGGACTGCATCTTTGAGCTCTTTGGCTGCTCTCATAGTGCTATCCCACCTTGATTCTACTTTGATATGCATATGTATCCCTGCTTTGGTTTGCCATTATGCACTTGCTTTCTCTGCCTGAGATACCAGGTTCATATTATTGCGGTCTTGCTATGTGGTTTAGTGTGGGCACAGAGTCAGGAAGCTTGTCATTACTTATCAGCAGTCTTCAGTAACATCAAGGTGTTTAGACTTCACTTGGGGTATCCTGGCACAGTAAGTCATGGCCAACCTCTAATACTAAACCAGATTTTGCTCAGAATGGTCAGTCAGGATCCTCTCATCATAAAGGATGAAAATCCAAATGATGGGCAGTGTACCATCCATCTTGAGTCTTTTTGCCCTCTTATGGGCTGTTTTCCTTTTGAAGTTAGAGATAGGAAGGCATTTCAGAAGATGAAAGTAGATGGAATAGCTGTTACTGGTGCGCATGGGGAGGTATCATTAGGAAATAAGTTGGCAGTGCAGTGAGGTTGGGATGGAAGATTGAGTGAGGGAAGATAAAGCAAGCAATATTGAGATTGAGCATGAGCTTTGGTGTGAGGTGGGTGCAGCAGCTGAGGTAGACTGAGCATAAGGTATTGGACAGAAGACGGTGACACACCGGCAAAATGGAGAGGGACATTGACTTCTCCCTGCTGTGCTATGTCATGCTTTCGGTCGCTTAGACTGTTTCAAACTGAGCAGCAACCTTGGACCAGTTTGGCACGGTCTTGTGTCATTGCCTTCACTATTGGTCTGGGGGAATGGGAAGGAGGAAGTCTTGTGTCTGCACCATCCAGCACGGACAAGCGAGGATCCATGAGGGAAAATAACCCTACCATGAGAGAGAGAGAGAGTCACAATATGTGGCATCATTTAGCTCTACATCCCTTATAAGGAGAGGATTGTGACTGACTGACCAAACACAGCCTGGATTCGGATTAGAAGCTGTCCTTGACTTATTCTGTAGTCAAACCCTGGTCAAAGATTATTTTCTTTGACTTAACTAAGGCCTGTTAGCAACTATGACAGGCTTCCTGCTTTGTGGCTGTGCTAAACAGCCCAGCAAGACAGCAGTAATATGAGTTTTAACGTCTTGACCTGGATTTCCCAATGACCAAACATTCATCATTTCAGTGTAGATGTGAGTTGTCTTGCTGAATCCCAACTGTGGTAGACTCTTGAGGAATTGCCCTGGAAATGCAAGATCTAACTAGGCAATTCCCTTATACCTGGAACCATCTGATAGTCTTCATTTAAATCAAAGAATTTGTAAGGTTCTGCTCCAGTTAGTTAAAGTTACTCAGAAAAAATTAGACTATTATATACCATGAACAGCATATGAATAACTACTAAAATTACCTCTCAAGTTACTTCATACACATCCAAAATACCTTCCCTGGTCTTCCTGCACATTCCAGACTCTGAACTGACCATTTCATCAAGCCCTTTAAAACTCCACATTGCCAGATCCAACATCACCCCTCTATGACCACTGGGAACCAACCCCCACTTCATCCACTTTGGACCTGACCATCCCTACTTTGCCCAAATCCAAACCAAACATATTTTCCCCATTGCCAGATCATCATCTCCTAAGCCACCTGTATGCACTGAAACTGCCTTCCATACCTTCCTCTCTCAGAGTTTGAAATTTCTGTTCTGTAGATCCCATCTGCTCTCTCTGGACCCAACCACCTCTGTGCCCCTGGGACCTGACTCCTGCTTCTGTTGCTCTGAACCCAAACACCTGCCCCACCACTAGACCCAACCACACCTTTCCTTGCTTAGACCCAAATCCTGTTTCCCCGACCAAAACCTGCCAATCGTGCCTGCTACCTGACATTGCCCCTCTCGGTGGGACTCAACATGCCCACTCCCCTCACCAGACCTGTTATTTGTACCATACACGACCTATTCTAAACACTCCATCACTTATTTGATCACCTTGTACACTGCAATCCTAACCACCTGACACCTAACCAACCTACCAACTTTGCATCTTACCCTCCAGGCATGCTAATCTCACATTATCTTAAATACTTACTTTTTCATAGCAGTTATCAAGTCGCTGTCTATAATTCTGCACATATTAATTTCAGAATACAGCAACTAATTGCTGTGAGAAAGGTGAACGACATTTGCCTTCCTCCAGTAACTCTGCACCATAAGGCAACTGTCAGAATGGAGGGACAGTTCTGTATTTCTGAAGGAGCCCCGATACAAATCCCAAATCAGAAACATGGAACTCTATTGTGTAGTAATAAAAGGAGCGGAGTGGCTATCCATGTTAGATTAACACTCCCCAAAAAACATAGCTCAAAGAGATTAATGATCACATTTCAATTAAATTTGTTTTAAGGTTTGGGAGGAGAGAGTCACAAATCAAGTTTTTAAATTTCAGTACTGCAAATATTAAAGACATGAGAACCAAATTATTCACTGTCAATGAGGCTTAAATGTTAATGGAAAAATCAACAAACAGAAGAACGTATTCGAGGAAAATTTGATGCAATACAAAATTAGTGTATACTTTTAAGCCACAAAGGTTCCAATTGTGTGTTAAGCCAACTATAGTCAACAAACAAAATAGGGCACCAAATGTGAAAAGAAAAGTCTTAGGTAAATGAAAAGAAATGTAGAGAATGCTACAGAAAGTAGCAAATGTTCAGAAAGAAAATGAGGTGCAAAATAACAGTACAACAAAGGACCTGCAATAGTAACTAAAATTAGCAGATTTTTTAAAAATAAATACAAAGTGAGTTAAAAGGAGAAATGTCAGATCATTAAAGATTAATGCATGCATATAACAGACAAAGAGGAAAGTGGTGGATTTGTTAAATAAATGCATTGTAGCTGTTTTTAAATGGAGAAAGAAGATAAAATACCAAAGGAACAGGGAACCTGAAGGGACCCGAAAGAAATTTAGTCTGTTGAATATAACATTAAAAATTGTAATAGACAAAGAAATGAGATTTAAGATAGACACATCTAATAATTCACGCACTAAAATATTAAAGGAGATTGTAATTTAACAGCAGGTATGTGAGTGATAATCTTCCAAAGCTCTCTAGATTTAGGAAATACGTTTCTGATTGAAAAAAAATTCCAAGCATTTCTCCGTCATTTAAGGGATGGAGAGAGAAGTATGGTAACCATAGGCTTGTCAGCTAAAATCTATTGTGAGGACATTATTAGAATCTATCATAAGAGACTCAGGGGGCTAAATTCTGATAACCTCCATGGAGGAGATGGTGCTGAGGATAATTGAAGAGACCGTAATCAAGACTGTGGCCAGCAGCATTGAGGATGACAGTGTGTTTGAGTCTAATTAGCCTTGTCAAATCCCACTTCACTCTCAGCATGCAATCTGTTATAACATACAAGATGCAAATGGTGTAATGATGCTTTATTTGACTTTCTTACTTCCTTCCCATCTCCATCAGCCATCACAAGCCATTTGACATCTGGAGTGCTGCGGTGAAAGCTCAAACTTAGATAATGGGATCCCTGTTTGTTACCTTGTAAGCCCCGCTTGTTATCAGGATGGATTACGCTGCTGCCATTATAAGTGCAGGTATGAGTACTCAAAAAGCCAGTCCAGCGATCTGTGCTCCAGTAGATTACTAAGATCGCTAAGGATCTACTCCAGTGGAATGGAACACCAACCTGTTGTTCTCTCAGTGGGTAGTCAAATTCATCCCTCCACATCTACACCTTTGTAGGGCCTTAGTGATTATCTACCAGCCACTTAGCTTTGAATGCTCCCACCCAAACAGACAGTTTGTTATCTGAGGCCTGGAGCTGCTTGAAGGCATCATACATTTCCTCCCCTAGTGCAAATCAGCAGCCGTCCTCCAGCCAAGCTGCAATCAATTCATAGCACTGTGAAGGAGAAGCAGGCCAGACAAAAACATCTGCAAAACAGGCATAGTGGCAACATGCAATGGTGAATAGTTGAGTATTATATGAAGTAAAGGATATGTTCTGAAGAAGGATGGCTGAACATGAAACATTAACTCTGTTTTCTCTCCACAAATGCTGCCAGACCTGCTGGGTTTTTCCAGCAATTTCTGTTTTTGTTTTTGATTTCCAGCATTTGCCATTCCTAGGTTTATGTTTTAATTAGCTGTGTTGTTGGACATAAGTTTGTATGAAATAACTGTTTTGTAGTTTATTTAAATACTTTATGAAACTAACTGGGAAAACACCATGATAACAGGGGGATGGTTTAAGGGAGGAATGTGTTACACATTGGGTATCCAAGGTATCATTCGAAGGAAGAGACTGAGACCCTCACTGTCAGCCAATCCAAATCGAGATATGCCTACTCTCTTTATTTCCCCCTCCTCTTCACCTTCCACTTCCTGAGAAACTAGTTTAATCTTTCACGGCAAGGGCAGCTCCATTATGATTGCCAGCTTGTAGAGGATGCAACAGACTATCAGGATTTAGGATATAAGTTCCAGCAAATATTGAAAGTCACATCCAAAGTGATCTAGATTGCAGATCCATTGTTTTATTGTGGCGAAGGTTCTATCAAGGAGATTCCTCATCACAATATGGCTTTCGTCATCTGACTACTTGCCAGATGTGCAGTGTTTATGAAAGGGAGCCATCAGGCAGGTATATGGTGGGTATCTCTTGTTGCCCAAGCAACCGATCCTCTGGTTTGCCTTAGTGCACGACAGATTATTATAACAGCAGGCTGGATCAACTTGAACACATCATGGTTTTTTTTGTTCATTAGGGTGTTGTGGTGTTGCTGGCTGGGCCAGCATTTACTGTCCGTCACTCGTCACGCCAAGCAGTGGTGAGTCACCTTCTTGAACACTGGCAGTCCATTGGTATAGGTAGGCCCACAATGCTATTAGGGAGAAAGATCCAGGATTTAAGCCAAGCAGCACCGAAAGAATGGCGATATTTTTCCAATGCAAGTTATTGAGTAGGTGGAGATGAACGTGCAAGTTGTCGTATTCCCAAATATTTGCTGTCCTTGTCCTTCTACATGGCAATGACCATGGGTTTGTAAGGTTCTGTCTAAGGACCTTTTATGAATGGTTCCACTGCATTATATAGATGGTACACACTACTGCTGGTGAGCATTAATGGTAGATCAAGTGGATATTTATAGATATGGTGCCAATCAAGTGGGGTCCTCGTAAGGTATCAAGCTGCTTGGCTGCACTTATCCAAGCAAGTGGAGAGTATTCCATCACAATCTTGACTTCTTTCTTCTAGATGGTGAACAGGATTTGGGGAGTCAAGAGGTGAGTTATCTTCTGACCTGTTCTTGCTGTCATTGTATTTCCATTGGCTAGTCTAGTTTCTGGTCAATGCCAATCTCAAGGATGTTGATTGTGAGCGATTGTTATGTTTCAATAGTGGATTTGATGAGATGTAACACAACACTCTACTAATTAAATGATATTAATACATATATTAACAATATGATATTATAGATTTAATACTAACTGGTAAATATAAGTAAAGCAACAAATATATTTTAAACAGTAAATACGTTTACATATGTATTTTAAGCAGTGAAAGATATATGTATATGCAGTAGATATGCAGATTTTTAGCAGTGTATATATGAACACCAATGCTGCACCCATCAGGATCCATGCTTCTCAATGGAAGACTTGGAGAGTTCACAGATCCTGGCACTGTCCAATAATCCTGGGTTTAACAAGAATTCCGGGAGGACAAAGTGCAAATGCATGGAGCAACAAATCCTGCTACATTCTTATTGTCACAAAAACCCAAGAGAAAACAAAGATCCCCAAATGGGCCCAAGTCCCCAACTTTAGTGCTATTCTGCACTAGTCAGTACTTTCCCAGAAAACATGTCCAGGTGGCTTCGACTGACAGTCCGTCCCAACAGTTCCCACAGAAAAGTCTCATGCTGTGTAATTATTTTCACTGCAACCAAGTTGTTTTCACACTCAACCTGTCTTCCAGTACTTTTCTACTTTATTTCAATTGCTCATTGTCGTGTCCAATTAAATGTTTTAAGATATTTTTTCTTTAATCTTACCACAATATCGATGCATTGGGATGGTAATGCCAATGAATATCAAAGTTAGATTCTCTTCTGGTGGAGATGATCACTGTCTGACATTGTCTAGTGTGAATGATATTTGCATTTGTCAGGCCAAACCCAGAAATTGTACAGATCTTACTGCATTTGGACATAGACTGCTTCAGTGTCTAAAGATATGGCAAATGGTGCTGAGCCATGTGCAAGAATAATGTGCTCAGTGAAGTCAACTGCAAATTGACAGAATGGTGTTCTGTGTGATTCTCGTACATCTCAGGTTTAAAAGGTATTGTCCGTAAAGTTATGTGTACATAATTTTGTGCACCAAGAGGAATCCTATCATCTTGGCAAACCCAATTCATCCCAATCCATGCCCATTCCATCCACTTTCTCTCTGTTAAGAAATGAAACGGGAGCCTCCTCTCCTGATCCATCTGGATGGAATGGAAGTGTGAACTGTGCATTTTTTCAATGTTCATGGTCCCAGCATGGAAGGATCAGATGGTAAAATAATTCATGGTCTCACCAATCATTGGCTGCAACACCCTTTTGTTTGGTCTGTGGCTTCAGGTCTGCCTCCTAGGGATACCACAGAAATGGTGAAGCACAGTTGCCCAGATCATTGTCCCTGGCTTGGGTGTATATCAGAGAATTAATTACTCCCTGAAGATACCAGGTAAGTAGGCTTGCTGCTGAGTGCCCTGCACCCCTTCCTTCCTTTGTGAGCAGCACATCTTCCAATCTTTTCACAACTCTTCCAATAACTCAGTACAACCACTGAGTGCTGAGCAAATAGATCCCAAAAAAACTAACCGGCAAGTAGAGTGGTGATGGTTTTCATTGGCTTGGTAAAGCAACCCTCCTGTTTTAAACGCATTTTCATCATTATGCACTTTAGAACATAGAACATAGAATATAGAAAAGTACAGCACAGTACAGGCTCTTCGGCCCATGATGTTGCATCGTGGATTAATCCTAATCCAAAAATAAAATAACCTAACCTACATTCCCCTCAATTCACTGCTGTCCATGTGCATGTCCAGCAGTCGCTTAAATGTCACTAATGACTCTGCTTCCATGACTATCACTAACAAAGTATTCCATGCACTCACAACTCTCTAGGTGAAGAACCTCCCTCTGACGTCTCCTCTATACCTTCCTCCTAACACCTTAAAACTACGGCCCCTCGTGGCAGTCAATTCTGCTCTGGGGAAAAGTCTCTTTAGGGTTTTAACTGACAAGATCAGCATTAGAATCTGCCTGATTTCACAAACTATGGATGTAATGCCTATATTGACGCCCTCAATATCATGGCATTCAACACATGTTGCACAGGAAATATTCAGGATTGCCACTATTGCCATCTTTTACATCAACTGGTATATTTCAGAAGCTACTGATACAATGCTCCAGGAGGTATTTGAGCTTGGAGGTAGAAAGGGTACTTAATTAGGTGGGGAGATTTCCGAAACACTTCGGTAACACTGGTCCCACATCCAATCCCACTCAACAATTAGTTCATTATGGTTTATCTCAAGGCTGTTTATAGGACCTTGATATGTACAAAAAAGCTGCTGCTTGTCCTTATATTAAAACATTAACTGCATTTCAAAAGTAAATAATTAGTTGAGGGTCATAAAATGCACTGCAGCAAATCCTTTCTTCCTTTTTTTCTTCCTTCCTCCCTCCCTTCATTTTCCTTCTCATATTGATCAGCAACATTAGAGAATGTTGAAACTGAATGAAGTGCTGCTTCTGGAATTTGTTGCATAGCATCATTTTATTTGCTCAACTCTTTTTCATCATTGGCTTCATGTCTCCTAGGAGCAGGTACAAGGTTATTAATGCTGTCATATGCCTTGCTTTGTTAATAAATCATGTCATTAATGTTAGCATGTGACTGTGCAACATGAATAGGATCTTGCCCTATGACTTACTTGTTATTTTCACAGCTCGTGAAAAGGTGCAATGGAAAATAAGAAAAGAATGAAGGAAGGGTCTTTTGTTTTAGAAAAGAAAAATCTGTTCAATTATAATTGTCTCAATGGCATTTATCTCCTTGAAGAATTATTCCCATCAGCAATGACCATTACAAGTAGCCTTACAAAATAACTAAAAGGTTGAAAAATATCCATGCAAGTATCATCCAGGAGATATACATGAGACTAGCCTAGATAATGTCCATTATACATGGATTTAACCCATAAATAGCTTGTGTTGCTGGCAAATTCTGAGATTTCTGGAATAATGGTGAAATCATGAGCTTTGAGTATAATCCTGGCCAGCTGGCAGGAGCTATACAAATGGGAGGTTAAACAAACCACTAGAGGGCACCTGCTATGTTCAGCAGAGAGTTTCCGTTATTGTAATTCCGTATTGGGGGAGTCGACTCAATATCACCCATTGCAAAGGCTTGAGCAAGATTGACATATCAGATTCAACTGACCTAATTCAATGCATTGTCCTGAAGTTGTTAGGGAATTGAGCCAAGCAAGTCAAACTCTTTTTTACAGTGTCCAGAAATAATTATAAATCACCCTTGTACAAGCACTTGGCACCCACGTATCGTTCACGTGTACTCCTAAAAGTGTTTTTCTGTCATTATACAGCTTGGAAATGTATTTGAGCCTCTGCAAAGGGCACTTCAAATGGCTGTAATTGGCAACCACTTGTAGCTCTATAATCTGAGAGCTAGTCTACAACATCTTAATGTGAATTGGAGCAGTCTGGTCCAGCTGACTGTATGGCACTAACAAGGACACTGGTGGAGCATGTGGCAGAGGACCATGCTGATGTTGTAAAATTAGAGATAATAAAGTGTGAAGCTGGATGAACACAGCAGGCCAAGCAGCATTTCAGGTGCACAATGGAGATGCTGCTTGGCCTGCTGTGTTCATCCAGCTTCACACTTTATTATCTTGGATTCTCCAGCATCTGCAGTTCCCATTATCTCTTGTAAAATTAGAGTTGATGTTAAAGTTGAAAAGCATTTCTTCAAGCAAAGGGCAGTGGAAATCTAGATCTTGCTCCCAAAAAGTTGTTGTAAGATCAGTGCTTCAACAGAAATGAAACCTGGGTAAGAAAATTGAATTAAGATACAGAACAGCAGTAATTTAATTTAACTGAATTACAGAACAGAGTTGAGGTTCTGAGTTGCATACCCTTGTTGCTATAGCACAAGCTCCTGCTTGAGTAAGTGGGACAAATGAACTTACTTACAAAGTATTAAAGTATAAAGATAACTTTGAGTACAGGTTTATCATATGTATATTAATACAATAAATTAAAACTTTCACTAAACTGGATAATGCATGGATAAAAGTGGATAAAGTCTGAATAAATAGCATAGCAATCAACATTCTTTAAAGATGTGCTTCACAGCTTGCACTCTTAACTAGTTTAATTAAAACAGAGTAGACTGTACAACATATTAGGTGATAGTATCTTGTCTTCCTTCCCTGCGTCATATAAATATAATGGAATGCTGGCAAATTTGTCAATCTACAATTGAATCATAAGATTAGATTTTCCATGGTGTTTTCAAAATCTCTCACTGCAACTGTTGTCGGAGTTTGATGGAAATGTTGGAAGCAGGCATAAATGTAAATCCCAGTGATCATTTATTGCGCAGTACTAGGCCATTCATCATACCATGCTTCTCCTGATATTAACTCTTTTTATGGAATTATCAACTGCAATCCCACTTCTCTGCATCTGCACTCTCTTTTAATATTCTTCCTTTTCAAATAATTACCCAATTTCCTTTCAAATGCTACTATAATCTTTGCTTCAATAGCCATTTATGATAATATATTCCAAGTTCTAATATCTTTCTGTATAAGAACAATTTTTCTAACTTACCATCACATTTATTTTAATAATAATCAATAACATAATCCCCCTATTCAATGATTATCCAACTGGTGGACCAAAGCTTCATCTATTTTTTAAAAAACCTTTCATACTTGAAAACCTTTATTAAAACTCACTTCAATGTTCTCTACATTAGTGAATAAAGTACCAACTTTATATTTCATTATTATAAATGCTCATAATTCTAGTGATTTTTTTTTGGTCCGTTTCCTATGTTGCAATGCATGGAACTACTCACTGTACTCTGCTTGTGGTCCAAAATCTCGTAAAAATTCTGCAGCACTTCCTGGTTGGTATTTCAGTGATCTTATATTAAGCCCTAGAATATTATCCTTTTCTTAATATCTCTTCTCCCTGTATGTTCCTTTTTAAAGATCTAAACCCTTTGGTCTATTTGTAGCTTTACATTTTTTCGTAAAGAAAATTACCATTCTAGGTTATTCCAGTTAATATCTCTCAATGTCCTTTTTTTGCAAAATATATATTAATTCAAATATAACTGTAAAACACTGCCTCTGGATACACCTTCTCACTATACTAATCTGCTGTAACCTCGTGTAATCTCCGACATTAATTTCTACTGTTTGAAATACTCTTTAATCTGGTATCAACAACAAACCATTCCTTTTGTCTTTATTAGCAAAACAATTTCTGTAAATGAAACATTAAAGATTCTTCTTTAATGAAAACGCCTGTGATTTTATAAACTACATCAAAAAATATAATACTACAGTCTGCTTCCTGTTGAAATGCATCTCTCCAATTATAAGGAATTACTTTTAATCTGATTTAATTTCATTTAATATAATAGATCTTAAATTCTAGGGCTCTTCAGTAAATCCTGCTGGATCTTAACTGAGAAATTAAGTTTGATGTATATGTTCCTATTTCTATTTGGCAAAGTAGTCTCAGCCAGACTGTTACAAGGCTAGTGGCAGCGGTCAGTGTCGACATCATATCGTATCAGAAGCATGTTTGGGTCTCAGCTTTGGAATTAGGCCATAGGAGCATATCTCAGAAGAACAAAATTGAACTTATTGCTTAAATGAGCTGAATGTGCCTCACTCTCAGAGAGGGCTGTTGGAAATACTTCAAAACCTTTTCTGGGAGGGGGGGGCACCCTAGCAGCCTATTTGACGTGTGCTACCAGCAGTGTAGGTTCTGGATGTGAGTTTGCTCGCTGAGCTAGTTAGTTTTCAGACGTTTCATCACCATTCTAGGTAACATCATCAGTGAGCCTCCGCCGAAGCGCTGGTGTTATGTCCCGCTTTCCATTTATCTGGTTAAGTTTCCTTGGGTTGGTGATGTCATTTCCTGTTCTTTTTCTCAGGGGATGGTAGATTGGCTCCAAGTCAATGTGTTTGTTGATGGAATTCCGGTTGGAATGCCATGCTTCTAGGAATTCTCATGCATGTCTCTGTTTGGCTTGTCCTAGGATGGATGTGTTGTCCCAATCAAAGTGGTGTCCTTCCTTATCTGTATGTAAGGATACGAGTGATAGTGGGTCATGTCGTTTTGTGGCTAGTTGATGTTCATGTATCCTGGTGGCTAGCTTTCTGCCAGTTTGTCCAATGTAATGTTTGTCACAGTTCTTGCAAGGTACTTTGTAGATGACGTTCGTTTTATTTGTTGTCTGTACAGGGTCTTTTAAGTTCATTAGCTGCTGTTTTAGTGTGATGGTGGGTTTGTGGGCTACCCTGATGTCAAGGGGTCCGAGTAGTCTGGCAGTCATTTCGGAAATGTCTTTGATGTAGGGGAGAGTGGTTATGGTTTCTGAGCCCGTTTTGTCTGTTTGTTTGGGTTTGTTGCTGAGGAATCGGCAGACTGTTCATAGGGTACCCATTCTTTTTGAATACGCTGTATAGGTGATTTTCCTCTGCTCTGCGTAGTTCCTCTGTGCTGCAGTGTGTGGTGGCTCGTTGGAATAATGTTCTAATGCAGCTTCGTTTGTGGGTGTTGGGATGGTTGCTCCTGTAGTTCAGTATTTGGTCCGTATGTGTTGTTTTCCTGTAGACGCTGGTTTGAAGTTCCCCATTGGCTGTTCACTCTACTGTGACATCTAGGAATGGCAGTTTGTTATTGTTTTCCTCCTCTTTTGTGAATGTTATGCCAGTAAAGGGTATTATTGATGGTCTTGAAGGTTTCCTCTAATTTGTTTTGTTTAGTGATGACAAAGGTGTCATCCACGTAGCGGACCCAAAGTTTGGGTTGGATGATTGGTAGAGCTGTTTGTTCGAGTCTCTGCATTACTGCCTCTGCTAAGAGCCCTGATATCGGAGATCCCATGGGTGTACCGTTGGTTTGTCTGTAGGTTTTGTTATTGAAAGTGAAGTGGGTGGTGAGGCATAGGTCCACTAGCTTGATGATGTTGTCCTTGCTGATGAGGTTGGTGATGTCTGGTGCATGTGTCTTCTGTTCTTCTAATAGTGTAGTCAGTGTTTCTTTGGCCAGGTTGATGTTGATGGATGTGAACAGGGCTGGTACGTCAAAGGAGGCCATTATTTCATCCTCTTCTATCTTGGTGTCTTTGATGGTGTTCAGGAATTCTTGGGTGGAGCGAATGGAGTGGTGGGAGTCTGCTACTAGGTGTTTTAGTCTTTGGTGTAGTTCCTTGGCTAATCTGTAGGTTGGTGTTCCATGTAGCGACACTATGGGCCTGAGGGGGGCTTCTGGTTTGTGAATTTTTGGTAGTCCGTAGAAGCGTGGGGTGTTGGATCCAACTGGTTTCATTTTTTGGAAGTCTCTCTTGTTTAATTCTCCAGATTTTTGAAGTTTTTTGAGTAAGGCTGTGATTCGGTTCTCTAGTTGTGGGGTCGGGTCTATCGCCACCTGTTGGTAAGTGTCGGTATCTGCAAGCAGTGCGTTCGCTTTCTCAATGTAGTCTGTTCGGTTTAAAATGACTGTCAAGCGTCCTTTGTCCGCAGGTAGGATAATGATGTTTTTATCTTTTTTGAGTCCTTTTAGGGCTTTCCTTTCTTGTGTATTGAGCGTGTTTTCTTCCTTTTTCCTGCTTAGTGTTGGTGCGACTGTCTGTCTGATGGTTTGCTGGGTTTCTTCTGTGAGTTTGTTGTCTTTCAGTGTTGCTTCTAACGCTGCTAAGGAACCTTTCTTGTCTGCATCCTGGAAGTTGTAATTTAATCCTCTTACTAAGACTGCTTTTTCAGTGTCTGTTAATGGTCGGTCAGATAAGTTTTTTATCCATGCTTCTGTGCTGTCTGTGTTGTTATTTTGTGAGTTTGTCTAGTTTATTCCACAGGTCTAGTTTTTTTGTTTTTTGTGTTTGCCGCTGCCTGATGTCTATGGCTCGTTGTACTGTGTCTGTCCATTCATGGTCTGTCGCGTTAGCCAAAGAAACACTGACTACTCTATTAGAAGAACAGAAGACACATACACCAGACACCACCAACCTCATCAGCAAGGACAACATCATCAAGCTAGTGGACCTATGCCTTACCACCCACTTCACTTTCAATAACAAAACCTACAGACAAACCAACGGTACACCCATGGGATCTCCGATATCAGGGTTCGTAGCAGAGGCAGTAATGCAGAGACTCGAACATACAGCTCTGCCAATCATCCAACCCAAACTTTGGGTCCGCTATGTGGATGACACCTTTGTCATCACTAAACAAAACAAATTAGAGGAAACCTTCAAGACCATCAATAATACCCTTACTGGCATAACATTCACAAAAGAGGAGGAAAACAACATCAAACTGCCATTCCTAGATGTCACAGTAGAGCGAACAGCCAATGGGGAACTTCAAACCAGCGTCTACAGGAAAACAACACATACGGACCAAATACTGAACTACAGGAGCAACCATCCCAACACCCACAAACGAAGCTGCATTAGAACATTATTCCAACGAGCCACCACACACTGCAGCACAGAGGAACTACGCAGAGCAGAGGAAAATCACCTATACAGCGTATTCAAAAAGAATGGGTACCCTATGAACACAGTCCGCCGATTCCTCAGCAACAAACCCAAACAAACAGACAAAACGGGCTCAGAAACCATAACCACTCTCCCCTACATCAAAGACATTTCCGAAATGACTGCCAGGCTACTCGGACCCCTTGGCATCAGGGTAGCCCACAAACCCACCAACACACTAAAACAGCAGCTAATGAACTTAAAAGACCCTATACAGACAACAAATAAAACGAATGTCATCTACAAAATACCTTGCAAAAACTGTGACAAACACTACATTGGACAAACTGGCAGGAAGCTAGCCACCAGGATACATGAACATCAATTAGCCACAAAACGACATGACCCACTATCACTCGTATCCTTACATACAGATAAGGAAGGACACCACTTTGATTGGGACAACACATTCATCCTAGGACAAGCCAAACAGAGACATGCACGAGAATTCCTAGAAGCATGGCATTCCAACCGGAATTCCATCAACAAACACCTTGACTTGGAGTCAATCTACCATCCCCTGAGAAAAAGAACAGGAAATGACATCACTAACCCAAGGAAACCTAACCAGATAAATAGAAAGCGGGACATAACACCGGCGCTTCGTCGGAGGCTCACTGATGATGTTACTTAGAATGGTGACGAAACGTCTGAAAACTAACCTTACAGCTCAGCGAGGAAACTCACATCCAGAACCTCAACCTGAGCTAAAAATCTTCTCAAAACTCGCTAGCAGTGTAGGTGTTTACAAATGACAGTTAAAAGGATTTTCCAATATCTTGTGAAGCTTGGTGGGGTCAGTGTTGAACGTCCCTCCATATGTATCCCTGCACTTCTGAATGCTGGCTCATGTCTAGAAATTTTGACCCTAATCTGCCTTTATTTTCAGAGCCAATTTCTTGTAGCACTTCTCCAAATGATTTCTGAAAACCTCTTTCTAAAACATCTACTGCAATCCCCTTATCTACACATTGATTTCACATCTGAAAAAAGAAAATTTTTAAAAATCATGAACAGCATTTTACAAATCCATGCTGACTGTTGATGGTTATTCCATGACAAAATTTTCATGGCTTTTCACCTGTTTTAATGGAGTTCAATCACAACTAAGATGAGTATAACATGCCCATAACTTCCAGCTAAGTTACTTTCCTGTACCTTAACCAGGGCAGCGACAGAGGCCACATCCAATCCTTCACACATACATGTTTCCTTCAAAAGGAATTGGTATAAAAGTGTGGAAGTTTTGCTATACATGACACTAGTCAGACCCCAGCTGGAATACTGTGAACAGTTTTGACCCCATTAAGTAAGGAAAGGTATACTGGTAATGGAAGTAGTCCAGAGAATGATCGTTAGGCTAACAGCAGGCCTGAAGGGATTGTCTTACAAGGAGATTTCAGTAGACTGGGCCAGTACTCATTGGAGTTTAAAAGAATGATAGGTGATCATATTTTAACATAAAAGATTCTTAGGAGACTCTTCAGGGTGGATGTCGAAAAGGTTTTTTTCCCCGTTCTGAGTGAATCTATGATCAGAGAGCATAAGCTGAGAATAACGGGTCACTTATTGAAGAGATGAGGGTGGATTTATTTGGTGGAATTCTTTACTACCAAGAGCTGTTGAGGCTGGGTCATTAAGTACATTTAAAACTGAAATAAACAGATTTTTCATCAGTAAACAAATCGAGGGTTATAAAGAACAAACAGCAAAGTGAAATTGAGAATTATTAATACATCCATCATTGTACAGCAGAGCAGACTTGATGGGTTGAATGGCCTACTACTGCTCCTGCATCTTGTGGTCCTATGGGTAAGTTCATTTAAATGCCGATCCACTTGATGAACCCTGAGAATGGCTACTCAGATAATGAATGATCTACTCATTAGAGGGGTTCCTGGGCAGAAGGAAATATAGACTATCCAGATGACGCAGTGAGCTAAAATTTACCAGAAACTAGCAAAACGTAAATTTTGGAGAGTTTCATGGAGGGCTTCTTTTGATGAAGTCCAGTATGCTTTTTCGCACTATCATCCCAAACTCACTTTGTTACCAACTCACAACAATGCATGCTCCTAGGCAGCATGCGCAGTGAATTCACCCATTTACAATGGCTGCAAGCATTCACCACTGCCAGACAATCCTGGGATTCCTGGTGCCACATTGTACTTAAAAACCAACCACATTTTCAGTAAATGCTGTCAGTTCAGAGGTGTCCGACATGAGATGTAAAGTGCAGAGTCTCGTCATCTTTAGTGCTATATAAGGTTTATGGTCCAAGGTGAGCAGAAAGCTGCTCCTGTACCATGCACAGGCAGCAGCAGCTTAAAAAAAGGTTGCTTAATAATAACAAGGTCAAAACTTTCCAGGCTGCAATACATTGCTTGCACAACCGGTGTTGGGATTGACTCCTGATGCTGTAAGACATAGTCAAGAGTGTGTGGGGAAAGGATTTGTAGTTCACAGAGTTAAGTAATGCCTAGGGTTCACATACAGCATAGAGTGATCACAAATGTCTTTCGCCTACACTATGTGAGTATCTGTGTGAAGCTATTGGCCTCTGAATAGCCTCATGTGTCTCGAAAATAAAGCCTCCTGTCTCACAGAAGAAAACAATTGACCTTCCCATTCCACATGTCGTGGCAACTATTTTCAGCTCTATCACGCACTTGTTGTTTGCAACATGATGGAAGGAACGGCAGTCATTCCTCATTGAGTGAACCAAGGCACTGCCTCTAACCCTGGGGAATCACCAATTATACATATTCCCTTGGTAGCCGTCCCCATCAAGCCCATAGGCTTCAAACCACCCCACATTCCTAACAAACATGTCTACCATCTATTCATCTCCCCACTTTAGGCCCTCACTCCCAGGCACATTGAATCAACAAGCCAGATATAGTGGTCCACTGTCACTTCCTTACCTCCCTCTTCCCACCCCCCGCAGACCCATTGAAGTTAGGGTACTGTTGATCAATGAGCATCCTGATATCCATTTATCTATTTATCCTCTTGTTTCTTGCATGCTCTATCATCTCTCTCTTTAAATAGTGACAATTGTTATCCCCTCCCCATCCCAGCATGCTGCTTCCAATACCCATTCTTGAGTACCATCTTCCCTCCTGCAGTAGCGACCCTTGATAACTACCCTTGACCTTTAGTGAGTAGCCACCTGAGACTGACCCTGGTCCACCCCTTAGCTGACTTGGATGTACAGCCCTGACTGATGATCCAGTTGACCATTTAGTATCAACTACAACTAAAGTGTGGCTGTTCTCTGTAGAACTTCTTTTGTGGTCATGATGTCTGTCTCTGTGATGCCCAGGATCTTACATTGGCAAAAATTAAACAAAGAACTGTGGGTGCTTGAAATTTGAACTAAAAACAGAAATTGATGGAGAAACTCAGAAAGTCTGGCAGCATCTATGAAGAGAGAAAGCAGAGTTAATGTTTCAAGGGCAGTGACCATTCTTCAAATCCTTCCAGTTTCCTAGGTTGGCAATTCTGGTGAAAGATTTCCAAGAAGATGTCACACCTTTGCTATTCTCTTCCACATCCCAGTGGCATGGATTGACATTAGCTCCATAATGAACGTTAAACAGAGCTTTTCTGGGACAGACAACATAGCAAATCAAGGAAGATTGGCTATTCACCTTCAGGGACCATTTTAGTACTGCTACTTGAGGGTGGGTATATTCAACAAGTTGCCATCGATGAACAATTCAAGTTTATGTAAAATGTCAGCCTATAAATTCAGAAGTGCAACACTTGCTTAATTAACATTCTAAGGCTCTGATACACCAGTCTGTATATTCAAGAAGAAAGGAGAAAGGAACTTGAGACTCATTCCTAACATAGGTTTAAAAAAAAAATCAATGTCCGAACATGTGCTTGTGGCTCATGATGTGGTGTAGTTTTCTATGTTTCAGCCCACATAACATAACAGAATATAATCAGCTTTATGTTGAGAAACATATCTGAAGGTTTATTAACAACTATCTATGCACTTTATAATGACATATTAGACTCATAAATACAGACTAAGTTATATATGCATACAAATTGTTCTCCTATAACACGATAGTTGCATTCTTATGTGACATTGAGCTATAGAAAATCGCCATAGAAAATCACATTATTGGAAACTCGCAATACCTGTACAGCATAAAGTTCACGTTATCCAAACAGCGTCCACTATTCATCAATTGTGTTGCAGCCAATTTGTGTTAATGAAACACACATTATGGCAGAACTATCTGTACTTAGATTGCTATTGCATTTCATATATAGTTGTCTGAGTAACTGTCTCTGTCTGCTGGACTAACAGACCAGCTAATTAGTTAAAATCCTGACTGCATGAAGTAAAATGGAGACCTATTACACTAAAATGTTGCATGCTGTGATGTCATCTAGCGGTCTTAAGGATTTTGTGCCTTTGAGATTTGAGTAATAACACAACACCCATTTTTTTTTCCCTGTGGAGAATAGGAACCTGTTCTGATAAATATATACATGGATAGAGATCAATGTATTATCTTGACACATGCTTTGTCAGATGTTCAGTATGGCCATACTAAGTCCTTGTACAATTATGACTTGGCTTTATAGCTTCACTCTGTGTTGTTTGTCATTATGGATTACTGTGTATCATGTGTCACAGATTTCTGATTGCTGTCTGATGTGAATCCTTTGACATCAGAGTCATCAATTTCCCTGGCTAGTCATGTGTAACTGGGTTTGTTTCATCACAGGGTTTGTCCATTGTTTGTGACACTATTGTATGTCCTGGCTTGGACATAATGTCACAGTATCTTTTCATGGACACAATATCTTTGTGATTAATGCATCACGTATAAATGAATTGCAAGTGAAAATATACTATTTTGTAAAGATATTTGTCAAGATTTTAATAGTCATATTGTAACAATGACTATTACAATATTGGCAAGTAGCTTTACAAATGATGATAATGGACCTTACTATACCAACAGTGTCTTCTGTGAGATAATTAGATTGAAGAGAGTGAGGAGAGGAGGTAATATGTTGAAAATGCCACTTGAAGGCAGCTCTGATGTACTGTGAATTATTGTCGGACATTGTTGAGGAATTCCAGGCATACTAAATACGGTGGTTAATGCTTCAACAACAGTTGCACTAGCTGTCATGACCCAAATGGATGAGATCAATGAGAAGGCTGTCTTCTAACTTGAACTCAACCATTTGTAAATCTCAAGGAATATCTTTTGTTCTCTGAGGTTTTTGGAAATTGGCTAAAGATGTCAGGAATGGTGATCTGTGAGTCGGGATTATAATGTCCTTTAAAATTGTACCTTTGCATCTTCAGAGTTAGCTGCTTTTGTCATAGTATTGTGTTTGTTGAAGATTTGTATAGATTATTTCTTAAGGCCTGTAGCTGGTTTTGACAATGGAATGCAAATTTTGAAGTTGGGAATAACTCAGTGCATCTTGTATGTTCACAAGTAGAATGTCAAATTTCTCGTGAGGCAAGATGCCATTTAAGGGGATTACAGTTCGTTAGATATCTTGCTGATGACACAACCTTTCTAATTAATGTTCAACTTTATACCTTACCGAAAAAGGCAACTAAGCTGGACGCTATGAAAACTTGACATGAAAACCTACTGAATTCAGCTCACAGTTTGATCCAAAGGACATCTGTGTTACAAACTGGGCATTATCATCTCAGTGCATGCTCCATAAGCACAGGTCATATCCACAGATATTTGCATCTGATATATAACAGCCTTTAAGAACCTTCATGGCACTTCTCTTGTCCACTTACAAGAAACTTCTGTACTTCAATGCTAGACTTTGTTTGGCACCAACAACTGTCATGATGCAGCAAAGACACTGTGCATTCAGGGACACACACCCAGCTCACAGGCTGGAGCAGGCCACCTCTTCACTAGCTGTCATAGAGTTCACTCACTGTGGGCCTTTCTTGATGCTCACTGCAACCCTACCTTGTATTGGCCTGGCTGTCTGCACTTTAGTTTCTTAGCCAGAGTTACAAGCTTTGTGATAGTTCTGACTTGCCCTGCCATTTAGCTTAGAAACAAAGCCAGGAACCTTGTCATGGTTGTCAGTAGGTGACAGTCAACTCAACAGGATCAGCCATTGCCCGGGGTTCCCAGTAGACTAAGTCAAGGGCAGTTCCAATTCCAGTCCGGAGAATTGGACCAAGTCAGCCAGTCGCTCTAGATGTTCATAGTCAGGATCCTCTCCACATGGGGATGAGGAGCTAAATGTTGGGCAGCCACCATCCACCTTGAGTCTTTTTGCTAACTGGGGATGTTCCCCTTTTGGCCTTAGGAAGGGGCAGGTATTAACGGAGATGAATGTGAATGGCCCATCTGTTACTTTTGGTGCGGATGGGGAAGTGACCTGAAAGTGTGAGTAGGTAACACAGAGAGCATGGAGGGTTAGAGCTATCGGTGGTTGGGACGGGTGACAGCAAGTAATGGAAGTCAATGAGTGATAGTAGATGAGCCTTAGTGGGAGGAAGGTGCAGTAGTAGAGATAGAGTGAGTGTAAAGTAGTGGAGACAAGATGGTGATATTTATGCTGGCAGAGTGGAGAATGTCATTGATCCTCTTCCTATAGTATCTTGCATGCCTCTAGAGTGCTGAGGCTGCTTTAATCCAGTTGGTGACCTTAGACAAGGCTGGTATGGTCTGGTGTTGTGGCCTCAACCCCTGGTCCTGGAGAAAGAGGAAATTCCATCACTGCACCACCCCATCCAGTAGGACCTCCAGGTTCCTGGGCACATGATGGGCTGTCTTAAAGATACAGAACCTTTCTGAAATGTGTGTAAAAATGCAACACACCCCAATTCAGGATTGGGTTACACTGCGTTAAATACTGGCATTCATTAAATCTCACACCTTAATTCATCTGCTAGTTAAAAAAAAACCTTACCCAAACAGGGTCCTATCGCTCTATGCAGCTGGCAAGGGAAAACTGTTATAATTATGCGTGAGATTTCAATCAACAGATTAGTATCCCCCTAATGTTTCTAATTTTGTTGACCTCTTACCAGCTCTGTATTGACTATGATAAATGAAAGTATAATATACTGCTTATAAATCCAACAACTCATTCTTTATTCATAACATTTAAAAGTTCAATACGTTTCAATTTTTAACTATTAGTTACATAATACCAAAGTAAAGTCTTTAGTAGTGCAGGCAGCATAATCCAGATAATGAACAAAAAATTGGAGCCACATTTTTCTCAATATCTTTCTGTCACTTTGAGGTCTGAAACATGAAATTGTCAAGGTAATTGTCAAGCCATTTTTCAGGATGATTGATGTCATTCTTAAATTATGAAAAATGCACAGTGTGTTTTTTCATAATTGTGTTGTTGTAAGGTTCATTATGTCTCTCTCATTAATGGAAATCATAAAGCCTTACGTGTAAATATGTTGTTAAGAATGAAACCCTCTTGCTTTAAGAACAGATGAAATGTATCGATACAGCTAATGTAAATAATAGACTGACACAGAATGTTTTATTCCTGAACTACTTGCATTTCATCAGCTTGAAGCAGCTTATATGCATCACCTTCACATCTACTACAATGTGCAATTCAACAGAAAGTAGTATTGAAGAAGGATGATGTTCACAAATGTCAAAGGGAGGGGGTAGATTGTGTAGGATGAAAAGGGATGGTTTACATTTGTCACAGTTACATAAAATGTCATTTGTGATTTTAATGTGAGCTGTTTTGTTACTGTGGCTTGGGTAGAAACTTGATTAAAGGGATTCAGACATGGTGTTTCAGGAAAAAAATGCACAGATTTGGGAGGGATGATATGTTCAAAGATTTTGGGGAGGAAAAGGATGCTGGAGTTGAAGTGATGGATCGTAAGTGCAATGGTGTCAAGGAATTTAATCAAGAAGTAGACAATGGTGACATGTCTAATGAAGGGCATGTACAGTACCTGAAAAGAGAGAAAATTAGCAATATTAGCTTCCTTCCGAACAAGGGAAGGAAGTAAGATTCATTGCGAGGACAAGAGGATAGTGCCCCCTTAGACCTCATGTACTATCCTACCAACCTCCGAAACCAACACATCATCCACTGGCATTTCCGCCACCTACAATCAGACTCGACTACCAAAAAGATATTTCCTTCCCCAGCCAGTCCACTTTCCACAGGAACTGTTCATCCCACAACTCACTCATCAGCTCCACACTCCCCGCTAATTCCTACATCACAACCATTATCTTTCCCTGCCCCCGCAAGAGGTGAAACACCTGTCCCCCACTCCTCTCCTCTCCGCCCAAGGCCCCAAACAATCCTTCCAGGCCAAGCAGAGATTCACCTGCACTTCATCCAACATGACCTATTATGTCTGTTGCTCCCAATATGTTCTCCTCAACAACATAAGACCATAAGGCCATGCCTGGGAGACCAAATACAGATTCAGGGACCATTTCGCAGAGCAGCTACGCTCTGCATGCACCAACCACCCTGACCTTCCATTGCCAACTGTTTTAATTCCCTTCCCACTCCCTTGGTAACCTGTCCATCTTTGGCCTTCTCAGAATGAGGCCAAATGTAAGGAACAGCACCTGACATTTTGCCCTGGGAGCTTACAGTCCAATGGCTTTAATATTGACTTCACCAACTTCAAAATCCCTCCAGCTCCAGCCTTATCCCATGTCCAGCCCTCCCCCACTCCTCACCTCCCTGACCTGATCTAACCATGCCCACCTTCCTACTGACCTATCTGCTTCACGCTTCCCACTGACCAATCACAATAAGTCCCACCTACATCCACCTATCACCATCCCACATACCCTTCTCCCCCACCATCCACCCCAGCCCTAACACTCTCCCTCTATTTACTTCTGGGCTCCCCTCCATCTCCCCAGCCCTAACGAAGGGTATCAGCTCAAAACATTGACTTTCCAGCCCGACCTGCTGTGCTTTTCCAGCTTCATATCTATTGACTATGTTTTCAGAATATTGTTTGCAATAGAGAAAAAAATATGTAAAATTACCTTTGTGGTCCTGGAGTGATCCTAAAATAGAATACTGTATTGAGAGGCAAGGACATGAGCAAATAATCTTATGTGGCTCAGCTAGATTTGGTGAAGAGCTGTTCGGAAATCAGTTGTCTGTTATTTGTAATTGTCTGAATGCTAAAACCAGTAAAATGTAACTTGTCCGCCACCATTTTATCCATTAGAAGATGCAAATAAATCAAACATTGAAACATCATTCCAGTCTGTGGAATTAGGAACAGAGGGTCAGGTAAAGTGCCTAATTTATTTATTCTCTTAGATTTTCTGTCCATTTTAAAAGTTATACAATTTAAACATTATATTGCAGTCTAAATCGTATTGAATAATAATCTCATATGAATCTACACCAAACACCAACTCCATTTATTGCATTCCCACATAGGTTATATTCTTGATTCAAATAATTTCTTGTTATAATTTGGATGCTGTAGAAATATGTTTCCTCACTGTCTTCCCAATATTATACTGCACATAAAATTAGGCCTATAATAAAATGTAATTTCTGATTCATACAGACCTTGTAAAAACATTCACTATTTTATGAGTAATCATGTAATTTATTTTAGACAAAACGGTCTACCTGACAGAACACAGCTCATTTGAATGTGCAATTCCCAGAACGCCAGATAAACAAGCTGTTACATTGTACAGTTTTAATCCTGGTATTTTCCTAAAGTTCACCATTGTTCCTTGTTTTTGGGACATTATTTTAACCATATTATCTAGTTATTTTGGAACCAGCACATTGTTCACACTGAAAATCATTCTAGAGTATTTTGGTTTACTGGTGACAACACATTCCCTCACATGCTCCTTCTTGACTTTGGAAGGTAGTAAAGTAGAATTATTGGACCGTGCCTTAGGCTATAAACCACCAGATTTATTAAGTAGTAAATGGATATGTGAACAGAAGCAATGACACACTATAGATTTCCAGTTGTAACAGCTTAAGTATCTCTCCTCAGAAGACAGGAATTAATAGCTGCATCAGCTGCACTATATTGCAATGTAAACCAAACCAGTGCAAATTCTTTTAATATTAACCTTTATGTGGTAATTTGATGCTTACTATCTACATACTCCCTAGCCTAATTTCTTAGATGAGACAAGCTGCAGAATACGCTCCAAAAACTGAACAGAGGGAAATAACTATAAATGTGTGGCCATTAACCAAAAAAAAATTGACACTCCAAGCTGCACTTGATTGAAACCCATTATATTTTGTACTTGAAGTGACCAACTTTGCTATCCCTCTGGTACTTGCATTTATATACTGAAATTTTATGTTTTTAAACTAAATGGTGTCCTGATCTTTGGTGAAGACGTTTTTACTTTCTTCCTTATTGTGGTCAGAAAGGGTGCCCCAGTAATACGATACATCACATGTCATATTATGAACCAACTGACGGGTTTTAGCAAATTTATCTCTATTTTTTAATCTTTCCTAAGAATACAATTCAATTAAGATCGATGATCAGTCAACACTGTCATCACCATATCTAATATAGCAAATAATATGTGGTCCTAACAACAAGTCATTAACCTAATTCTAAAAATGTAACCATAAATTAAAAAAGCAAGGTTCAAGTTGTTTATACCTAACCTAACATTATCTGACGAATTCTAATTTTCAGTCTATGATTGGATCAAGTCCTTGTGAGGTTAGGAGCCAAGTGGATCTAGCAGAACTCAGAGTATCAATGAGTAGTTTACTGCTAAGTACATGTTGTTTGATAGGACTGTTGTTAACAACTTCTACACTTTGCTGATGACTGACAGTAGACTGATCGATCAGTAATTTGCTGGATTTGATGTGTCCGACTTTCTGAGGACATGACATGCTTAAGCGTATTTTCCACTTTTTTAGATAAATGCCAGTGTAGCAAGCCCATTCCTAACAACACCTGACGTGACGGCAGTCACCACCTCCTTCAACCAGTAGCTGCCCCTTTCTGATTGACTGCTATTGCATTCAGATGTATGCCTCCCTGAGCTGCGATGGAGTGTTGAAGATTGTGACAGAACATCTTTGGATGATGCACTGCCGTTTTGGATTGGCTGGCAGTGTGAGAGAAATGGGATTGAGGCTTTCAGCAGTGTAATGTGTGTGAGGGTGATGACGAGCTATATATCAGGCATAAATTGTGATTGATAGAAAATGTTGGCAGCAAGAAATGGGGATGTTGTGCATTACATAGTATGTGAGAATGATTGGACAGTTGGCAGGATATCACTTCTGAACCTGGATTCACTAAGGTTGATCTTTCTTGGGAGGCTTTGGAATTTCTTTTAGCACTGCATCCAGGTGCTCAGAACTACACCAATAGCATTGATTTACATGACTATCTGCTCTGATCACCTTCTAGACAAACACATAAGGGGAATGTATATGTGTTTGCCAACGGCGCAAAGCTAGGAGGGCATAAAAATTTTGAGGAGAGCACAAAGAGGCTGCAAAGATATGTAGACAGTTTAATGAGTGAGTAACAAGGTAGCTGAAGTATAATGTGAGAACATGTAGGGTTATTCAGTTATAAGGACAGGAAGAGCAAAGCATTTTTAATTAAATTGTGAAATTTGATGTTCAGCCAAATTTGGGTAATCTCAAACAAGGAACATGAAAACATAAAATAATAGTACAGCAAGCAATTAGGAAGGAAACGGGCACATTTGCCTTCATGGCAAAAGTACATGAATAATGAAGCCTTGCTACAATAATGCAGGACCATACCTCAGGTATAGTATGCAGGTTTGTTCTCTGTGTTCAATGGAGGATAGGCATGCCTTGGAGATGGTACAGTGAAAATTTTTGAAATTGGTCTCTGGGATAAAAGCATTTTCCTTTGACGAGAGACTGAGTAAAAAATACATTTCGTAGAAGATTTTTAAAGGGGTAAAAGGATAGGCACAAAGAGGTTGTTTCATCTGGTTGGACAATCAAGAAACATAAAACATTAAGAGAAACTTGAACTAGGACTCCCATGCCCCTTTGTGGTTCATCTGAAAAACATACTACGCAAGATAATATCAATGTGAAATAAAATCATAAAACCATAAGCTAATGGAGGAGAATGAGGCTATTTGGCCCGTCGAGTCTGCTCCACCAGTTAACCATGGCTGCTCTGTTTCTCAACCCCATTCTTCTGACTTTTCCTATAACCATTGAACCTCTTACCAATCAATCTTAATGACTTGGCCTCCATATCTCTCTGCGGCAATAAGTTGGACAGACTAACCATTCTCTAGCTGAAGAAATTCCTCCTCAACTCAGTTCTAAAGGGCCATGTCTTCACTGTGACACCATGCGCTTCATGGTTGTGGAAACATCTTCTCCACATCCACTTTCTCCAGGCCTCTATATTCTATAAGTTTCAATCAGATCCACACCGCGCCCCCCCCCCCCACCCCATTCTGTCTAAACTCCATCAAGTACAGATCCAGAATCCTCAACTCTCCTCATCTGACAAGCCTTTCATTCCTGGATCATTCTTGTAAACCTCTTATGGACAACTCTAGTGCCAACACATCCTTCCTTAGATATAGGGCCCAAATCTCTCTCAATATTCCAAATATGGTCTAACCACAGCCATATAGAGCCTCAGGAGTATAACTCTGCTCTTGCATTCTCACCTCTTGAAAATAATGCAAACTTCCTAATCGCCAACTGAACCTGAATGTTAACTTTGAGAGAATTCTGAGCTTGGACTCCCAAGTCTCTTTGTATTTCATCTGAAAAATGTATTGTATATTTTAATATCAATATGAAATCTTAGGTAAGCTACTGCTACAGTGTGGTTCCAAAATGCAATATAAATGAAAATAAAACTGCTTAGACTAACATCAACCACATTTTCATTGTCAAAAAGACGTCACCTCCTGAAGATGTGCCACAATCTAAAGAACATACTGAGCATCAAACCAAATTGTTTCCAAGCCAACGTATATGTTTGTTCCTTGGAACAGAACTTTGAAAAACGGGTCAACAGAGCTATGGAACAAATTTCTTTGTACAGGGAATAACTACCTATAGACAAAAAAATTACACTTTTCTTAGAGAATTAATACCACCATCTGATCCAGATGCTAATGACAGTGAAGAAGAAACAACACAACTTTCCCACACATTCCTGCAACATTGCTCATGTAACAGATGCCAGTAGGGAAAGTCCACCAACTTTACATGGAGTGTTACCATACCTTGTCATAGACATTCCTGACTCACATACTGATACAGATAAATTACGCCAAATATTTTAATAGGGGTTTAAAATAGAAGGAAAAGAATTACACAGAAAATGTTGTAAAAAGAAGAAATTACCTAACTCATTTGGTAATATGTATAAACATTCAGCGATGTTTATGACAGGGGAAAAGTATTGGGGAGTGATGTTTGAAAGCGCTTTAAGATCTTGGGGAAATCATGTGAAAATGCCATAGTGCTGCTCCTCAACAGACATAAACAGTAAAGCGTTGGTGAAGGTAAATAGAAGACAGAAACTTATGGAAAAGTAGAAGGAAGCCTGAAGGCCAGCTGGTGAATATTAGAAACACATGCAGCAAAACATATGGAGCAGACCAATTAGCATTATGCATTAGATTTTACCGAATTGTCCTTTAACAATGTAACGATAAGGTTAGAGCCTGGCATGTTTGTATACCATGTATTAAAGTATTTCAACTTTATATGTAACAAACAGTGTTATAAAGCAGCCCAAGTCTGAACACTGTTCTTGACCTGTGCTCTCTTAACCAGTCTATCTTGAAATCAAACTCATGGATGTGAGCATAAAACTAACAAAAAAAAAAATCACATGGTAATGTATACAAAGACATTGTATACAGAAGTATGTGGGCATATTATAAAACTGCAAAAAAGAAGCCTCTGCTTGTCCTGCTACTGTTGTCATTTAATGATAGATCTGAAATGTGTACATTTTGAAATACAGGATGTCTTGACACTTAATGCAGCAGTACCCATTTGCCAACCACACATTTGTGACCTGTGAATGATTGGACAGAACATGCAGCCAGGAGGTTGACTGCCTTGATACATTTTACTGCCAGCAGCAAGCACAAGTGATCAACTGTCCTTCTGGGTCTTGTTTGTGAGATCAATAATCCTCTCCTGCTGGGTCACAGCTGTCTAAGATACTGATCGTTTATGAGGCCCAGGTAGCTCACTGTGTTGTAGTCCACCTGCTGTATAAAGTCTTGCTGATATTAGTTCTTTTCATCTTTTTTCCCCTCACACTGTCCGCTCAATAAGTTACTCTCTCCATGCTTATGGCCCGTCCGTGATGTCTGCTGAGTTTGTCGCTGAATGGCATATATATGCTGTCACACACAGAATATCGTTCTGTCAGAAACTGAGAGACTGCTATATTCACTGCTGGTCTCAGCTATTCTCATGCCTGCTTCTGTAATGTGCAATGCACACAATATATGGGACCTCCAAGGTCAGTGGACTTTGCACAAGATATGTGTAAATGGTCCAAAGAGCTCAAAATGACTTCCGTTAATTACACAAAATTGTGACAGCAGCTTGACAAGAATGAAATTGAAGCAGGAAATTCAAAACCAAGTGTTTCTTAGGATGAAATTCATGCTTTTCTCCATGTTAGCACTCAATTTGAGGCTAGAATCAATGTAAGAACAAGAGTAATATACCTACAAGATAATAAAATGTGAGGCTGGATGAACACAGCAGGCCAAGCAGCATCTCAGGAGCACAAAAGCTGACGTTTCGGGCCTAGACCCTTCATCAGAGATCTCTGATGAAGGGTCTAGGCCCGAAACGTCAGCTTTTGTGCTCCTGAGATGCTGCTTGGCCTGCTGTGTTCATCCAGCCTCACATTTTATTATCTTGGAATTCTCCAGCATCTGCAGTTCCCATTATCTCTGATAATATACCTACAATATGTATTTAATATATAATTATAGGAAAAGCTATGGCCTTGCTTAATAATGATAGTTAAGTATCACCGTGCTTATTTGCTTCATTATTTTATGCTCCGTTAATGTTGTCAGAGGTCAACAGCCAAAACTTTACTTTTATCAACTTATTGCAGAAGATGCAAGTCTCCTGGCTTTAAAAACATTTTCTTCTCACTTCACATTGCAGGTTTCAATTCTTAAATATTCAGTATTCAAATCTGATGAGTTTCATCAGTTCACAACAAAAACGTGTTTCACATCAGACGCAAAGGCAAGCTGTCATTATCCATTTGATTCAGGTACAACCACACCCTTCTGTTGATTTATAACTGTGCAGGATTGATGGTTGTGGAAGATCTACTGCTTTCAGCAACCCTGCAATGAGACCCAGTCATTTAACTTGTTGATTTCATGAGCAGGGCATTAATTATAAAAGCAATTTAGCGCATTTAAACTTGCAGCTGCTGACTTATGGAAAGCATCAATCAAACTATTTGTGCACATCAATTAATGGAGAACAGCAAGGGTGCTCAAAGGAAAAACAGCAGTGGATGGCCTTTTCAAATTGCTCAGCTCAATATTTCTGAGAGATCATGCAGGCATCCATTAATGGCTTAAGTTTTCTATTCTGTCATCTATACATAGATGACATTTTATATCAAAATTAGAAAAGGAATCTACTACTGGTGAGCAGTGAAAATAATTATAAGTTTCCCAAACATTGTAATACTGTAAGTGAATGGAACCACAATTCTATAGCAAAAGATTTATTGCTTGTTTATAGTGCAAATCTGAACTTCAGTCTCCCATTGTTATATGTGTAAATGGTTTTGAAATGTTTCTCACAGATCAATGGAAAAGCACTTTCAGTCATGAAGACTGATTTCCACATTTGAAAACTATCTATTTTGGGTCAGTTACAAGAAAATGCCATTCTGAGGATTGCAACTGGTTTTGTAGAATAAGCAGTCAGTTTCAAGTCAAAGTTAGATTTTGAAAAATGGGTGATGCAGCAGGTCTGTTGTGCTGAAAGCCTTTAAAACCACCCTGAATTGTCCCTTGAATCAGTGTTAAGAATAGAAAGTTGAGCTGTTTACTGTAATTGAACTCACCACTTTCTTCATTCCATCAAACTGTCAGTAGCGCTCAATCAACCCAATTCTGCTGCAGTGTAAAGTTCCGATACAGATACATGCAGTCTTGGGAAAGACAATTGTGCTATAAGAAGATTGCACAATCCAAATTTTGTCTCAAAAGCTGTAACTAAAGGATGTGGAACTTGGATTTAAAAGGGAATTAGTTCAAATCAAGTGCATGAAGAAAGTCATTCAGGAGAAAACTAAAATCAGACTTGAAACAGCAACTGTCAACATTATCTCTCTACTGATGTTGCCACATCTGTTGGGCATTTTCCAGCATTTTCTGTTTTTGTTTAAGATTTAATATGGAATTTAAACCTGAAAAGTGTCAGGTGATGAGCATTAGAAGAATTGACAAGATTAGGGAATTTTCAACGAATGGCAGGACATTAGGAAGCCAGGGGATCTTGGGGTGCTCGACAGCAGATCACTGAAGGCAGTAGGACAGGTTAATAGAGTAGTTCCAAAACATATGGGACGCTTGCTTTCATTGTTCGTGGCATGGAGGGCTGGAGCTGTATCAGCCTTTGGTTAGGCCACAGCTAGAATACTGTGTGTGGTTCTTGTCCCTTCCTATTTGAAGGATGTGATTGCACTGGAAGGGATATGGAGGTGATTCACCAGGATGTTGTCAGGAATGGAGCCTTTTAGCTATGAAGAAAGGCTGGATCGGCTTGGGTTGTTTCCTTTAGAGTAGAGAAGGCTGAGGGTTGACCTCTCTGAAGTGTTTAAGATAACGAGCGTCATAAAGAGGGTGCATAGGAAGTGGCTGTTCCCTTTAGATGAAGAGACAATAACAAAAGGGCATCACTTTAAGGTGATGGGCAGGCGGTTTAGAAAAAAAATTGAGGAAATGATTTTCTCCCAGAGGGTGGTGGGAATCTGGAATGTACTGTATGGTGGTAGCAGAAGTGAGAGAGCTCATAACCTTTAAAACAATATGTGGTAGTGCACTTGAAATGTCATAATATTCAAGGCTATGGGCCAAGTTCTGGAAAGTGGTATTAGTGTAGGTAGCTCAGTGTAAACCCAATGGCCAAATGGCCTTTTCTATACTGTATGACACTAGGAGTCTATTCCCAGCAAATTTTTCTTTTTTGTGAAGGAAAACCTACATTGGTTGATTTGAGTGTTCATATTAAAATATTTTTATTAAAATCCATTAAAGTTCATAACCAAACAATGAAATCTCTATTTGTCCAAATAAATTTTTTCCTTTTTAGAATGTAAAGATTATAGAATCAATATTCGTCTACATGAAATAATAAATTTGGGTTAACACCATGGCCTGGCCTGATACTGAGAGACTTAGATAACAATGTGTAGAGCTGGATGAACACAGCAGGCCAAGCAGCAGAGGACTAGGAAAGCTGATGTTTCGGGCCTAGACACTTCTTTTAGAAAAAAAATTTTTCTACACTTTGTTATCTAAGATTCTCTGGCATCCACAGTTCCTACTACTTCTGATACTGAGAGACTGCTCTTTTAGATTCTACTGTTCCTGCTTTGACTATGCAGTAGGTCTTTACGTAAGAGTTACTACTATCTGACTCTCTGGAGTTTCAGTAAGTTAGTTTATTTATAGACTATTATACATTATACTGATCTTAGTCTTATAGCTTGCTAATACGGGTTATTCCTTCCCCTCATAACCTCAAATAACATGTGCTACTCATGTCTGTGTTTACATATCATTAAATCATTTACTGATGAAGTCTCACTCTGCTAAAATATCTCACGGTTTAGCATGAAAGAGTTCGAAGAAGTCCCTAAGCCAATCAGAGAAAATACTACAGGGTTTGTTCAGTCAAGTTTTATATTTGTGTTGTTTTATTTAGGCTTCAGGTTTCAATTTTTGTCTGGAAAATCCCCCCAGAGTAGTTTAAAAGGTAAGTTATAGCAATGTGTCTGTAAATGCAAAACCAGGTAATTTGTCTTAAATGTTATTAATATTTGATTACTACTCCTGTAATGAATATCCTAACTAATAACTGGATCAAGAATCCTTCTTTTATAATCTAACTGTTTTGAGGATAACATCTTTTATTTAAGAAACACCATATCCCATCCTCAGGGCATCTGAAAAAGTTATACCGTAAAAATCTGTGGATCCTAACAAAATTTCAGTCATAGTACTGAAGACTTCTGCTCCAGAATGAGCTGTGCCCCCAGCCAAACTCTTCCACTGTATCTACCCAGCAATGTTGAACATTCGATATTAAGATGGCAGCGGAATAGAACACTCCAGCTGGAGCTCATCCAGTCTGCCTGTTCCTCCACTTTCATTCTTCTCTTTTCCCTAGTGATTCTTTTTTCTTGTTCTTTTTCTTTTTCCCTCCTCAACTCCCAGTCTCCAACGACGATTCCCAGCCTCCGGCACCATGCCCTCCCCGGGGCGGCATGGTGACTTCCCCGCCCAGTGCAGCACCCTCCCGGGATGGCGTGGTGACCTCCTGGGTTTGAGTGTTTGGTGTGGTGCCAAGGCCTGGTGCAGGCTGGAAGCTAAGTGCCAGCGTGGGGTGTCATACTGAACTTTTATTTCCATAATGCTGGGCATTTTACTTCTCTATTGTCTAAGATCTTGTAACTAAAGAAGCTCTGTCCCTAGATTTTTGGCTGTAGGTCGGTGCTGTAACTGACAACATATAAGTGTTTCACTACTTTCATTGAGTATATACGACTATGAAGGCTTTTGTATTCTATGTTATTCTATTCATAGTCCCCTAGTACTCCTAACTTCAATACAGCAGACAAATTCAACTTTGCCAGTTGCTACCACATTAGTCTATTCTTGATGTTCAGTAAATTGATGTACAGTGTTGTTAACAGTGCTATCAAGCAGTATTTGCTCAGTAATAACCTGCTTATTGACACGCAGATTGAATTTTACTAGTGCCACTCAGCTCCTGACCTCATCATAACCGGGCCCAAGAATCAACACAGAAGCTAAGGTGAGGTGACATGTGGAATGGTGCTAAGTGCTACTCCCTTAAGTTCAAGAAGGGTGGATTTTAAACAAGTGATAGACATTTGGTTTGAACTATCCACTGCCCAATCTGGCCAGCACACATGAGTACTTTCATATGCTAAAACTGTTCACTAATCCAGCATCATCCTTAAATGGAAAGATAGCCCCTTGTTCCTTTACTCTGCAAAAAACCTCTTTTTTTGGCTCCATCACCATCATCTCCAACAAAAACTTCTAGGCCTTCATGATTTATTGGTCACGAAAGACCATTCAGTCCCTGACTCTGCCCCATCCCTCTTTTACTTGCGCACCTAGCCAAGCTTCCTTTCATGCTACCCACTGCCCAAATCTTGAATTACAGATTTCCCTAGCTTGTCTCGTGGCTCATGGCATTCCATCTCTTAATTACCTTGCCCATGAAATCCATGCCTTATTGCCTCAGCCCTATTCCCATGAAACTATTGACCACCTAACTCCCATTCTTGGTCCCCTTATTAGCTAGTACTTTCAATAACTCTCCCACCTTGGATTAAATCTCTCTATCCTTTAAATCGGCTGTCATCATTTCAAAATAAACAATCCTCATCCCCTCCATACCTGCAACATATCAAACCCATATCTAACTCCCTAAAATTCTCCTCCTCTACAAAATCCTGAAGTGCATTGTCATCTTCCAAATCTATCCCTGTCTTTCCCAGAATTTGATGAAAGAAGACTTGATGGGCCAATGGCCTAATTCTGCTCCTATATCATATTGGTCTATGTTATGGTCTAAGGACTGTGTGTTCATTTCCTCCAACTAAGATACCCCCACTCTGTTACTGTACTGAAGCAGCTCTTTGTCACAATTGGCATTCCATGTGAAAGTGATAATGCCACACTATTCCTCCTATGCTTTTGCTGACTTATATCCAGCCTCTAGCATGATTGATCATACCAGCCTTGTCCAATGCCTCACCACTGTCATTCATCCCTGGGGCTGCTTGCACCTCATTCCATTTTTGCTGAAGTCATCACAGATTCTCTCCTGAAAGAGTTATTTTCCAAATCCTGCACAATTACTTCTGGTGTCTTTGTTCCCTCCAGACCTAATAATAGAATCCAATCTAATATCTCCATGACTGCGTTTTAGCATTTTTTAAAAAAAATAGCATGTTCGTGTGAAGCACCTGGTAATATTTAATTCATATTTATTCCTTTTGCATTGCAGCCTGCAAAATTATTCTCCAATAGCTGCAGCATGATTTGAAGGAATGCAGTTGACATTCACTTAGAAAAAATCCCTGATGTTTTTACAAATTACCTTGAGCAGGGTCAAATTGTCCCATGGCTGATGATGGAATTTGATTTTAATAACCGTCTGGAATTTCATGATGACCATGAATCCATTGTTGTTTGATGAAACAAAAACCCATTGGCCCACTAATATCCTTTCGGTAAGGAAACTGCCACCCTCATGTCTTACATGTGACTCCAGACCCACAGCAATATGGTTGACCTTTAACTGCCCTCTGGGCAATTAGAGTTGGCAACAAGTGCTGGCCTAGCCAGTGATGGCCTCATTCTGTGAATGAATTAATTAGAAAGGTTATAGCAAACACAATGGTCGAGAGGCAGTACTTGAAGAACTGGCTTTCTAAAAGAGCACAGCCAGGAACCACTGCCAGGACCATAGGGTTAGCCCTCAGCAATCCTAGAAAACTATTGGAGGATAAGTTACTTGAATGCTGTGATACTGTGTAGGCTCCTTTTAACTCTCTGATATCTGTAATTGTGAGTGCACCCGAACCTGCGATAGAAAGTTGAGGCAATAAACCATAACCACAAATCATGGGATAATTATTTGTGGTTTTGAATCATATTAAAAAATACTCTATTTTCTTACACTAGTTTGTATGAACATGGTAGTTAAAAATCATTACTAATAAGAGCTGCTCAGCATTTTAGAAGGTATGGCCACTGCACAGAATATTATTTTCTGATCGCCAAAAAGTATTGCAATGCGACCCTATTCTTTGCTCCTTTATACTGTTCAAGTAATTTGGAGTGATGGATGAGAAGCTAGCCAAAAGTGAGAACCTTGGTAACATAGTTTGAATTGGTATTTGAGTTTTTGACTTTAACTGAGACTAGATTGCTTTTGTCCTGATAAATAAATACTTACTTTCAGTCCCGAATCATTGCTGGCCCCAGTGTGCAGTAATAACCAGTAAGACATTACAGTGAGTTTGTTGATAAGATTATTAAAAAGTCTTTCTAATTACCTTTTTGTCTGCTTCACTTGCTTAGATATTGAAAATTTGCAAGCAATTGGTTTCATTTTGTTGCCAGGTTGGAAGACCCTCACCTAAGCCAGAAAGCCAGGGCCAGCACCATCTCAGCCATCAGATAAGGATCACCCAGCCACATAATTTAGCTCTCAAAATTTCACTTTTTGTCTATCGGCTTTCATTTATTATAAAATACAACAGGCCACCTCCAAGATTCATTTGTAGCATGGCTAACTCTTTGAACCACTGCTAGACCTGCAACTCTCAACAAAAGAACATAGAGTCATTTGCCACAGAACAGATCCTTTGGCCCAAATCACCCACGCTGACCAAGTTTCTCAAACTAAACTGGTCCCACTTCCCTGCTTTTAGTTCAGATCCCTCTAAACTATTCCTATTCATGTACTTGTCCAGATGTCTTTTCAATATTGTAACAGTGCCTGCATCTACCACTTCTTCTAGCAGTTCATTCCCATGGATGAACTACTCTCTTTTTGAAAAATTTGCCCCCAGGTCGTTTTTAAATCTTTCTCCGCTCACTGTAAAAATATGTCCAACCTAGAGAAAAAAAAATTGCTATTCACCTTATCTATGCAGCTCATGATTTTATAAACCTCTATAAGGTCATCCCTCGATCTCCTATGTCCCAGCCTATCCAGCCTCTCATCATAATTCAAACCCTCCAGTCACAGCAACAACTTGGTAAATCTTTTCTGCAACATCTCCAGTTTAATAATATCCTTCCTATAGTAGGGCGAACAGAACTGTACAAATTACGGCAAAATTGGCCTCACCAACATCCTGTACAACCTCAACACGATATCCCAATTCCTATTCTGAATGGTCTGAGTAATGAAGGGAAGCATGCTAAATGCCTCCTTAACCACCCTGTTTACCTGTGATGTAACGTTCAAAGAACTCTGTACCTGGACCCCTGGGATCTCTCTTGCTCTACAACACTACCCAAGACCCTACCGTTAACTGTACAAGTCCTGCCTTTATTCACTTCACAAAAAGGTAATACCTCATATTTATCCTATTTAAACTCAATCTGCCATTCATCAGCCAGTTGACCCAATTAATCAAGATCCCTTTGTAATCTTATAGAACTGTGTTCACTCTCAACAATACCACCAATTTTGGTGTCATTTGTAAACTTACTAACCATATCTCCTAAATTCCCACCCAAATCATTTATATAAATGACAAGCAGCAGTGGACCTCGCACCAATTTCTGTGGAAAACCATTGGTCACAGGCCTCCAGACTGAAAAACAACCTTCCACCACCCGCTGCCCAACAGAACACCCAGACCAGGGTTGAAGCTGGTTTTTAATCCCTTTTCTTTACATGTTTACAGTCTAGGACATATTCCACAGGAGGTTACTGCCACTACCTTTTTTTGCCACCAGAAGTCACTATGTAGTTTATTTTGACTCACCTATTTCTCTTTAAAGCATTGTTTGTCTAAAGTTCCCATAACACTGTAACATCTGACATTCCAGGGTCTCTCTCCAAACAGCCACTGAACTTACACCTACAGTCGTCTTTTGGCTGTACTTCTTACTGAAAAATATTATGCAGAATTAAAAGTTCAGTATGTCCCAAAGTACTTCAGGGTTCTGATCCATTGTCTTGAAAATATTTCTCACAAAAAGCACTTTCCATGGAAATACAGTCTCTACGTTAAACATTCCATATCCTGATAAGCCTTGTTGGGAGATGCTGTGAATCATTTGCCAGGTCCCAATGAGGGGTGAGGGAAAGGGAACATTTCCAAAGGGCAGCACTTGCCACTGGAAGACCTCCTCCATTGGCCACTGTGTGGCTGATCAGGAGCCTCCCACTCTCAGTGCACAGCCAAGCCACCAGGTTTTGCTGGGAGCTCTCCCCAAACAGCAAGACCCATGTCACTGACAGAATTCCATGTGCTGGAAAGTAACCTGTCTGTTTTCCCTGAACAGAAGAAGTACATGAAGGTGTAGAGGACTGGTAAAATTAAACTTAATATTTCAATCTCAATTTTATGCATTTGGTGAATCCACCATACAGTTATGTCAGGTAATACTCCCTGTCAAGATTGTACAGATGAAAAAATGAAAGGTCTGGTAAAAGGTCACCTCCATTCTTCTGCTAATTAATTTGAATAAACGCAATTTCTGGCAAAGTAAGAAGAAGAGAAAATCAAGAATTTTGTTTTCTATATAAAATCCAAAACTGTCAAAATCAAAAACTGACTGAGAGACTAAGGAGAATATTGTCAGTCCACTTTTGTAGTTTTTATGTTGGATCATATGATAGTACTTTCAACAACTGATTAGTTAGGTACTCAAAGTTCTCACACTGGGATTACTACACATCGAGAATATAAGAACTAGGAGCAGGAGTAGGCTGTCCAGCCCTTCGAGCCTGCTCCGCCGTTCAGCAAGATCATGGTTGATCTTTCTGTGGAGTCAGATCCACCTACCCATGCTCTCACCGTATCCCTTAATTCCTTTATTGTTCAAAAAAAAACTACCTTAGCTTTAAAATGGTTTACTGAACTAGCATCAACTACTTCACTGGGCAAGGAATTCCATAGATCCAAGAAAACTCTTTAAAGTTTTTCAAGACTGTATAATTATCAAATGTAATTTATTACCAATGTTTTGTCTAAATTTTCTGTCCACACAAAGTCCATGCATAGTGTCTGTCAATATTCTCCTTACAGGCACAAACATAGACAGCATAAGATTATGGAGTGATTGTCCTTGTTGAGATCCCAGTAATAGTCACCATAGTCTCAGAGGACAATTGAGTTGCTCTCCTATTAAACAGTGACAAATGGTGGTAATTTAACCTGAGAGTCACCACAATTCAGGCAAGGGGCAAGGTTGCGAAGACAGGACAATTATGCTAATCTCAACCAGTGTAGGAATTGAATCCATACTGTTAGCATCATTCCGCATCACAGACCAGCCATCCAGCGAATCAACTAACCATTGAGAGACTTAGCATATGAAAGATTATAAATGTGAGTGAAAACTTAATATATACAGAGGCACACATTTGTGTTGTTATTCCATATATTCGATTAGATGCAAAGAGGGAAACACATACCAGAGAGAACTCACTTTGGAAGTTTTATTTAAATTACAATACTATCTGTAAAAATTAAAATGCTCAGGTTGAATTTGATGTTCATTTGGTTCAGTTCAAGTTGCATTCAGCTTTTTTAGAGGGTTTTTCACTGTGAGGCTGAGACGGTTTTCTTGTTGTTTCTCTCATGCCCAGTTTGTGCCCCATCTCACTATATGCCAATCCCATAACAACCTGCTCCTCAGTGGTTATTGCCAAGAGACAGGCACCCCTTGTAGCCATGCCAACTTTAAAAGACCACTGTGCACCTGGGTGACCACTGACATTCTGCAGCAGCCCTGTTGATTGCTGGGCAGAATTGGGAGATGTTGATGAAGGGAAAGATGACACTGAAATTCTCCACCGAGGACCTGGAGATCTGATTGATTGGTCCAGAGGAGAGGTGTCCTGTGGCTTGAGGGCCACCAAAGAAGTCTGCACCAACAGACCCTGCCAGCCTGGTCACAGGTTGTCACCTGAGTCAGTGCCATCTCAATGACCTTCTCTATTCTAACAGGGTACTGTCCTACTCTCTGCCACCTCACACTCACTCTCTGCTACTACATCTACCTCCAACCAAGGTTCATGATCTGCCATTCTCACCATTACACGTGACATCATCCTTCACACACTCTTGATCTGCCAAACCTCCCACATTAATAACCCTGCGTATGCTCTGCGGTGCCTACTAAAGGCCATTGAACACCTCACTACATTTTCCCCACATGGACCAGCACCATCAGCCCTGCCACCCCTGTTATTGCAATTATTCTACATCTTTCTGTCATTACAGGACTAGATAGCCATAACAGGGTAGAGTGAGACTGTACAGGTTGATAATGGTGGTTGGGGGGTGTGGGGGAGTGGGGTGGGCAGTGACTGACATCAGATACTCACCCACTACAGTTGATGACAATTTCTTGCCCTGGCAAGAATAGACCATGACTGCTCCTACAGGGATGGAAAAATATCCATGTCCGGCCAAATGAATAAGTACCTCTCTGTATGTCACTGTCACTGTGCTGTTGGTCTCATTCATTGCACTTCTAATGACTGTCCATCACACACACACACACACACACACACACACACACACGGAGATATAGTGAACCTCCCCACAACCTCTACAGAGAAATGCCCGGCTCCCCCAGAAACAACTTTCAGGAGCCTGAAAACAAGACTACGGAGGCCTCATAAGAAGCATCAGCAAGGCAGAGAGTTTCAGTTGGCTGTAGTTCTTAGGACTAAAGGGATCAAAGGATAGGGGGAGAAAGCACTAACAGGGTAATGAGTTGGAACAACTATGATCGTATCAAAAGGCAGAGCAGGCTCAAAAGTTGAATGGTTTACTCCTGCTCCAATGTTTTATGTTTCTATGGCATTTTGGTCTATTTATCCCCTACTTAACCTGGTTTTAGACAGATTTACTTAGAGCTTTTTCTAGCAGACATAAACTCTGCAGAGGAGAGCAGCTCAATTTAAATCAACTGCAGTGTCAAAGCACACCAGCACCAGAGCAATCCTAACAATTTTCACACTCCTCCTGGCAATACTGCTCTTCTTCGATAATGTTCACCATTTCCCTAACCATTTTCATCTACTTGATAATACCCACTTGCTTTGCCAACAATATTTACTCCCACATTTTGATAATGCTCAAACCCTCCAAACACTGCTCATCACCCTGGAAATGTTTACCACAGATGTTTAAGTTATGGGGAGAGGCTGGATAAACTGGGACTATTTTCACTGGAGCATAGAAGGGTAACCTTATAAAGATTTATAAAATCATGAGGGGCATAGATAAGGTGAATAACAGTTGACTTTTTCCCTAAGGTGGGAAATTTCAAGACTAGCAAGCATATTTTTAAGGTGAGAGGAGAAATATTTCAAAACAAAGACATGAGGGGCAATTTTTTTAGAGAGAGTGGACCGTGTGTGGAATATACCTCAAGAGGGAGTGATGGATGTTGTACAGTTACAATGTGTAAAAGACAGTTAGATAAGCACCTGCATAAGAAGTGTTTGGAGGGATATGGGCCGAGTGCAGGCAGCTGTGATTAGTTTAGTCTGGGGACATGATTGGCATGGATTGGTTGGACTGAAGGGCCTGTTTCCATACATATGACTCTAACGCTCAGAAATATTCACCCACCCTCTCGACAACTCTACCTCCTAACAATGCTTATCCGTGACAGATAATCATCACTTTTGTGAGAATTTATCTCCCAAGCAAAACAATATTCATGCAGCCTTCCAAGAAATATCCAGCTCGTTCATCGATATTCATACCCCTCCCCACATGCACTCTGCAAACTCAGCTTCCAGAATCTCCAGCACCTCCTCCATCTCTGTCCTGAACATCTAAACCTCTGTCTTCAAAAAAATACCATTGTGTTCTTTCATGTCAAAGTCTGAAAACTATCACTTGATTTTGTAATAGCATTTGGTTTTGAGAGTCTTTCCCCACATCAAAAGATCACATGGGCCTATCTCTAAGCAGATGTTCAGCAGGGCCACCACTTTACCCATCCAAACATTTTGTTTCACTGTAAGTTAAAGGAGAGACATTTTACATCACAACTGTTGTTTTTTTAAAGTCCTGTACTCATAGCAATGTCAGTAAAATACTGACATATTTATGGCCTTCCTGAAAAGAGCAACAATCACCAGGCTGAGTGAAAAGTCAGTAGTTGACTGGGAGAAGTCACCGAAGTCTCCAGTGGGTTCCTGGTATGTGCAGGATGCATTGCATTGAAGGGTCATGGTGACCTTCGCTAATGCTGGCACCGGGTAACTTCCAATACCAATCAGGTTCTGTTCATCCATTACCCTGATGCAAGGATCTGTGGCAGTTTCTCAGGAAAGGATACACTGCGTGCTGTCATCTAGAGGGAGCTGATTTCCTGCCCTTACACTCTTGCTAATAGGATAGCTTCTTCTTAGCAATGTCACCTAGTCCATGGTCTTCTGTGATATTCTGCTGATTTCTCATCATAAAGCACCCCTACAGATGACCACAAGGTTGCTGCCATCAGATTTTCATGTCTACATCACCCTGTATCTCAGATTCACCTCCTTGCTGGAAGACTTGTCTCTTGAGGGAAACACTCCAGGGCAGTTGAGCACTTCCATTCTGAAGGATCAGTTTGCCAATTGTTTCCTTAACAGTGCCCATCCTACTGTTAGTGTTCCCTCAATGGATCTCCAAACAAATGACACATTGGAGGATCGATCGCACACAATTAGCATGTTAATCCATTCTGGCTGCACTGCACCACTCTTCCTGTGAAGGTGACCTGCCAACTTCAGCAATGGTCAGGTATCAACTGACTAAATAGCTGCCAGGCCTCTGATGCCATGTGGTCCCCATGTCTTCTCCACACAACTCACACAACCTATTAAAATGCCATTTAATTGGATGCTGAATTAGCCTAAAAAGCTCTTGGTTGTTGATTTTATAGAACATTTATCATTCATACTTGACATGCTGTTCATCATTGAATACTGATTGTCATGGCATCTGAAGCCATGCTAACAGTATCCACGTGATTTTATGAATCCCTCCCCGAGTCTCCAAAACTGTCTACTGCAACACTGGAAAAGTTTGATCACAGATCACAAAAGCGAGCAAGTTGTCTTACATCAGCATGAAACCTGAGATTGGCCTGAACTGGAGTACTGTGGCCAAAGCTGGGCAGCACAATTTAACAAAGGATATAAAGGTGTTAGAATGAATGCAGAAAATATTTACTCAGGTATTCAGGAGAATGGGACTATATTTGCCTGAATAGACCCTGGGGCTGATCTCCTTGGAAAAGAGAAAGTTGAGAAATTTGTTTGAGGTGTTAAAAATAATGAGGGTATGAGACAAATTAGATAGAGAGGATGCTGTTCTAACTGGTGAAAGAGGCAAGTTAAGGTGATTGGCAAAAGAACTAAAGGTGATAGGAGGAAAATGTTTTACACAGAGCTGTGGCTGGGATCTGAATGCACTGCCTGGGAGTGTGGTGAAGGCAGAGACAATGATGGTTTTCAAGAGAGAACAAGATACTTATCCACAAGAAAAGGGCAGAAAAGTATGACTATCTGAGTAGCTTTGACAGAGATCCAGTACAGACCTGACAAGCTGGCTAACCTTTTGCAATGCTCTAACCATTGGATGATTCCAGGCTTTTAAAAAAGTCTGCAGAAAACATACTGGAAAGATATAGATTACAAGGACGTTACCAGGGACAACAAGTTCTTGCTTGGAAGAGAGATGTGAGAAGTCAGTGCCTTCATACTCCTATTGAAAACGTGCACCATGACCTGATCAAGATCTTCAAAACTACCAGGAGTTGTGAAAGGTAAACAGTGAAAAATCATAACTATTACGTAATTAGAATTATAACAGCATTACTCAATTAGAATGATAACATTCTGGGATTTTTTGAAATAAACATAGTACAACATAAGAAAGCTCAAGTTAGACATAAATAATTTGGGCTTGATGATAAACTGGAAAAGGTTTTCTCCCTAACAACGTTAGGCTTCATAACAGGCCAATTAAGTTAAAGTTCCCATAAAGAGATAAAGAAACTGATTGCCCTATTTGATAAAACATTTCCACATTTTTAGTTTGCAACCAAACAGTAATATCCAGTAACAAGCTGCTGTCATATTAATTCAATGTATTGAACTATTAATAAGGTAGTAATTCAGTCTAATTCTGGTAATTATCCAACCGATGGAACTGTTGTGAGCAGCATATCTGATGTATGACCATCATCACATCATCAAATAAGCATGTTCATATTATATACACCTTGATGAAGCACCTTGTATGGCATCAAACTTTCATTGTGTAGGTGGCATAGGCAACCTTTTAATGTTGGTTTAATAGGAGCGCCTAGAGCTGTTCAAACCCAAAATCTACTGTCTCACATTGAATATTATGGAACGTTAGACAGCAAATAGCCTCAGCTCATATAATGTCTGTTAAATTAGGTGTTCCTTATTCTTTGAAAACCATTGTCAGGACAATGTTATTTCAAAGAAAATTATTGGGTGTACATGTCAGACAAAAAGCCTCAACAAAACGAAGAAAAATGAAACAATTTACGTGTTCTTCAGATAATGCTTAAAGGACAGCGTTTTTTTTGGTGCTGCCAAATCTTTGTTTACGACTGGAATGTAGTTTATTTTGTCAGCTGTAGAAGTTGTATTCAACTGAACTGCCACTGCAGTGACATATCATGTCATTGTCCCATGGAAAGAAAAAGAGAAAGGAGAATATGTCATGAGACTGTGAGCATAAGAAATTGGCACAAATGATCCTAAGTAAAAAATGTAGATCTGTTAGTACAAATGCCTACGGCACTGAAAGCTGCTTTAATCATCTTCTTTATATTGAGTGTAAGTATAAACTGGCTGACACATCGGTGAGTGCTGAAGTTGAACAAACCTCCAGGGTTTCAGATTGCTGAATCTTGAGAAAAGTTCACAAACTGCTTAGAGGAAAAAGAAAAGAACAACTGAAGATGGTACACATGTTGAAGCACTAAGAACAGAGTAATTCTCATTACATGTAGGTGTTAGACCAACATTAGTATCAGGCAAGGAGTAAAAAGGCAACCATTTAGCTGAGAAGGCTTCATGGTCATATAAACCAAGTTAAATTGTTCAGAAACATCATTAGATCCAAGCCATTGGATTACAAAATAGATGTGATGCAATAAAAAGATCAACAATCTTTTAAATTTTAGTGAAAAAAATATAGCCAGTGGAGTTACATGTATTTTGAAGAAGGAATGGGAGATTGAGATAAGGGTTGGTCGTTAGACAGGGAATTCCAGGCTGCTGGGATGAGGTGTTTGAATGTAGGATTGCCAACATGGGTTAATAAAGGAGATGAGCCTGTGATTTTCCACCATGAATGTTTAGCAGATAATGTATCCTCTCAGTACTAAGAGTCAGCTGTCCCTATGACTGGGAGCAGGTGTTTGATGTACTAAATGCAGAGGTAGGAAGTCACCTGTATCTAACGTCTTGCTTCCTGGGTATCATCAAGAAAACAAGCAAGTAAAGTTTAAGTGATTAAAGTTTTCCAAAATTCCATGAAATAGAAAGTTGAGAGAGATTGTGGAAAAGTAACAGCACGTTCAAAGAACGGAGAAAGACGATCATAAGCCAGTCAATATTACTTTAGTTATCAGAAAAAGTATCAGAGATCAGGCAATGAAGGCCATCAATTTAACTGGGACAATGTGACCAAGCTAGCTCCGGCCAACCATTGACAAGCATAAAAATTCCTAGACGCCTGGTTCTCCACCCGTAGTACTATCAATAAACAAGTGGAGTTAGACCCCAAATAGAAACCCTTGCAAAAAAGAAGAAATGACACAAAACACCTCAAAAGACCGGATCATATAAATACTAAGCTGAGTAGAACTACATTGCTTTATCGGAGGCCACACTGATGATATTACCTAGCATGGTGATGAAACGTCTGTACTACAACAAGCCAACCCTGTGAGCAAGTCAACAACCTCACCCACAACCTGAGCTACAAATCTTCGCAAGAACCTGATCCAATAATCCTCAATTCCATTTTCCTTCCATTTACCTATAAACCCTTGATTGTCTTACTGACTAAAAATCTACATAGCAGCCTTGAATATACTTAATATCTCTGCCTCAAAAGCCCTCTGCAGTAATCAAAAATTCCATAGATTCACTATTCTCAGAGAGAAAAGAAGCTTCATCATCTCTTTTTTTAAATGGGCAACTCCTCACTCTGACATTGTAACCTCTGGTCCTAGACTCTCTCACAAGGCAAAATAAGCTCTCTACACTTCTCAACTCCACTAAGAATTTTGTATGTTTCAAAAAGCTTTCCTCTCATTCTTTTAAACTCTAATGAGTATGACCCCAACCTACTCCACCTATACTTAAAAGAAAATCTCTCCAATTTGGTATCAGCCTAGTGAACATTTTCTGGACTATATTAAATACCAGTTCATTTTTCTTTAGATAAGGGGGCCAAAACTACTCACGATAAATCTTAAACAACATCTTTCATTAAACGATAAAACCATACGACATAGGAGCAGAATTAGGCCATTGAGCTCACTGAGTCTGCTCCACCATTTGATCATGACAGATATGTCACATCCCACTGATACAGGAAAATGTTATTAAATTGGAAAGTGCTATGAGGATATTATGAGATTAGAAGACTTGAGTTATAAGGGGAGGCTATTTAGGCTGGGACTTTTTCCCCAGAGCGTTGGAGACTGAGGGATGACCTTACAGAGGTTTATAAAATGATGAGGACATAGGTAGAAAGCTAGGGCCTTTTCCTCAGGAGTGGGGAGTCCAAGACTAGAGAGCATAAGTTTAAAGTAAGAGTGGAAAGATTTAAAAGGGACCAGAGAAGCAACTTTTTTCTACACAGAGGGTGGTGTGTATATGGAATGAACTGTCCAAGAAGCTGTATGAGGCAGGTACCATTACAACATTTAAAAGGTATTTGGATAGGAAAGGTTTAGAGGGATATGAGGCAAAAGAGACCAGTTCAGTTTAGACTACCTGGTCAGCATAGACGAGATGAGCTGAATGGCCTGTTTCCGTGCTGTATGACTCTATGAGTCCTATTCTCCTTCCATTTCTACATAACCCTTGCTCCCCTTATTAATCATTAACCTATCTCTGTCTCAAATACACTCAATGAGTTCCACAGATTCACCAGGCTCCGGCTGAAGAAATTCCTCCTTATTTCAGTTCTGAAAGATTGTCTCATCATTCTGAAGCTATTCCCTTGTGTTTTAATCTCTCCTACTAATGGAAACATCCTCTCTATGCGCACTTTATCCAGGCCTCTCAGTGTTCTGTAATTTTCAATCAGATACCCCCTCATCCTTCCAAATTCCTTTGAATACAGACCCAGAGACCTCAACTTCTCCTCAAATCACAAGCCTCGTGAATGTGTGGCCAAATTTTGTCTGAACTCTACGTACAAGTTTGTTGACGACACCATTGTAGGCCGAATATGAAACAATGGTGAGACAGAATACAAGAATGAGATAGAATGCTTGGTGACGTGATGCAAAGATAACTCCTTTGATGTCAACAAAACTAAAGTGCTGATCATTGACTTCAGGAAGCAAGGAGGGGTACACACCCTATCTACATCAATGGAGCTGAGGTAGAGATTGTTAAGAGTGTGAAGTTCCTAGGAGTGATAATCACCAACAGTCTGTCCTGGACCACCCATATTTATGTGATGGTCAAGAAGGTACAACAACATCTCTTCTTCCTCAGGAGGCTAAGGAAATTCAGCATGTCTATAAAGACAGTCACTAACTTTTACAGATGCACCATAGAAAGCATTCTATCTAGATGCATCATGGCTTGGTACAGCAACTGCTGTGCCCAGTGCAGTAGAAACTATTGAAAGTTGTGAACTTAGCTCAGACCATTATGCAAGCCAACCTTCCTTCCATTGATTTCATCTACACTTGTTGCCGCGGAAAGGCAGCCAACATGATCAAAGGGCCCTCCCACCCCGGTCATAATCTCTTCCAACATCTTCTGTCAGGCAGAAGATACACATGTACCAACAGGTTCAAGAATAGCTGCTTGCCCGCTGATATTAGATTTCTGAACGGACCTCTCAAATTTCAAATCTAATGTTGATCTTGCTTTTGTGCATCTCCTTTACAGCTGTAATATTGAACAGAGAGAGGAATACAATCACCCTACAATCTTGTCTCTTTGTATGTTATGATCTGCTGTACTGCGTGCAAAACTGAACTTTTCATGTGACAGTAATAAATTAAGCCAAATCAAACAACCTTCATGCTCAGGATCATTGTTGTAAATTTCCTCTGGAACCCCTCCATAGCCAGTGCATCCTTTCTTAAACAAAGAGGCCAAAACCACTCACAACATTTCAAATGCAGTCTAACCAGAGCATTATACAACCTGAGCGGTACATCTTGTATTCCAGCCCTCTGAAAATGAATGTAAACTTGCATTTGCCTTACTAACCATCAAATAAATCTGCATGTTATCTTTAAAAGATAATCCTGAACTAGAACTTTAAGTCCCTCTTGCTCAGATTGCTGAAACTTTTCCTCATTTAGAAAATAGTATACACCTTTATGATTCTAAGTGTCTCTGAGTGGATAACCTTCCCACATTCTGTCTGCAGCTTCTTTTCCCCCCTCCCTCACCTGTCCACGTCTTCTGCAACCTCCTCACCTCAACACTACCTTCAATCTTGCACAGTTCTTCCACTTATCTTTCTGTCATCTGCAAATTTAATTACAATGTCCTCAGTTCCATCATCCAGGTCATTAATGCACGACATGAATGGTTGCTGTGCCAACACTGACCCTAGAGAAGTTCACTATTCACCAGCTGCAATCCTTAAAAATACCCTTTTATCCACACTCTCTGCCTTCTGTCAGCCAGTCAATCCTCTATCCTACCTTGCCCCTATCTTATTTAACAGCCCCTGTGTGGAAACTTGTCAAATGCCTTCTGGAAATTCACATAGATCAAATCCACTACTCTCCTTTGTCTAACTTACTCATTACATCCTCAAAGCATTCAAAAAAAAATTTAGGCATTACCTCCCCTTGACAAAACTATGCTTGCTCAGTTATATTTTACCAAGCACTTCTAAATACTCTGTAACCCAATGGATTCTAAATTCTTATCAGTGATCAAGCTCTGGCTAACTGGCCTATAATTTCCCATTTCTGCCTCTCTCCCTGCTTAAACAGCAGTGTTACATGAGGTATTTTCCAGTTCTCTGGGACCCTTCCTGACTCCAGCGATTCCTGAAAGATAAAAGCAATGCCTCCACAATATCTTCAGCTATCTCATATAGTACCACGACGTGTAATCTATTCAGCCTGGATGATTTATCCACCTTCAGACACTTCAATCTCTTTAAACCCTTCTCCTTGGTGATGGCCACTGCACTTACCTCTTCCTCCTGACTCTGTTGAAGTTCTTCGTTGATCCCCTCATCTACTAAAAATTTAGATTAGACCACAAGACATAGGACTAGAAATTAGGCCATTCAGCTCATCGAGTCTGCTCCACCATTCAATCATGGCTGATAGGTTCCTCAACCTCATTTTCTTGCTTTCCCCCCATTACCCTTGATCCCCTTGATAACCAAGAACCTAACTATCTCAGTCTTTAATGTAGCCAGTGACCTGGCCTCCACAGCCTTCTGTGGCAGTGAATTCCATGGATTCACCACTCTCTGGCTGAAGAAGGTTTTCCTTATCTCTGTTCTAAAAGGCCTTCCCTTTATTCAAAGGCTGTGTCCTCCGGCCCTAGGCACTCCTACCACTGGAAACCTCTTCCAAACATCCATTTTGTCCAGTCTATTCAGTGTTCTGTAAGTTTCAATTAGATTCGCCTTCATCTTTCTAAACTCCAATGAGTATAGTCCCAGAGTCCTCTAACGTTCCTCATATGTTAAGCTTTCCATTCCTGGGACCATTCTCATGAACCCCCTCTGAACACGTTCCAGAGCCAATACATCTTTCCTGAGATATGAGGCCCAAAACTGCACACAATACTCAAAATGTGGCCTGACCAGCACCTTATAAAACCTCAGTAGTACATTCCTGCTTTTATATTCAAGTCCTCTCAAAATAAATGCCAACATTGCATTTGCCTTCCTGACTACTGACTCAAAGAGCAAGTTTACCTTGAGAGAATCCTGGACTAGAACGCCCAAGTCTCTTTGCACTTCAGACTTCTGAATTTTCTCCCCATTTAGAAAATAGCCCATGCTTTTATTCTTCTTACCAAAGTGCATGACCTCACACTTTCCCACAATATACTCCATCTGCCACTTCTTTGCCCACTCTCCTAACTTGTCCAAATCCTTCTGAAGCCTTGCCACCTCCTTAATACTACCTGCCTCTCCACCTGTCATTGTATTGTCTGCAAACTTAGCCAGAATGCCCACAGTTCCGTCGTCAAGATCATTAATGTACAAAATGAAATGTTGTGGTCCCAGCACTGACCCTTGTGGAACACTACTTGTCACTGGCTGCTATCCTGTGAAAGATCCCTTTATCCCCACTCTCTGCTTTCTGCCAGACAGCCAATCTTCTATCCATGCTAGCACCTTGCCTCTAACACCATGGGCCCTTACCTTACTTAGCAGCCTCCTGGAGATTGCTGACCCTTTCCACACCCTGTCTTATTACAGTTTGGAAAATTTAATAGTTTCTCCTGAACCCTCCTCTCCTTTAACTTTTTCCAAAATTTCCCATGATTGAACCCATCCACTCTTTGATTTAGTTTAAAAGTCTATCTACAGCCATATGGGTTGAGAGTGGCAGATTTCCTTCCCTGAAGGACATTAGTGTGTCAGAAGGGTTTTCCAGATAATCAACAATTTACTGAAGGCCACGAAACCATCGTTAATTCCAGATTTTTTAAAATTCAAATTCCACCACCTTCCTCGGCATGTCCTCAGAATATCAACTGAGTTTCTGGATTAATAGTCCAGCAATAATACCACATCACCATTATCTCCCCATGCCCTGCGAATCAGTGATTTTAATAATGGCCTAGGATAATAGGTGTAATCTTTCTCTTTAATGCGTTCTTGAGCCTTTAAGATTGTAAAAGCATGTTCAGGTGTCCTGTACTCTCTCAAGTTACCAAGGAGGCATTTCCCAATTCCAGATGCCCCTTTCTTACTGTGGTGAAATGATGGTGAAATGAAGGACACTAATGTCCTTCAGGGAAGGAAATCTGCCACTCTCACCCCGTATGGCTGTAGAAGTCAATCATTACAACCACATTCTGAGAAACACATTCGTATGCTACTCTTTAAAATATTGACCCCTTATTCGTTGTTCTCAAATAAATGGGTGAGAATCAGTCCATACTGCTTTGGTGTGGTACTAATGAATAACCCCTCCCTCTTTCTGACAGGAAAATTTACATCCTCCCATTCCTGTGTTATTGCAGTATAGACCAGTGATTGCCACATCTCTGTGACTTCCATGGCAGATTCCAGCTGCAGTTGAAATGGTTATCAAACTTGCAAATTATGGCTCTTTTATTTTCATTTTAAGTATATCCCTCAAATATTATCTGTTTGCATGTCAGTGTGTGAGCAGGGCTTCTAAGAAGTTTGATACTAATGGATTGTAGATAATAACTAGAGTGCCTTGTAGTTTACCTGTGTTCTGCTAGAGTTACATTCTCAACAAGAAATTGCTCATTTCTGTATACATTATCAACTTGGTGCCTGAAATCTGTCCTTTGTAGAATCTAATTAGGAACAATTGAACAGTTTTGAGAGGAATTGAATGCGTTGCAAATCATAGGAACATAGGATCCTGTGATAGCGAGGCTGATTTGGTTTAGCTTGCTATCCCAGTGTGGTAACACATGCAAGATCATATTAACTAGCTGCACTAAAAAAAAAGTGTTTCCACTTGTTACCTCAGGCTCTTTTAGAAATTACCTTAAATCTGTATCCTTTGATTGAGTTAATTGACAGAAAGCTCTGAAATATGGTAAGCAAGGCAGACAATACTAACAGATTTCGGGAACATAAAGGACAGCTTGGTGAAATATGCAGCCACGTAACAGCAGAATTTGAAGTGAATTTTTGGTTGAAAAATTAGGAAAAACAATACATAATCTATTTAAATGGAGCACAGGAATTGAACAAAAAAAACAGTGCGCAGATGTACAACTTGTTAAATGTGGCATAATGGTTGAGATGCTCCGAAAAATTTGATGACTTTATTAATTGAGGATGGAGTACAAATGGAATCAAGGTTTTTTTTGAGTTAGCTAAAGGGTTCAGTTCCGGTTTTGATATTTTAGGAAATGCGTCAGGGCCCTAGACAGGGCTCAGAAGAGAATTACTAAAAAATGGAGGCCTTGATTAACATGGGCAAACAAGGATACTTACGCTTAAATCAGAAAGAGCATAGAGGAAATTTGATAGACATTGTGTTCAAAATCATGAATCTTTTGAGTGAATATTAAGAAACAGTGTGCAGTGCTAGAAGGCTCAGTAATCAAATGTGATTGGCAAAAGGAATAGAAGTGACTTGAAAAATATTTTTTGCCTTTAAACAGTGAGTTTTTATGATCTGGAACGCACTGCTTGGAAATATAGTAGAGATGGGTTAAAATAAGGCATTCAAGAGAGCATTGGACAATTATTTAGATAGAAATAAAATGCAAATAAAAAAGAAAAAGCAGTGTTAATCACCAGGAAATGATACTTGTTTGAAGATCTGGCCCAGGCAAATGGAGCTGTATGGCTTTTTCCTGAGCTGGAATTATTTTGCGACACTGTGAATCTGAAAGGTAGTGGAAGATGATACAATAGTAATTTTCTGAAAGAAATCAGGTAATTCTTTAAGAATAGAATATTGGAGGGCTACATTGAAAGAGTGGGGAAGTGAATCTAATTGGATAACTCTAAAATTATGGGTGAATGTTTTCCTTCTTGTTGTATCTTACTATGATTATGGGAAATGCTTAATTGTGAAATGCTCATCAGAAATGTATTTGGTTTTGTCCTGGTGCATTATTAATATGTATTAAAATTACATGATTAATGTTATTGACCACAATGCATTTTAATATGAACTTAGTTTTCCATTAACATTTGTCACTTGCCATGTGAAATCATATATAATTTTTATATGGTCCCCCTTGAACATTTTTACCATATGATCTACCTCGCTATTCTGTGGGATTTATAGATACTTCTTAATTTTATGGGCTGCAATAAATACACTGCACATTTAGTATAGAACACAAATGGTTCTGAATCTACATAGTTACAGTATTGACTGTTCAGGTCATAGAACAAATATGAATAACACCCAGAAAATTACCGAGAAGAAGTGCACAATAAATAATGATTGGTACAATAAATATATTGGTAGTTTGAAGTCTGGAGGTAAGATCTTCTTCCAGGAATCAGCATAACACAATTTTCAACATTTTTACTTATCTTTTTAAAATATCTACACAAATTGGGTGCTCCACCAGCTTGGTTGAGACAGCAGTATATTATTGATATAGATAGGCAATGACCTAGTGGTAAACTATTAATCCAGAAACCAGCTGATATTCTGGGAAACCAGGTTCAAATCCCACCATGGCAGTAGGTGGAATGGGAATTCAAAGAAAAGTCTGGAATTAAGAATCTACTGATCACCATGAAATCATTGCCAATTGTCAGAAAAACCCATCTGGTTCACTAGTATTCTTCGGGAAGGAAATCTGCCACCCTCACCTGGCCTGGCCTACATGTGAATCCAGACCTACAGCAATGTGGTTGATTCTCAACTGCCCAATGAAATGGCCTAGCAAGCCACTCAGATGTATCAATTTGTACAAAGACTCAAAGAAATGAAACTGGGCGGATCACCTGGCATCGAATGAGGCACTGGAAAAGACAGTGGCAGAAACAGCCCTGTTGTCCCTGCATAGTCTCCCCACTAACATCTGAGGGTTAGTGCCAACATTGGTGGAGCCATCTCATAGACTAGTCAAGCAACAGCCTGACATAGTCATATTCACAGAATCATACCTTACAAACAATGCCACAGACACCACGATCACCATCCTTGGATATGTCCTGTCCCACCAGCAGGACAGACCCAGCAAAGGGGGTGGCACAGTGGTATACAGCCGGGAGGGAGTTGCTCTAGGAGTCCTCAACATTGACTCTGAACACCATGAAGTCTCATGGCTTCAAGTTAAACATGGGCAAGGAAACCTCCTGCTGATTACACATACCATCCTCCCTCAGCTGATGAATCAGTACTCCTCAATGTTGGACAACATTTAGATGAAGAACTGAGGATGGCAAGGGCACAGAATATACTCTGGGTGAGGGATTTCAATGTCCACCACCAAGATTGGCTCAGTAGCAGTACTACAGATTGAGCTGGTTGGGTCCTACAAGACATAGCTGCAAGACAGGGTCTATGGCAGGTGGCGAGGGTAACAACAAGAGGAAAAAACATACTGGACCTCATCCTCACCAATCTGCCAGCTGCAGTTGCATCTGCCCATGACAGAATTGGTAACAGTGACAATCACACAGTCCCTTGCATGTACAATCTTACTCTCTCACCCAAGTCATTGTTTCACCATCGTTCCATTGCAGTGTACCTGTCCTTAGCTACATCGCTATATCCCATCTAAATACCCAGTCTAAGTCAATATTGGTCTGGCTCAACTGAGTGTTAACCAGTTCTGTCTGCCTTTTAGGGCTGACACAGCTGACCCTTGATGTGCCCTCCCCTGCCTTCTTCTCCTGAATTTTTCGTCACTCCTCCGAAGCAGTGAATTCCCATGGGAACAGTCACCTCAAACCTAGCAGGTGAAACCTTGCCTTAAATTTCTCACCTGTAGCTATAAGGTAAGTAAGGAATATTTCCCTCCTAATACCTTAACTGGCACTGGCAAGGCTCCAAAAGGTTGCTCAGAAAGCTGAGCTCCATTATCCTAAACTTCTGCTGCAGTAGAAACATCTACTACTGTTTTTCCTCTGTTAAAAGAATTATGCTACACCTTTTTAAAATCGTTGTGCCATCTTCATACAACCTCCCATGACGATTCATAAAATTGTTCTTTTAGCCTGCACACAGAATGTAAAAATAAATGGACTAGATAAAATTTGCGTCCATTATTTCACAACACCATGTTTGCAGATAGCCAGGTAGGACACTTGCCTGATCCATCACCATTAAAGTTAGCCCCATATCTTCGTGAGGATTCTGTAAACAGATTGATCAGAAAGCTGCCTTTTCACTTGTCCTCTTCACAGATAACACAGATCCACTGTAGATGATGTCAATTTCATGCTTGAAAACTTGAAATCTCCCCTGATATGGGTGCAAAACGTCTCTGCGGTATTGCACACATAACAAAGGCCAAACTTTTTTTTATTGCTCACAGCAAAATCCAGTCAATTATCTTAACTTGTCAGTATTATGATACAAAACCAATCATTGTAGGGAAGAAAAATAACAATTAACAAGTTGAAGAATGAACAATACCAAAAAAATCAATGTGCATATTTTTCTCATGCATATATCAATTCATAAAGCTAGGTTCTCTTCAACACAAATTTAGATATTGCTGGAAAAAAGCATCTGATTCACTAGCTAGTTTCAAAATTTATTATGATTTTTAATTCATGTTTTCAAAATGATGCAGATGTGAAGTGCATTAACTCATTAGAAAGAATGTATATCTAAAAAACATCTTTCTCAACAGCAGAACATTCTAAAGCATAGACAATTAATTACTTCTGAAGGGTTATCACTGACACATTGTAGCAAATACAGAAATATGTATTGTTTAAAATCTGTGTCAGTTGGTTCCTCCCATCATCGCTGAAACTGGAGCCCTTCATAGTTCCTAGGACTTCTCAAAGTCACCACTACACAGAGCTATTCAACTAGTGAAGCATTTCCTTAAGCTCAAACTGCACAGAATGCATGGAATGTTTAAATAGCACATCTAATGAGAGACCTGTGAAACATTTGAATCTGCTGTCTATTTCTCTCTCTCTCTCTCTCTCTCTCTCTCTCTCTCACACACACACACACACACACAAACACACACACACACACACACACACACACACACACACAAAACAAAAGATGGAATTCATCACATTTACCATTACATTTAGAGTATGCCTTTGGCCATAACAGAATATTTCTGCCTGAATAAGAGACTCCTACCTTGAATTACATGTGACCATCCAACTGCTTGAGTTTTAGAACTGCCCTCCGTCATACAGCCTTATTCATTTCCTAATAGTTCACATCTGTTGGTTTTCACTTTTAAGGGCTAATGCTCTGAAATTATGTTCTGCTGAGATTCCTGAATACACGACTGACTGTTTCAGCAAAAATCAAAGAATGTATGAAAGGATGTTCGATGATGTTTGTAGAACAAAGGTCTAGTAAGATAAAGCATGCAAATAACAGAGGCCCTTTTTCTAAAGAAGGTAGGCAACACTCACTTTTTGACAAGGCTAATAATGACCAGCACCCAAACTGAACTTCAATGCTTAGATAAAAGCCTGGCAGTTTATTATTGGAAGAGAGTCTAATTTCTACCATCGATTATATCTGGCAGTATAAGGTTTACATCATACTGCTTGTTCCAACCCCATTGCACCTCTTGGAAAATCTAGAAATCTATTAGAAAAGTTCAGCTTGAGTGTGTTGATATATTGGAAGATAATTGTAACTGCTTATAAAATACACTTTGTCCATTAAGATACAAACATATCAGCAACTCTCAAATGACTTACTCATTTCTAGGTGATTAAGCTACCATTCCATCAAGAAGAAAGCACTAAACCATCTCAGGCTTTTATTTTCCATCCCATTTTCAGACAACCACATCGTATCAATTTAGAATGTATTCATGTGGAACATTTTGTGAAACCAACAGATGAGAAGCAGCATTTTTTAATTAGCATACCTTATTTTCAGCAGTAAAGATGTTTGAAATCATCTATCATTTAAGTGCCCTACTTATTTGAGAAAGTGATACTACATAAAATTACCCAATGTTAGTTAAACAATGGTACATCACAGCTTAAAATTAGATTGCCTGATCTTTGACCATGGCATGAATGGTATCATGCAGTAGTGTTCTTCACTGCTTAAACATCACACAATTTGATTAATGTACGTTATTAATGTATTCTAGTGGTTGCATAATTCATTCAGGCATCTGACATCAATTCTTAAAAAAAAAATGGCAAGACCCAATATGCTGCTCAGAAGTTGGGCATGTTATTACATTATTTAGCATGAAATAGGCTCAAGGCTAAATTCTGTATCAAAGACCACTTACATAAAAATGGCTTACGGTATTTATTACCTATATCAGCCTTTATAGACATGCTGATGCATGACTTTCAGCATAAATAATAGACAATAGCCCAGGTCTTGACAAATTTAAGGAGCTAATCTTTTATAACCATGAGCATTAACTCATTTAATTCTTCACTGCAGCATCTACCTGATTAAGCGAACATCCTTGCTTCAGACAACATGCAGCAATGAACATTTCAAAGTATGTACCATAATTTTTTATTGTTGTTCTGTTCATAAATTCCATTGTTTAATTGAAACTCTCAATTTCTACAATCTAAGACAGAATATCATAATGGACTCTACTGTCTAGGAGTTTAGTGTCAGTTCCAATTGTTTGGTTTGTTCATTAACCACTTGAAGAAATGCACTAAGCCAAGGGACTATTCTTGAAATCAGTGGTGCAGTGTGGAGATGAATGAGAATAAATTGTTTGTGACAAATGCTTTTAAAGTTTGATATTAAATGTTCTTATGTTCATTTTTAAAGAATCTGCTTCATATCAACAGATACTTATTTCCATACACATGTTGACATTAATGATACTTTTTGGAACTTTTCACATGAGTAAAGATGACTAAATAACTTACAAAACATACATTTTCCTTTATTCATGAGTGAAATATTACCTTTTCATTATTGTCAAAAGAAACATCTCATTAGCTTCATAAGACCATAAGAAATCGGAACAGGAGCAGGCCATTCAGCCCCTCAAGCCTGCTCTGCCATTTAATAGAATCATGGCTGATGCAAAGTTCCTTACTTCCACTTTCCTGTGTTTTCTCCGTAACCCTTGACTGATCAAGAATGTGTCTATTTCAGCTGTAAATACAGACAAGGAGTCTACACGAAAAGGGTTTCGACTATGTAAACGGGAGAAACCTTCACGTTATTACTATGCTTATTATTAACTCAACCCACACAGAATAATTCACCTTGTTGCTAAATGCATTCTGGATTATTATACGTCTATCTAGAACTTTGTGATGGGTGACACTGGCTGTGGACAGGGGTTTTGTCTCTATGACAATATCTGCTTCAGAGGCTCCAAAGTGGACGCCAGTTCTACCAATAAAGGTACCAGGGAACCCTCCTGCAATAGTTTCATTGGTGGCACTTGTGACAGATTTTGCCTTTCCAGAACTGCTGTCGTTCAGCCAACCTATGTTCATCTGTTGATCTTATCTAATCTTACTAAATTCTGAATCTCTATACCCATCATCTTTCATTGAAGGAAGGATGTCAATCAATCAATCAGTAGAAATCTCACGTCACCCATCATATTGTATCGAACAATTTTTTCATGTCTTTCTGGATGTACAAATCTCTAACAGCTATTCAAGATATTTGTGGATAAAACCGCAAGAACTATAAATTTAGTTATAAAAGCAAAGTTGTTGGAAACATTCAGCTGGCCTGGCAGTATCTGTGAAGGGAAAACAAGAGTTAACGTTCCAGAGATAATGGGAACTGCAGATGCTGGAGAATCCGAGATAACAAAGTGTGGAGCTGGATGAACACAGCAGGCCAAGCAGCATCTCAGAAGCACAAAAGCTGATGTTTCGGGCCTAGCTGAAACGTCAGCTTTTATGCTCCTAAAATGCTGCTTGGCCTTCTGTGTTCATCCAGCTCCACACTTTGTTAAGGTTCCAGGTCTGTTTCTTAGGAAGGATCACTGGACTCAACATGTTAACTGTGATTTTTCCCTTCACAGATATTCAGCAGGTCTGGCAGCTTTTTCCAGAAACTTTGTTTTTGCTCCTGATTTATAACATCCGCAGTTCTTTCGGGTTTTATAAAATTTGTAAATTCATTACATACATTGTGTAATCTCCTAGCTCCATGACCTTTTTGCATTTCAAAGTAACAGATAAATAAATGTTGTCAGTACAGGATAAAGTCTTTCATTAACACTTGATTACAGAAACACATTCTTTGGTTCACCTCTTTCTTAAGACATTAAAATGTGATTATGTTTATAGACTCAACGAGGCATACAAATGGTACCAGTTTGTTGGAATAGACTATTTTTGAAACATTAAGTGAAGATATGTGAATGTGAATTGACAGAAAATAGTAATTAAATAAATTACATGTATTCAGAGATATTAAATGACCAACTTGATAATAGATACCCCATCAGATGTGTAATAGTTAGTTTTCATATTAAGGGCTGAAATTACGAAATAACTTTCAGACTGTTTGCCTGCTTTGGCATCAAGGAATGTTCAGTTAGATCATTTACATCTCAGATGTTCTCGAAATTACATTTTAGGGCCAGAGGCCTTCATGGATCATTTGCAATACACTTTGTCCACTACTAAACTTATCTTAATTTTGTTTCAAAGTTTCCTGTCTTTTATTCCAGTTTTGACTTATTCTGCGATTGTAAGTTCTTAACTAAGGTTTTTGTTTAATATATTTTATGCACCTTTTCTAACATTTTAAACTGCTGTATGTGGTTCCTTCTGTTTACATTTATATTTAGATCATACTGGATAACTGTACTTTCAAATGTATAGGCCAGGTATTACTGTTTGTTGATCTGCCAAAACCTTTAGATAAATATGTGCAAAGTTCTGCATTCTTTAAGTATGTGGGAAACACCAGAGGGAATAAAAGTCCTGACTTCAACATATGGCAGTAGAACAACAAAGTCACTAAGCAAATTCAATTGACAACCAAGTTATAAAAGACAATAAAAATACAAAAAAAAATTTTTAGTTTAACAGTTATTATTGACTCATGGCAGAACAAAACAGGCAGAGCTTGTCATAAATAGATATTTCCATCCAGGAAGATATCTTAAATCACTCAGGTCAGCTTCTGTGGTGAATCATCTAATCATTATCATTAAGTTATTCATCATTTGTCATGGCTGTCTGTAAGATACATCCTTTCTCTGTGCTTATTTCTGATTGTTAATTATCTTCTTTTAACAATAGCAGGACTGAGCTGCACATCATGAGGAACCCCTTGCATTTCTACAGCTATTACTTGACATCATTACTGACAATTTCTAAAAAATATCTAAATAGTTACACCAATTACCGGCAACTAGTCCCTTTAAAAGTAGAGTTCCATCAACTCAGGCAAGTAAAAGAACTTACAATCGCAGAATAAGTCAAAACAGGAATAAAAGACAGGAAACTTTGAAATGGAGTTAAGATAAGTTTAGTGGTGGATAAAGTGTATTGCAAATGACCCATGAAGGCCTCTGGCCCTAAAATGTAATTTCGAGAACATCTGAGGTATAGATGATTTAACTGAACATTCCTTGACACACAACAGACAGAATTAAAATACATTACTGGATTCCAAGCCGCTACGCGTCATTACTGGAGGCCGCAGGCCAAATATTTTGCTGTTCAAAACACAAGGAGACTTCAGGCTGCGAAGACGACATACCAGATGTGAACCAAAAAGACAAATGATTAAAATACCACAGAATGTCTGAAATACTTTGTTGGTTTTCGAAATATATAAAAGTTGAAGCAAATTGAAGTTGTAAAGCCAATTCATATTCATTTAATTGAACAGGTCCCTTCTCACACATTATCATGCTAGTTAATTTTTAAGAGCTGTGATAGCATTTTTTATGACTGACCTCTCTGAAAATTTCATATTTTAGAAGTGAAATTTGCCTTTGGTGATAGTGAATCAGCAGCCTATATTATTTTATGTATTTTTATTTTAGTATTTAATGTGAATTAAAGTGCATATCTAATTCTAGGTATAAAATTTATGACTGATTTACTACATATTTATACAGAGCTGCTAAACGGCTTACCTTAAATTGATTAACTGGATGAAAGAAAGAAAACTAAGCCATGTAGAGATTTTGATGTATGAGTATTGTGTTGCTTATAGCAGTTTGAGCTAAAATATTATGGAAAACATAAGCATGTTTATTTTCGACAAAATAGAAGCTTAGCAATTGGAATGCTATAATAATTTTCCTGTTAATCCATATTGTATTTTCCATGGAAACCCGATATGGAATTTTAATTTGTGGGTAGTTCAGAAGTGGAACATGCATGCAGCCTGCTTTGACCATGTTAATGACCTGGCTACATTTAAATGGAGACGGTGAGCTACAAATGGGCATTCAGGATAGATGGCATGTTGCAACAGCATTGGGCTCTGACATCACCTCTCAGCAGCGAGTTACTTTACTGAGCAAAGAAGTTTGAAAGAGTGTTAGGAATATGCAAGAAGGGAGGATGAGGTGGAACCAACCCAATTAATGCTGGATGATCACTGAAGCGAACTTCTACAATTGTTGCACAGAAATACATCTATTAAAGAGAAACACTGCTTATCCCATTCTTTCCTCGATTCCCACTTAACATTATCTTATAGTTTCATCTATCATGGCCGAAATACTTTCAATCCTAAATGATACTATCCCCATCTTGCCGCATGCTATTCCCAGGAGGAGGTGGTAATGTAATGACACAGTAATCACAAAGCCTGGTTATCCCTGGCACACAGCACGCTAATTCCTATTTAATTACCATGCCACAGAGTCTACTCATCTTTAGATACATTCAGTTTAAGCACCTTTTCTAGGTTGTGGTTAATCTGTCTCCCTGTGGTCGCCCACAACTTGTCATTGTCCAGTTAGGGAATATCACGTAAAGGCAAACAATCAGACAAGTCCAAACATGAGCTTTCATCATAGACAGCGAAAAAGGAACAGAAAGGAAACAAATAGAGGCTGCAGTTAACACCCACAGTGCAAAGCAAACACTGACATGATGACCTTGACAGTCCATAATTTTCTGTTGCACCCAGCTTGCATCTGCTGAACTGGGCTTCAGTCAAGTCCCGTCTGGCTTGTAGCATTGACACAGCTGAGTTCTGTAGTGCACAAGGAGAGCTTCCTCCATCTTAAAGTCATCATCCCTTCTCCCTGGATGATTGCTCCTGTTCCTCTGGCTCATCAGCTTCTACCATAGGACCTCATTGCCTGCTCAAATTGTGCAGAGAATAGCACATCAGGGTGGTGTGACACACTCTATATGGATTATGCTTGAGTTTACACCCCACCTGCACCCAACTGTCCCCGGACCTTTCCAAGTTACGTAACTACATTTTTAGAAGTCCTACCTTCTGTTCAGCTGTGGAGCTGGTGGGAGTACATGCCAAATGGTGAAGGTGCCACACTAGCTGAGAGATCAACACATCACAATAAAAGGAATTGCATGCTGTACTTCAATCCCCTTCCCATCCCAGATCCACACCAATTGTTCCACTTTTCATTGCATTCATTAAAGTCCATTGTCACATGGTTTATGATGCAGCAATGTTCACCTGCCCTAAAGCACACTGCAATGCTCCACAAATAAGCTCCCTTTTAGTTAATGTTCACTTTTTAAGCTATTTCTACTAACTTCTGCACCTCTGTGACAACAGTGTTAGTTTATACAAAACCAACAACATGATGCAATCCACCTGTGATCTATGAGCATGATCACCCTAGGTACATTGCACTTTTGTGAAGAACTGTTTGCAAATGAAATGTAGCTGCAGTTTGCAAGTGCATGCTTCTTGCACATTCTCCTTCAATGTCCTAACATCCAGTGACATTCCCATGCTTTAGCTGATCAATGTATCAAGGTTTGCCCAAACTGAGCCCTATCGAACCCAGTTAAGGCACATTTTGCCTCAGGACAATGGTAAGTGATGGCAGGGAACACAGCTCGAGGTGGACACCATCAGCACTGGGCCTTGCCTGGTTGCCACGTAACTAGTAGAACTTCCATGTTCCCTTTCACTTCACTTTATCACTCCAGCCCATATCCATCCTCATTCCCCTCCTCCTCAATGTAGTATCTCACCACAGTTTCCAGCTGTCTCCATGATCCATGAATGATTGCCCCTAGTTCCTCTCTTCTCTTCACTGGTAGTCATTGCCAATAAGCCCCCTTCCTGCAGTCTACCATATGCTCCAATGTTGTTTTGCACACCACTCTGTATACCATAACTTCCCCATCCTCACTGTTCTTGTTCTCACCTCCACAAATACTACCCCTCCTTGTCTCCCCCACAATGTCTATATAACCTGCCCAAGTCACCTTGCACACTGAATAACAATCAATGAGTGGACCCTGGGCAAAGGGGCCAGTCATCAACTTTGATAAGCAGCCATTAGACATAATGTAAAGACCCCTTACTGATATCACTGCAGTTCTTTGACTGATGGTATCCAATTCCATCAACTCTTCCTGCCAGCCCCACAAGATGAATTGTTGCCCACCCCTTGGACTGCATTTGGACAGATTCCCTCACGTGAGCATCCCAATCTTATAGCTATCAATGGTCAATCCCCAGAATGCATTTCACTGACAGTACAGGGATTCCCTGTCTGACAGCAACACACTCCCTTGACTAGTATCAGTGTCAGCCCCAACACACCTTCTGACCATTGGCCATTTAGTTGAATGCACTGCAGTGAGTTTGCCATACTGACAGCTGCCACATGCTGTAGGTGCAAAATTGACATTGTGGTTGCTGAACAGCGAGATGTTCATTCCTCATCACGACAGTCCCCACCCCGACACCCAAACAAATCCCTCCTGTATGTCTCTATAAAAAGAAAACCACATCAGTACGGCAGTACAGAGAGTCTCTGGCTCTGGCTGAAGCACCAACATCCTAATAGACAAGGCAAGGCATGGGTGCTGCAAGCTTGCAGGTAGGTGCTGAGTGAGTGGGCATTAAGATCAGAAGTGAACAACACTAAGATGTATGCTGATTCAATCTGTGAACTAAGTGTCTTTCCCAGCACACTTGCTATCCTTGTAGCAGCCTTTCATTGTTAGTTGGTGATGCACCCTGAAATGTGATCTATGCTCCCTAACCTGACTGCAAATATATTGAACAGATGCCATGATAGTCACAAGGGGTTGGCCACTGTCAGATGCTGACATCTGTGGATAAGGGATGTGTGCGGCTGGTGCCAATGGATCATGATCTGAGATATTCTTCAGTGCTGAGCAACGTGGAAGTTCGGAACAACTGAAGTCACCAGATCCCCACTCCAACTTCCTGGCCCAAAATTTTCAAAGCCATGCATTTAATAAGACTGCAAGCTGAACATAAATAAGGTGAAACAAAACAGAAATTTCTGGACAATCTCAGCAGGACTTGCAGCATCCATGGAGAGAAATGAGAGTTAATGTTTTGGATCCAATGACCCTTCCTCAGTTACTGGGCCCAAAACTCAGTAACAGTCAAGTGGAAAATCCTATAGAGTTGGAAATTTTTCCCGATTTCTCTCTATGGCTACTGCTAGTCCTGCTGAGATTGCCCATCAATTTCTGTTTTTGATTCAGATTTCCAGCACCCACAGTTCTTTTGTTTTTTTTCTTGTTATAAATAAGGTGAGTTGTGGTGTTAATGAGACCGTTTACAAGATATAATCACCCTTGGCAACTTGCTGCAGCTGAATGAGAAACCCATCTTAGTTATATCCATATTCTGGTGTCCAACATGCAGTGCTGACTGCCATGATAGAGACCAGACAGCATTATAGGAGCAGGGATGTATTACTCCCTCAGATAATGTTATTTTGATTTGATAAGTTTCTATTCGCTTTTTGTGCTTTTGTTAACCATTTAGCTATCATTTATGTTACAATGCCCATCAGGGGCTGTTTAACTACTTAAAAGTTTTGTTGTTTTAAGAGAGGGGAAACACACTCACTGAAGCATTAAAGCTGCAGTGAGATGGTCTCAGCATCGAGCAGGGTGTCTCTGGACTTCACATCTGACTGCCACAAATCACACCATCATCACATTGTTGAGCTATATAAAAGAGTGTTTTTTTCTCCACCAAGCAGAATTGCGCATTGTTATTCGATCTGTTTGCGAAGAACAAGATATTTGCTTCAAATATTTTTATTAATCTGACACAAAAATGTCACCTCAGCAGTAAATCAATTTCTGGAGGGATCAAGGTCTGGTTGATTATATAGTAAATTGTCAGTGCACATAAATAAACTGAGCTGTTTGTGTCCAGTCACTTACTCTGATACACTAGAAAATTTACAATACAGTCTGTTTATTTTTCAGGAGTTCTTTCCTTGCCTGTGCGTTCTTGTGACAGTTCTTCTTCAAATGTAGGTAATTGATTTTCAGTTACTTAAGTTTACTAATACATAAAATTAAATAATAACATTTGGAATACATTCTGAAGATCCTGGCTGATAATAGTGCTTTACTAACACATTTGATCAAGTCATTTTAGGTGTTTTCAGTTGGAAAACCTGGTATTGACTGCGTTAAGAATAGTTTATTAAAGGTAAGGTTAATTTAAAATATGATTGAAAATTCTGAGGTACAATGAATTTTATCAATGTTTAATCAGTAAAGATGCAGCTACGTTTAAAACTGAAGAGAATTCTAATTAGCCTATCCAAGAGGATTAGCATTGGCAAGACATTACATGTTTAACCTAGGCTCATTTATTGTACTGCATGTTATTGGTCCTGTCTGTTCCACTCAACAATTGCTACATACAACCATCACTTCACTTGCTACTTATCCATGCATCAGGGCTGGTTAGCATGTTCACATCAAGCCAAAAGTTTCTAGCTCTTAGTAAGTAGGCTTATGGCTGCAGGAAGAAATGGAAGACCTTTCAAAACCTGGAATGTGATTCTCTAAGTAATGGTTAAGCATTTCAGACAGTGAATTGGAAAGTTTTCATACAATGGTGGATGAGGTAAAAAGAAAAGACATTCAAGAAGTTCTGTATCCATAGTCTCAAAAAATACTCAGAAATACTGGAAACAGCAGCACAAAGGTAGGGTGGTAATGAGGTTCTCAAATTCATTCGTGGTACGTGAGCAGAGTGGCTGAGACAGCATTTATTACCCATCACTAATTGTTATTTCAACTCATGGCTTGCTAGGCCATTTCAGTGGGCAGTTAAGAGCCAGATACATCGCTGTGGGTCTGGAATCCCATGTAGACCAATTTATATAAGGACTTTATATCCTTCCCTAAAGCACATGGTGAACCAGATGGGTTTTTAAGATAATTGACAATGGTTACATGTTTGCCATGACACCGCTTTTAATTGATTCAAATTTCACCCTCTACAAAGGTAGGGTTTGAACCTATGTTGCCAGATAATTAGCCAGGCCTTTGAATTATTACTTTACCACTACACCCCTAGTACAATGTGATGGGAAAGAAATAGAGAACTTGACAATTAATATAGCAGTCTCAATCTTACAGCATCTTTGAGAACGAGAGATAGTGGAACAAGTAATAAAGTTATATAGGACCTTCATTCAAAATAGTCTCCACTGTTTCCATCATCCTGGGGATTATTCCCTCTAGGGCATTGAGAGAATGTGCACACTAAATCTTCTCTGGCTCTCTGTGTACTGTTTAGTTGTGTGGCAGCTTCTCCTGCAACAGAAAGAGGGCAAGTTGTTCTTCACTGGGAGTCTGCGTGTTTAAGTGCTGCCTACAACAATTGAATAGCTAGAGGTCTGCAGGTACGTTGAAATACTGATGCCACAAGTATGTCTTGAAAGTGCGTGATAGTAAGGAACAGTGTAAGGATAACAGATCTGAGCCACGAGCATCAAAAGAGTTGCTAGTGAGTGATGGAGCAGAGTGAAATATATATATGCAGTGGTGGGTAAAATGTGATGTGCACATACAGTCACTCACCTTGACACTCAGAACGTTATTGTTGAATGTTTATTTTGGCATCGCTACCAGATTCTTGGTGCTACACCCTGCCATCTCAGGGTTTCTTTGAAAGGATTATTGGCCTCTGCTGGAAAGATAGCCACCTTCTTGGCTTCAGCATTTTGACAAATTAGACATTTGTTGAATCTGGAAGCCATCTCCTTCTCTCTGTGTGATATCACCAAAACTAGTAATGCTTTGCTGCAGCTCAGAGACTGCGTTATTAAAAAGGGGAGGCTGTCCAGAGCACATTGTCCTATTTTGCAATAGCTAGTGTGTCTCCCCAAAACGTGCAAGGGACAAGTGCATTTTTATTATTGAGATGAGGGTTGTGCAGGGGCCATTCCTTTCCAGGCCCACAATCATGGAAAAAAGTTGGTGGATGCATTCTCTGTCTTAACCATCTGTTCCAAAGGGCCTGGGAGCACCACAAAATACAGCCTGCATGGACAAACATCAGGGTAGTTGAACACTGAACTCATGGCTTCCTATGAGGGATCTCTCTCTCTCTCTCGTGCTCTCTCGCGCACTCTTTCTCTCTCATCCATCCTTGAGAGTCTTGTCCTCTTTATGGACTTTGTTCAATTTCCCAGGCACCTTTAATTCCCAATGCAAACCTCACCAGATCATCCAGTCAGGGAACAACTTGTTTCTGCATTAGCTTTTCAACAAAAAAAACAAAGGAACAAAACATTCACTGGAAACTTCAGCCAAGAATCGGAAAGCTCCATAAAAATGAGTACAACCGCATAAGCAACTAGAAGAAATAATCCAGTGACTGACTTGCAAGATCTCCTTTGTCCTTTTACATTATGATGATAGGAATAGCTCTTTATTTAATTTAAGGCATGTTCAGCTATTTAAGATTAAGACATGGGGCTGAATCAACACTCCCCAATTAATGTGTTTGAAAGGAAGGAGAGAGGAAAGTAAAATCCAATACATGGCCATCCAGTAGCCTGGCCATTTACTCCTGACCTGTCTGAAATTTTGTGGGAAGAAGTAGGGAGTCAGTGGGTGATTTTAGGCCTTTGGAGATCAGGCCAGTTCAGAGTTTCGTTCTATTGCTGGTTGTATTTTGTCCACAGTAGGTGGACATTCACACATGGGGAACCTCAGCAGTTTTTGTTTCAAGATTTGCCTCAGGAAATGGGAGCACCCCAGTGTGGGGTCCCATGGCCATTTGGAAGAACTTTCTCTACCAATACCACCCGAAACCTTTGACCACTTGATTCCCTGACCACTTGAATATAGCGCTCATCGTCCTCACCCAGACACCTTATTATGGTCTCCTTAGTATGACGGTGCTGCTTGTGGTCCCAGCTGAAGATTCTAATCTGAGTGGCACTGTAGGAACTGCAGAGGTGCCGGTGTGTTATAGTTACCATATATCATGTTAGAACAGTGTCCTTTCAAGGTGAGAGTCACATACGCACTAGGGATTCAGAATTGAGGTTGCAGGCTGGTTCAGACTTGTGTTTGGCTCTAACAGAATGTACAACTTTAGAGCAAAACCTTCTTGATTGGCTGCAGCAATTATGAGTTCATACATGCTTTAGTTCTGACTGGAGCCCTGTAACGGTCAGGTGGAAAATCTTATAAGGTTGGAACTTCTTCCCAAGACAGGGATGGAAGTCATGCTTTAACTCATGCTCCTGATGGGTCAGCTGAAGGATCTCCCCACCAACATTTTAGCTGGACAGTATGTCATATCATTTGCAGTAAAATGTGAAGATTGAAGCTTAGAAATCAGCAAATGCTCATACCAGCTTCATACCAAGTCCAGCAGTAACATAAACCACTTTCTCTGCTGGCCGTCTATGGGTGATTGGACATGCAAACATTTTTTCCAAGCTAGTTTTCAGTACCACATACCCACACATCCTACTCTGAGCAATCAGAGACTGGATTTTGCCTTAAAAAAGAATAGTGTTGCATAATTCAATGCCTTCTCCAACCTATTACGTTTCTTCTTAGCGGAATATGTTTATAATTCTATCAATTCAAATCTTGCAAAAATCTCAGTGGAGACTGAATGGCTTGACATTGTCATTTTCACACACTGATTTTGAACATAATTAGTCTATTGCTAATCGATGTGAAAATCAAATCCATTATTTTCTCTGTGCTGACACTAAATTGAAGATAGGCTGTCAGAATGGTGATTGCAGTTGGGCCAACTGGGTCCTGGGTGTATCCATCACTCTTGGGGATACTGGCAGCCTTCAGACACCGTGCCATGTTCTCTCATGGGACAAACAGATTTTCAGTCATTACTGGGATGATTGTTGGTGATTGGCTAACACCAAAACAGGGAACTGTGTGCTTTTACATGGATGCAAATTTGGGTAGAGTACTTATGAATTAGAAGACAGGATGTTAGAATTCTTCTGTAAAATGATAGGGGGATAGGGAAAAAAAGAGAGCGTGTGGTCCCTTTAATGATGATGTACTTTTTTTAGGTTTGGAGATTTAAAAAAAAATAAAAGTTTGTGAGCAGCATGTGAGAATTGCCTGAAATTGAAACATTTGAATCTACAGGCTGTATGGTTAGCAACTCAGTCAGTATATTTGTTTTCTTATGAAGGCAACCAGTTTGAATATCAGACAATGAATTTAAAATAGGCTCTGAGCGCCTAAAAACAAATTAAATTTTAAAAATCTGATAATTTCAACAACTTAGGACCAATCCCATTATAAGAAATTGATAAGTCATCAAGGGTATAAAAGAAGTGGATATTTGAAACTTGGTGTGAGAGGAATTGCCATCTATGTGAGTTAACAACAAGCAGCCCTAAAAAGAGAATCATGGAGTGTCACATAAATCTCTAAGCTCTCTGAGTAACCATAATCTGACTAAAGGTGCAGCGGCTCAATTCAACAGAGGATGGCATCCTGACTTAAGAACTGTGGAGAAGGTAAAAGAACGTTCTGGAAGACATATCCTTGCTGTTATTTCAAGGAACTAAGTTTTAAGTTTGTTTTATTGATTTGGTTTATATATGTGAGACTTCTATCTATTGAAACAGCATACCGTTAGAATTTTGTTTTATTTGGGAAAGTCAGTAGTTAAGTGTGGATCTGGCTGGTTTGTGTATGGGTGTGAATAGATCTGAATGGATTTGGACAGATTTGAAAAGATTTAGGATACAACAGGTCCCAGCAGATGTAAACAGACTTGAGGATTCATGTCCTAGATCTTTAAATATACCTTATGGGAGGAGTGGAAAAATCTGTTTAATTTCAGTTACTCATGGCTGGTTAAATCAAAAGTGAGGGAAATCACTCTTAACATTGCTAAAGACACTCTGGGGTTTGACGATGCTTTCCAAATTTGCTAAGAAAATTTAGAAAGACAGAGGAAGAATATAATTTTAGACTTAGCAAATAGGTTAGAATTGGGTTTAACAAGGGATAAGAGGAAAGCAGAAATTGTAACGGAGTTAGAGATAATGGGAACTGCAGATGCTGGAGAATCTGAGATAACAGAATGTGGAGCTGGATGACACAGCAGGCCAAGCAACATCTTAGGAGCTTAGTCAAGCATTTAGATATACCAGAGAAACAGAAAAGTGCAGTGGAGTTCAAAAAAGTTAAATTCCAAATACGAAACTGGAGTTAGAGAACGAAAGGAAATTAAAACAGTTGAATTACGGTTTCAAGCAGAGGAATGATAAAAATAAAAAGAGAGCTCAGAAATTTCAAATTAAACCGGATAGCTGATTTAAAATGATGACAATGAAGGTAGATGATAGGCTTAGTGGGGAGGACAGTGTTGATGAGCAGACCCATTGTAGCCAAAGACCTGATGGGATATATACGCTTATGTCCAAACATTATCAAAATTCGATGAAATACATGTAGGAATATTTTTCATTACTTTTGAGACATTGACTATCCAGATGAACTGGCCAGTCAATCTGTGGATAATGTTAACTCGGATCAAGTTGGTAGGTGGGGCTAGTGGGGTGTTTGCAATGCTGTCAGATGAGGTGTCAAGAGATTAAGAAGAATAAAACAGATTGTTTTGAGTGCCTACAAATTGGTACCAGAAGCATACTGACAATGGTTTAGAAATATAAGGAAGGAACCAGGCCAGACTTATGTCGAAATTGAAACAATTAAACGTTGCAACTTTGATAGATGGCTAACAGCATTAAAGATAGAAAAGACATATGAGGATCTTAGAGAGATTATTCTGCTGTAGGAGTTCAAAAAGTCAGTTCCAGAAATGACAATAACTTATGTTGAGGAACAGCAAGTTAAAATAGCGAGATGAGCTTCAGAGATGGCAGATGAATACATATTAGTGCACAAATTGAAATCTAGCTTCCGACAGTAATTTCATTCCTTGAGGGATAGAAATTGAGGAAAAAGGGAGATAAATTCAATGAAAAAACAAAAAGTAGATCACATTGGGAACAGATTACCACCAGTGAAAAAAGGTACCCAAATGGGTGAAAAAAAGACCTCAGGAGTTTTCACTGTAATAGAGGGGACACACAAAGTCACAGTGCAGGTGGATAAAGTGAGGCACTGGGAAAAAGGATGTGGTAAAAGAAGCTAAACCAGTGGGATTAGTTGAAGTAGTGAAGGAAATGCCAACAAAAGTTGAGGAGCTGCAGGAGATTGCACAGCTCAGTCATGGGCTGGATAGTAAGATAGTGCCCAATATCTTCAAAGACTTCACTTCTGTCGGTATGATTTAGTCAGGAAGAATGGAGGTGGTAAAGAAAAAGCTGGACAAGCTACATACATCACAAGGTTGAACTTACTTCATGGTTACTGGCAAGTACCTTTGTCAGAGAGCAAAAGAAGTTCCTGCATTTGTAACCCCAAATGGGCTGTATCAATTTAAAGTAATGCCCTTTGGAATGAAGAGCACACCAGCCACATTTCAAAGACTTAGGAACAGAGTTGTGGCAGGTTTGATGAATTGTGTCATTTATGTAAATGACTCAGTAATCTTTAGTCACTCGTGGACAGATCACATGGCACATTTGGCAGAGATCTATGAGAGACTATGGAAGGCAAAATTGGTCATAAATTTGACAAAGAATTCGTGAACGGAGAAGTAACATTCTGAGGACACAACATTTGACACGGATGGATGGACCGTGAAGATGAAGGCCATTGAGAAATTTCCAAGGACACTCTCAAAGAAGGAGGCACTATGATTTTTTGCAACCAAACAGATTCCACAGGTTTGTGCCAAACTGTGGCAAAAACAAAACATCACTGGCTCTCATAGAAATCTCTAAGCTCTCAGAAAACCATCATCTGAATAAAAGTATAGCAGGATTCTTGGCAAATATTCCTGACACAAAAATTGTGCAGAGACAGATGTTCCTAACTGAAGAACTGCGGAGAAGGCACAGAACATTCTGGAAGATTTATCTTGGCTGTAATTTTGAGAGACTGAATCTAAAGTTCTTTTTTTACAAATTTGGTTTATGTAAGTTGGCCTTGTATCTATTGGAACAGCATGCCGTTACAATTGTGTTTTAATGGGAAATAGTTAGTGGTTAAGTGGGGAATTGTTGGGTTGGATCACTGTTCTGTTAGTTTGTTCACTGTTAGATTTAGAAAAATAAATTGTTACTTGTTGATTATAGAGTGACTGTCAAGAGTTCATTTCACTTAACCCACCCCTCCTTTATATCAGAGGCGGGGTGAGAGGCAAGTGATTCACTTTTCATGCTTCTTTTAACGGATTATGAGATGAGTTGGGCTTCTCTAGGTGTTTTTCTGTTTTAGTTATCATGGACAGGGTGGTTGGGGGTGGGGGGAGGTAGGTCGATCTCTGTTTGATAACAGTACACTCAACATGATGTAAAGACTCATCTAAACACGGAGCCAAAATGTGCGTAAACGTGTCACATTTCCGGCCTGAACAATTGGCAGCTTTGGGTATTCTGAATTGCTGTTCCCAGATATTGCATGACTGAAATTTGCCTGAGGATAAAACAGTCTTGAGTCTTGATGAGAAGGAGTATCTTTCTAACACTGAAAGCTTATTACACAATAATTGCTAAACTCCAGAGTTGAGGTGAGAGAGACAGCCCATGACATCAAGGCTATATTCAGCCAAGCGTGCATCAAGGAGCCCTACCAAAACTAGAATCAGTGGGAAACTCTCCAGTGACTGGAGTCATACCTGGTACACAAAACGATTGTTGTTGCTATTACAGGTTGGCCATCTCAGCTCCAGGCCACTTCTATAGCAGTCCTCAAAGTAGTGTCCTATTGTCCAAACATCTTCAGCTGCTGTTCACCCAGAGGGTGGTGGGTAGCAGAGAGAATTCAGTAATTTCAAGAGAACGTCTGGTTCAGAAACAAACTGTTGATGACTAACCAGTAAAGGGCAACTAGCAGAAGATTTATTGTACTTCCTAGACTCTGGAAAACAAAAAAAAGAATCATTGGGATAACGTTTGATGGCATAGGAGTAGAATTGGTTGACAGGAAGGAAATACTTTACAGAAGTTATGTAAATATTTTTGATTCCAATTATCAATGGAGATCATTTAGAAAGGGGGAGGGGAAAATTTGCCAGAGGAAACAAAATATGGGAACAAGAATGAACAGTACAGAGATAACAAGGTGTAGAACTAAATGAACACAGCAGGCCAAGCAGCATCAGAGGAGCAGGAAAGCTGACATTTCGGGCCTAGACCCTTCTTCAGAAAAGCTTCCAGAAGAAAGGTCTAGGCCCAAAACATCAGTCTTTCTGTTCCTCTGATGCTGCTTGGCCTGCTGTGTTCATCCAGCTCTACATCTTGTTTTCTCAGATTCTCCAGTATCTGCAGTTCCTGCTATCTCTCAATAAGCAGTACAACCCACTTGAGTTTGAAAATATGTAACTGAAGTTGTTCAGATAGCACAACAGTTGAAATGCAGATTGAACTTTGATGCCAGGTCTTGAGCAACACAAGTTCAAGTGTAACATTTCATTTCTTTGTCTTCCAAGTAAGAACAATCTGTAATAGCAGTCTCTCAATAACATGACTGGAGATAAAATGTCCAATTTACCAAGAAGACAACCATTGGAAATGAACGAAAACACTCAATGCAATTAACAAATTGAAATAAAGAAATTACCTACATTAAGAAAGGCGTATCAACAGATTGAAAATAATGATTTTCCTGAACAATGCTCAGATTTAAGACTTCCGTCATTTCAGAATTGCTGTAATTAAAGAAATACTCATGTTATGTGTATTTCTTATTTCCCAACTGATTTGTGCCCAACATTACCACTGCAGTTTGGTGGTCAATCAATAAATCTTAGCAATGTTTGCTTCACTTTGCTGTTTCTCAGTTCCATCTAAACTGATTATTTACGTTGATCCTTTATTCAAAGATCCTTTCTTTTAACATACGAATGTTATCCCTTATTTGGAATATTACCCTATCTCATTTTCCTTTTGGTCTATCTCTCCTAAATGTAGACTATCCTCGGATAGCCAGTTCCCAGTCTTGGTCACCCTGTGTCTATATCTCTGTAATGGCAACTGAATCAAATCCATCCAAATACCTTAACTTGTGCATTCAAATCATCAATCTTTTTACGAGTACTAAATGCCTTTAGATAGAATGCCTTGAATTCAGGCTTTTTAGCACCATGCTACATTTTGTTGCTTTTTAATACTTTCTTATCACTTCATCTATTTTCTATCTTCAGTTCTACCAGTTTTACTTCTACTGAATGTGAAATCCCTCTCCCTACAAATTTAGATTAAACCCTCCACAATAGCAGCAGCAAATCACGCTGCAAGGATATCAGTCCCGGTCCTGACAACATGAAACCCATCAATCTTGTACAGTGTCCACCTGCCTCAGAGCTTGCCCCAATACCTCAGAAATCTGATGCCCTCTTTTCTTCATCAGTTTTCTAGCTACGTGCACAAGCTGCCAATTCTCCTGTTTGTAGGTTTATTAGAGTTCGTAGCTAAACTACCAGATTATCGTTACGTAACTGCTCATTATGATGTAATATTTCCCTGGAAATTGCTTGCAATATTCTAACTCATTTTCAGGCCTGGAGATTGACAGCTTTATTTTGTTTCACTAGCCTAAGGCTTCAATAGAAATGACAGGTTTCTGATAGTAATTACTTAGTAGGTGCTTTGCTGCCATCTTAATGTATTAGTGCTGTGAAGGAGGGAGGATCCAATTCAATTCCCAACCAAACACAATAGTGTACAGTCACATTGCTATTAACTGCCAGGACTTATTAACATTCTTCTAGCTCACTTCCCACCCTGAGAAGCAGGGAGTGGGCAGAATGTGGTGACGAGCTGTTTAGAAAACTGAGTTGGCCTGTGACCATCCACCAAGCCATGGGTAGCTGTGGTGAAGAAGAGTGTCACAATGAAGAAGAGCTGATAAGGGAGTCCTAGATTTTTTTTGTGACAAAGTTTACCCTGGCTCAAAAACAAACTCTCTTGAACAGTCACCTATTTCTGGCCATCAGCTGGTCGGAAAACTGAAGTTAAAATTAGTTGTAATCTCTTTTGCCCTTTATTTTTACAAGTAAATTGGGAACTCATCCACAACTCCACTACGACTGTAGAAAAAGTGCATTTAAAATCAGAAATGATATAATTCATTCAACTTCCTTACAAACACATGTTCTTGGCCAATTCAACAACCACCTTACTCTGTTTCTACCAGTTGAGTACAATTAAAACTTTTCCAACGCCAGATATTTTCAAATTACTAATTAAATTGTACACATTGCACTGATAATAAATCCATATCTATTAAAATAAATGTGCCATATCTAATCTATTATATGGTTTATCATCAGAAGCAGCAGAAAGGAACATTCAACTTGTTAACAGTGCTGACCAAGTAATAAATGATCTCATATTCTACATTTCTCCACAAGACAAATTAACCATTTACTGTTAATTTCATAGAAATGATCCAAACGTTTTCCAGATCTGATGAAGGACCATGAACCAATGCTAAAATTTCAACAATGGATGAGTTCAAATATTAAGATTATTAAAGTATCAAACTGTGCCCCAATCCATTTTATGATGTAAGGTGTATAATGCATAGAGATATTATTTGGGATTTGGATTTTAAAATAGAGACTTTGGTCAGTTTTATAAAGATTTTTATTGAAAGATCAGAAGTCATTTGGAACAGAGGTCTAAAACACATCATTTTCAAGAAGTCATGTGGCTTCAGGCACGTGCCTAGCAGGATAGCTGTGATGTTATTGAATGGAATGCTTATCCTGCTGATTTTTACAATAGAACCGAGGACATTAGTTTTAGCTTTTGACTTCAGTTTACAAGGGAGACAATTTTTCTCCTCCCAGTTCAAAAAGGAGAACAGTACTTGTTTCCTAGCAGCATTAGTTTTAGCTCAATGGAACTAGTCATCCCAGGTGAGATGTTGTTCATTCCTGGTGTGCCAAGCTGGGGTACATTGTACAGAAATCTTCAAATTGTTAGAACTAAGAAAATTTAGATAATCAGAATTGTGAAAGGTTCACGTCTTGGAAGGAGAGTTGAATTGGGTGGTGACCTGGGGGGATCATCTACATTCGGTTTCATGGACATAGAGAAGACAACCACATCGGGAGCACTGGATGCAGACTTGGAAATCAATCATAAAGCTACCTCAGCGGGATGAGGAAATGGAACTAGGAAGAGTCAGTCAAGTATAAATTAAAAGAGTTGACAACAGAGATGGATAAGTTGTTGGAACAGGTTCTGAAAGATAGGACTTACATGCATTTGGAATGGCAGATACTGAGTAAGAATAGTCAGCATGGTGTTGTGTGAGGGAAATCATGTCTCACAAGCTTGATTGAGTTTTTTTGAGTTCATAACCAAGAACTGATGAAGGCAGAATAGTAGATGTTGTCCACATGGACTTTAGTGAAGCCATTGACAAGGTTCTGCATGGAGGACTGGTTAGTAAAGTTAGATCATATGGGATTCAAGGGGGGCTTGCTAAGTGGATAAAAAAATTAGCTTGACGATAGAAGACAGAGATGATGGAGGATGTTTTTAAACTAGAGTCCTGTGGCTAGTGGTGTTCTGCAGTGATTGGAGCGGGATCCACTGCCATTTATATAAACGATTTGAATGAAAATTCAGGAGGAATGGAGGACACCAAATTTGATGGTATAGTCGACAGTGAAGAAAGTTATCTAAGATTCCAAAGGGATCTTGATCAATCGAGCCAATACATTAAGGAGTGACAGGTATAGGTTTTAGGGAAATTGGAGGCTGGAAGAACACAGCAAGCCAGCCAGCGTTTGGAGGAAAGGAGTAGTCAACACAGCGGGTATTACCCTTCATCAGGACTAGAGATGTGGGGTTAAGGGGAGCTGCAGATAAAGAGGAGGGGCAAGGGGTGGAGGTGGAATGATGGTGATAGGTGGAAACTAGTAGTAAGTTTGACCTGGTCGGTTGATGGGAGGGATGAATCCAGTTGGTGGCTGAAAGCTAGTGTCTAAAAAGGTGGAATGGAAGGGAGCAGGTGGGGGTGGAGGGGGAGGTGGGAGTGGGTGAGAAGATTATTTGAAATTAGAGAACTCAACATTGAGTCCTCTGGGCTGTAGGCTGCCCAAGTTGAAATTAAGGTGTTGTTCTTCAAATATGCACTCCAAGTCACTGTGACGCTGCAGAGTAAGTGGGAAGGAGAGTTGAATTGGGTGGTGACCGGGAGGATCGTCTACATTTGGTTTCACTGACATAGAGAAGACAACCACATTGGGGGCACTGGATGCAATAGACTAGGTTGGAGGAGATGCAGGTGGCGTTCTATCTTACATGGAAGGACAGTTTACGGCACTGGATGGAGATGAGGGGAGAGGTGTGCAGGCAGGAGTTGTATCTTTTATGGTTACAGGGGAAAGTAGCAGGCGGGTTGGAGTGTTTGGTGGGGAATGTGGCGTGAGCTAAAGAGTGAGAAAGGAAATATTCTTTGCAGAAGGCAGTGAGGAGTAGGGAGTGGAAGATGTTAGAGGTGGTGGGGTCTAATTGGAGCTGGCAGAAGTGTTTGAGGATGATACGTTGGATGCGGATGCTGGTCAAGGGGGCCGTATCTTTATTATGTTTGGAGGGGAGTAGTTAAGAGCTATGGAGCAGAGAATGGAAGTGGTGTGGTGGAGGGTTGTGGAAGACAGAGGGGGCAAAGAACATTGTTTGAAAAAGCTGGACATCCAGGATGATTGGGAGTGGAACATCTCCTCAGCAGAGCAGATGTGATGGAGATTGAGGAATTGGGAAAGCGGGATGCAGCTTTTGCAGGGTATAAGGTGGGATGAAGTGTAGTCTAGGTAGCTATGGGAGTTTGTGGGTTTAAAGTAAATGTTGGTCTATAAACTGTTGCCAGAAATAGAAACAGAGAAATCAAGAAAGAGGAGGAAGGTGTCTGAGGTAGACCAAGTGAATATGAGGCTGGGTGGAAGTTGTTAGTGAGGTCAATGAACTGCTCCAGCTCAGCCTAGGCGCAGGACGCAGCCTGATACAGTCACCGAGGTAACAGTGGAAGAGCTGCAGAACAAAACGTACTGAACGTACTGAAGAGGGACTGTTCAACATAACTGACAAACAGATAGGTGTAGCTGGGGCCCATGCTAGTGCCCATGGCAAACCCCTGGATGTGGACTAAGTGGGAAGAATTGAAGGAAAAGCTATTGAGGGTGAGGACTAGCTCGGCGAGGCGGAGGAGGGTATTGGTGGGGAAGGGCTGATGGGTTTGTTGGAGAGGAAAAAAACTGAGGGCCTGAAGTCTGTCCTTGTGGGACATGGACATTTATAAGGATTGAACGTCTATATTAAAAGTGAAGTGCTGGGGACCAGGGAACTAGAAGTTACTAAAGAGGTGGAGGGTGTGGTTAGTGTCCCAGACATAGGTAGTGAGTGAGGCATTGCATTTTGATAAAACAAATAAGGGCAGAACTTATGCAGTTAATGGTAGGGCACTGGGTATGTTGTTGGACAAAGAAACCTAGAGGGTTCAGGTATATGATTCTTTGAAATTTATGTCCCCAGGGACATAGTTTTAAAGTGAAAGGAGGTAGACATCGCGGAGACATCAAAGGTAGGTTCTTTAGTCAGAGAGTGGTAGGGCCGTGGAATGCATTGCCAGGGAGGGTAGTGGAGTCGGCCTCTTTAGGGGCATTTAAGCGGCTATTGAATGTGGTTGATAGTATCAGGTAATGGTGGAGGTTCGAAAGACTTTAGATTTAGGGTCAAAGTTCAGCACATCATGGGCCAAAGATCCTGTACTGTGCTGTACTGTTCTATAAACAGGATGGCTCAGAAGGCATTTGGCATGCATTTCTTCGTTGCCCAGATCACTGAGAATAGGAGTTGGGATGTCATGTTGAGGTCGTACAAGACATTGGTGGGAATACTTTTAGAGCACTGTGTACAGTTCTGGTCACCCTGATACAGGAACGATATTATTAAGTTGGAGAGAGTTCAAGAAAGATTTACCAGGATGATGCCAGACTGAAGGATTTGAATCATAAGTAGAGGCCAGGTGGTTTGAGACATTTTTTCACTGAACCATAGGAGGTTGAGAGATGACTATATGGAGGTTTATAAAATCATGTGAGGCATACGCAAGGTGAGTAGCCAAGGTCATTTCTCTAGGGTGTGGGAGTTCAAAGCTAGAGGGGACATTTTTAAAGCAAGAGAAGGTTTTAAAAGAGACCTCAGGGGCAACAGCTTTACACAGAAGTTAGTTCATACATGGAATGATTTGCCAGAGGAAATGGCAGATGCAGGTACAGTTACAACATTTAAAAGACATTTGGACAGGTACATGAATAAGAAAAGTTTAGAAGTATATGGGCCAAATGCAGGCAAATTGGGATTTAGTTTGCAAAACTTGGTTGGACCAAAACATCTATTTCTGTACTGCATGACTCCATCCTTCTATGACTCTATGAGATTGCCATAATATTTCTCTGGAATTGAATATCTGCATTGAGGATAATGTTGGGAATAGGTTGAAACTTTTGTTTAACAAGGTATAGAGCTTGATGAACACAGCAAGCCAAGCTGCTTGACCATGTCCGGATGTAAACCAGGTAGTTTGGCCTGTTGTGTTCATCTGTCTCTAAACCTTGTTATCTGATTCTCCAGCATGTGCAGTTCCTACTGTCTCTGAAACTTTGGTTTGCTGTTTGTGTTAAACTCTTTCAATCTCTCTCAGTTATTTTGCTTTTTTTGTATCATTTTGTTAAAGAAACCTGCGCTCTGTGTTAAAGAACATCTGCAGCCTCTCAGAGAACGTGTTTCATTAACCAACTGCAAAAATTATACATATGAAAAGCCAGGTTTCAGTCTGGGTTTTGATTTGTCCTGTATTGCCATCATCTAGAACCATAACAATTGATCTCTAGGTTTAATAATGTTCAACAACACAAAAATCAGTTGGTGAAGGATAGCATTGAATTATTTTTTACCTGTACTTATTTACAGAGTTAACATTAATAGATAATCACAGTTTCAGGCTATTAGGAGCACAAGTGTATTTTCAATTAATACCCACCACATACACACCATTAAACATGTACACAATTAACAGGGACAGGTCAAAGGACAGGGAGCTAACCTGTACACGGGGAAGCAGAGTGACGATTTAAATATTTTAACGAGACCACAGCTTCCAAAATAACCTGTTTTTGTGGCTGCCTGTTCTTTTGGCAGGTCTTGACAGCTATCTAAGTAAGGTAGATAACGCTGACTCTGAGGGTAGGTACGTGTCTTTATTGCATTATATATTACTATCGTGGTCAAGGGGTAGATGTTGTGGCATATTAAGAACATCGTCCATGAAGCATGACAAGAATGACATTTAGCTGATTTCTGGCAAGATTCAGCCCCTTAATTCTGTTTCTATTTCCAAAGATACTCCCTCAGCTGCTGAGTACTTACAGCATTTTCTACTTTTATTTTAGATTTTCAGCATCCACAGCATTTCACTTTTGCAACTATGTGCTGGGTTAAGTCTGATCTTGCCCTATTGTCAGCTGTATTTTGATCTACAGTATCTGCCTTACCAGTACCAAAAGAGTTAAGACTACACTGACTAAACTAGAATATGAAATCAAAAATGTTGTATTGGCTTTTGTGTATGCTCAGCTTCTGCAGGCCAACAATGAAACGACTGTCAGAGGAGAAAACTGATCCCTAGACGGATAGATTTTGTTGACACAACTGGGAGTTCTTGTGGTCTGCTGGATGCTAGAAGCTCTTTGAACGCAGAAGTTTAGAATCAAAGCAGGTATGTAATTTGTGCAATTTAAAACATTACCACATGAGGCAGTGTGCAGCAATGTGCCTGAGCCTATGCACCACCCTATTACCTTTGGGACCTCTGTCAGAGACAGTGCAAAGTTTTGATGACTGCTAGGAATGCTAAGTAAATTAGTTCAAGCAGTTCCATTCCGTTCCCAGAAGATATAGTGCACAACATAAAACAGCCCACACAACTGGCATTAATTGGCTCAGAAGCTACAAAAATTCACAAATTATCACAGTATTTTAAATTAATTTCTATGAGAATTTCAATGAAAATGTCAATCAGAAATTACAGATGGAGAATAGCATCTTTCATACTTATTATTCTAATAAGTATAAATCAAAGCTGATGTATATTGCATTTTTTTTTCTCAACTTCGTGTTCCTCCCAGCAGATTTGATTTCAGTCTTTATCACCATTCTCACTAAATTCTACAGACCATGGAACTGGTTTTGAATGCAAATATCATTGCCAACCTGATTGACAGCTTACAGAAAATTATCGACTATCAGAAATGCCATCTGAAGCCTTCAGTTTTCAAAGATACCTTGCAAATCCAGTTAGCTATGTAGTTGACTGTTCTGATTTTTGCAGTACGATTTTAATTTGTATTAGCTATAGCAGAGTGATTCATGTTAAAACTGTTTCAGATGGAAAACTAAGGGTTCATATCAGCCTGGCACCATTGCCCTTTACAGGAGGAATGGGGTAAAAATCTTTAAATTTCTTTTCAATGCTAATTAGCAATAAATGAGCAAATTTTGCTCAGCAGACTTCCAAAATAGAATAAATTACGGGGGCATCATTTATCAAGAGTAAAATGCCTTATATTCCATGACATCACCTAAATAGGTTTCTGGTTATACGAAGCACTTCCTCCTATGATGCTGCTTGGCCTGGCATGTTCATCCAGCTCTACACCTTATTATCTAACATTCAAGACCAGGCAGCATCAGTTCTTTTCTGTAAATGTTTCTGAATAATTCAGTTCTCTGACTCTAGGCATCAATGTCGTGTCCATTCTCTACACTGCCACCCAGACGCGAATCTTCACTTTGTACTTTAAATGGTCTACCTGAATACAACATTTAAAGAGTGACATGGTCAGATTATTTTACTGCATTAGGCCGAAACACTCAAATTATATTTTACGAGTTTAAGCAATAGTTCATAATTAATGTCGGATTGAGCAAAAATCCCCACATTCTGAAATTCTGGACCAAAATCCTGAACTTTTCAAAGTAACTTTGAAAAGAATTTTTAAAAAGGCAGCTGGGCTATAGTCTGGGAAAAATACACAGATGCAGAGATAGCTGCTTGGAACCATTCTTCAGACCAAAAATCCAATTCACGCACCCACTCCAAAAAAAAAGCAAACAATGAACCAGGCCCAAAGTGCACCCAATCCATAATGTGGAGGTGCCGGTTTTGGACTGGGGTGGGCAAAGTCAGAAATGACATGACACCGGGTTACGGTCCAACAGGTTTGTTTGAAAACACAAGCTGTTGGAGCCTCAGTCCGTCAAATGCCTGAAGAATGTCTGAGGGTCCGAAAGCTTGTGTTTTCAAATAAACCTGTCGGACTATCACCTGGTGTCGTGTGATTTTTGACTTTGTCCACCTGACCCAAACTGAATGGGGCCCCTGCAGATACCAGTCATTCAATTTCAATCAATACTCAAGCACAGAGATACCAGACATGCCATTCACACCTACTCTTAACTGTCAGGAAGCTGATTAACCTCAAAAGGGTACATCAGCAAAACAATGGCATGTGCAGATTTGGCATGAAGGTGAGAGGCCCACAATTAGTATAATTTCGGGCTCCGACCACATCTGAGAGAGCCACCGACCCAAAAGCTTTCTCTCCACATCTATCCCAGGAGAGGAATCTGAAAGTTTCTCCTTGCGAACTTTCTGCGCAGCTAAGTCAGGAAGACGGATCCTGACAGCAATCCCAAAACCTACCGACACAGGCCTGTTCTATACCCAGACAACCAACAGTGACTGACCCTGACCAGCGGATCTGACAAGCAACAACCTCCAAAAATCACCAAACTGACCAACACCATAAGACCGCAGACACATTTTGAGGTGTAAACCAGCTCACAAAAACATCACTAAGTAAATAAATACAAGCACTCACCTGATAAATCTACACCAGACTGAAGGCCTACACCATTTGAAGTCTTCATCGAGGCACTAAGTACGGCAAGCGGGAACAGCCAGCTATTCATCAAAATCGTGTTTATCCCCACTGGTGAGCTTAAAACTCGCTAGACCCCAAAGTTTCCAATCTAGCTAGCAGGAAGGGGAATCCGACATAACAAAGTGTGGAGCTGGATGAACACGGCAGGCCGAGCAGCATCTTAGGAGCACAAAACTGACGTTTCGGGCCTAGGGAGGGAAAGCTGCGTGGTGACAGTGCAAACACCCCAAGGACAGGAAGTTTCTGTGACCAAAACCCAGTTTGTATAGTTCTAATAACATTTAACCTGGATTTTATTTAATAGTGTATTTACTTACTGTCCTCTGTATAATTGATAGTGTCAATTTAGCTGTTTTGTTATATTTGCCTTTATTTCTTACAATTACTTACCTTTTGTACGTAATAAACACAGGGATTCTTTTGCCCCTGAAACTTCTGCCTGCTGCCTTTTTCATTTCATGTTCCCTAAATAAGTCCACTGTCAGAACCAGGGATCTGTGTGTGATTCAGACTGCCTAAAAATCAACAAACCACAGATCGCAAACCAGAACCCCTACAGTAAATTGAGTTAAGTCTTCTAAACTTTGCTTATTGTTTTTCAGCAGTGATTTGATAATATTGGAAAAAATTCCTGTTATTGGGCTAACATCAGAGCAGGGATAGCATTAATGTTAATCCACAGCTAACTCATTACAGCGTACTCTCAGATCTTTATTTGATAAAGCAGATGGGAGTTGAGCGGTAATATTGATCCTGACAGGGCTACTGCCACAGGAAGATAGAGTAACTAAACAAAAGAGGCTGTGGGAAATAATGAAATTGTGGTTGAGATGGCAGCAGAAGACCAATAAAGCTCAATTTAGTAATCTCACTGCTTGAAAGTGTTGTAGAACTGTTACATTCAACAATTATTTTTTCAGGAGCAAATTCAAATGCCTGCCCACGTAAACAAAATATTCAGTGTCTCTAGTCATAAGGAATTCTTTATTCCTTCCTAGGATGTGGGTATGGCTGACAAGTCTAGCATTTATTGCTCATACCTAATTGACCTTGAACTGAGTGACTTGCCATGTCATTTCAGACAGCAGTTCCAAGACAAGTCAAAATAAATGGATGCAGATGATGTTGGGCTGCCTTAGAAACTTCACTAAAGTCTTTAACTGAGGGAACTTCAGATCGACCATGGTGCCACTCACCAGTGCAGCGCAAAGCTGGTCCTCATCCGGTGGCCGCTATTTCAGGATGGCAGTCTTATCTTGGACCTCCTGGACCCAAGTGAAATCATTTCAGATACCCACTGCCAAACTGTACGCAATTCAAATTCTACGCTATCAAAAGCATAATGTGACTTCCAACCTTTATGTGAGATAGTTTTCCCAAGTCACTTCCTTAAGCTCTTCAGTTACTGTTTTGTGGAGTGCACAAGTAGATACATTGCCTGTCTGGAAGAAATCACAAACTGTGATGCTTCGGTGCTTTTTTTTCCCTCTGTACAAGCTGATAAAAATCAGATGCCAAACTGGTAACAGCAGGTGTAAAACAATCTACGGCATGTGTTATAAATGACTCACTGGTTTATAACAGTCACAAGAACAGAGAAGCAATCAAACCAATGAAAACTCCTACAACGATTATGAATTTAAAATTGAATTTTCTGTCAAAAGATGTCAGAAAATTAATTATAGATATGATTCTATAGTGTTTGCAGCATGTATTTTTGTCCCAATATAATACATATGACATATGGAACAATAAATAAGCACTTTATTTTATGATCTACTATTGTAGCTTTCGGGGAAATAGTACAGAACAGTAAAATATAAAAGAAGATAATGAGGCCAGAACATCGTTATTGCAGAACAATTCAGAGTTTAGCTGAAGGACGATGCAAAATCCCTATTCTAGCAGAGTCTGAAGGAATTGCCTGGGAAATTAAATTTTCTCTGGCTGGAACCCTCTGATAGATTGGGCATTGATTGTTGGGTTCTGATTAAATTAATTAAACCAGGTATTCAGGAAAAGTTAAACTATCAAATACATAGTCAAAGTCCTGAATAACTAAGAAATCGACCCAATACTTAACTCACTCAGAACCCCCAAGCCCCTACACCCCAAGACCCTGACCCACACCTCACTCCCTCACAACCTGACACATTTCCATGAGAACCTGGTAGCCCCTCACCACTCCCCACAGTTTGCTTTCTCCCAGAATGTGACACCATGTCCCAGGATGTACGAGTCATCCCCTCAGAGCTGATACCCTCATTCCAATCCAAGGCCTAACTCCGCTCCACCTTCTCCTGACAAAATGACCAGTCCTGCCATTAGACTTGATCCCCTACCAGACCCTTTGTCCCACCAGCACCATCCCCGTCCCCTCCAATTACGGTTCAGCATACCTTTCCTGCTTTAAGGTCTATAAATTGCTTTTTTTGGAGTGAGATTCATGTAGCCCTTACTGCCGATGCTATGGTGACTTTTCTCAAGCAAAATTCTTCTGAGATTTCCATGCTGCTGGGATCACATTTAAATCAGCTCCACACAACCTAATGAAAAGCAAGTGAGGAACAACTCTTCGCATGTGGCCTTACACTGTTATCTCAAATTAAATGTTCCAGAATGGCAAGTTAATTCCTTCATTCACTGACTGGGACCAGAGGTCGCTGGTGGGTGTGATGGTGGATGGAAGGGCAATACCTTTTCCAGCTGACGACCAAAGGAGACAGTGCCACCAGACTTGGCTAATCCAGGTTGAGATCGCAACCTGGGTGGAGCTTTATCCCAGATAAACCACAATGTCCAGCAGAACAAGAAGAATGTTAATGATCTTTCCTGCTCTGCAAGGTAAGTGACACAATCTTCTCTCAAATCTTGAACTCACAAGGCCACCACTCACTGTAACTCAGTCCCTGCACACTCACCCTACCACGGCCTATGAACTACAACTCTCATTATTCCAGTCACCCTCATCCTGCCAAGCTACCATTTCTTTCTGCCCTCTACACTACTTATTCACTCATTGATGACACCCTATCATTTCTCTTGTTCATGCTGCACCATAACCTACTCTTCTATCACTCCGATTATGCTAAATCCCTTTGCTTAACTCTTTGCTGGATAAATCAACTCACCCCGCCCTGTACTGATGTCCCCACAGTATCCAAAATGCTATCCCTGCAATGCCTGGACAGGTTGCCCGAGGCCCACAGTATACTCTGTGGTCCAATAACCTGACTGGAATCATATGAGTCCCTTAACTGACTACGGGAGTGCCTCCTGACTGACTATAATCCCCTCTGACCGCTCTAAGACCAGTCCGCTTTGACTTTCATACATAGCTTTTTAGCTGAAGCTCAAGCTGCATAAGCTGGTTGCACATGCTGTGTGTCATTGACATAGCATGGTGTCATACAGTAGCTTGTCTAACTCCCTTATATAAAAAATAAAACAAACAATTACAGGGATAGTAGGAACTGCCAATGCTGGTGAATCTGAGATAACACGGTATGAAGCTGGATGAACACAGCAGGCCAAGCAGCATCAGAGGAGCAGGAAAGTTGATGTTTCAGGTCGAGACCCTTCTTCAGAAATGCATTCTGAATTCTAATTTTCTAATTCTAATCCTGGTCCCCAACACCTCATTTTTACCATGGAAGTCCAGTCCCTATACACATGCATTCCCCATGTAGATGGCCTAAAGGCCCTCCACTTCTTGCTGTCCTGCAGACCCGACCAGTCCCCCTCCACCAATGCCCTCATCCACTTATCCGAACTCGTCCTCACCCTCAGCAACTTCTCCTTCAATTCCTCCCACTTTTTGCAAACCCTTTCAATGTGGGTTTCACCAGCTTCAAAATCTCCCCTCCCCCCACTGCATCCCAAAACCAGCCCAGCTTGTCCCAGCCTGCCTAACCTGTTCTTCCTCTCACCAATCCCTCCTCCCACCTCAAGCCACACCTCCATTTCCTACCTACTAACCTCATCCTGCCCCCTTGACCTGTCCATCCTCCCCGGACTGACCTATCCCCTCCTTACCTCCCCCACCATTCTCTCCTCTCCACCTATCTTCTCCTCTATCCATCTTTGGTCTGCCTCCCCCTCTCTCCCTATTTATTCCAGAACCCTCTCCCCATCCCCCTTTTCTGATGAAGGGTCTGGGCATGAAACATCAGCTTTTGTGCTCCTGAGATGCTGCTGGGCCTGCTCTGTTCATCCAGCTTCACACTTAGTTAGCCCAAAGAGTTGGGGTGGCGTATGAATTGGGTGAAAGCAGCCAAGATGATGTGGTGAAGCAGGTGGTTTTTAATGCCCACTTGTGTACAAAGAGTTGAACAGGGTAGTGTCTAAGAAGCATCCAGGGAATTGCTGCTGAAGAAGTTGGATGAAAGCTCAAAAGCAAGAAGTGAACGGCTGTTGCCAGGTAACTGTTGCAACTTTCATGCCAGCAATTAGCACCATCTAATTGCTCAGGAAAGTCGTCAAGAATTGAAACTACACAAAAATGAACTGAATTTAGCAAATTGCAAATGCATGGAAATAATGTCGACAACACTCATTAATAAAATTCAGAACCTGTCGCTATTTAAATCATTGCCTCTTCTTATGAAGCCTAAGATCCCACATGCTTTATCAATAACTCTCTCAACATGTTCTGTCATCTTCCAATCTCTAAATACATTTATTCCCCCAGACCCCTCTGCCCCTTGCCCTCTTTAAAACTGTACCAATAAGATTACATTGCATCTTGAATACCAATTTGCCAAAATGCATCGCTTCAAAATTCTCTGCTTTAAATTCATTAAAATTGTCACTTGGCTGAATATTCTGCTAGCCCAACTGCATTGTGGAGCAGTTGATCTACATCATCCTCACTGGTTTCCAAACCTCCATCTTGAGTATCATGGGAAAAATTTTAAATGTTACTCAGTACTTCAACATCTAATTCTTGTCTGCATATATCAATGCATGTCAGGCATATTCCCTCCTATCCCATGAGCCTAATTTTTTAAAAATAGCCTTCTATCTGGTACTTTGTCAAATGTTTTCTTAAAATCCAATTAGATAATATCCATTAGTTTCCCTCATCAACTTGAAAAAATTCAAGTAGATTGGTCAAGTATGATCTGAGCTGAAAAACAACTATCCTAGAGGGCACAACAGAAAATAAATCAATAGATTTCAGTTTAAGAGAAGGTATTTGAAAATATACTTGTTGTGATTTTACTAAATATTGGTGCAAAGTAACACCTTATATGATGCATATGTCAGTTCGGATGTGAAAGATTCTGTTGGTGTTTGGCTCTCTCTTGTGAGCCTGAAGTGAACATCAGTCACTTGATTCAGATTATTGCAAGATGGCTTACACATGTTAAGTTTTACCGTAACAATGAGAGGAGGGAGAAGTTTGGCAAGAGAGAGGAAAAATTGTTGGAACACAGCCTTGTTATCATATGGCTTATTGAGATGAAAACTCATGATATCAGTGGTAATGGTATGCAGGATGAGTGTAAAATGAGTGCCAATTTGCCATAACTAGTTTTGTCTTGACGTGAGAATTAAGATCTTGTCACCATTTTCACTGGAGTAGAGAAGGCTAAGTGGAAACATTATAAAGGATCTCAGAGTTTTCTGGAATACAGCATCTTACTGTGAGCATTGAGAGTTGCATGGCTTTTATTATATATCAGTCCAATTAATTTTATACCACAAATAGCAAAAAACACAAGATATATTAAGGCTGATGTGGCTTCTGGAACCTTCTAACTGAATGATGTGCCAATTGTCTATCTCCTTTAACAATGAAATTAAAGATTGTGAATGATCAGGTCAGCTCTGAAGTGAAAATTTGAATCTGAGTAGTTGAAGTTTGCAAGAACAACAGTAAATTATATCTATATCATGTCTTTAACAGGGAGGTTACCACAAACTTCTCAAGGAATGTAAAATAAATGCTGTTTGAGCTAGGGACACCCACATCCCAAGGACAAATTTTAAAAATGTATGCAATATCCAATTTTCTTGACCAACACTGAATAACTATTTCCAAATATTAATTCAAGTATGATCTTACACAAGTCTTCATGTGAACCATGGTTGACAATGCAATTCTTGCTGGGACATTATTTCTGTCTCTGGGGTACCCCCACCTTAATAACACACAACAGCACAATCAGAAATTGAAACTTAAACAATGTCACCTTGAACCCATGACAGATATTGACAGAAGTATTTAGGGAAAGATGTGAAAACTTTAAAAAATTACTATAGGTACATTATGAAAATGTGTTGACCTCCTACTTTTTAGGGTAGTAGTCACAAAAAAGTAATGATAATTTAAATCACTTTGTTCAGTGTGGCTAACTGTGCTTCAAGTAGATTTCAGTGTTAGCCTACATGTTGTTATCATGATGCAAAATTAGAGTGTATTAGGCAAATGGATGAAGTGTATTTCTAACGTAGGTCACATGATATCAAGTTTAGTGCCCACATTACCTATTGCTTCTCACTAGCACATCTGGCACACTGCGGTCACGCAATCTGAACTTTCTGATTTGGCCCTGTATGCAGCCATTCAAGAAGTTAAGTGGCACTATCGGACTTTAGAAGTATGAAGTCAAACAGCGTTGGAGATGGGAATGAGAGTTTGTTTTTGAAGTCTATTATAAGTCTTTTTAAACCGTACCAACTAGAATATTTTCTCCGTCTATGAAAATGATCTATGGATTCAATTTCCATGTGTAGGCTTTCTCCTTTAACAAAGTAAATCTGGAGAAACTTCTTCAAAAAATTAAAAGACGAGATCCTCCGAGACAGCTCAATAGACAGCACAAAATTTGACAAGAGGCTGACCAAGTTATCAACCTGGTAATTGCTATTCAAAAGGACATGTTTTCAATTAAATCTTGTAAATAGTGCAAAAAAACCTGATCAGAAGTAATAAAATCAAGTCGAGTTATGACCAGTTTAATTGTCAGTGAGCATTGCCTTGCACTTAAAACCATGCACCCTTAGGAAGAGGATCGACTATTTGAAAGCTTCTCAGATCGCCCTCCGCTACCCTTCTCAGGTATCATTGAGGGGCATTCCCAGTCATGGCACAGAACGCCCGTTATTGATCAGTAATGAAATGGGACATGTTATGTACCAGTTTCATGAGTTTGATTACAGAGCTTTCAACAAGTTTTCAAATTGGCAGTTATATGTCCTCAATTCCCTACGTCATATTAGCCATCTTATGTTGCAAAACTGAGCATGCCTGGGAGTAAGTCTACAGAACATTTAATCCTACATCCATATACCCATTACATTTCTAGTTTAACATATTTGCACATAAGGCAGTATATCAAGTCTATGCAGCACATTGAGGCAAATCTGCCATTGAGCTGTATCACAGAAGATTTAGAGTCTCAATATGTGTGATTAGAATCTCTATGCATGATCCCATTCTTACAGGAATGGACAGGCTGTAGGACATCTTCTTATTAAGCATAGTATCAACTGCAAGCCATCAGGCAAATATTTTTGACCTTTGCTGCTCCTTCGCACATGGTTTATTTCCCAAGGATGAGTGAGAAATTATTCCAGCTCAGTTATCAAAAGTGAAATTGAAACCTTCTTGGACTTTACACATGGTGGTTATATTTAATGCATTTACAGTTCCCTTTGCCTAATTCATTACATGGTTCATGGGCAAGGTACACCATCTGAATTTTCAGAATGAAGTCTGACATGAACCCCATACTGGTCAGGTTAAAACGCTTCTCTAGTGGGGTTTACTTAACCTGCTGGTTTATTAAGGTGCTCAATATCGTGCTCTGATCTATATTTCCTTCCTGTCACAGTGTATTCTATAGACACCTCATAACCAGCCAGGTTGCACGTTAATCATAGTGTCATATAATTTTTCATTTCATCTTGGTTTGTCAGCTCTGGAGGAACCTTACTGTCCAATAAGCTATAAACAGCATTCCCTACACACTAATAATTAAATTTCTCATTGAATGAAAAGCCAATACAATTTGCTCTAGTGCATCATTAATAACTACATTTAGTTCATTAAACCTTTCTAAGAACTCTTTAAAATTATCAACAAGATTATGTAGTTAATATTTCTAGCTGGAACTTTAATTGCAAATGCCATGAGTTTATCAATCTCATCTCCCAGTTCCCTGAAGCACTCACCAACACAACATCCATTTCTTTCTGCAACCTGAGAAACCAGATTGATTATTCAATCAAAGTAAGCAGTGACATTCTTGGACGTTAAATATATTCATGCTTTCTGCTGCTAAATGTAACAATTACAGTTTCATTGAATATTGCAGCCAACTTTCACCAAAGATTTATTTTTGGCTACCTCAAATTACTGACTCCTTATTATAGGTGATGAACTGAAAATTACCAATAGTTAATTGTATAACAAGCCCAAGTCATGGGTCTGGGGAGTGTTCACACAACATATTCATCTAGCTATCTGTATAAGCCAGTATTTGTTGTTTAATGACTTGATTGGATACACAATCCAAAAGTAAAATCAGTGGGGTAGATTTTGATTTGAAATGCATTGGTTTCAAAAACAGGATCACAATAACCAGAGGAAGTGAGTCCTCTGGATATTTATTCTGTCGTTAATCCAAAAAAAGTAGAAGGTTACTTTTTTTAAATCTGATGGTTTCTGGAAATAACATACTGCAATTTTCGTTATTTAATTAAAGCAAATGTCTAAATAAAATGGTGTGATGATTTAGTATTTAAACTTTAAATTCCCACTTTTCCTGCTCAATTCAAATTATGTGATTATTCAATATTTTAGCTCATAAATTAACTTTGAAACAATTTAAGTTAAATCGTGTATTGTCTCTCATCCATTGGATCTAATTTCTGGCTATTTTATAACATCTGGGAGAATATGTGCAGGATTGCCAAATTTTAAACAGCCACCAATTTGACTTGTACATCAATTAGTGGGATTATCTACTCACAATGCACAGCAGATTACCTTGCAATCAAGAATAATTATGAAGCAGATTTCCATACAACTGAGGTTAAAATCTCAGTTAGACTTAATTCTATAGTTAAGTTTCAGCTAATATTAGCTTCATTTTCTTGTCTATTCTGCCCATCGGTGATCCAGTGTAAGTGAGATATGCCATTTGGTTAGTTTGCTAAAGTCATTTCATTGCATTCAATTAAAAAAAAGTTCTTAGCCCAAATGTCAATTCAGGAGAAATTGGGCTTAATTGCAAAAGATGATTGGAACAGTTGAGTTGAATATTGACAACATTTTTTGAAGACAACTTTCCTCAAGAAGAATGAAGATTGTTATATTGCTCTACGTGACTTTCTGACCTCCAGATGGCAAGCTACGAATGAACAATGTAACTTGATGAAATAACTCACATGATCACCAGATATTAACATTTCAAATATATCTCTCGCTGAGGTAATTGGCAATGAATTTTTCAGCACGCCAGAGAAAATTAAAATTATCAACTAATCTGTTTCTTCTTTATCTGATTACACTTGGGTTAAGATTGTTGAAACGTTCACTAAAAATTCTTCATTTATACATTCTTCAATTCTGGAATGTTGCACAAATAGCCCATAACCGCGCACTAACAAACAAATAATGTGGATTTATAGCACACCTTTCACATTCGAGTAATCTTTGAAAGTTATTCACAAACAATGAATTTAGAAGTGCATTATTTGTTGTTTTTATACAGAATTCCCCAGCAATCAATTGGACTCAACAATGTTCCAAAAGCAGCAAAGTGATGAATGATTAATTAATGTGTTATTGATGAAGTTAGGTGAGAAATAATGTAGCCCAGAGTTCCAAGCAAGTTTTCTCACTCCTTTCTATATATCAGGTCTTTTACAAAAGCAGAAGTTGCTGGAAAAGCTCAGCAGGTCTGGCAGCATTTGTGAAGAAAAAAAAATCAGAGTTAACATTTCGGGTCCAGTGACCCTTAGTTCCTGATTTACAGCATCTGCAGTTCTTTCAGTTTGTATCGGATCTTTTACATTCACTTGGAAAGACAAATGGGGACCTAATTTGACATCATCTCATTTAAGAAAGAGAGGCTGCCCAACTGCAGCTGTACCTACATGGAACTTGAGCTCAAAAAAATGTCTACTGTACAATAGGGGTATCCTGTCTTCCAGCCAAGTTACTGCATCCAGAAGAAAAACAGTTAGTAATTGATGCATATTTAGGTTGACGGCTTTCATAGAATTCCTACAGTGTGGAAACAGGCCCTTCAGCCCAACAAGTCCACACCAACCCTCAGAGTATCCCACCCAGATCCACCCTCCTATGACCCACCAAACGTACACATCCCTGAACACTATGGGCTATTTAGCATGGCCAATCCACCTAGTCTGCACATCTTTGGACTGTGGGAGGAAACCGGAGAACCTGGAGGAAACCCACATGGACATGGGGAGAATGTTCAAACTCCAAACAGTCACCAGAGGGTGGAATTGAACCCGGGTCCCTGGCACTGTGAGGCAGCAGTGCTAACAACTGAGCCACTGTGCTGCCCTATAGGCATGTGAACATAAGGGTTTCAAGATTTTTAAAAATTATGTATTCATTCACAAGATGAAGGCATCACTGGCTAGGTCATCTTTATGGCCTAACCCTAATTGTCTCGAGGGCTGTGGGCCAGGAGTCACATATAGGCCAGACTGGGTAAGGGTGGCAGTTTTCTTCCCTCAAGGACCAAATGTGTCTGGCAATATGTTACTGAACTGTGCTAAAGATCAGGTACTTCCTTATCACCTTGGTGTTAAACAAATTTGAATTTACAGAGGAAGCATAACAGGGTATGGGGCTCAAAGTATGAGGGTTTGGGCTTATGGGATATTGTAGGAGTGGATGAGAAGTGAATGACCAGTAAGGCTTTGAGGGAAATTAAATACACAGTGTTATCCTCAATTGGGTCTTACATAACTCTAGAGACATGACCGTACTTTGTGTCCTTTGTATGTGCTTTTGTTAAAGCACCCAATATAAAATGCTTTCTTTTCCAGGCAGATAAATGATTTTCTCAAATTGTAAAGTCAGAGAATTTTGCTTCACCAAGAAAGTGAGCATTTTGAGAAAAATCAAAGGATTGAAGTCTATATAAATAACAATTTGTTCCACATTGTTGGTGACGTAAATTTCAAAATGTAAAACCCGCACAAGACCCAATGTCTCCTTCTCAAGTATTGAGTATTTTTCTTAAAGTGCTCAGTTGCTTCAAAAACTATTTGAAAGGCCATTCAATCCTTATCTTGTCATCAGGTAGTTAAACAGCCCCCAGCCAATGTCACTGGCGTGAACAGCCAGTTTGAATGGCTTTTTGTAAATTTGATGCAATTAAAACCAATGCAATGGTCAGCTTTCAAGTTTTCAATGGCACTTTCAAACTCTAAAGATTATTCAAATGTTCTGGCTTACTTCAACAAATTCATTAAAGCTGTAAAGATGGTAATATTCAGGAGAAACATGTGAATAAATCCACTCGTGCTGACATAACACAAACGTTCACATTTTATCATAGGCGTGGAAAAGTGCACAATAGTCCTTAATTTCACTTATCACGGTGCAACTTGGCATTGATCTACAGTCTAGCCAATTACTCACTTGTGCTTTGACAAACTCAGCCTTAGCTAAAATAATAACGTATTGACTTTTTGTAGCCAATCACGCAGTTAAGTCAAATGTCCTTCCCAGGTCGTTAGAACGTTGCTTTTATATTTTTCATTCCAAAAGGCAGGACTTTCCTCTGGTAATGTACATCTGATGAAATCAATATATCTTTGGCTCTAAAAATCACCAGAACTTTCCAAAATCATTTTAGCAATTTAGTTCTGGTGATGAATCATGCATGTCCACTTCATTCAATGCAATCATCTAATCTTGATAATAGGATGATTCTATTTTTGTCACCATGTTGACTTTGCGATAGTTAATGCAGAACCTTTGTGATACATTTAGCTTTGACCCCATAACAGTATCTCCAGCTACTATGTCATTGACCATGAAGAAGTTAATCTCATCTTCCATTCAAGCTAATCTGTCTGGATTCAGCAAGGATATTGCTTTATAGGTAACACATCACCCACATTAATATCATGAACAATTGCACCCACCTTTCTTGGCTTTTTCCCACAAATTGATTTATAATTCCATACTATACCTCATAAGCCACTTTGATTGATCTCTGAGCAATAACCATAATGCTTTCTAGACTTTAAAAAGTTTTGTATTATTCAATCTAATTTCTGTAGGGGTATATTTTTTACTTTCAATTTCTGATTCATTCTCCAGTTGTTATTATATTTTTATTTCGCTTCTTACTTCTTTTGCTACCATAAGTATACTTTTCCCCTGATTATTGTCACTCTCATAATATCTCCTTAATATATTAACCTGACATGCACTGATTTTTTTTTCCTTCTGATTGAAGTAGTCACTACATAATTTACATAATTAAGTTACTTTTTAATTTGAAAAGATCCAGTGAACCTTGTTTTTAATTGTTCACCAGAGACATCTACACGTTGTATCCAGCAATAAAGTTTTGAACATTGGTCTTTTTATCTAGTCTTCATTGCATTTTGAGCACCTTTCAAATGTATTTTTTAGCCTATTACATGCTTTGATCAGTTTCTGTCTGAAATTGGAACCACCAGCTGGAAGTGTAGTCTCAGAGCTTGTTTTTTCTGAGTTTTATAAAATCCAATTAAGTAACCCTCCCACCTCATCTTCAAAATAACTAAGCCTTATTGATTCAATTGGAGCATCCTAACGGTTAGAAATGTTCTTATCTTGACCTCCAGGCCATTCCCGATAATAAACTCTAATCATAGTCTTCAAAACTTGATGCTATTAATCCAATGCATCTTGAGATTGTGAATGATAAGAAGACATAACTGATTTTATTCCCAAAGAGGTGAAAATTTCTTTGAAAATTTATGATATAAAAATTAAACTTGATCTGATTATATTCCTTTTGGTAACCCATACATTGTCAAACAAAAAAAAAATCACACTATTTTACTTCACTCCTACTTTTGCAGTAATTTTTCCTAAAGGCAGTACTTCAGGGCGTCTGAAGAGAAATCAGATTTACAGCATCTGAAGTTCTTTCCATTTCTATTCACTTCAAGAAATCTCTTGGATGCATCTGTAGCCATTGATATATAAGGGGGAGCATCTTATGGGAGTCTGGGTGACATGGACCATGGCGGGTTGTGGCAGAATAAGCTGAGAAGTCTGGAAACACCTATCTCAACATAGAGAGCAATTTGAGTTTATGCTTTCCACATACAATGTGGGAAGATTCTCATTGGCCCAGTTGAGTTGCCAATTAATGGGGTTTAAAGCTTACTAAAGGTCCTGTTAACAGCTCAACTCACTTCATTTATATTCTGATTTCTATATTATGTTAGACATTGAAAAAATGCAACATGGACAGTAGAGCACACACCTAGTGGAATCAGCTCATCATTGCGTTAAATGACCTCCATGTTGCATAAGACTAAACAGCAGCTCAGGGCATGATCCACAGGCAGCAGGCACATGTACCTCTCATTCTCAGGCATTAATATCCCGCATCTGTCAACCTCATGACATCATTGCAATACACTGGTAAACTGTTTAGGAAAGGCAAATTTGCATTAAAGGGCATTCCAACAAACAGCGCTTGAAAGGCTGCAGCAGGGACACTTTGCGCACAAGGATAAGCACTGAGTTGGTCGAGTCTGCCTCTCAGGAATGCTCGGTTGTGCACTTAACACTGGGTCACTTGATGTCTAATGGCATGTTCACACAGTACATGCTTAGCCATGCCATTTCTATTTGTGCATTAGCACTTTAACCAGAAACAAAGGTTATCACTTTGTACAGTTTCGAGGAGCTTTTTTGCACAGACACACAGACAGGCATCTTGTCATGCCTGTCAATAGGGATCCTGAAAGGGGACATGCATCTCAGTCAATGACACACCAAAACCAGGAGGGCCCAAAGTGATTGAGCACCAAGAGAGCAAGCAAATGTTTCGGGATGCAGATTCATCCAGTCCACAAGGTAGGTATGTGCCCAAGTGCAAACTGTCCCTGCTCTCGCATTATACTGACAGCAACTGTTGTACCTGAGCTGTATCACTGAACTCCAGAAGTAGACCAGGGATGCTCCATGAGGGTTCATGGAGAGTTGCACATGTCAATGTCCATGGATATAGGATGCATGTGGTCAGTGCCCCTGAAGCATGCCTTGAGATGTTGGTCCCTAACATCCAGAGGTGCTTTGGAGTCAGCAGTGAGCCAAAAGTCACCAAGTGTTCTCTCCAGCATCCATCATGAGAATTCTTAGCTTCTAGTTTGCTCATGTTGGTTGGTATGCAGAAAGCTGTATACTAATAAGGCAAGCTCTACTGCTAAAAAGATTGTGAGCAAGCAATAAATCCTGTTAACAGGCAACTCACTGCTGCCTAGTAAGAATCTTGCCTCAAAACCCTGAACTTAATTTAAAATGCAGCATGTTATTCTCAACTTTGAGGTAGGCTGTGCTAGATATCTCACTGGATTCTGTCACATTTTTTGCCTTAACCCATATCTTTCAGGGCCCTTTAATACTCTATCCCTTGTTACTGTCTCTAAGGAGAGAATAATTTCTCTTACCTAGCATTAAAATGAGAATTAAATTGATGTAACCTGTTTTCTTGCTTTTATGTAATAAACTACATCATGCTAATTCAATTTGTGCTTTCCAACGGATAAAAAAATTCATTGTTTATCCATAATTTATTACTCGTAAACCTCCTGGACTCGCATAACAAGAGTTGGTGACAGCAAGATCCTAGCAAAGCTAGATGCCATCTGTGGAGAACTCTTGCAACAGCATCAAATTATCGTATCTATTTTACAAATTCACACTTTGTCATTACAATTTTGAACTGGTTTCCAAACACCACCCGGAATAACTTGTCTTCTGCACAAGTTTAGCACTGACTATTACAAAACTGAAAACAAACGTCCTTTGACAATAGGCCCTTTAGTTTAATGTTTTTGCTTTTGGGGTCAAACAATCACAAGCCCAAGATTAGGTATTCTAAATTGAACTTGACAGAAAATTGGCGAGACTAAATTAAACAGTAACAAATCAAACCAAGGTCAAATCAGTTACAAAGATTCAAAGGGAACTGATTTGAATCAGCCCGACAGTTATATTTTGGAGAAGTGTTGATCAGACTTTCTGGCATCTTGACTACTTGAATACATGCACTTTATACCTCCTGGCATTGCATTAGTGAAGGATGCTGGTGCAACCCAATAGGATGATTTTAACTCAGCTCATGACCCCACTGGCCAAAAGCCATAGAATATTCTGGAAGATCCCAGGCAAGGAGAGATTAAAAGACAAGCACCTGGAAGTCAACCCCTCAGTGAAGACTGAGCAAAGGCTCAATCTAGCCCAGCGGTAGATCTGTAACCATTTTGAGAGAGCAGATGAGGGTGGGAGAAAGAGGATCTGTCTTGACCTATAAGACCCATCTTTACGGAAGAGATCCAGGCCTATATTAGAGAGGAAGAAGATTCCAAAGGCCCAGCTCAAAAGATCATTGCAGGTAATATCCTTTCTCAAATGGACAGAGCTAGATAGACAGTAATTATTGTGGGAATTTTCAGAATATTCAAATGGTGTTTTTAATAAGGAATATTTTGTACATAAAAAATAAAATTGAGTTAAACCATGAACTGAATTCTGTGTCCCTTTGTCTGCCTTACCGATAACAGTGCTTGGGTAAAGTATTTTTTTAGTGCAGAAACTGGTTAAAGTGTCCAAAGCCAATGGACAATACTTTGAAGAATGATGGAAGATTACAACCATGTTTTCAGAAAGGCAAGGCACTTGCAATTAAGGAAGAATGAAAATAAATCAGAGAGTAACTACTGCCACAAAGTTCATTTCTCAGCTCATTAGTGACACTGGAGCCAGTCAATAAATAGGCCAAGATCTCATTGATGGCTAAAACAAATCTGATGATCTTATACCTTCTGAGTCGCATCAAGAATTTCAAATTACTTTCAAGTGTTTCAAAATATTAACAAAAATTATCACAATTGTGTTTGCTTATTATCCTTTTCCATTTAAATATAAACAAAAATAACATCGTAATATGAAGTATAATTTCTGGGCTTTGAATTACAGTCATGTTTGTCATAAAATTGCCTATTCTGTTCTTACACTGTTTTCCCCATTCATGTTATTATGGATTTTTCCAATAAAGGATAACTTGTTTGTACATTCCATATATTTGATTGCCACGGGCAATGTTACAGGAATACAGAGGTAGAGATTAATGCCATTGTGTGTATAAAAGTGAGGAAGCAATGGCCTCACTAGGCTGTTAATCCAGAAACCAAGATAACCTTCTGTGTTCGAATCCTGCCACAGCAGTCGGTGGAATTAGAATTCAATAAAAAAAATCTGGAATAAAGAATCTAATGAATCCATTGCTGATTGTCTGGAAAACCCATCTGGTTCACTAATGTCCTTTAGGGAAGGAAACTGCCATCCTTACCTGGTCTGGCCTACATGTGACTCCAGACCTGCAGTAATGTGATTGACTCTCAATTGCTCTCTGGGCAATTGAGATGGGCAATAAGTGCTGCCTAATAGTGACACCCTCAACCAGTGAATGAGTAAAGAGAAAAAATTATGCTAGATTAAGTTAATTGTGAATTGTTTTGCAAAACAATACGTTTAATTAGTATGACATATCAATAATGACATTTAATAAGAACTCCTTAGTAGGAGCAGGATTGAGGAAGTCTATTTTAAAAGAGCAAATTATCCATGAATTTCAAATTAAGCCAGTGTCTTCCAGTCCCATCTGCTTCAGGGTCACAGGGAGGTCAAGAATAACTGATGATACGTTAGACAGGAAGTGAGAATACAACGACTTGCTGCTTTTGTGATACATGCAATTCTGCCAATGTAAATTGCACGATTTCTTTTATCTATGAGGGTCATACTTCAATCAATGTCTGACTCTTTGCAAGATTGCTCTCAAGGGGATGAATATGTGACAAGCAATTTGCTGCTCACAGATGAAGCCCATGACAGCAAGGAGAGCTAAATAGTTTTAGAGATTAAAGAGGATTGCGAGAAAGTGTGAAACTATCCACTGCATACCACAAGATTGCCTTGATGTATTAATATAGAAATATAGAAGGTTTGTGCAAAGCTTTATATCCTTCTGCAACTTATAGTTGTGTCCTGCAGATGTTTGTTAAAAGAAAACAAGCCTCACAGTTAATAGAAGGGGGATATACTCCAGCCCATTGCAGGAGAAACATCATGATCTGGCTCTCTAAATCAGGCATGATCTTAATGAATGTTGGAGAAGAATGTTCTCCTTCGGCTCCTATTTTGAATGTAAATCATGTGGGAGGTTAACGTGTCAGCTTGCTAGCAGTAGAAGAACCTCCTGTGAATAAGTCAGAAGCTAGAAATCAGCTAATTATTTTTTCTGCCTGCAGTGGCGGAATGTCATTTAGGAATTTAATGGTAGCCCTGTGATTAAATAGGAGGAGAATAGCTCTCCCCTGTCTCCTGAAAACCACCCAGTGAAAATCTGTTGGCTTTACATGTGGCCTCAGAGATTGGAGATAGTTTATCATTCTCAGATACTCGGTGCCCAGTTGACAGACTGTGCCTCAGGAACGTTAGGGTGGGCGGCTTATGTTCAAAGGAAGCCAGCCTCTGCCCTTGCCTCTAATTCCTCTGCCCAACTCTCCACAGAGCCTGTCCTCATGATCCCCATCTCACCCCGCTCACCTTGTGATCCAGTGACAAATCCTAGTCAAATCCCCAAAGCATCTCAGGCACATCTTGCCATACTTGGTGTCTTTCCCAGCGTCAGAATGAGCTGTCAGCATTGGATGGTCCAACACCTTTTCACCCTCAGAATTCTACATCCAGTGGACAGCTGATGTTAGACAGTTAAGTGTCTGATAACACTTTAGTCAGTCTTTCCTCACGCATGTGACATGATTCTACAGATATCTCCATTCTGCTCTGTTTTAGTGTTTCAAATTCTCCATACGATAACTGTCAATTTGCCTCGCTTAACAAAAATCTATCTACAACAAATACAGAAATTGCTGGAGAAACTCAGCATCTATAGAGAGAGAAAGTCAGTTAATGTTCTGAGTCAGTTCTGAAGTAGCGTCATACTGGACCCGAAACATTAATTTTGTTTCTCTCTCCATAGACTCTGCCAGACCTGCTGAGTTTCTTCAGCATTCTCTGTATGTGTTTTAGATTTCCAGCTTTTGCAGCATTTTGTCTTTATTTGAGAACCTATGTTTGTCTAAAAAGATGAACCTACTTCCACCTTCGTCTGAGGCAGAGTTACAAAACTGCACAACTCTCTGAGAAAACAAAAGTTCATCTCATCTCTGTCCTAAAAGGGCAACTCCTAATTTTAAAACAGTGCTCCCTAGTTCTGGACTCACCCACAGGAGTTCACCTTGCCTCGGCCATTCAGGATGTTACACACCTCAAACAAGTTACCCCTTACTTGTCTAAACACCAATGGTAACAAGCCCAGCTTACATAACCTATTCTCATAAGGCAGCTCATTTCTTCCAGCTATTCATCCATTAAACCTCCTCCGTACTGCCTCCAACACATTTACATCCCTGCTGATTTGGAGAGACCAAAGTCGGATACCAAATAAAGACGAGAGGAACTGCAGATGCTGTAAATCAGAAACAAAAACAAAGTTTCTGGAAAAGCTCAGCAGGCCCAGCAGCATCTGTGAAGGAAAACACAGAGTTAACATTTTGGGTCTAGTGACCCTTCCTCAGAACTCAGTTATTTGAAGCTTGTAGTTGAAGTAAACCTGTTCGACTATAACTTGATGATCATGTGACAGCTCGGTGACCTGAGCAAGCTAGAACCAATCCTCACCTGAATACAGATGCCCCTGAATCAAGCACAGTGAGAGCATGATGGTATAGCAGTACTGGCACTGCACACATGAGCAGTGACTCAGGGAATGCTGTGGCACCTGGATTCAAATCTCACCATGGCAGGTGGAAAGTCTAATGATGATTATGAAACCATTGCCAATTGTTATAAGCAATCCGAGATAATGGGAACTGCAGATGCTGGAGAATCCTAGATAACAAACTGTGAAGCTGGATGAACACAGCAGGCCAAGCAGCATCTTAGGAGCACAAAAGATGACATTTTGGGCCTAGACCCTTCTTCAGAGAAGGGGATGGGGAGAGGGAACTGGAATAAATAGGGAGAGAGGGGGAAGCGGACCAAAGATGGATAGAGGAGAAGATAGGTGGAGAGGAGAGTATAGGTGGGGAGGTGGGGAGGCGATGGGTCAGCCCGGGGAGGACGGACAGGTCAAGGGGGCGGGATGAGGTTAGTAGGTAGGAAATGAGGTGTGGCTTGAAGTGGGAGGAGGGGATAGGTGAGAGGAAGAATAGGTTAGGGAGGCGGGGACGAGCTGGGCTGGTTTTGGGATGCTGTGGGGGAGGGGGAGATTTTGAAGCTTGCGAAGCCCATATTGATACCTTTGGGCTGCAGGGTCCCCAGATGGGATATGAGTTGCTTTTTCTGCAACCTTCGGGTGGCATCATTATGGCACTGCAGGAGGCCCAGGATGGACATGTCGTCTAAGGAATGGGAGGGAGAGTTAAAATGGTTCGCGACTGGAAGGTGCAGTTGTTAATTACGAACTGAGCGGAGATGTTCTGCAAAGCGGTCCCCAAGCGTCCGCTCAGTTTCCCCAGTGTAGAGGAAGCCACAACGGGTACGGCGGATGCAGAATACCACATTGGCAGATGTGCAGGTGAACATCTGCTTGATGTGGCAAGTCTTTTGGGGCCTGGGATGGGGGTGAGGGAGGAGGTGTAGGTGCAGGTGTAGCACTTCCTGAAGTTGCAGGGGAAGGTGCCGGGTCTGGTGGGGATGGAGGACTGTGTGGAGCGGACAAGGGAGTCCCAGAGAGACTGGTCTCTCTGGAAGGCATATAAGGGTGGGGATGGAAAAATGTCTCGGGTGGTGGGGTCGGATTGTAGATGGCGGAAGTGTCGGAGGATGATGCGTTGTATCCAGAGGTTGGTGGGGTGGTATGTGAGAACGAGGGGGATTCTCTTTGGGTGGCTATTGTGGGGGCGGGGCGTGAAGGATGAGTTGCGGGAAATGCGGGAGACACAGTCGAGGGTGTTCTCGACCACTGAGGGAGAGAAGTTGCGGTCCTTGAAGAACACGGACATCTGGGATATGCGGGAGTGGAATGCCTCATCTTGGGAGCAGGTTGTAAGCAATCCATCCGGTTCATTAATGTCCTTTGGGAAAAGAAAGCTTCTGTTCTTACTTGATCTGGCCAACATGTTACTTCAGAGGCACAACATTGTAGCTAGCACAAAGCTGCCCTCTGATTTAGTATCTAAAGCATGACTAGTCAAGCAACAGTCTCGCATAGTTGTAAGTTACACACAAACACCCCAGACAACATTATCACTCTTCTGTACATGCCCTGTCTCACAGAAATAACAGACCCAGCAGAGGAGACAGCACGCTGGTATACAATCAGAATGAAGTTGCCCTGGGAGTCCTCAATCTTGACTCTGGGCTCCATGACATCTCACTGCATCTGGTCAAACATGAGCAAGGAAACTTCCTGCTGATTAACATGCACCACTCATCATCTAGCTGATAAATTAGTATTCCTCCATGATGAAATCCATTTGGAGAAACCACTGAAGGTGGCAAGCCCACAGAAAGGACTCTGGGTGGGGGATTTCAATGTTTTCTCCAACAATGGTTCAGCTGCACCACAGCTGAGCCAGTTCGCCAAGTTCATAAAGAATGTGGTCACTGGGCTGAGTCAGCAACAGATGATAAAAGAACTAACTCCAAAACAATTTATTCTAAAACACAGCTCACCACCGCCTTCCCAACCCAACCCTAGCACTGCAGCTCCCAAAGAGCCCCAGGCCCTGGGTATTGGAATATGTAGTCTTTATCAAAAGCTGTTCTCGAATTCAAAGTACAATATATCTAAGGCTTTCATTTATCCAAGCAGATCACTCCTTCAAACAAGATTATTAAATTTGTTAAACAGATTTTCTCTTTCTTGATACCATGTTGACTCATTCTAATTGTGTTCAGATTTTCCAAATGGACAATTATGATCTCTGTAATGATTTATTCCAACACCTCTCCAGGACAGATGTAAAGCTAACTAGTCCACAGTTTACTGCTTTCTGCCTCTGTCCCTTCTGAAATAAAATAATAACTTTTCCTACTTTCAGTCTAATGGCACATTTACTGAATCTAGTGATTTTTGAAAAAGTTAACACCAAAACATTGATTACCTCGTTAGCTACTTCTGTAAGAACTGGAAATCCATCTGTACCCAGAGACTTGTTAGTGCACAGCTCCAGAATTTTCTCAGTATCACTTCCTTGGTTACTGCAATTTCACTAATGTAGTCGCTCCCTTTCACCTCCTTATATATTGCTATTACTGGAATGTTTTCATATCCTCTGTAATGAAGACAGAGGAAAAATATTTGTTCATTTCATGCACCATTTCCTTATTACCTACAACTTACTCTCCATTCTCAGTCTCTAGAAGAGTAACATTCATTTACTCTTTTCCTTTTTAAATACTTACTACCCATTTATACATTCCTAGCTAGCTTCCTCTCAAACCGTAATTCCTTTTACCTAATTAACCTTGTAGTTCTTTTCAGACTAATTATCTTACCTAAGTGTACAATTCTATATTTTTTCCTTAATTTGGAAGCTTTCTAAAGTCTTCTGTTGATCACAAATTGTGGGTCACCCTTTATATTCAAACAAACAAAAATAAAATTTAAGTTTGCTGGGTATTCTGAAATATCTCCTTAAATGTTTGCAACTACATCTCAATTAATCTATGCCCTAACCTATATGCCAGTTCACTTCAACTAGCTTAGCTTTCATACCAATATAAATCCCTTGCATTGAGTTTAAAGTACTCGTCTTAGAACCAATCTTCTCCTTTTCAAATATGTAAAAATCAGACATAAAATGCTTTTACTGTGAGGTTACTTGTTAATGCTGCTACTTTACACAATATTAACAAATAAAACCAGCTTTTGGTTAGTTACAGAACATACTGCTCTGAGGAATTATCATAAGAGAATTCCATGAATTCTTCATCCAGGCTGCTACTGCCAATCTGATTTCACTAGTTCGCACACAAACTAAGTCTACCTATGATTACTGGCCATTCCCTTATTGCAAGCACCCAAAATTTCTTCTTATATACTTTGCCCTACAATGTGGTCACTGTTAAGGGTTTATAGATTACTTCCATTAGTGACTTGACGCCCCTTGTGCCTCATCTCTACCCAAGCCTCCTGACCAAAGTCATCTCTAACTATTGCACACATGCGACTTTGTCTAACAATATAAACCCTAAATGCTTACACAGCTTCCATTCCTTGTGAATGTCATATGATCCTCAATATTCAGGACCCAGACCTTGTCATCATGCAGCCATGTCTTTGTAATGGATATCAATGCGTGCCAATAATGTGCTTAACATTAACACACTTAGAAATCAAGAAGAGTAGGCCACTTGACGTTCCATGACTGATTCTGTGTCAACACCATATTCCCACTTCTTCCTTATACATCTTGATATTTTTAAAATCTAAAAGAAGTGTTTCTTTCCTAAACATATTCAGTGACTTGACCTCCACGGCCTTCTATAGTGGATAATTACATTGGTTTACTGCCTTTTGAGTGAAGTTGGTTTTCTTTAACTTAGTCCTAAATGGCCTACCCCATATCCTGAGACTACGTTGCCTGGTTCTATACTGTCCCAATGAAAGTGAACATCCTCCCTGCATGTAGTTTGTACTGCATTGTTAGAACTTTAAAGTATTTCAATCAAATCCCCTCTCATTCTTCTCACTTCTGTTTTTTACAGGCTCAGTTGAATCAATTTCTGCTCTCACAGCACAGAACTTCCACCCCTGGTATCAGCCAAATGGCTCTCCACTGTACCTCCTCTCGTGGAAAGTATAACCTTTCTTAGGTAGGAAATCAAAACTACATGCAATTCTTCAGGTATGGTCTCACCAAGACCCTGCAGTAAGATATTCCTACTTCTGAAGTCAAATCATCTTGCAATTAAAGTCAAAATATCATTTGCCTTCTTAACTGCTTGGTGCACCTGCCTGTTTAACATACAACATTACAGCACAGTACAGGCCCTTCGGCCCTCGATGTTGTGCCATATACACTATTCCATGTACGCCCATATGCTTGTCCAATGTTCATTGTCAGGCATACAAGGACATCCAGATACCTTCGTACTTCCAATATATCACCAAGTAAATAATACTCTTCCTTTCTGTTTTCCACACTGTTGTATAACTTTTCATTGCCCCCCGCTTGGAGAAAAGATCCATTTATTCCCACTTTGTTTCCTCCACATCAACGAATTCTTAATTCATATGAACCAACTGAGGTCACCATGAAGGGCTCTCCTTCTCAATCTCTTCCTGTGCCTGAGGCATGGTGACCCTCAGGTTATACCACCACCAGTCAACTATCTCTGTTCTCACCTTACAACCTAACAATTCACTTTAGTTACATTCAGGATCCTAGTTTAGGATTCAACTACCTCACCCTCCATCTCAAACAAAAAATTCCATCATATCATGGTCACTCTTCTGTAAGGATACCTGGGCAACAAAATTAATTAAATTTTTCTTGTTACATGGTACCCAGTTTATAATAGCCTGTTCTTTGTTTGGTCAAAAATACCATCAAGGACACTCTTCACAAAGCCCTTCTCCACAATGAAAGATTTCTCCTAACCAGATGTAAATTCAAATCACCCATGACTACAGTTGAACTCTTTAACATGCATACCTGATTTCTTGTTTAATGTCTTCTGTTACAACTCTATTAACGTTTGAGGGCCTGTAAACAACTTCACAAGATGCTTTCTACCCCTTAGTATTCCTTGTCACTACCCAAACACATTCCACATCATGATTTTCTAAGCCTCCTCACTATCTTAATGATTCTCCTTACTATTAATGCTATCCGATCTCTTTTCCATTGTTGTCTGGCTTTCCTAAATAATGAGTACCACTGAATATTCAGTTCTCATCTTTGTAGCCATAACTTTGTAATTACGGCAATGTGATAACCACTTATATTTATCTGTGCTCTTAATTTGCCTACTTTATGCCATTAAGGCACAAAGCCTTTACACTAGGCTTTTTAACCTTGTTGGACATCCTAATTTTATTGCACACTACACTCCATTTGTTTTCTAGCCTTTTCTTTTTCTGCTTTCCGTTTTTGCTTCTTACCTTTCCATCATTTGTTATTACCCTCTGCCTTCCTGCTCAGATTCCTATCACCCTCCCATTCTTGTTTAAACCTTCCCAGACTACAGCTACTTTGTTATGAATGCAATATGCACAACAATAGATGTCAGAACTCTCCCCACTCCTGAATGACATAGGCAATGGCAAGTCAGTTTGAAAAATATGCCATGATCAGAAAAATTACGTTCTCAACATTTAGAAAAAAATACAACTTTCCTCCCAAGGTTTTAACAATGAAATGAGAATTGCACTAGTGAGCAGCAAAGGCCTATTTGGATGCATTAGCACCCCATTATTATATTCTCAACTCATTTATTTACAAGTTGCTACTTTCACAGGCATCAGAGAGAAATTACACAGCAATAGCTCCCAGCATGAAAGTTTGAGTGGGTAACTGAAACATCAACCCACACTTCCTCCTCTGGCCCCACTTCATCCTTTGACATCTCGAGCCATGTTCTTAGGTAGTGACCGTATACATCTCCTATCCATGGAGGCTGGCATGGGACATGTACCAGCCTCACAATATCATAGTATATACAGTACTTTGGAGCTCACCATTACTCCTTTCATTGCAATTCTGCTGCCAAGCCACTTTACATATAGAGACAGCACCCAGCTCACCCACCAGAGCAGCACACGTCTCAGGGCTCTTAGCTTGCTTTTTTGGCTCTCAATTACTTTACATCTTCTCACAACATTTCTATCTAGCATTTCCTTGCCTTTTTGCATATTGCCACCTCATTTAGAACGTACAGCCTCACAGTACTTCTGTCTTGTCTTGCCTTTTAGCCAAAGAGCTTCACAATGACAACTGCCCTATAAAATAGTGGCAGCCATTTTATAACATAATCGAATTATGTCCAAATTTAAAAGCAAATGATATCTCGATGATGTAGTATAGTGCTATGCGGAAAATATGTTGATGAGTTTAAAGAGGGGTATCCCAGCCTTATTGAAATGCACTTTCTCAAATGTAGGATTGAAAAATTATTTTTACTGAATACTGTAAACTAGGACTACATAACAAGATTTTACATAATGTCATCATGTTTTTGGAGCGAATCTCAGCAGATGTAACACCAGTGAAATTCTTTGATGAAAAGATTCTGAGGAATACATATCATAGGTAGATGTCATTAGCTGACATACAAGGTTACTGCACTTCAAAATTAATTTAATGATTATTCTCACAATCTCTCCCTATCTCTCTTCATCTCTCTTTCTTTCCTCAATTAAGGCTCTAAAATTTGCATCACAGTATGGTCAAAAAGACATAATTAACCTAATTTTTTCTTACATGACTTGATGTTCATGTTTGTTTGATAATAGACGCATATAAACATCTTGGGACATTTGTTACAAAGATCTACACAGATTCAAGTTTTTGCAGTATTATGAAGTATATAAAGAGAAGTTAGTTCACTTCCTTCTAAAACCTTAAGTAGCACAGAGATTCTGGATTGATGCGTAAATAAAGCAGGCCAAAGAGATTTCAGCTCTGCTCCAGCAGGTGTTGCCATGTGGTACAAACTCTGGTTGGAGTCAGATCCAAGGAAGATAATTGAGATTGCTGAAGAAATCACTGCAGTACCAGAATATAATTAGAATAGATTAGATTCCCTACAGTGTGGGATCAGGCCCTTTGGCCCAACAAGTCCACACCACCCTTTGGAGCATCCCATCCAGACCCATCCCCCTGTAACCCACATACCCCTGAATACTACGTCTCTGCAACAGCATCTTGGGGCTATGCCCGAGATCAACAACCTTTGGGTGCTACGCCAATAATTTTCTTCCCATCACAAATCTGAAGTGGGATGTTTGTTGACGATTGTATAAAGTTTAGTTCTATTCACAGCTCCACTGATTATATAGCAATGCAAGCCCATATGGAGCAAGGCCTGAACAACATTCAGGTACTGGCTAGTCAGTAACAAGTAACACATGTGCTACACAATTGTCAGGTAATGGCCAACAAGAGAACGTCTAACCACCTCCCTTTGACTTTCCATGGGATTACCACTGCTGAGTCTCCACTACAAATGTCCTGAGCCAATTCATTTTCCATAAACATAATTAAACCAAACAAGTAAATGCAAGGCTTCAAAAATAGGTGAGCGGCTATGCATTCAGTGCTGAATAATTTACATCCTGGGTCCTCACAGTATTTCCAACTCATGCAAAGTACAAATCAGATGCATAATGGAATACTCTACTTGCCTGAATGAGTGCAGCTCAAACAGGGTTGATGCTGGCAATTTTCCCTGGTAGGGATCACAGTTTCAGAACGAGGGGTCAGCCAATTAAAAATTAGATTATCAGCTTACTTTTAATCTGAAGGGGAAGTGAATCTTTGAAATACAACACTACTGATTAAAAAAAAAACACATTCAAGAAAGTGGTTGATAAGTTTTTGGATATCAAGGATGTTAAGGAGAAGGGGACAGCATGGGAAGGTAGAGTTGAGTTAGGTGACGTTTTTGAATTAGATAGCAGAGTTGATGGGAAATATCAAATTGCCTGCTCCTGCTTCTGTTTCTTGTATTTAGACAGCAGTCAGGCTAGTGTGAGACGTGAATGGGAACTTATAGTTGATGGTGCATGTATCTGCTGAATTTGCTCTTCTAGGCAATGGAGTTGCAAGTTTGGAAGGTTCGTGTCAGTTTTCCAAGCAAATGAAGTGTGACACAAAGACATGGCATTGCACAGAACCCTAGAGATTTGTGTAAAGTCTGATGTGTTGCCCATGGTTTACACTTTGAAAATCAAAGTCAAAAAACTATCTAAGAAGTGCAGAAAACGCTAACCTTGGAGAGGATTTCTATGTTTGAGGAGAAGCTTACTGCGTTATCAGAGAGAATGAAGATTTTCTGGACTATCCCGTGCAGAATGTGGTCATCCAAGATTCAGGAATAAACAATTTAGAACAATGGCAGAATCTCTGATCTGGTTCAGAATTCCTGTTTCCATCCCCAGATCAGACTAACAGTTTTCCATGTACTTTTGGTGCAGTATTTCAGGTAAACCACTGGGTTAGGATTCTTTCCAGTCAAAACAGCAATACATGAGACTGGGATTGCTCAGAGGCAGGAGCAGAGTGAATTACTATTGAAAACACACGTCCTTTGTCAGCAGTAAGCACTGCACTCCACAATTTAAATCTCCTTCGGCCCTTTTCACAGCTACTGAAATAGGTTGTGTGCCAAGTAAGGGAGGGTGTACAATGATGAGTGTGTAGGGGAGCTGGAATGCCAAGCAAGTGAAGAAGTAGAGTGCAAAGTGGGATTTACTTGTATCAGGCAGGCAGGCTGGGTAAGGGCTTAGGGTAGGTCAGGGGAATTCATTTGTGGTTGAGAATGGCACCAGCGTGTTCAATTGTTGGAGTGGGTCAGGTCAAGTTGAGGATGTGGATAGTTTGGTGAGGGAGTTGTGTGAGGTTGGGGCCTCTGTGAAGCTGAACAATGGGGAATTGCAAAGGGTTGGAGGAGGGAGGTAGGGTTGTGGGAAGAGCTGTGGACGGAGAACCTGCGATGGAATGAACCGACGAGGGTGTAGAGTCCATTGACAAATTAATCAGGAGTTCGAGCAGATTTTAATTTCTTTAACCTTTTCCTGGGTAATTATTCAGGAAAGTCATTCAAATCCATCTGAAGTCTGCAATGCCAGCTCAGTTGCCAGGTCATTGTCTGTCAGAGGTTTCAACTCCCCAGATAGTCCCTGAGGATAAAATCAAGACTTCCCCATGGTGCCAAATTGCAATTCCTGCCTACGCTTCAGCAGAGACAATCTTACTTGCAGCAGATTCGGGCCAAGGTAGCTGTTGAAAGTGAAGTTTAAAATCATCAGACTGCAGTGGTACAAGAAAAAAGCAGCAGCACCACCCTCCCTGAGTAGCTATCAATGCGCAATCAATGCCATCCTTGCCAGGAGCACCCATGTCCTGAGAATGAATTTTACAAAATTTGTAATGTGTAACCTTAATTATGAAGATTGTGAAGTTCAGGAGCTTCACCACTTTATTAATTGCCATTGGGCTACCACCCCAGAGAATTTTTGATGTTCATTTCTGATTTTAATATATTCTGTAACTGATAAGTAAGCAGGACCACAAAAGGAGAAAGTAAAGATCATTAAAATCATGAAATAGATTGAGACAAGCTCTGCATTTCTCAAAATAAGGGAAATAGAAAAGTCTGTTTCAGGCTTGTAGAAGCAAATGAAGGATAAAGGAGGACTGACAGAGGGTCAGGGATGGGTCTACATAACTTATTACAGTGGTTTTTGTTCCATTTTAACTATAGAACAGATAATATCCCACATGCTTTGTTCAGATTATCAGTTGCTAAAACGAATACCTATTTTGACCCCTTAAAATGCCAAGTACTATTTTATTCTTAGTTTGATAACCGACAGAAGCACTATTTTCCAGTATTTCATTGTGATATGTCCCAGTCTTCTTTTGTCAGTCGTTTGATACATTCCATTCTCCTTTGCTATCATAAATTTGTGAAATGCCAATATTTTGCCCCTGAAATGGAGTAAAAGTGTCAGAATACATTGGTCTTCAGGTTTTCCATTTTTAAAATCGAAATGTTCAAGTATGGGTCAACCTAAAAACATAAAGTAATAAATCTATTGACAAAATGGTGTAATATACCATGGAAGGCTTTATCAGAAAATAAATAACTCACTAAGACTTTCATGTCTTCTGGCAATGACTATGTTTTACTTGTTAAACTGTGGCAGTCATTTTCAGGGAAAGTTAATTGGCTGAATTTTCCCATATTGAAATCTGGCTTAATGGATGGTATTTTTTCAAATTTTTTAAAAATTATTTATCAGGTGCTTAGTCACTGAGACATATTCACCCAAGACAACAGATTTTCTTTCACAGTAGAACAGAATTCTATCTACAAATAGAAGAAACAACAAAAATCTCTCCAAATATAAAAGACAGCAAAAACTAAAACACACAACAAAACAAAGTTTCCACTCATTTCCTGACACTATCCATTACAAAAACGCAAGGCCAGAGAAATTCAACACCTTGTCAACAGTCCACTATTCTGCTCAATTAACACCTGATGGCTTCCTCTGGAAGGTGGGCTATGAAGACAATTCACTGTGTCCTTTCCAAATCTTCCCAATGTGAACTTTTCACGAATCTGACAGCGTAAACCTGCTCAGATTCAACAACCTGCGGGTTTCTAACCAAATTCTCCTCCTTGGACATTTCACATACTAAACTCGTCCACTGACATAACTTATTCCCTGAACTGCTTTCAGGAGAAAAAATAAACTGCCATCAAAACTCAACACACGTGTCTTCCGCAGTGAACTGCAGTTAACGTGCTAGACTGTTGTATTATTTATTTGTGGAATGTGGTCATTGCTAGCTGGCCTGTGTTTATTGCCCATCATTATTTGCTCTTTAGAAAGTGGTTGTGAGCTTTTGATTTTTCCTGAACTGAAAAAAAAGCTAATGGTCTTCCATGTTAACTCTACCTGTCATAGACATAACAGTACAAAGGTCTTCCCATTAACAGCACATAGCATACAATCATATGCTCACTGGCAAAATGTTGTGTTTAACTTTCTTCTGGAAGGAATGTCTGACCTTACTTATTTTAAAGAAAACCCTTCATGGAAGTAATTAACACTCACCTGCATCTATTTTGAAATCCAAATTCCAGAATTGCTATTAATACATACAACTTATAATTTCATCATTATATCCCTACTTCTGTATTCCATGCCTCTGCCAATGAAGGAGACCATTCCATATGCCTTCTTTACGACCTTACCTACCTACACTGCTACTTTTAGGGAACTGTGCACTTGCACAACTGGATTTCTCACTTCATCTACCCCTCTCAGTATATTCCCACGTATATATCCTCTTTCACCCATGGTAGGGGAATGAGGGTTGTGAGTCCTTTTATTTCTAAAAGTGAGAGAATACTAGAAAGACTATCAGGGCTATATGATTTAACTATGTTGGAAATTATGCATGTTCTTAAAGTAGAAAGGATAGTAAACCGATTACCATAGCTGGGTCTTGAGATTTCACTCAGTTGCTAGTTTACTCATTCATTCATGCAGTTTCACACAGAAAGCGTCATTTTGATAGTAACATTCTTAAAGGGGACAGAGACCCTATTCAATATGTATCTAACAGACAGACGCTAATAAGAAAACTTGTTTGATGTCCTGTAAACCACCCAAGTCCAGGTAGATGGTTCTAAGGACTGATTCGTATTATTATCTTCTCATAGTTTCAGTTGGTACAGTGTATGGGATGGTATTGCTCTGAATAGATTACAAAATTAACACATATTCAAGTTGTAACCTTTGACGTAGAAACAGGGCTAAACACTGCTTGCAGCATGGAGCCAGTAAGGGTTGAAGCTGTGATGGGTTGGAGAGGACATTTTAATTTTCTGAAGAAGGGTCCTGACTGGAAATGTTAACTTCCGTGCTCCTCTGATGCTGCCTAGCCAGTTGTCCTCCTCCAGCTCCACACTGTTATCTCTGATTCCAGCATTGGCAGTTCTTACTATCTCTTTTAATTTAGTCTACCTTCATTAATTTAGTCTACCTTCATTAATGAAGGATATTACAACACCACAATGAAGTAAACCTGTGAAATGCCAATATTTTGCCTCAATGAAAAATTCTATCATACCGTGGTCACTCTTCCACAAGGATGCCTAACCAACAAAATTAATTAATTGGATTTTTCTCATTGCATGGTACCCAGTTCACAACAGCCTGTTCTTTGTTTGGTCTTTGTCCCAGTTAAACTGACGGCCTTCATTGTCTGAATGTGCAGATGTTAGGGAGAGTTCGTCATGAACATCAACTAGCAACAAAACAGCACAACAAACTCTCCTTAATATTGCTGCACTAAGACAATGAAGGTCATCAGTTTAACTGAGACAAGGTAGCCACAGTAACCCAAGCCAAACGTAGGCACACATGGGAATTCCAAGAGGCATAGTTCTTCACCCGTAATGCAATCAACAAACATATAGAGTTGGATCCCATAAACAAACCCATACAGATCAAGCCAAAATGACACTATTCACCATAACGAACCGGACAGTATAAATTCCAAGTGGAGTAGAATAACATTGCTTCATTGGAGGCTCCACCGTTGATGTCACTGAGCATGGTGACAAAATGTCTGAATGAGAACAAACCAGCTTAGTGAGAAAAACAACAACCTCATCCGCAACCAGAGCTGCAAATCTTTGCCTAAACTTTGAAGGCCACGGGATGTTCGGGAGCCAAAGTTACAAGATAAACATGTGACCACATAAGCGAACAGGTGCCATTTGTTTGAATCCAATGAATAGATATGTAATGTACAATGATTTGATGTGATTAAAATGTCTAGTTAATTAAATTATAAATTTGATGTAATTATTTTACAGACTTAATGTAATTAATGGCCTAGTCAATTGATTTACAGACTTGATGTAGTTACCGCCCAGTTAATTGACTTGGTATAATTAACTGCAGAGGAACAGTTATCTTGCAGCCTCACATGATTTCAATGTAAGAAAATATAAAAATAGTGTTGCGTGGGTATTCCGCAAAGTGAGCTCAATTGTCCTGCATGATGTTCTTGCTATAATTGATTACCACTCAAATAAAATGCTGTTCCTGCTGAATTCTCAATGCTTTCTGTGTCTTCTTGCCTTTGAGATTGAGATCACTCCAACATACCTAAATGCATTACCTCATGCTTACAGTTGAACTCCACGTGCCACTTTCCACCAACTCAATAATATCAGTTTGGAACTTATAGCTGTCCCCTATGCTATCCACTACACGGCCAATTTTTGCATTGTCTGCATATTTCCCATTTGTGCCTGCAAAATTCAAATCCAAACCATTAATGCATAAAACAAACAGCAGGAGTCCCAGTACCAAGCCCTGCTGAACATCACTTGAAACAGTTTTCCATTTGCAAGTGCAGCAGTCAAACATTACTCTTTGTTTCCAATTAAGCCAATCTTGGATCCACTTCAAAACATTATGCTGTATCCAATGAGCTTTACATTTTGACCAGGTCTGCCATGTGGGACTTTGTCAAATGCCTAACTAAAATCCATGGAGACAACATCCACTGCATTACTATCATCGATCCTCCTTGTCATTTTCTCAAAGAATTTAATTACATTTGTAAGATATAACCTTCCCTTAATAAAGCCATGCTGACTTTCACTGACTAGTCCACAGCTTCCAAAGTAACAGCTTATCTGATCTCTCAGGATTGATTCTAACAATTTGCCCATCACCAAAGCAACACAAACTGGTCCATAATAATTTGGTATTTCCTTTGTAGCCTTCTTAAACAACAGAACCACATGTGCATTCTTCCAATCTCCTGTGCCTTCTGAACATTAGAAAATAATTCTCAAAGTATCTGTTGTTTTCTCCCTGACCTCCTTCAACATCCTAAGGAACAATCCATCCGACCTTGTTGACTTATTCACTTTCAAGGATTCCAACTCCTCTCGCACTTTCTCTTATGTTCTGATTACTTTGTCCAATATTTCACACAGTTCCTCTTGGCTTATCATATCCACATCACCACCAATTTTATGAAAATGGGAGGCAAAAAGTTCATTTAAAATTCTTCCTATATCTTCTGCATCTTCACATAGGTTCCATTTTTCCCTTAACGATCCTTCTGCTCTTTATATACTGGTAAAACATCTTTAGGTTTTCCTTTTCCTTGCTTGATAATATTCTTTCATGCCCTCTCTTTTATTTTCTTATTTCTTTTTTACTTGATTCCTGTACAATACAGAAAATACAGAGGCAGAGAATTGAGGGAGATTTAGCAGTTTGGATTAGAAACTGGCTTTCTGTAAGAAGGCAACGAGTGGTGGTTGATGGAAAATATTCAGCCTGGAGTCCGATTACTAGTAGTGTGCCTCAAGGATCTGTTTTGGGACCACTGCTGTTTGTCATTTTTATAAATGACTTGGACGCAGGCATAGGTAGATTGGTTAGTAAGTTCGTAGATGACAGTAAAATCGGTGGAGTGGTGGACAGTGTGGAAGAATGTTGCAGGTTGCAGGGACACTTGGATAAACTGCAGAATTGGGCTGAAAGGTGGCAAATGGAGTTCAATGCAGATAAATGTGAGATGATTCACTTTGGGAAAAATAATAGGAACCAGAATACCGGGTCAATGGAAAGATTCTTGGTAGTATGGATATGCAGAGGGATCTTGGTGTCCATGTACATAAATCCCTGAAAGTTGCCACCCAGGTTGATAGTGCTGTTAGTAAGGCTTACAGTGTGTTAGGTTTTATTGGTAGAGGGATTGAGTTCCGGAGCCGTGATGTCATGCTGCAACTGTACAAAACACTAGTGCGGCCTCATTTGGAATATTGTGTGCAGTTCTGGTTGCCCCACTACAGGAAGGATGTGGAAGCATTGGAAAAGGTGCAGAGGAGATTTACCAGGACGTTGCTTCGTCTGGAGCACAGGCCCTATGAAGAAAGGCTGAGGGACTTGGGTCTGTTCTCATTGGAGACAAGGAGGCTAAAAGGTGATTTAGTAGAGACGTACAAGATGATCAGAGGATTAGATGGGATGGACAGTGAGAGTCTTTTTCCGAGGATGATGACTTCAGCTTGTACGAGGGGGCATAGTTACAAATTGAGGGGTGATTGATTTAAGACAGATGTCAGAGGCAGATTCTTTACTCAGAGAGTGATAAGGGCATGGAACGCCCGGCCTGCCAATGTAGTTAACTCAGCCACATTAGGGCCATTTAAACAGTCCTTAGATAAGCATAAGGATAATGATGGGGTATTGTAGGGCGAGGGGCTTAGATTAGTTCGCAGGTCGGCGCAACATCGAGGGCCGAAGGTCCTTTTCTACACTGTATTGTTCTATGATCTATGTTCTATGTACTTTCTATAGCCCTTTACGTTATCTACCTACAGTGTTGAGATTTTCTTTGTGATTACCATAGCCTACCTTTTCTGTTTAATCTTCCCCTGTATTTTTATAGGCAACCATGGAGGTGTAGATTTGGCAGTACTATTCTTTCTTTTGGATGGGAACTGTCTACTTTGTGCTCAAAGAATCTCACTTTTCAGTGCCTCCCTCTGATTTACCACTGATTAGGTAGACCTGTCCAATCCACATCAGCCTAATCATTCCTCAGTTTTATAAAATTTGCCTTCACCAGTTTAAAACTTTTACCCCTGATTTATCTCTGTTGTTTTCCATAATAATATTCAATTTGACAGAATTGTGGCCACTATCCACGATATGGTCACCCACCATATCAGTTATTGACCAGTTAGGTTTAGATTTAGGTTTTGTTGTCATGTATACTCAAGTACAGAAGTAGAGTGAAAAGTATAAAAAATGTCACCACACAAGGCACCATCTTCGGTACCAAGGTACCAGGAACAAAAGAATTGTTACATCTAAGAGATACCTCATGTCAGATATCATTCTTGCCTTAAGAATAAAAGGCATTACAGCCATTAAAATATTCTCAGAGTGATGGTAACAAGAAAAGAACTCTAACAACTCAAACATACACTAGCTAGCTTCTCTAGGAATTGTCCTTTGCAACTTGAAGGGTGTGGCCTATATCATGATGTCAGTTAAGCCTTTCAGGTCCTAACTGCTGTATATGACACCTTTTAGACAGCATTTACAAACATTCTTGTTCACACAGCTAAACACAGGCTACTTCTAACAATCCCACCCCTCTGCTTTCTCTTTGCAGATTAAGAGGTCGCACAACTTAGCAAAAATCTCAGATGCACAGCGTAATATCAGGGCTATGGTCCTCAATTTGCACACAATGCCAAGCAATGGTAATGTTTGTCTGCTCTCTTGTGAAATGTAGTCTGACACCATGAGACTGCAGGTATCAGCAATGATCGACCATCTGAACCTCGGACTCTATTACTTGCCCAATTTGAGGATCTAGATCGTTGCCATTAAACTGTCGGCTGAGAGCCTGGCCTTCTTCTACCTGCACCTTGGTGCTGCATCTGGAGCATGTTGCAATTGAATGCCCATGGCTCTATACGCTGAGCACAGGGGGGTGGCGTAGCTACATTAATTGCCTCAAATGCCCCAACGCTGTAGGTGGGTGAAGCGCTGGTCAGGAGAAGTGTGTTCAAAGCAGCTGAAATTCACCTGTCAAGCAATGGTGGCAGTCTCTGGCAGAATCATTGCTTTTCAAGGCAATGTTGCAGCCTTGTTTTATCTTTCGCTGTTCATTAAAACCAAAGTCTTCACAACAGTATGTTTCCCTTATGCAGTCTCTTTTGTTATATTTTCACCTTCCCTTCACTGCTGAGAAGATTACAGCTTTCTGCTGTTGGGAAAGAGGGAATTCTCTGGGAAAATTCCTCTTAATTTCTCCCTTAACTTGTTAATTGCTTCTTGCTACTGCTAGATAGATGGCTATCAACGCACACAATCTACATCTGGAAAAAAGCAGGAGGAGGCAGTATCATGTGGGATAACTGTGTGTGGCATTTTATTTCTAAATTACTTCATCCCCTTGTTTACAAAGTCACTTCCATGGGTCTGGGAAAATGCAATGTATTGTTTTAGCTTGATCACCAATGATCAGAAAAGGAAGGTATTGATATGAATAGCTTTCTAAATGATTGAAAAGCCAAGAAAAGGGCAGGAGTCGGTGGCCACAAAAGAACAAAACAGAATTTGACAGTGCGGTGAACAGCAAAAGTATTAATCTGAAGAATCTTGCAAGTTAAGAAGCGGTAATCACAAGACAAATAAGAAACAGAGATTGGTCTTAAAACAGAAGTTGTAAATGGTTGTAGTAACACGGAAAGCATAGAAAATCTCAAAAAGCAAAGGTGACTCCCACGTCCTGGAATGTGGCAGAACAAAGACAGGTGAATCCCATCAAAGCTGATATCTAACATGCTGGGACCATCACAAAGCTTGTACCTGGAATTTGCTTTTTCACTGACCCTCTGAACTGAAGGGACACTCTTCCACAACACATGAAGAAGTTCAATTTAAATTCAATAAGATTACCATTTTGAAATGTATCATGTATCCTTTAAGTATAATTGACAGATTTTACTCTCTACACATTCATTCCTATTCAGCTGGACAAAGGAATAATTTTTAAAGCGGTAATGTTTCTTATCTCCAGAGCATATTAAATAGCCATGAACTGCATCTATTCTGTAGCTATCTAACAATAATCATTCATGAGTTCCGAGAAACCAAACACCAACAGAAGAATAGATTTGATTTACCACAGCTAAGAGAGTTGAAATTGATCAATAAATTGAAGATTAAGATGGGAAGATTCCCCAGGGCTATTAACAAGAAACATCATCAGCACAAAATGATATTGTCGATCTTGCATCCCTCCTGATACCGGAATCTTCATTAGGATGTCACATCTTTATGACAAAAAAAAAGGTCAGTTGCCTCAGTTAAGAGTGTTGGAAATTGATAGGGCTGCTGAACCAAGAAGTGTGATTACAAGATTAGTGGCACAACACTTTTACAGTTAAGTAATGAGAAGTTTTCTAAAAGTGGAAAGATTGTTAGAGAAGTATAGAAACTTCAGAAGATAGTCCCACAGTATAATGGCAACACGGTACGTCAAACAATAAATGGAGGGGTAAAAAGGATGCCCCAATCTGTGGAACCAAACATCTGTGTTTCTGACAGGAGTCATGAATGACAACTAAAAAGGAGAGCCTTTATCACCCAGCAGCCAGTCTTTTGGCAACAGATAAACAATGTGATGTATTTTAGCGGAGAGAAAATAATTGTTAAAATATTAAATTTTGAAAAAGCATTGAATATGTTGCATGTCAATGTTTCTTTAATTTATATCTCTTGATATAGATATATTACCTGGATAATTGAAACACGCAGGCACTTACATGTAGGGCATCGCAATCATGTATTTAGAACATCATAGAGGGAATTAAACACCAAAGATGTGCTTGAACGTGGCTGGCAGTCACATGGTCTAACACAAACAAATGTAAATATATACTAAATTTAATACTTTGGCATGTTGCCTCCAGCAAAATCATTTCCTTGAATGTTGGATCAGCAGTCAAAGGCTGATAATTCTTCATTCCACTGACATCCCCATTCAAGCAGATCATTGGCGCAAGATTCCTTTTACCTTCAAGTAACCTTCGCAAGACTGCCGTGTCCTATTTTACATTCACTTTTCATTTCCGCATTGATGGCTTACAAAAGATGAAGATCGATCATCTGATCCTTCTGGGCTACATTTCCAGTGGAAATTTGTAGTAATATCTATATCAGGGGCATTTCAAAGAATCCTGTTCCAAAAATACCTTGTATTCAGACACATCAGCAAAACAGTTAACAATTAATGAGCCACCTGTTAAAGAACAACACAACAGCACATAGAATTGCAAACAAAGTTGTAATAATAAACAATTGGTGGACAGTTTTTGCTGTTTGATGTTCTTGGGCTCAACCAAGTTTTTGGAAAATGCCAGCTGTGGAGGTCAAATGATTCCTGAAATCATAGACAATAAAATATTTTGAAAAGCCATTTGACAATGATGTTCATTATTATAATTTGTTTAAGAAATAAGGGCATATCTGGCTAGGGCAGTAATTATTGCCCATTAGCAATTGCTTGAGGAAGGTGGTAGTGAGTTGTCTTTTTAAACTGCTGGAGTCCTTGTGGTGTAGGAGCATCCATGGGGCAATTGGTAATTGAGTTTCAGCATTTCGACCCAGCAACAGTGAAAGAACGGCAATTTACTTCCATGCTTGTACTCTACTTCCAGTGCTGAAGTCAGTGCTGGTGGTCCGTCTAGTTTCTTTCATTTGTGTAGACTTAGTAGCATTTTATTACAACTGAATGACTTGTTAGGCTACTTCAGAGAGCAGTTAAACACTCAACCACAGTGCTGTAGGTCTGGAGTCACTGTAGGCCAGACTGGGACAGGACGGTCAATTTCCTTCCCTAAAAGGACATTAATGAATCAAAGTAGGGTCCAGACCTGAAATGTTAGCTTTCCGGCTCCTCTATGCCGCTTGCCCTGCTGTGTTCATCGAGATCTACACCTTGCTAGCTTAGTGAATCAAATATGATTTTTACAAAAACGGTTATATATTGCTCATTAGGTTAACTTTTAATTCCCAGATATTTGTTGAATTCAAATTTCACCAACTGCCACAGTGGGATTTAAGCATATGTCCCCAGGACATTGATCTAGTCCAGTGCTGTTATCGATTATGCCTTTGCCTTTACTATAAGTTAAGGAAATATGGCAAAATTTTTATTTAAGAGTTTCCTATCCAAGCTGTGGTCCAACCTTTAACTTGGCTATGAGATTGTGTGAAAGAACAAGGCAATTTTACAGGATTACTCGAATGATAGAGAACAGCAATCCTACTTGGGATACTTTCTCAAACTGATCATGGTGGAATTCAAGGCAATACAGGTAGCATGACTTAAACCTTCACACCAGGGAACTGCAATAACTGAAGAAGTTGTAGTATCCTCAAGAGATAGCAGGTAGCTGTGTGAAGAGGGAGATAAATAACCAAGATCCAAGTCTCAAAGATATTGTCTATAAAATTGAGTTGCGGCCAGTTCAATGGAAGCCATTATGTGGGATAATAGGGTGTGCAAAACAATAACTACCTCTATGCCGGGAAGGTCACAGGCACTATTTAAAGGAACAGTTTCCATCCAACTTGTTGAGGTTGTTCTCATTTTGCTATTGAAACATTTCTGGAAGTACTGCGGAGTTTTCTTTAAAGGTTTTGTGATGAATTATTGATTTGTCAGGAAATGCTGTCGCACCTACATAGAGAGGGCAGAGGAGTTTTGATTCTTTTCTGTACAAAGGCTGTAACAAACATGGGGCTGTTTCATGCCTCTAAGGCTACAAAATGACAGGGAACTGGTGTGGTGAACTACAGACAGGGCAAACACCCAACATTAGTGATGATGCATCAGGTACAATACCCTGCTGGGAGCAAACTCATATCATTATTCACCATGGGTTTTCATAGCTAATCCTGTATCTCAGTGCCATATTAGTTGATCGATTTATTGTCACATATACCAGATATACAGTGTAAAACTTTGTTTATGCACAGTACAGGCAGACCACAACAAACAAAAGATGTACAGATCAAAAAGACTGAGAGGCATACAGGTTACATTATTTGTGGCTCAAGTCCATTCAACAGTCTGATAATGGCTAGGAAGAAGCTGTTCCTGAATCTGCTTGAGCATGTGCTTAGGTTTCTGTATCCTCTGCCTGATGGAGAGGTTGCAGGGGTCATTATTAGGGTCCTTTAATGATGTTGGCTATCTTTCCTTGACAGTGAGTCGTGTAATTGGAGTCCATAGATGGAGGTTGTTAAACTTGCTCGCTGAGCTGGCTTGTTTTCATTCAGACATTTCATCACCACGTTAGGTAACAGCATTAGTGAGGCCTCTGATGAAGCAATGTTATTCTGCAGTACATCCTAACACACTGACCACACTGTCCTACATCAAGAACATATCGAAACTGACTACAAGACTCTGAAGGCCACTAGGAATCATGGTAGCACACAGCCCACAGCCACTCTATGACAAACATTCACAGGACTAAAGACCACATTCCCACAACATGCAGAACCAACGTAGTTAAGAAAATACCATGCAACAACTGCCACAATCATTACATCGAGCAGACAGGAAGGAAACTAGCAATCAGAATACGTGAACATCAGCTAGCAGCAAAATGGCACGATAAACTTTCTTTAATATCTTTACACTCAGACAATGAAGTCTATCAGTTTAACTGGAACAATGTAAATATAGTAGCCCAAACTAAACATATGCACGGGACTTCCTAGAGACATGATTCTCAACCCATACTTGTAACCAGCAAGCATGTAGAATTGGAGCCCATGTACAAACCTATATGGAACAAAACCGGAAATGACAATACTCACCATAACGGACCTGACAGTATAAATTCCAAGCGGAATAAACAACATCACTTCATCAGATGTTACCTAGCATGGTGATGAAACATCTGAATGAAAACAAGCCAGCTTGGCAAGCAAGTCAGCAACCTCAGCCACAACACGAGTTACAAATCTTTGCTAAAAACTTAAAGCGTCTGTGGATGGAAGATTGGCTTCTGTGATATTCTAGTCCATGCACACCGCCTTCTATAGTTTCTTATGGGTACTGGACAGAGCAGTTGTCACACCAGACCATCATGCAACCAGCCAGTATGCTTTCAATGGTACATCTGTAGAAGTTGGCGAGCGTCCTTATGGACATGACAAATTTCCTGAACCGCCTGAGCAAGAAGAGGCATTGGCGTGCCTTTTTGACTGTCTCAGAAATTCCAAGTCAGTTATTATCACTCTGAGGAACTTGATCCTCTTCACTCTCTCAACCTCAGTTCCATTGACGTTCTCCTTCTTTCTTTCTGAAGTTGCTGACCAGTTGTTTAGTTTTGCCAACTTTGAGAGACTGATTGTTTTCATCAAACCACGTCACCAAGCCCTCTATCTCCCTTCCGTATTTTGACATGTCATTGTTAGATATCCATCCTACTACAGTGATATTGTCAGCAAACTTGTAGATGGTGTTCATTTGGAATTTGGCAACACAGTCGTAGGTGTACAGGGAGTACAGTAGGGGGCTGAGGACACATCCTTGGGAGGCTCCAGTGTTGGGTGTTATTGTGGAGGAGGAGCAGTCATCCTCACTGATTGCAGCCTGTGGGTCAGAAAGTGGCTGATCCAGCTACAGAGGGTGGAGCCGAGACCGAAGTCACACAGTTTTGAGATCACTCTGGAGGGGGTAATGGTGTTGAAGGTGGAGCTGTAATCAATGAGCAGGAGTCTGATGTAGGTGTCTTTATTCTCCAGATGTTCTAAGAATGAGTGCAGGGCTAGGGATATGGCATCCTCTGTGAATCTGTTGTTATTTTGGTGGGCAGATTGTGGGGGATCGAAGCAGGTTGGGAGACTGGAGTTGAGGTAGACCACGACCAGCCTCTCAACACTTCATGATTACTGAAGCCAAAGCTGTTGGGCGCCGTGAAGGCACACTACATGCGATACACCTTGATGTTATTAATACTTGAAACAATATCTCTTCCTTGAATATACTCATTCATTTGGCTTCCACATCCTTCTGTGGTATAAAATTCTGCAGATTAACTAACTTGGAATGAGGAAATCACTTCTCATCTCAGATTTAAATTGATTACCTCAAATCCTGAGATTGTGGGCCCTGGTTCTCGACTCTCCTGCTAACTAGAACCCTGGCTTTCTGTGCCATCAGCATCTCCCTCGCTCTCACTTTATACTATCCCCAAGCCACCCTCTTTCCAGGAATCCAGCAACAATTGTTGGTGAAAGCCTGACTGCAGGACTACCAGTGAATACATCATAGTACTGGAGAGCAATGAGCCTCTAATGGGGCTACAGCCTTTGGGGCAGGATTCCTATTCTGTTCAGGATTTAATTTGATTGGAGACCTGACGTTACCCAAGTAAATACCTAATAGGCTTGAAATGAAGTCTGGCTTCCTGAATGAAAACAACATGGAGTTCTGATTTTTTTTAAAATCAATAGGTGAGCTTCTTATCACAGATACTAAATTCCCCCAATACTTCAAGGGTATATAGTTTGGAAGGGAATTTGCATGTGTTGGGGTTCAAATAAAACTGCTGGCCATGTGATTCTAGTGGGTTCAGAAAGTGTTGTCATAAGAGCCTTGATGACTTGCTTCCCATTTTAAAGCCCAGTCTGCTAAGTATATTCTAAACAATAGTTTTACCATAACCAAGCCTTGTGGAATACTACTTCTATCTTTTGCCTGTCTGAATGGCTACCCTTACTCAAACTGTCTGTTCTGTTTTGTAGCAGACTTCTTATCCATTCTGCAAACTTAACTCTACATGATTTGACCACAACACTGCAAAATATCTTATTGATGGTGTTTTCCAGATTCATACATGTTAAATCTACCATAACATCCTCGTCCACCGTTTCAAAGAATTTAATCAGATTGGTCAAACTTGACGTTACATTTAAAAGGCACGCTCAAATCTGTAAGAAGATCTAAAACTGAAAAATATCATCCGGCATATTTGAGTGAAGATTCAAATGCATTTTACCATTGCTGTTAAACTAACTGGTCCACTGATGCTTGATTCGTTCTGTTAAATTTTCTAATAGACTAAGAATCAGAGTAATTGTCTGTTCGTCTTTAGCCATTGCTCCCTCTTCTAACAATCTTTCATATAAGTGCAAAACTTTTGCTTGGTTTCAAGGGTTTTACTGCTTGCATTGCTAGTGGAAGAGACGATGAGCCTGGGTTCAGAATGCTGCAGCTGCAGGAAACAAACAGAAGGAAGGTAGATTCTTGGAGATATTATTGTACAATATTTCTTACCAGCCAGGAGTGTGGATGTATAGCTCCTTGAAGGTGGAGTCACAGGTGGACAGGAAAGAGAAGGCGGCATTCGGTGTTTTTGCCTTTCTTGATCAGCACATTGAGTCTAGGAGTTAGAAGGTCATATTGTGGAGGTACAGGATTTTGGCTGGGCCACTTTTGAAATACTGAATTCAATTCTGGTCTCTGTACTAAAGGAAAGATGTTGTTAAACTTGAAAGGGTTCAGAAAAGACTTACAAGAAAGTTGCTGGGGTTGAAGGATTTCAGCAATAGGGACAGTTTGAATTGGCTGGGGCTAGTTTCCCTGGAGGTGGAGGTTGAGCAGCAGCCTTATAGCAGTTTATAAAATCATGAGGAGTATGGATGGAGTGAATAGTCAAGGGTATGGGCTTAAGATGAGAAGTGAAAGATTTGAATGGGACTTAAGGGGCAACTTTTTCATCCATAGGATGGAGCATGTATGGAATGAGCTGTCAGAGGAAGTGGTGACAGCTGGTATAATTATAACATTTAAAAAGCATCTGGGTAGTTACACCAAGGATTTAGAGGGATATAGGACAAATGCTGGAAAATAGGACTAAGTTAATTTAGGATATCTGGTTGGCATGGCTGGTTTGGACAGAAGGGTCAGTTTCCATGCTGCCTAACTATGAATGCACACCATACTGAGGATCAGGGTTCAAGGAGATCCTCCTTTAAATTAAAGGAGATTGTCACATCGCCCAGTCACCTCCCACACCGCCAGCTACGTTCCAGGTTGAGGTCATGTATATCTTTGCCTGTAACTGTCAAGCCTATTGTGGACCTGTGCTTACCCACTTTGGGATCATTGTAGTCTGCAGCAGGTGTCATCTGAAACATTAGCTGCTCAGGTCTGTACAGGTAAATGATACACTATTTTCCAAAGTGAATAACTTTGAATCCTCCCAATGGACATAATGATTAAAATATAATGACTCAAGAAAATTAAAATAATTCTTGCATCTCAGTGGTGTTAAATATTTCTGTCCTAAAAAAGTGGCATTCACTGCAATCGCTTTGCTGAAGATGTTTTTTTTTCAGGTCCTCTCCATATGACATAACAAAATGTGTTAAGAGGTTGATCAACTTGTTGGAGTCTACTTGGCACTTTGTATTTTATTACCAAGGTATATATGATATTGTAACCATGCAATGACATTATAAATATAGTGCTCCAGCCTGTGGTAATATGTAACACCAGATGATATCTAAGGTAACATTCTTCAAGGAATTATGCAACCTCAAAAAAAACCTTCATGTATAGAAATATGGCAGTTCTTTGGTCTCCTGATTTCTAGACATTTTGGATTCACGAATAGCATCACCAAAAGGCTGCAACACAGGAGGCCATTCAGTCTGGCATGGATTCTTTAAAGTTGCAACTCACCAAACATCGTTCATAGTCATAGTGAAAAAGTCACAGAGGTCTACATCAGAGGAAAAGGCCATTTGGCCCATCAAGGGTTTGCTAGCTAAAACAGCCATTTTACAACACTTGGCCTATAGCCTTATGTGCCCTGACTTCACAAGTGAACATCTAAATACTTTATGCCTCAACCATATTTACTGACAGATTTCCAGATTCCCTCCAGCCTCTGAATGAAAATAAAAGCCTTTCTTCATATCCCCTTTAAATGTCATGCACTTTATGTCTTCAGCTCATTGATCCCTCCACCAATGGGAAAAGAATACCTTATCTATGCCTATCATATTTTTATACATTGTAATCATGTTCCCTCCTCAGTCATCTCTGCTCCAAGGAAAATAATACCAGTCTATTCAATCCCTCATCATAACTAAAGCTCTCCAGCCCAGGCAATATCCTGGTGAATTTCCTGTGCACTCTCTCCAGTACAATCTTATCCCTCCAATGAATTGGATGCAATGTCTGCACACAATATTCTAGCAGCGGCCTAACAAAGTTTTATACAGCTACAGCATTACCTTCTTGCTCCTAAACTCTGGGCCTTGACCAATAAAGGCAAGTAACAAATATGCCTTTTAAATCACACTATCTACCTGTTCTTCTTCCTTAAGGAACCAGTGAACATGCACACAAAGGCCCTCCAATTGTTGGTGCTTTTCAACATTCTGTTATTCATGTATTTTCTTGCCTTGATTGTCCTGCTCAAGTGCCTCACCTCATATTTATCTGGATTGAATTCCATTTGTTCCTGATCATACTGCATCTGGCTAGCGCATGTATATCATTCTCTAATGTAAGGCTATCCTCCTCTTTATTTACCATCCCACCAATTTTTGTATCATCCATTAACTTCCTGATCAAACACCCTATGTTCATGTCTAAATTATTTACGTAAATCACAAGTAACAAGGCCCCAACACTGACCCCTGTGGAACCCCGCTGGACATATGCATCCAGTTACAAAACACACCTTGGCCATCACCCTCTGCTTCCTGCCATGCCGCCAATTCTGGATCCAATTTGTCATATTTCCTTGGATCCCATGGATCGGGTTTGTTATGAGTCTCTATCATGCAGGGCCTCATCAAAAACTTTGCTGAAGCCCAAGTGGACTACGTAAAATACATTGCTTTAACCTCTTTGAAAATGTCAATCAAGTTGATCAGACATGACCTCACCTTAAAAGAACCAAGCTGACTATTCTTGATTAATCCCCACCCCTCCAAGGAGATGGTCATCAGGAATCAGTGTGGTCTCGACGGGATGAATTGCCTACTTCCGTGCTTTAGGGATTCTATTATTTGTTGTATATAGCCCATTAGTAGGAAATCAAACACACAAATCATTGCTAAGTGAGAAGTCAATATATTTTTATCAAAGTAAAGATTTGCTTTAAAAACAGGATAACGGTTCTTTCAATGACAACAATTCCATTTTCAATGATCAAGTCAGTGATTATAACCAACTTCACATAGTATGGAAAAAAAATAGCTTTTGCCATAGCAAATTTACTGATGTGTGAACAATACTTAGATGACAAGGTTTCGTATTGCTGTTCTTACTGGAATCAATATTCTGTACAGTATGGATCTAAAGTTTATTGTGAGTGAAGAATATCTTGCTAGCATTGGTATTCAGAGGCTGATGGGTGAACTCTATTATAAAAACATGGAAACTCAACTAAGATCTGGGACAAGAAAAGACTATTTGGCCCATTAAAGTTCTCTCTTCTAGAACATTAAATTTCCCATCACAACTTTTAAACTGTATTTCGAACAACCTGAAAGGTTATTTCACAGAATCACAGAATATGTACAGTACAGAAGGATGTCCTTCAACCCATCATTCCTGGATGCTTATTAAATGAGCATCACTACCTACAGCCAATCTCCTGCTGTTTCTTCTTACCCTTGCACATCATTGCTATCCAAATAATGCTCCAAAATAACATGCCTCCTCCACACTTCCATGCTTACAGACAGCACATTCCATTCCCTGGCTACTCACTGAGTCAAAAAAGTTTTTCCTCACTTCAACCTTGCTTCTTTTGCAGATCATGCTAAAACTGTGCCCTCTTTTCTTGCTCCTTTCAGCAGTGCGGCCACTTTCTCCCTGCCTACTCCACCCAGCCACTAATGATTTCAGAAGTTTCTATCAGATCTCTTTCTAACCTTAAATTTGTTTCTACAATCCTGCCTAGCAGATTAGTCCAAACTAAACATTTTTTTATTTCTTCCTGTTAGTTGGAGGAAAAAGAAAGGTACTATTTGAAGTAATTTACAATCAATTTGCCGCTGTCTTTTGTCTCTCGGGCAATGATTTATCCACATTCCACTTCCCCATGTATCTCACAAGCCCTGACTTTTGTAAAGAATGTGCCATTGTATTAAACATTTTTGGAAGTCCATGCAAATTGAACTGTACCATGCCTATCAGACTTCTGAATTATTTCTTTGAAGAACTCAAGTTTGTTTGAAATGGTTTGCTTATGAGATAGTGAACCTCCTTAAATGACTGTAGACAATAAACAGCACCTGTTAAACCCATGCCACTACCATCTAGTCAGAAATTACGTGACAACAGGTCCAAGATAACAAAGTGTGGAGTTGGATGAACACAGCAGGCCAAGCAAAATCTTAGGAGCACAAAAGCTGACTTTTTGGGCCTAGACCCTTCATCCCAAAATGTCAGCTTTTGTGGTCCTCTGATGCTGCTTGGCCTGCTGTGCTCATCCAGCTCTACACCTTGTTATCTCGGATTCTCCAGCATCTGCAGCTCCCACTATCTCTGAAACAGGTCCAACAAGTTTATTTGAAATAACAGGCTGAGTGCTGCTCCTTCATTAGATGAAGTGAAGATTTTTCCAGGGGAAATTGTTCCTGAGTCAATATGCTAGACTTCCCTTTCTCACAGCATTGTAGGTGTCACTACACTGTAATGATTCAGAAAGGCAGCTCAGCACCCCATTCCCAGGGCTAATAATTGATGATCCAGCCAGCAAAGCTCATGTTCCATAAACATGTAAGGAAATAAAAATCATTTTTAGCCTATAATTTTTTCTGGAACTATGATCTTTTGTATCTTTTTCCCTTCTCATCTGGGAAGTTTTGAATCAATTAAGTTAAGCAATGTGAATATGTTAAGGATGTCACATGTTTACAACTCTGAATGACTTGTCACAGCTTTGTTTCAATTGCTCTATATTATGACACATTTTATTTTAAATTAATTTTCAATATTGTCTGAAGACTCCAAGTGATGGCTGCAAAAATCACTGATCCACCTCACCAGGGTAGCTGTAGCAGTACACAAACTATAGGCACTGACAAACTGAGGAATTCAACATCCAGTCAGTCGGTGTTGAGGCAGAAACAGAGAGCTCATGTATGTGTGGCAAGTACCTACACCATTGCAAGCATATCCTGTGTGATGGATAGAAAGGAATAGTACAGGACCAACCAGGAAGCTGTGAAATGGACTCTCTAATAACAGAAAAGATTGAGCTCCATACAATTATCATCAGGAAACTTGAACTCACCTTCAAGCATTTTGCTACCTTTGCCACTTTCCTCAGTTCCAGAACAAGTGGGAAAGATGGAACTTGTGCTCTTCCCTGTCACCAATCAAGATTCCCAGCAAATGACCTTTGGAGGGCTTCACCCAGCATCATTAGATTCTGCCTCATTTCCTGACCCCACCTGTCACCATCTGCTAAACATCCACTTTTGGAATGACACTAGCATTGAGGATATTGGGCAGAAGAGTCTATGTCTATTTCTACTCACCACGAGTCTTCCTGAAGTGACCTTTATATTTGCATCAGTTGGCTGCTTTCATCCCAAGGTTCTAGAAGTGTTGTAGTTTGGCCATATGGTGATAATCCTCTGCTTAGTCCACTCCCAATCCAGCTGATTAGAACTGGCAGTGACAGGAGGAAAATGCTATCGAAAGCATGTGGATAAGCTGGCACATTACATTAAGCAGATCATGTACATTTCGGTCAAAGTTCATCAGCAATGGATTATGGTTTGGTGGGGGAGTGGTGAAATCTGCAAATATGAACTATTCTATCCTTGATGTTGCTGAAATGTATTCAATTCTATTGCACCTGAAAATAGAAAATGTTTGTGCAGAATTTAATGAGGGTAGTAGGGGATTTGGCATCTGCCACCAAAACTGGTGGCACAAAAGAATCAAGCCCTCAACTAACACGGGGAACACCACCTACAGGCATTTAATTGCATGACATCTCTCAGTGGTGCATTAATCCCATGACCAAGTGCTGCTGGTCTATCAGAGGCAAGCAGTTCTCATTACCAGGTGTTCCTCCAGATACAGTGGCTGCTGTTGGGACTTGGGCCTTTACTAGGTATTCTAAGAGAAATGCAGGAAATTGGGGTTGCTGACAAGAGAAAACAGGATCTGAAGAAATGGTGGGGGTATAGGGAGATGGGTGTTTTCAGCGACTGCTAACTCTACCTTTCTTGATGCCCAGGTATTGGGTGTCTTTGACCTCTCCAGTGGATTTTCAAGGAGGAGAAGTTATAGCCAGAATCCTGCACAATAATCATTTTCATTTAATAGTTGAAAGATTAAATATATAGTTATTATCACATTGCTGTTGAAGATTGCCATATACAAATTGCTTGTCATGTTTCCTACAATAGTGACCATACTTCTAAAGTTCCTCATTATTTCAATGTACTTTAGGATGTTTTGTAGTCTGAAAGACACTATGAAAGTGCAAGTTTTTTTTCCCCTTACTTTCAACATCCTTCCCATAATGTGGAGAGATGAACAGAATTTTGACACATCCAAATAGAATTCTTTACAGTTTCATCATTACATCTTGATGTTTCTATTCCATACCTCATGAAAACATTTAAATTTAAACACGATAACATCTTTTTCATAACCTCATTATTATTGCATGTGAGAAAGTTGCATACAGAAACTTGAAATTACTGGTTTGAAAAATATTGGACTGAAATTTATGATTTTCCAATGTGTACTTCCCAAAATAAGATATCTTGGCATCAATGCGCACTTGATGTGCACTTTTGTATCCATCCCCATTGTGGTTTTACAATGCAGAAGTCCATTGTGCATCTGACAAAGGAAGGATAGATTGATCTTAAGAAACAAGAGCTATTGTTTGAAACTATGAAAATTGAATTCACTTCTTAAGAGTAGAGGAGAGCCTTAGAATGGAAGCCTGGGTAGCTGTTTTCTTTTTCTCCTCTTTAGATGTCTGATGTTGATAAATATAATCTTGCAGGAATAGCAATTCTAAATTCTAAATTCCATGGACAAAAAAGTTGGAAGTAAGATTGAAATTTTGAAAGCAAAATATGCATTGGGAATAAAATGTTACCTCAAGGAGTGTGAAATTTCACACTAAATGTGAACAATAATTATCTGGATATTTCTGGCAATGAATAAAATAGCTCTAGGCCACATTGAACTGTCAATGGCATTGCATCGTACATGGGAAAAGAAGCCTTTTACTGATTACCAGGTGACACCTACCATCAGCTGATAAAGCAGATGTCTTCCTTGTGGAGAAAGCACTGAGGGTAGCAGAATGTACTGTAATATGGCAATGGCAATGTTCAAAGAAATATAAAAAGTGTGGAGCTAGAGGAACACAGCAGGCCAGGCAGCATCAGAGGAGCAGGAAAGTTAATGTTTCAGGTTGGCACCCTTTGTAAAAAACAGGCAGAAATGTTTAAAGAGTTGCTCAGCAGCACCACTTTTGGCAGAGCTGGTCCAAGTCCTAAAGCACATAGCTGCTAGACAAAATCTGCAGCAAATGTGAGGAAATGAACAAAAATGAGAAATATAAACAGAAGTTGCTGGAAAAACTCAGCAGGGTTGGCGGCTTTGTGAAAAGAAAGCAGATTTAATGTTTCAGTCCAATGGCTCTTCATCCTAATTTAAACAGTTCCATAACTCTAACCTTGACCTCACCAGGCCTGATGAACAGTCACAGGACTCGATGTTAATTCTGCTTTCCAAAACATCTCAGCAGTTTCTCTTTTCCTTTCAGATCTCCAGCATCCACAGTTCTTTGTTTTATTTTTGAGTTTAATTCATTACTTCGTCTCTTCCAGATATGCCCATCTTAAAGATGTTGAACTCCTCTCTGACAGGATTTCCTTTTTAAACTTTTCTTCTTGTTCACCATCATTATTTTCATTTTCTCCCCTAATATATGACAATGTCTTTGCCAAAACTTACTTCCGCAGCCACATCTAATTGCTTAGTGACTGCCTGCCTCAAATTCACCCCACATGGATTCCAACTGAAGTTTCTTATTTTGTGCTTTGAATCTACCTAGAATCACCAGTAGCCATTGTCTATAACTTTTCCCAGAAAAGTTCTTGCTGCATCCTGAGATCTATAGGATCCACACTCAGTGCCATCCATCACCATATGCACATTCATGACCTCCTTTCTTCACCACCACCATCATGACAGTATCTCAATACTGCCCTGCACCCGGTTCCACTTCATCTTCTGGCTCATTCAATGTTCTAACAAGAAATTTTTCCCTTCCTCTCAGGCATTAAGGATGCAATCTGCAAATAAACTGTGCATACGAGTTGGGATGTCATGTTGCAGGCATATAGAATATTGGTGTGGACACTTTTAGAGTGTTGCACACAATTCTGGTCACCCATCTTTTGGAAAGAAGTTGTTAAACTTGAGTATGCAGAAAAGATTTACAAGGATGTCACCAAATAAAAGAAAAAATAACTGCGGGTGCTGTGAATCAGGAACAAAAGCAGAAGTCACTGGAAGCTCAGGAGGTCTGGCAGCATCTGTGAAGTAAAACTCACAGGTAATGTTTCAGGTCCGGTGACCCTTCCTCTGGTCTAAGGAAGGGTCACCCAACCGGAAACGTTAATTGATTTTTTTCTTCACAGATGTTGCCAGACCTGCTGAACTTCCAGTGACTTCTGCTTTTGTTGCTTTTTACGTGGCTGTTGCTGGGACTGAATGGTTTGAGCTATAGGGAGATGCTGAATAGGCTGGGGCTTTTATCCCTGGAGTGTCAGAGATGAAGAGGTGACCCCTTAATAGAGGTTTATAAAATCATGTAAAGCATGCATAGAATAAATAGCCAACATCTTTTTCCTAGGCAAGGGAGTCCAAAAGCAGAAGCCATAGGTTTAAGGTAAGGGTGGAACTATTTAAAAAGGAGCTGAGGGGTACATTTTTCATGGAGGGTGGTGTATGTATGGAATGAGCTGCCAGAGGATGTGATGGAGGTGGGTACAATTACAAGATTTAGAAGATGTCTAGATTAGTATAAGAATAGAAACGATCTAGAGGGAAATGAGCCAAATGCTGGAAAATGGGACGAGATCAAATTGGGATGTCTGGTCAGCACAAATGATTTGGACTGAAGTGCCTGTTGTGCTAAATACCTCTATGACTACAAGTCTCAGATATCCACACTCCTTGGAAACTTCCTCTCCTCCCCTTCACTATGACTCCATCCTTTCTTCTAACCTCACCTTTTGTTGTATGCTTACTATCCCTTCCAACTTTCTACTCTCTGATACTGAATGTTCTGCACTGAGCAAAGGTTTAATTTTGTCCCAGAGGTAATAGGAACTGCAGATGCTAGAAAATCTAAGAAAACAAAGTTTAGAGCTGGATTAATGCAGCAGGCAAAGCAGAATCAGAGGAGCAGGAAGGCTGACGTTTTGGGCCTAGACCCTTCTTCAGTAATCCTGTGCCCCCACCTCAATGAAATTTGGGAATGCCATGACATTGAACCCTTCTTCTGTTGTTTTCACTTCCATTGCCCATTTCTTTGAACAAAAATCTTCTCCCAGCCCCACAGACCCTGTTATCTGCCTCCAACACTCTCTCCACCTGGACCCCTCCCTCTGGCCTTTTACCTGCACTCAATCTGTTCATCAAGAACTGTCAACATGACTTTGGTCACCTCAATTTCTCTGCCTCTCTTTATCTATCCAAAGCTTTCTTCCTCTAAACTAGCTGCACTCCGTGCTTTCAGATCCAATTCTGTAATCTAGCCTGCTGACGAGGGTGGTGCTGTCGTTGTCTGGTTCACTGACCTCTACATTGCAGAGGCTGAGCACCAGGTCTCATATCTTCACCTATCTCCCCCTAGACCATGACCCCCACACTGAATCACCTGGCTAGTGTTCACAATGGTCACCAACTTTATTTCATCTGGTGATCTCTCCCTGAATGCCTCCTAGCTGAATCTCCCAACCCCGAATAGCCAACTTCTACTTCCTTCCCAAGTCCACAAACAGGACCTCCTGGGCAGGCTCATTGCTTCTGCCTGCACTTGTCTCACAGAACTCACCTCTTTATACCTCAACACAAATGTTTTCTCCCTTGTCCAGTCCCTCCCTACTTACATCCACATTTTTCTGATGCTTTACGCCAGTATCAAAATTTCCAGTTTACAGACCCCAGCTGGCTCGTCTTCATTATGGGCATGTAGTCTCTCTACACATTCACCCCTCATCAGGATGGTCTCAGGGGTATCTGATTCTTCCTGGAAGAAAAGCTTGAACTGTCCCGATCCACCACCCACCTCATCCGCTTCTCATCCTCACTGAACGAATTCTCCTCAAACTCCTCTCACTTTCTTTGGGTCAAAGGGGCGATCATGGGTATCCACATAGTCCCCAGTTATGCCTGTCTCTTTGTATGTACATGTATAGGTATGTAGAACATTCATGTTCCAGTCCTATTCCAGCCTCCAACTACAACTCTTTCTCCGGTGTATCGATAACATAATTTGTTCTGCTTCCTTTTCTCTTCTGGAATTGAAAAATTATCAACTTCCCTTCCAATTTCTATCCTTCTCTCATCTTCAATTGCTCCATCTGACTCCTCCCTTTCATTCCTCCATTCCATTCCATCCTTCCATTTCTGGGGATAGGCTAGCCACCAATATCCATTACAATCCGACAGACTCCCACTGTAACCTGGACTATACATCCTCACAATCATGCCTCCAGTAAGGAGTCCAGCAGTTCTGATGAAGAGAAAATGGAGCTCCTTCAGCAATTTTTGTTTCCATTTTAGGTCTCCAGCATGCACACTTGAATGTTTTATCTTTGTTTTATTATATATTTGACCTCATTCAATCTGCCTGCTGTGAACACATCTATCCATGGCAGTAGTGATCATAATGACAAGTGCACTGAACTACATTATGGAGAAAATTCTCTAACTCACATTGAAACTATCATCCAGCATGTTGAGTGACAGTACCACTGTGCTACATAAAACAATCTTTGAACAGATTCAGCATCTTGGCATTTATGTGGGCTATCATCAGCATTAGAATTGAGGCCCAATATAATCTGCTGTATCATGGCCTGGCATATCCACTGCTCTACTATTCCAATACAGCCAAGGAATCAACCCCTGTTCAATGAAGATTGTAGGACAGAATGAGGAGAACAGCAGCAGGCATCCTTAAAAGTGATGATATTGGGAACTGCAGACATTGGAGAATCCAAGATAATAAAGGGTGAAGCTGTATGAACACAGCAGACCAAGCAGCATCTCAGGAGCACAAAAGCTGACGTTTCAGGCCTAGACCCTTCATCAGAGAGGGGGATGGGGTGAGGGTTCTGGAATAAATAGGGAGAGAGGGGGAGGCGGACCGAAGATGGAGAGAAAAGAAGATAGGTGGAGAGTAGAGTATAGGTGGGGAGGTAGGGAATAGGTCAGTCCAGGGAAGACGGACAGGTCAAGGAGGTGGGATGAGGTTAGTAGGTAGGAAATGGAGGTGCGGCTTGGTGTGGGAGGAAGGGATGGGTGAGAGGAAGAACAAGATAGGGAGGCAGAGACAGGCTGGGCTGGTTTTGGGATGCAGTGGGGGGAGGGGAAGAGCTGGGCTGGTTGTTTGATGCATTGGGGGGAGGGGACGAACTGGGCTGGTTTGGGGATGCGGTGGGGGAAGGGGAGATTTTGAAGCTGGTGAAGTCCACATTGATACCATTGGGCTGCAGGGTTCCCAAGCGGAATATGAGTTGCTGTTCCTGCAACCTATGGGTGGCATCGTTGTGGCACTGCAGGAGGCCCATGATGGACATGTCATCTAAAGAATGGGAGGGGGAGTTGAAATGGTTCGCGACTGGGAGGTGCAGTTGTTTGTTGCAAACCGAGCGGAGGTGTTCTGCGAAGCAGGTCCCCAAGCCTCCGCTTGGTTTCCCCAATGTAGAGGAAGCCACACCGGGTACAATGGATACAGTATACCACATTGGCAGATGTGCAGGTGAACCTCTGCTTAATATGGAAACCCTTAAAAGTGGTGCCTGTCAACTTGAAGTTACAATGCAGAACTACTTGTGTGCCAAACAGCATAAACAGCAGGTCATAGGCAGGAACCAACAAATCCAATCTAAACTCTACAAATCTGTCACATCCAGACATGTTTAATGGTGGAAAATTAAATAGTTCATGGGGGAAGCAGTTTCCCAAATATTCTCATCTTCAAAGATGAAGGCACCAACACATCAGTGTAAACAATAAAAGCCGAAGCACTCACAACAGTCTTCAGACAGAAGTGTTGAGTGAATGATCCATCTTGATATCTTCCAGACGTCCACAGCATCACAGATTACAGTCTTCATTCAATTCAATTTACGCCATGTAATACAAAGAAATGCCTGAAGGTAGTGGATACTGCAAAGGCTATGAACCCTGACAACATTCTGACCATAGTACTGAAGACTTGTGCTCCAGAGTTTACTGCACCCCTGGACAAACTCTTTCAGTATACTTACAACATAGGCATCTACTCGACACTGTGGAAAATGACCCAGGTAACTCCAGGATGTTTACTTATGGGACTTAGTGATGGTAGTGCTTTTCTAGAAATCCCTCTCTAAGGGCTTTGTGGATAAACTTTACAGCACGTGAACTGCAGCAGTTCAAGGCAGCAGCTCACTACTACTTTTTCCAGTGCAATTAGAGATGATTAATAAATGCTGGTCTAGATAGTGAAGGCCACAACCCATAATAAGTAATAATTTTTAAAATTGGACAGAATCTTTCTGTATCTTCAGGATGTGTTTGTGAAGTAGATGAACGAGGAAAGCCTGAATCGTGAACTTCCGTTCAATACGTTGACCCCTTTCTGACTCTCATTCTTCCAGGAGGCAGATCGTCACCCACAGAAGTATTTAATCCATGCCATCAAGTGTTCATTTGTTGGCTGATTCAAGAATTCTTCCCAGATAGCTCCTTCATTTGGGGACAAGCCTGCCAGATAGCAGGAAGAGCCACATTAGCTAGTAGCTGGCCATGGGATCTGTATGGGCTTCCTAGATTCACTTCTCCCCAAAAGGACTGCAAACAATGTTGTTCCCAACCTTCAATTACTAAATTCAAAGTGCATAAAATCTGCGCAAATCTAGCAGGCATGTGAAGTTAGAGATCCCTCTGAAATGTTGAATAAAAATCCAAGTCACATACAGGACAGTAAGAAGCTGAGATATTCAGTCAGCAAAACAAAAGAATAATCAAGCTGTCAGTCAGAGGACGTCCAGGGCAGGGTTGCACCTTGGTCTGTAATTATAGTCAAGAAGCAATGTTCCACACTCACTGCACTGATGAATAAAAAACACTTAAATGTAGACAGGTTTTACTCAGGCAAAATTAAGACTGAGAGAAGATTATTAATTCTGCTTCTGTTGAAGTGTACATTTCAAGGTCACAGAGCATGTCATATCAGGTACTACTGTGTTAGATCTGAAAGGTTGCATTAACCACCATGAAATGTTACAAGTTTTAGTTTTACCCCTATACAACACATGTTATTCAAATAATGTGGCTTTTAAAAGTGTTAAGGCTGTGCTTTTCTCAATAAAAAGAAAGCTTGCAGCAACATTTGTTCAGGACCTTATTCAGCAGGTATCAGTGAAGAAAGGTGTCAAGATATGGTCATGGTATCACATATGTAGAAGTAAATGAAACTTAAAATGCATATGGGACATGTGAGATGGTTATACAAATGTTCAACTTAAAAGTCATCAATTTCCTTGAATATGTTTCATCATAAACAATTTACAATATATTAATCTCAGGATCTTAGAAACGGTTTGAAAGGATGCAGATTATTAGCAAGTTAAGACTATGGAATCCTACTACCTAGAACGTAGATACCGAGTCACAAGTAAATTGTTTGCAGCCTTTAGTAATCTTTTCAGCGTCTGTCCCTTGCACATGGTCAGAAATTTGTGCTAACTCTAAATAATATTGAATAATAATCAGACTTAAAATGTCTAATATCAGTATAATAATCTAGTAATGAGTAAACAACAAGAAAATTTGAGCTATGAAAGTCAATAACTGAGAGTGGGGCAAAAAATGAATAATGCATTCCTGTAGTATAAAAAGTTTCTCTTTGACTCTGGGGGCCAATTGTCAAGTAAGTACAAATAAGTCTAAAGTACTGAAGCATCAGGAAGGCATGCAAATACCTGATCAGCTGTTTCATAACCAAGGTCCTGGTTTCTATCACCGTCAATATGAGCTTGTACAGAATTGCCCACTTGAAAAGACCACTGAAACGCAATCAAATTAATAGCAGAAAATGCACAGGCTAATATCTGCACTGGAATTTTCTCAAAATAAGTGAACAACCGATGGATATGGTATTACATTTTAGAATGAATGCAACCATCACACCAGTAACTTTGTCAAAACTGTGAATAGTTTTAATATAACCGTGGCACCAGTAGTTTACTTTCCATTTGTAGTTTTCTGTAATTAATGTCAAATCATACATTTGAAGCTTTCGTATGTTTACTGTTGAATGTTTTGAGGCTGCTTGCACCACACAGCTACCCACAAGAATTAAAAAGAAAAAAAAAGTGAGGGGCATTGGCTATCAACGTTGTTATTCAATGTTGAATTGATAAGGTTGGATCGGAAAGTGATGAGATCTTCCTACCTTTTCTCCTTAAGAGAACTGTTATGCTTCCTGTAGTTATCTTCCCACTGACGTTTCACATAAAAACAACATAACTTGCAGGAAAATGTCAACAGGTCTGGCAGCATCTTCAGAACTAATAGCAAAAGATAGGATTTATGTCAATGATGGGGTGTTAGAAGAGTGGGTCAAGGGTGAACAAAGTAGGTAGATGGAGACGCAGCTTAGGGAGAAAGAGCAAAAAAAATAAATTAGGAAGAGTGATTTAGTCTAAGTTCAATAAAATGATTGCATGGTTCAGAGACTGGTGCAGTAGAAATGTGGGATTCATGGGATATTGGCATCAGAACTGGGCAAAGTCAGTGCTGTTTTGTTGGGATAGTCTACAACCGAACCATTCTGGAGCTGAAGTTCCTCGAAGCTGAATAACTAAGGAAATAGAAAGAGAGCTTTAAATTAAATAGTGAAGGTAAGGGATCAAACTTGAGAAAATGTGGTAAATGAAAGGGATGGAAACAAGACAAGAGAGAAAATCATTAATACAGAAAATGATGAACAGAATATATGACAGAAAAGGTTACAGCACAAATCTGAGTGTAAATCAATAGATAAGACTAGAGGTTACAAGAATATTTTATAAAAAACAAAAGGACTATAGGCTCTTTACCTAAATCCCATTAAAACTTGAAACAAAATGAATAAATGATAGCACAAATAGAAATAAATATGATCCAATAGACCATTACACAGACATTGTTGCAAAATGACAGATTGGGACCTGGATTTGGAGCATATGTAGAACTTGAGGACAGGAAACTAGAAAATGATAGTTCTGTTGATTACTGATAGCGTAACACAATGAAGAGGAAACCATGATCTAGAAGCAGCTTGGGTAGAGATGAGAAATGATAAATTCAGGATGTCACTTCTGGCAGTGTTACAGAACCCCAAAAAATAATTTCACAGTCAGAATGAAACAGGTGAAACTTCTAAGAAAGGCATTGTGGTAATCATGGGGTATTTTAACCCATATATTGATGGGAAAATTCACATGGGCAAGAGTATCCTAGTGTCCATTGTGTCCAGGAATGTGTTTTAAATATCTTGAAGTTTTCCTAGCCTTTTAGGCAGTGGGTTCCAGATACCAACAAACCTTTGGGGGAAATTTATTTTCTGCAAATAGTCTCTGAATCGCCTGTTACTTCCCAAAAAAATCTTAATCCCTGGTTTTAAGCACCTCTACTGAGAAGAAAAGTATTACCCTATCTACCCTGCCGATGCCCCTCAGAAAATTGTACACCGCAATATGATCCCCTTCTTAATCTTCTTTGTCCTAGTCTCTCTTCAAAGCTGAATTGTTCTAACCCACTGAACATCCTGGTGAGTATCATCTGCAAACCCTCCAGTGCAATGATATCCTTCCTATAGCATGGTGACCAGAACTACAGACAGTACTACAGTGGTGGCCGAGCCAAGTTTTATATAGTTCCATCATAACCACCTTGCTCTTGCATTCAGTGTCTTGATTAATAAAGCCAAGTATCTATATTCCTTTTTAACTACACTATCCACATACCCTCTTGCCTTCAAGGGTCTATGGACATGCTCACCAAAGTCCCCCGATCCTCTGTACTTTCAAGGGTACACAATTCGATGTGTACTCCCATACCTTGTTAGACCTCAAAAATGCATTACATTTTACGTTTTAGAGTTAAATTTTGTTTCCCACTGACCATCCATCCACCCAGCCCATTTGTATTAGTCAGTAGTCTAAAGGTTTCCTGTTCACTGTTTAACACAGTACTAAATTTCATATCAGCTTGAAACTTTCTGATCACACCTCCCACATTCATGTTGCTGATACTATTGATAGGGAGTCTTTAGGAATGAATTGAACAGAAATTCTGCATCAGGCTTCACCATAGAGACTACAAAAATAGTTGTAAATCAAATTGGAAATGATGAGAGAACTCTAGAAAACTAAGATTACCAGGAAAGTGATACTTAGAACATTTTTGGAGCTGCAGAGTGTTAAGTTCCTGGGTCTTGATGAACTTCATCCTAGGATCTTCAAGGAAATTGCTGGTGAAATGATTGGTGCATTTGCTTTAGTTTTCCAAAATTCCTGAGCTTCAAGAAAACTTGTGCAAAATTGAAATAGGATGAATATAACTTATTTAACGAATAAAAGGGAGATAGAATGCAGGAAACTATCAGCCAGTTAACTTATCATCTGTCAAAGGGAAGACGTTGGAAGCTGAGGGGTGACTGAGATTTATAAAATCATGAATAGATGGATTAATTATAGTTAGATGGATTGGCCATATTAATAGTCCACAGTGTCCAGGAATGTGTAAGTTAGGTGGATTAGCCATGGGATACACAGGGTTACAAGAATAGAGTAGGGGAGGTTGGTCTGGGTGTGATGGTTTTCGGAGGGTCAGCGTGGACACAATAGACCGAATGGTCCGCTCCCACGCTGTAGGAATTCTATGAAGGGCGTAGATTATGGAGAATGGCAAGGGTCTTTTCTCCAAGGAGGGGGAGTTATAAATGAGAGGACATACTTTTAAAGGGTATGGGGCAAGTGCAGGTGGGTAGGACTAATTTAGTTTGGGAACATGGTCAGAGTGGACTGGATGGACCGAAGGGCCTGTTTTCATGCTATATGATTATGACTCTATGTTAAAGCAGAGAGCTTAGAACAAAAAACAAGGCAATTAGGCAGAGCCAACATGGTTTTCTGAAAGGGAAATTATGTTTAACCAAATAAATGGAGTTATTTGAAGAAGCAACTTATGCTGTTGATAAAGTAAACATACTGTATATTTGCAGAATGTTTCCAATAATGACACATCTGACATTATTGCACAAAGTAAAATTCATGATGTACAAGTTAACTTATCAGCATGGATGGAAAATTGACTAACTACCAGGAACCATATAGCAGGCTTAAAATGAATCGTTTTCCAGATGGCAAGATACAATGAGTGGTCTGCCATAAAGATCAGTGTTAGGACTTCAACATAAATAACTTCGATGAATGGCCCAAAGGAATGGTGAGCAAATTTGCACGCAGCACTAAAATAGGTAGTGAAATGAAACTGTGAATGGAACATTAGAAGGCTATAAAGGGATGTAAATAGGTTAAGTGAGTAAATTTCGGAAAATATGAAATTGTTCATTTTGGAGACTAAAAAGGAGAAATATACTACTATTTAAAAGATTATAGGGCTGTAAACTGTGCGCTTATGCATAAATCACAAAAGGTTAATGTACACACACAGCAAGTCATTAGGAAGGCCAATAGGATGATACAATTTGCAAGAGCTATCAAAAACAACAGTTGGGCAGTGGGGGAGTGGAGTTCGCATTATGTTTCATTTATAAGGATTATGGGTAAGACTATATGTTGGGTACGGTGTACAGTATTATTCTCCTTATTTAATTAAGCACCTAAATGTATTTGAAGCAGTTTAGAGAAAGTTTACAAGACTAATTTCGGCACAGTGGCTCAGTGGGTAGCACTGCACCTCACAGCACCAGGGACCCGCGTTCAATTCCAGCCTCGGGTAACTGCCTGTGTGGAGTTTGCACATTCTCCCCGTGTCTGCGTAAGTTTCCTCCAGGTGCTCCGGTTTCCTCCCACAGTCCAAAGATGTGCAAGTTAGGTGGATTGGCCATGCTAGATTGCCCATAGTGTTCACGGGTGTGTGGGTTGTAGGGGTGCGGGTCTGGGTGGGATGCTTCAAGGGGTGGTGTGGACTTGTTGGGTCGAATGGCCTGTTTCCACATTGTAGCGAATCTAATTAATCTAGAACGTCCATGTTGTCTTTTGGAGGAAAGATCTGACTGACAATGTTTGTATCACCTGGGTTTTTAGAAGAATAAGAAGCTGCATGATTGAAACACAAGATCCTGAGGAGTCTCTACAAGATGGATGCAGGTAGAATATTTTTGTGGTAAAATCTAGAACTGGAACAAGAACTTTGGGAAGCACTTCTATACACAGAGGGTGGTAAATGTTCAGAGCTCTTTTTCAACAGATGCTTCTACAGCTACTCCTGTTCCTAAACAATGATTAATAACCATTTAGAATAAGCAGACCACCCACTTAAGACCAAGATGAGTTTCTCTTTCTCACAGAGGATTTAGAGTCTTTAGTGCTCTCTTGGCGAAAGGGTGGTGGACGGTGAACCTATGAATATTTTTAGCAGATTGATTCACTAGGAGTCGAAAGATTGTTTCCTGTTCCAGCCAGTCCCTGACAATCAGATCAGCTGTGATTCCACTGAATATCAGAATAGGCGCGAGGGGCAGAGTAGCCTACACCTGTTTTTATAGAATCTCTACAACGTGGAAGTAGGCCATTTGACCCATCAAGTACACAATGACTCTCCAAAGAGGATCCCATGCCCACAACCATCTATCCATGTAATTTCCCATGGCTAACCCACCTAGCTAGCACATGCCTGAACACTATGGACAACTTAGCATGGCCAGTCCACCTAACCTACATACCTTTGGACTATGGGAGAAAACCAGAGAACCCAAAGGAAACTCACGCAGACATGGGGAGAATGTGCAAATTCCACGCAGGTTAGAATTAAACCCAAGTTCCTTGCACTGTGAGGTATCAGTGCTAACCATTGAGCATTATTCCTAACATGTATGGTCATATGCTTGTATTTAACTGATAACAAAAAGACAATAGCAAACTAATTGTAATTAAGGACAAGACATGGCACAAGATGAAAATTCTGTTAAGAAGTAGAGGCAAGGAGTATGCACCAAAAGGAACTTTGAAGCTGGTTAGTGAACAAAAGCTGAATTCCAATATGGGACAATCCAACTAGATTTAGTGACTGTGAATTCCTTAGGTTAACTGGATCTTAAGATGGTAGAAACCGTTCCACATGAAAAATGGAAATAAGAAAGGAGTGTGTTTCTAAAAACAGTGGTGTAGTGGGGGGAAACCAAACTGCCTGCTCAGTCAGCATCAGGAAGCTGGAAACATTTTCAGACTTGTGGTTCATTAGCATGTTTCCAAAATTAAATGACAATATTCCCAGAGCATCACAATGCTTTGGAAGCTTCCATTGCATTAAAGGGTTTATAATTGGAATGCATGGCTATGAGTGTTACTGGCCTCTGGTGCATAGAGAAAGCAGTCCCACTTTAATTTATCTAATGATCTGCACTTTCAATGAAATATGTATGGTGTGATGACAAATATTCTTTGTTTAACAGCTTCCTGCACTGAACATATGGGATAGGGACAACATTATGCCATTTAGCCCTTTTCTATTTTTCATTCTTATAGAATAAATACGCTGCTTGCAGTTAATTATTCTTGACATTCTTACTTGGTGCCATGGATGACACATACTTTCTATCAGTTGGCTTACATGATTATTTTTCAAAACAAAGAACATTTTATATATTTCAGTCCAGCCTGCCTTATGATTGCCATTACTATATTGTGTTTCTGATGTTATCATTTCCTTTTGGAGGCTTGTTGGCCAGCATTGCTCATCTTTTTGTTATTGTTATAAACATGCATACATTACACAGTAAATGTTTCTCTCTGATCACTGCAGGTGATCAATGGCAAGCTACAAGAAGCAATTACACCAAAGTACATCCACCTGCCCCCTGCATGCAGCCTACATCCCCCAGAACTTCTGATAAAGAGTGGCTCTTCCCATTCCCAAGGCAAAGTGCTTTCAACATTACCAGTGGAAAGTGGTTCTCACCTTTTCCAATGGAACATTATTTTTAATCTACATGGAGAGATTATCCTTTGTGGAGAAGCTGAGTATGTTGGGCCTATATTCATTGAACGTTAAAAGAATGGAAGATGACTTTATTGAAACATAAGTTTCTTAGGGAATTTGACAGCTTTGGTACAGAAAGGTTGTTCTTCCCCTTGCGAGAGTGTGGAGGACCAAGTAGTACTCCCTCAGAAAAGGGGTCACATATTTGAAATGGAGATGAAGGAGAATACCTTCTTTCAGAAGGTAGTGAATCTGTGGAATTCTTTAACACAATGAGCTGTGGAGCTTGGGTTGTTAACTACATTCAAGGCTGAGATAGGCAGATTTTTAATCAATAAGGGAATCAAAAGTTATGGAAAATGGGAGGAAAGTAGAATTTAGGTACATCAGATCATGATCACATTGAAGTGTAGAGCAGTCTCAATGAGCTAAATTGCCCAGTTCTGTTCCTATGTCTTATGGTCCTTAATTACTCAATTAAAATATCTGGTTTTTATATAAATTTGAATCTGAAATATCCCCACAGAGACCAGTAACTAGTCACCAAGGCACCCTTTATTTACACACGGAGAATCTCTGAAACGGATCTAGCTTCCGAAGAGTGAGCTCAGAATGAAGAGGATGCCTGACACTCCTGTTCTTATCTGTCAGCCAGGCCTCCCTGATTGGGGCAGATTAATAGCCCCAATCAGGGGAATCATTCTATGTGATCCACCTTGACGTCTTGTAGAATCCTCTTAATAATTTCCCTACCACTAATATAAGGCTCAGTAGCCTGTAATTAGCTGGATTATCCCTGCCATCCCTCCTAAACAAAGGAGCAACATTGGCTATTCTCCAATTCTCTATTAATACAAAACAACCCAATTGTTGTTGTACTGACAGTGTTGTGCAACTGAGTAACTAAGGACTATGAGGTAGTAATATTTCATTTGAATAAGGAAAGAACAAATCAATCACCAATAAGCAAACATTATCCAAAAAGAAGATTGTTGAAAAGGAAAATTTGCAATTTTGTTTATGATGAGGATCAATATTTCAAGTATCTTCTAAGCTGGCCTCCATTGTGCAAAATGTATTTCATTTGCTAATAAATATAGTGATTGAATGTAATAGTTTGAGAGTTTAGATCCCAGCATCATAGGTCATACTTTGCTTTGTAAACCACATCTCATGGGAAGGCACACTTCTCATAGCGATGAAATTAATCTTATTTTCTGCTGATGGGCTACCCAAAATATTCAGGAACTCATTTCAGCGTTTCTTTCTTTGCCTGTCTTACTTAAGATGATTATTGACCCGGAGTTACAAATCAGTTTCTGATTTAAGCAACAAAATTAAGTTAAAGTACAACATAAAAAAACGCACCCAATCATCTGGCTAATAATGATTTCTCACTCTTCAAAGTTTACATTATTTTTAGAGAGAGTAGGATCAGAGGGGTTAAAAATGAGTCACAGGCTAATAATGTTGCACGTTATTCTGCACGCTTCCTAAATTGGTCATCTCATTACTACTATTTCACTGAACAAGTGTAGAAACTATTCTGTAGTGTCTGTTTAAAATGTTATTATCTGCTTTACCCTTCAGGGGATTACCATACCAATTCAAGATTAAAATACATGCAAAGACTGAAAGACTGGAGAAATATTAGAATGTAAATAAGTTAATTAACAAAGTAATTATTTGGGGATAGGAATGGTTGACATACTACAATTTCTCCTTTCATTTCCTGTTCCTCATGCTGAGAGAATAATTTGCATCCACTTTCATCTCTCTCAAGGATTTAGTTGGCATCTGGAACTCTCAGAATGGGGCATAAGTAGACAAGACTACATCCTACCACTCAATCACTCAGGAAATACACACATCAATGTACTGTGCTCCTGGGCCACTTAATCTTCGAAGCAACTAAATCAATAGAATTGTCCAGCCTGTCAATTTTGAAAATCTTCTCTTTCTATCTTCTTCTATTTAAATTTGTTATAGCAGGAGTTTAGCAAACATTTCTGCAAAAGTAAACATTTACCATTTTGCATACATGGATTCATGGAATTATGAAAATAAACAGCATAGTTTTACCTTTGCTCATTTGAAAAATAAAAGGCAAAATTATAGGACTGTGTGTTGTATGATAGAGTTGTTTTTTTTTGCTGCTGTCCAATACAAAAAAACTTTAAACATACACAAATGAGGACTGAGTGATGATGCAGTCAGAACACAAAATTGCTTTTTATTCAGCGTTGTCCATTGAATCCACATGAAACAGAAGTGTAAGCACAATTAAGAAACTACATATTAAGTATTAGTAAAGATGTAGCATGTGAAAAAGAATTGGTGTGATAGTTTGTAAAGACCTGGACCAAACAAGCTATATTCCAGTGTGTTAAAGCAGGTAGCAACAGAGACAGTGGATTCTTTGATGGGTTCCCACTATTGAAGAAATGAAAGAAAAGATGAAGGGAAAGCTATAGACCTCTTTGCTTAATGTCAGTAGTATTGAAAATAATAGAATATACTTCAAAGATATGATAACTGGAAATGAATGGTGATGATAATATTGAACAGAGCCAACGTGAATTTATTGAAGGGAAATCATGTTTAATAAACTTAAAAGTTATTTGAAGATGTTGCTTGCACAACACAAAAAGGCGAATCAGAAGATGTAACTGATTTGAATTGTCAGAAGACTTTTACTATAGGCCTCCCGACAGCCAGGAGATAGAAGAACAGATATACCGGCAGATTTGGCAAGATGTAAAAGTAACACGACTGTTGCCATGGGTGATTTTAACTTCCCATATATTGACTGGAACTCACCTAATGCTTGAGGTACAGATGGGGCAGAGTTTGTAAGGAGCATCTAGGAGGGTTTCTTGAAACAGAATGTAGATAGCCCAGTTAGGAAAGGGGCCATGTTGGGCATAGTATTAAGGAATGATCTGGGCAAAGTGGTTAACGTCTCAGTAGGGGAGCAGCTTGGGAATAGCAATCACAACTCAGTAAGCTTTACGGTATTGATGGATAAAGGTAAATGTAGTTGACAGGTGAAGGTGTTAAATTGGACAGAGGCTAATTAGTCCGATACCTGAAGAATGTAGATTGGAGGCAGATGTTTGAGGGCAAAATCAACATCTGGTAATGTGGGAGGCTTGAGTGTAATTTGCCAGGAACTCAGGACTGGCATGTTCCTGTAAGGATGAAGGATAAGTATGGCAAGTTTATGGAACCTTAGATAATGAGAGATATTGTGAACCAAGTTAAAAAAAAGAAAAGGAAGCATTTGTCAAGACTAAGACTCCAGGAACACACAAAGCAAGGGCGGTATACAAGGAAAGTCAAAAGAAACAAGCAAGGAACCAGATATAAGGCAAGGGAGAAAATTGCTGGGGCGTTGAGAGAAATCTTTATGCCCTCACAGGCTACTGGGGTGGTCTCAGAGGATTGGAGAATAGCCAATGTTGTTCCTTTGTTTAAGAACGGTGGCAGGGATAATCCAACTAATTATAGACCAGTGACCCTTATGTCAGTGGGAGAGAAATTATTGAAAAGGATTCTACGAGACAGGATTTATTCCCACTTGGAAAAAAGTGAGCATATTAGTGAGAGGTGACATAGTTTTATGAAAGGGAGGTTGTGTCTCGCTAACTTGGTTGAGTTTTTTGAGGAGATAATGAAGATTATTGATGAGGGTAGGGCAGTGCATGTTGTCTACATGGATTTCAGTAAGGGCTTTCACAAGGTCCCTCATGGCAGATTGATACAGAAGGTAAAATCACATAGGGTCAGTGGTGAGCTTGCAAGATGGATAAAAACGTGGCTCAGTCATAGAAGACAGAGGATAGCAATGGAAGGGTATGTTTCTGAAGGGCTGTGGCTAGTGACATTCCTCGGGGGCCTATGCTATTTGTAATGTATTATAAAGGATTTAGAGGAAAACATTATGGTTTGATTAGCAAGTTTGTGGACGACCAAAGTTGGTGGCATTGTGAATAACGATGAGGGCCAAAGGATACAGCAGGATATAGGTCATTTGGTGACATGGGCAGAGAAATAACGTGTGGAGTGTAATCTGGAAAAATGTGAGATAATGCATTTTAGAAGGTCTAATCAAGATGAAAAAAGATACAGTAAATGGTAGAGTCCTTTAGAGTGCTGATAGGCAGCAGGATCTAGGTGTACTGGTAGACAGGTCACCGAAAGAGGCAACGCAGATGGAGAAGGTTATCAACAAGCTATGAGAAGTTGGAGAAACTTGGGTTGTTCTCACTGAAACAACGGAGGTTGTGGGGCAACCTGATAGAGGTCTACAAGATTATGAGCAGAGTGGACAGTCAGAAGCTTTTCCCCAGGGTAGAAAAGTCAGTTACTAGAGGGTCATAGGTTTAAGGTGCAATAGACAAGGCTTAAAGGTGATGTACAAGGTAGGTTTGTGCTCTTGTTTTTTAAAAAAAAAGAGGGTGGTGGTGCCTGGAACCTGCCATTGGTGGAGGTAGTGGAGGCAGATACTATAGTGACTTTTATAGGGCATCTTGACAAATACATAAATAGGATGGGAAGAGAGGGCATCTTGACAAATACATAAAAGGATGGGAAGAGAGGGAAACAGTCCTTGGAAGGTTAGGAGGTTTTAGTTGTGATGGGGAGCATGTCAGTGCAGGCTTGGAGGGCTGAAGGGCCTGTTCCTCTACTGTAATTTTCTTTGTTATTTGTTCTTGTTTTGGTTGGATCACACAACAGAGTTTAGCAAACAAAATTAGAGCACATGGGACTGGGGTACCATGCTGATATGGATTGAGGATTGGTAAATAGAGAGAAATCAGAGGTGATTCTCTGGATGATAGGTTGTTATTAATGGGATATCAGAAGGATTTCTGTTGGGGCAACAGCTACTCATAATCCATATTATTTGGATGTGGGGATCAATTGTAATAGTTTAATTTTGCTTCGAGAAAACTAGGTGGAATTGTGAAGTATTGGGAGATGCTGTTGCCCAAAGGGACATAGGAATCCTTATGAGTCACTACAAAATAAGCATACATGTGCAACAATTGATAAGAAAGGCAAATCACATTTTAGTCTTCTTCACAAGGGGAGTTCAGTAAAGAATGTCTTGATGGGTCTCTATAGAGCCTTGTTGAGACCATAATTGGGGCGTCATATGTAGTTTTGGTCTCATTATCCAAGGAAGCTTGGCATGGAATGATTGTCTGATGAGGAGAGATTGAAGAAGCTGTGTTTGCATCGCCTGGAGATTTGAAAAAATGAAGAGTGATCTCCTTGAAGCTTATAGGATCCTTATAGGTATAACAGGATAGGCTTAGAGAAGATATTTTCCCAACTAGTTAGTCTAAAATCAAGAGACAGCCCCAAAAGAAAAGGCAGGCCATTTAAGACTAAGATAAGGAGGAATTTCTTGAGTCAGAAGCGGGCTGGGCCAGCACTTTGTATGCGCCCCTAGCTGCTGTTGAGAAGCCGGTGCTTGAGCTGCTACAGTCCATGTGCTGTAGGTTACCCCACAATGTCCTTGAAAAGGGAACTCCAGGATTTGAACCCAGTGACAGTGAAGGCACAGCAATATACATCTAAGTCAGGATGCTGAATGGTTTGATGTGGTGCTCTCATTTATCTACTGCTTTTGTCCGAGATGGAAGTAGTCGTGGATGGGAAAGGCCCTATCGGAGGATCTTTGGTGCACTCCTGTAGTAGATAATGCATACTGATGCTGAGTGTCACTGGTGGAGAGACTGGATGCTTGTGAATAAAAACAAAGTTGCTGGAAAATCCCAGCAGATCTGGCAGCATCTGTGAAGGTAAAAGACAGAGTTAATGTTTCGGGTCTGGTGACCCTTCCTCTGAACTGGATGTTTGTAGATGTGGTGCCAATCAAGTGGGTTGTTCTGCATTGGATGGTATCATGCTCTAGTTTAGCTGGAAATGCATCCACCCAAGCAAGTGGGGAGTATTCCATCACACTCTTGACTTGTGCCTTGTTAATGATGGACAGGTTTTGAGGAGTCAGGAGTTACTAACCTGCTCTTGTAGCCACAGTGGCGAATTGAGGGGAGTTTCTGATCAATGGTAACCACTAGGATGTTGATAGTGGGAGATTCAGTGATGGTAACACCATTGAATGTCAAGAGGTAGTGATTAGATTGTCTCTTGTTGGTAATGGTCATTACCTAACATTTGTGTGGTGTGAATGTTACTTGCCACTAACCAGCACAAGCCTAGATATTGTCCAGATCTTGTTGCATTTAAAACATTAGGCTGTTGCTATATATGAAAGGAGTAGCAAATGGTCCCTTTGGAGACTTTGACCCTTGATCCCCATTGATTCCAGTTTTGTTAGGGCTCCTTGATGCTTCACATAGTTGAATACAGCCTTGATAACAAGAGTGGCCACTCTCAGTTCACCTCTTGAACCAGCTCTTTTATCTAGGTTTGGACCAAGGTTCACTCATGATTAAGAGTAGACTAATGGAGCGGCAAATGGCTGGGTTGAATATGTCCTTTTCTTTAAAAAAAAGGATATAATGTACAGGACACACCTGGCAATTGTTGGATAGATACCAGTGTCATAACTCTACTGAAAAGCATATGTCTAGGGGAATGGCAAGTTCTGGAGTATAAGTCTGCATGCTATTGCGGGAATGTTGTCAAAGCCTGTAGCCTTTGCAGTATGCAGTGTCTGCAACCGCTTTTTGATATTACATGGATCCAATCAAACTGGCTGAAGACTGGTATCTGTAATGCTGGAGACCAATGGAGTAGGCCAAGATGGATTGTCCACTCAGCCTTTCTGGCAGAAGATTGTAGCAAACGCTTCAGCCTTATCTTTGCCCTGGGCTTTTCCATCATTGCAGAGTGGGAGATTTGTGGAGCCTCGTCCTCCAGTGAGTTGTTTAATTGTGTATCACCGTTCACGACAGGACTTCACAGGGCTGCACAGCTTCAGTCACTTGTGGGATTGCTTAGCTCTGTCATTTGCTGCTTATGCTGTTACACACACAAGTAGTCCTGTTTGGTAGCTTCACCAGGTTGACACCTCATTTTTAGGTATGCCTGGTGTTGCTCCTGGCAAGTCCTCTTGCATTCTTCATTGAGCCAGGCTTGATCCCTGGCTATAATGGTAACAGTAGGCTGTAGGACAGGCTGGGCTACAAGGTTGCATATTGTGCTGGAGTATCGTTCTGCCAGTAGAACAATACTCCGGCACAATATGGAACCTTGTAGCCCAGTCTGTCCTACAATGCTGCTGATGCCCAATCTTGAGTGACTAGATTTGTTCTAAGTCTATCCCATTTAGCACTATTTTAGTACCACACAACATGGAGAGTATTCTCAGCATGAAGTCAGGACTGTGCACTGGTCATTCTTACCAACAGATATATCCACAGCCAGCAGATTGATAAGGGTGGGGTCAACTAAGTTTTTCCCCTCACTACCTACTGCATACCCAATCTAGCTACAATGCCCAATAGAATTTGATCAATCACATTGCTGATGAGTCACTCTTTCATCGTGGACATTAAAATCCCCCACCCAGGGTAGGTTTTGCACTTTTGCCACCCTCAATGCTTCCTCCAAGTGTTGTTTGACATGGAGGGGTATCAATTTATCAGCTGACTGAGGACAGTATGTGGTAATCAGCAGGTGGTTTCCTTGCCCATGTTTAGTCTGAAGCCAGGAGACTTCATGACAGAAGTCAATATTGAGAATTCCCAGGGCAACACCCAGTTGCCTGTATACCACTGACCTGCACTTCTGCTTGGTCTGTCCTACTGGTGGGACAGAACATATACAGGGATGGTGATTGTGGCATCAGGGACATTGTAAAGGTATGATTCTGTGAGTAACAATATTTCAGACTTCACTAGTCTGTAGGCGAGCTCTGCAAATTTTGGCACTTGCCTTCAGATGTTCATAAGGGGAACTTTGCAGAGTCAACAGTGCTGTTTCCAATGCTGTCTTTTCTGGTTCTGAGGTCAATGCCAGAGATTCTGTCCAGTTTCATTTCTTCATAGCCATTGATACAGCTGAATGGCTTGCTAGGTCATTTCATAGGGTTGTTGAGAGTCAACAACATTGCATGTGGGCCAGACCAGACGAGGATGGCTGATTTCCTCCCCTGCAGGACACTAGTATGTCAGATGGGTTTTTCTGACAGTCAACAATATTTTCATGGCTATCAATAGATTCTTAATTCCAGGCATTTTTTTTAAAAAACAAAACAAAATTGAATTCTGATTCCATCGCCCTGGCAAGATTCAAACCCAGGTATCCAGCACGTTGGCTACATTTCTGGATTAATAGTCTCGGGAGCACTAGACTATCACCTCCCATTGTTATTATGTGAAAAATTGGCAGCGAGGTCAATGATCAATCATGACGTTATTGAGCAGTGAAGTGTGCATGACAGGCTAAATGCCCTACTTCTGCTCAAATGTTCCTAGTTCCTAATTTTACGAGAAAATGCCTCACAGACAATACAGGTGAATGTACTTCACATATTGCTCCACGAAAATCACTTTGAAGGTTTTCAGTCTTGGATTTGTAGCATGAATTATGTCAGATATAAAGATAGGTTGCTTTCTTACAGGGTCAAAAAGAATCAGGTCTCCTAGATCCACAAGAAAATCTTAGGCTCCTCTTGCCCAAGATTTTCCTTTTCTTGATGACTTCCATCCTATTGAAACTACTTATCAGTTATTCACCTCGGTGCTGGGAACTTCCGTCAGTGCTGGTTGGCATTTAACATGTGGCTGGTTACCACTTCTTACTGTTATTGAGTAGAAAACTGGCTAAAGGTATGCAAATTAAATCCGTGTGGAAGCTGGTGACTTTGGCACCATCTTGGTGCAGGTTCACCTAATTCTCACTCCAAGTTAATTTAGGGGCCATTATGTTATTTGAAGAGTTTCTAACAACTACTCTCAGTCAAGCCGATTAAGTTGACTGCTTTCATGTAAGAGAGCCGAGATCTAAGAAGGATACCTGCATAACAGATTTATCAACAACATTATGTGTTATTCAATTTCCGAGGATACAGCCAAGCTTTAAGATGTACAAGAAACCCCTGGTAAAAAGGCAATATAGTATCATATGAAAATAAAAGGGAAAATGTTTAAAATTACAAAACAAGTGAAATATCTCTACCAAAAGAATAAACTCATGTTTTAAAATTTAAATTCTGACACTGTGTATCTATAAAACTTCTGGATTTTATTTCAGACACCCCCAAAGCAGAACTAACTGGTCAAAACAATGCAGCTCATTCCTATAAGTTTTCATTTTGGTTGCTTTCCAAGGGTACCTGCATTTCTATTCTAGCACATACTTCTGTTGGAGTAGGAAGAGAGGGTGCCCATAAATGATACATTGTAGAGGGCCGTCTGCACAGAAAGTTGATCGCGTTCATACTTTGCTCATGCTTCAAATGCAACCTCTAGAACAAGCTGTACAAGTGTGTAAAGGTGAATGTCAGCAAAAGGGCAGCAGTGGTATTAATTGTAAGGGTTGTACCTGTTGTTACGTGGAAGGAGTGAGAATGTCAGAATACCAGTAAATTTATCATTTTAGACTTCACTGTATCAACATGGGGTCTTGAAATGCAAGTTGTTCTCCCTGATGGATTTACAAGTCATTTCATGTTTTATTTTCACTTTCTGTAACTGTTTAAGAAATAGATCCTTATTAAAAGGGTATTGGTGCCCATGCATTTGCAAACATTCCTGCCTTCATCAGCTTGGGGCTCATATCACAATGGGAAAGGATCCATTAATATAAACATGAAAAAGGAAAGCCCAAAAAGCAAATGATTATTCCTACAAGAATTGTGTAATATCTTGCATTAGCACTAAGTGAAACATTTTGGCCCGGATCTCCTGCAGAGCAGCAATCATGGGGTTAGTGCTTTGCTCAAACTTCTCCCTCTTAGATGCTGCCCTGCATTTATTTCCAGGTCTTTCAAGCCCAGCTTTCCCACAAATACAAAGCATTGTGTACATTGGCACTCTGTCTCAGCATTCTAGGATTGGGGTGAAGACCCCACACACTTTTTTTTGGCACTAACTACAGTGCAGTTAGTTAAGGACCAGTGAAGTTTGGTGAACGGATGACTGGAATAAAGGTTAGTGGGAGCCATAGATAGAGTTGTACATGTGGTAGTTGAGTAAGATGACACACATGACATAGAATGTGGGCCAGACACTATTCGGGGTAGGAGGGATCATCACAAAGGGAGACAACCAGGCTGGATTGGGGGTAGTAGTTGGGAAATGTGAAATAGTCAAGGTGTGCCCGTTTGAGGCTAATCAGGTAGTTGGTATTGGTTAGCACTTGTTGCAAGTTTGAGAGTAGTCAAGCTGTGGTCAGAACAAAAACGTTTGGAAGGTGAATTCTGAAGCTATCCAAGGATTAGAAATCACTTCTTGGCTAAATGTGATTAGGTGAGTACATCGGAACTATCTGAAGTCTCTAGTTCAATTTCAGAGTCAGAAATTTTTTGCAGAGGGACTGGGGAGTAGTTCAAAACATCCTTGGTAATTTCCACAGAAGCCAGTGTTGGGAATTCCATCGGCTCCTCATTGGATCTTGTATTGTATGCCCAGGGTCTGACAATTATAGGAAGATTTGGGTCTGTTTGGTGCTTCACTGTTCACTGTTTTTTTGGGAAGTTCAGTTGATGGTAAATACAGAAAAAATTTCTGATAGCTTTATTTCATTTAATGTGTCTACTTAACAAAAATTCAGAGATTTGTTTTACAAAAGCAAAGACTTTAACAAACACTGTTAACTATAATCATATTCGTTCTCAGGTGCATTGTTGGAAATTCCTTAGAAGCAGAGTTGTAAGCACTGAAACAAGCCATTTCATCCAACTTCTCCATGCTGATCCAATATCCTAAATAAATCTAGTCCAATTTGCCAGCATTTGACCCATATTGCTCTAAACCCTTCCAATTCATACACCCATCCAAATGCCTTCTAATTGTAATTGTCCCAGCCCCCACCACTTCCTTTGGCAGCTCATTCCATACATGCACCACCCTCTATGAAAATATTGCCGCTTGGGTCCTATTTTTTCAAATCTTTCCCCTCCCACCTTAAACCCATACCCTCTAGTTTTGGACACCCCTACCCTTAGAAAAAGGCTTTGGCAATTCACCCTATTCATGACTGTCATGATTTTATAAACTTCTATAAAAAGTCAACCCTCAGCCTCTCACAGTCCACTCTTACAATGCTGCCTTAACCTTAACTAAAAACTCCTGCACATTTGTGACCTCACTAGTAATCTAAATGAAGCTTAAATACACTATTTGTGTAAACAATCAGTACCGACATATTTTGATTTAGAATGTTTTGTTGTTTAATTAGCTACAGTTCTGACTGCCGTGAAATATAATCAAACAGCATATAAATTTTTCACAAGCTATGATAGTGCAAGCAGATGTTGGTACAGTGGTCCTTGAAACAATTTTACATACGGTGAAGTTATATGTTAATTTGCTTCAGTCCTGTCATTCTGTCTAAGAATTAGAAATTGGTCATTCTAAATTTGACAAGCAACTGGCTGCTTTCACCTTTCCTTGAAGCTTTCCCCTGCTTTCAATGCCTCAGTGTGCCCTTCTATATCTCCAGGAAAAATAAGTTAAACCAGATGCCAGCACTGAAGTCCGTTAGGTCAAACACTGGCAACGTTAGTGAAGCTGAGCAGTGTGCACAGCACTACTAATTGCTGTATTACATCTGACTTGTTTTTATCTTAATTCAGAACGTTTATGGCCTTCACTTCTTCAGTGTTGCATTAAATGAGTATCTTAATTCTATTCTTGTACAGGTGCCCTCTACTTTCACTTACAGGTGCAAACTACCCCTTCTAAATGAAAATAGTTCCCATTAAATTCTGCTGTTAATACTGAATTAGTTTTTTTAGATGCAGGTCCAATCCATATATTCTTTTGAGTTAGCAATAAATATAGAAAGCCGAGGCCGAAGGTTAGATGACATCTAATATCGTTGAAAGATCATGGGAAGCTTAAGCTTTATTGCAATAACAAAAAGGAATGCCAGAAATCAATTTGTTCCCCCTGTATGCTTAAATCCCAGCATAGAAACACCACATTATACAAGGTGAAATACATTATGCAATGTTCCTGAACAAACATTTGCTGTGTATTGTGTTAACAATATCTTAGCACATTTAACTTTTATTAAAACAGCATTACAGGGATTTCTGCTGAACCTGCAAATGTGTCAGTAGGTATTAATATACTTTAAGCTGGTATAAAGAGCATGGTCTCATACTAGTCCTGAAATTTATTGATTGGTAATTGCATCCTATTTGCCAAGGCACATAGGAATTTGAACTTCTAACCGTATATCATGCATACATGTGAATACACCAATTAGGACCAAAAGTCAACCTTTGGTCCTTTGAACTACCTCCACCATTTAGTAAAATCATGATTGATTGGATTGTAGTCTCAACTCTACTTTTCTGTCTTACCTCAAAATCTTTGACTCTTTGCATTGTCAAACCAAAAATCTATTCCATTCAGCCTTGAAAATGTTCAGTGACCCTGACTTCACTGCTTTCTGAAGGAAAGAATTCCACATGCTAATTTTTTGAGAATTTCCCTTCATGTATCTTAAATGGTGGACTCTTTTTGAACGGCACCCCCTAGTTCCAGTTTCTCTCACAAGAGAAATTTCCTTTCAGCAGCTGGCAGCCATGTTTTATTGCGATCACTTCTTGTCACCTAGAATCCCTACATTGTGGAAACAGGCCCCTCGACCCAACAAGTCCATATTGACCCTCAGAGCATCAAACCGAGACCCATCCCCCTATAATCCAAACATCCCTGAACACTATCGGAAATTTAGCATGGCCAGGCCACCTAGCCTTCACATCTTTGGACTGTGGAAGGAAACTAGAGCACCCAGAGGAAACCCACGCAGACATAGGGGGGAATGTACAAAATCCACACAGACAGTCAGAGGGTAGAATAGGTCCCTGATGCTGTGAGGCAACAGTGCTAACCACTGAGCCGACTGTCAATGCCAGAAAGAACATTTGCTACACCTCCTTAACTACAAATCCACAGTGGCAGTTAACACTCATCAGGGGATCCCCCCCGCCCCAAACCTGGTTGTCTACACATAGGTTCCACTATCATTGAGGTGAGCTGCAGCAAGCAAACAAGTGAAAAACAATGGATTGCAGCCCTAATAGTATTCCAGCTAAGCTCTTCAAAGCTGATTGACATTTTGCTCACATTAAGGCTCCATGGAGTCATCCTATGGATTCGGAAGGAAAGACAGCTGTCCCCACCTCGACATTCGCAGCTACATATATTGGAAACTATCGAGGTGTTTCCCTGTTGCCGGAGTAAGGAAAGGCCTCTCTCACGTTATTCTAAATTAATTACTTCCTGTGGTTGACGAAATGCTGGCAGAGAAAATGTGTAGCTTTAGAGTGCTCACAGTAACCTGGGTCATGGTCTTTGTTGCCAGACAAATCCATTAAAGAAAGGTCAAGAATAATACCAGATCTCTTCATTGCATTCATTGATCTGACCAAAATGTTTGTTTCAGGACATTGTAAAGCACTGTTCTCCAGATGTTTTAATGTTCAAAAACTTTCATCGTAATCCCACTACTGCCTCATGTTCGTGTGACCAGAAACATATTGAGGGATGTTTGAAGAAGATGTTTTCAAAATCTTGTTTGATATCAAACAAGGTTGTGAGACAAGCCCATAAAATTTACAATCTACTTGACTGTGGTTAATTTCAAAAGAACAATTACCCACTGATGAATATCAACCACAGTCTAGTTGGAAAGATTCTTTCAATTCAGTTGTCTGACCAGCATAAATGCATGTTCTACAGTATGCAGATGATTATAGTATCATTGCCCACGCTGTGGTAGATTTACAAGCCACTCTCAACATCTTTATCTATGTGGACAACAGACTCAGCCTATCATTGAAAGTTGACAAAGTAATACATAAATATCAATCCAGATCTAGTCAACGATTTCACTCTCTGCATATGTTGAGCATTTTCTACAAATTGCCAGCCATCTCTGTCAAAAAGTCACCATTGATGACATGGATCCAACGTTGTGTCAGCTGTTCCAACCCAGCTTTGTGAAATATAGCAACGAGAAGTTGTCGACAAAGACATCAACAAGTCAACAAATGTTGTAGTGTTCAGAGCAAGTGTCATCACCTTAATCCTGTACTACAGTGAGACCAAAATTGTGCATCAACAACATGCATGAGTGCTATACAAGTTCGACCAGCAATTCCTCTGCCCTGTTCAATATTCATTTGAATGGCTGTCAAAAAAATAGTGTACTTCTTGAAGTAGTGTACTACTTCTGCAAGAATTTTCAAATGAACCACAATGGACTGGACAATGCCTGAATACATCGCCAGCCAGGTCCCATTTTTTGCTAAAAACCAAAAGAACTATGAAAGCTGTAAATCAGGAACAAAAACAAAGCTGCTGGAAAAGCTCAGCAGGTCTGGCAGCATCTGTGGAGGAGAAACAAAAGGTTAATTTTTCGGGTCCGGTGACCTTTCCTCAGAACCATTTTTGGCTAAACTTTCGAACAGTCAATGTTCCAAGAGAGGACAAAACTGCTGCAAAGTCACCATAAGTTTCTCTTTCAAGTGTCACCGCAGTGACATGAATGACTGGGAAAAGCTTGTTAACAATCGTTCAAAATGATGACAACTTATTCATTAAGTTGCACCATGTTTTGAGTCCAACACCTTAATGGTGAGGCAGAGTGGCAGAGGTAAAAAAAAAGAGAGAGGAAAGTAAAGAAATCCTCTACTCCAGATCCCACTAACCCTTGAGTCATCTGGTCACATGTGCAAAAAGATTTGTGGGACAAAAATCAGCCTGTTCAGTCACATGAAGACCCACAGCAAAAGCTCATGACAGTGAAGAGATGTCATAGACCTTACATGTTAACTTTCTGTAATTCCTCCGCAAAGCCAGCTATGTTTTGTTGAATGCAGGCACATCCCAGATTCTCACTTTTCAAAAATATTCTGCTTTTTTATTTCTTTTCCCTCTGCCAAAGCAAATAACTTCACCCATGGCCACATTGTATTCCATCATAAATGGTGCTACTTATGTACAGAGCCTATCTTTAGCCCCACATAGGCCCTTGCGTCGTCATCACTTGCTATCTCACCTAACTTTATATCATCAGCAAAACTGAATTTGTTAATCTTCATACCCTCATCTAAAGCATTAACATTGGTAGTAAATAGGAGAAACTATTAGTTATAACAAGCCAAACTGGACATGTCTTATTTCTATTTAAGGAAAAATGCCTATTAACAGCAGATAGCTACCAGAAAAATCTCCTCCTTTTTGAAAGGCAATTTATGGCTTATTCTATCTTAAAATTGTGATGGTCTACATGATGCTCACATGTAGCTCAAGCACAGGGTTTGCAACAATAAGCACAGTCGTGCTTGTTCTGGTTTTCCACTTTTAGAAGACTGTACAAAATCAAATTTGTCAGATTTCATTAAAAAAGTTTTTTTTGTAAAAGTTTTTGGTTGACGAAAATGCATAGTTCTTCTGCACTTTTGCACACAAAGAAAACATAATGAAGTGAAGAATCTCTGTGCCCCAACTGCTGAAGCTGGCAGAAGGCAGTCTCACAGCATCATTATAGCATGAGATAGGGTTTTAATGATCTCTCCAAAGTAATCAACAAATGCTCCTGGTAAGCAGAAAAAAAATCCATTTTGAAACATGTTTTTGTTGCACAGATGAAATGAGACAAATAAATTAGCGCTGGGAATTAGATATTGAAGTCGTGTTCATCTTATTAAATAAAAATTACTTGGAGTTATCTCTGAGTCTCTCTAGAAGGATCACTGCACTGGACTGCATTCATGGCTCCAAGCATTTTTTCAATATGTAACGGGCTTGAAATTCCCATGGTGAGATGAGGGTGCATCTTGTGCAGGGAAACAGGAATTTGTGGCCAAATAGATTTCCCTGATGTGCACGTCAGCCTGTATTTGAAGTCATGATGGAGAGGGGCCAACAGTTGTATTGCCATCTCCTTGGACCTTCACACCTTGGCTGTAGTTTGCAATATATCTGAAGCTTTACCCATAGATACTCAAGAGCAGCTACGGACACATGACACTCATCCAACATGTCAGCATTCTAAAATAAGATTAAAATGTGAAACTTTTTTTTGGTTTGAAAAACTGAGAACTCCAAGGATAAACTGTATGGAAAAAAGTTTAGAAAACTACTTTATATTAATTTGTCACCATAGGACAAAGATACACATTTAACATAGTCAATAATAGGTCTATAATTGGAATCATGAATTTCTACATAAAGGGAATTATCAAAATTTTAAATAGACCTCTTGACAACTGTTTAAGAACCTACTAGATTATGAAATGGGGGAATTGTCGTATGCTTTGGGAAGCATGAGTAATGCAGGCTTCAGCATTTGTAATTATATTTAAATCCCATCTGTTATGGCACAGAGTACCCTACTGAAGGAGTGCTGCACTCTCAGAAGGCTCTTTACAATCTGAACGATCATTTGTTTAAGAGATAGTAGGAACAGCCAATGCTGGAGAGTCTGAAGTAACAAGGTGGAGAGGTGGATGAACACAGCAGGCCAAAAAACAAATTGGCGTCAGCTCTCCTACTTCTTCGGGCCCGGAGCCTTCTTCAGAAATGGGGGAGGGGAAGTGGGTTCTAAAATAAATAGGGAGTGAGGGGGAGGCAGATAGAAGATGGATAGAGGAGAAGATAGGGGGAGAGGAGACAGGCAGGTCAAAGAGGCGGGGATGGAGCCAGTAAAGTTGAGTGTAGTGGGGAGGTAGTGAGGAGATAGGTCAATCCGGGGAGGGCAGACACAAGAGGGCAGGATTAAGTTAGTAGGTAGGAAACAGGGGTGAGGCTTGAGGTGGGAGGAGTGGATAGGTTGGAGGAAGGACAGGTTAGGGAGGTAGGGATGAACTGGGCTGATTTTGGGATTTGGGAGGTGGGGGGGGTGGAGGAGAGGAGATTTTGAAGCTTGTGAAGTCCACATTGACACCAGTGGCCTGCAGGGTTCCCAAGTGGAATATGAGTTGCTGTTCCCTCAACCTTCGGGTGGCATCGTTGTGGCACTGCAGGAGGCCCAGGATGGACATGTCATCTGTGGAATGGGAGGGGAAGTTGAAATGGTTCGCAACTGGGAGGTGCCATTGTTTAGTCCGAACCGAGCGGAGGTATTCCGCAAAGTGGTCCCCAAGCCTCCACTTGGTTTCCCTGATGTAGCGGAGGCCACAACGGGAAAAGCGGATGCAGTATACCACATTAGCAAATGTGCAGGTGAACATCTGTTTGATGTGGAAAGTCTTTTCGGGGCCTGGGATGGGAGTGAGTGGGGAGGTGTAGCTCTTCCTGCAGTTGCAAGGAAAAGGGGCGAGTGTGGTGGGGCTGGAGGGGAGTGTGAGCGGACAAGGGAATCACGGGGAGAGTGGTCCCTCTGCAAATCAGATAAATATGGTGAAACAAAATGTCTTTGGTGGTAGGGTCGGATTGCAGATGGCAGAAGTGTCAGAGGATGATGCAATGGATCCAAAGGTTGGTGGGATGATACATGAGGATGAGAGGAATTCTGTTTTGGTTTTTAATTGCAGGGAAGGGGTGAGAGGGATGAGTTGCAGGAGACACAGTCAAGGCCATTCTTGACCACTGAGGTGGGGGGGTGGGGGGGGGGCAGGGGGAAGATTTTGCGGTCCTTGAAAAACGAGGACATGAGACTTATGGGAGTGGAATGCCTCATCCTGGGAGCAGATGTGGTGGAGGCGAAGGAATTGGGAATAGGGGATGGCATTTTTGCAGGAAGGTGGGTGGGGAGTGGTGTATTCGAGGTAGCTGTGGGAGTCAGTAGGCTTGAAATGGATATCGGTTTCAAAGTGGTTGCCAGAGATGGAGACAGAGGTCCAGGAAGGAGAGAGAGGTATTAGAGATGGTCCAGGAGAACCTAAGGTTGGGGTGGAAGATGTTGAAGTGGAAGAAGTGTTCGAGCTCCTCGTGGAATCACGAGGCAGTGTCGATACAGTCATCAAATGTAATGGAAGAAAAGGTGGGGTTTAGGGCCAGTGTAGGCACAGAAGAGGGATTGTTCCACGTAACCTACAAAGAGGCAGGCACAGCTTGGACCCATGTGGGTACCCATGGCCACCCCCTTTGTCTGTATGAAGTGGAAGGAATTAAGAGAAGTTGTTGAGGGTGAGAAATAGTTCAGCTAAGCAGATCAAAGTGGAGGGGAACTGGTCGGGCCTGCAGGACAGGACGAAGTAGAGGGCCTTTTGGCCATCTATATGGGGAATGCAGGTGTATGGGGACTGAAGGTCCATGGTAAAGTTGAGATGTTGGGGTCCAGGGAATTGGAAGTTCTGGAGGAGGTGGAGGAACAGCGCAGTACTGAAGAAGTGATGCAATCTCAGAAGGCTCTTTACAATTTGAAGGATCATTTGTTTAAGTTTTTTTTTGAAAAACAGCCTGTTCAGACATGTACCTGGTATGTATTTGAGTGGATTGCAAGCAATCTAATGGCAGATTTGGGTTTTTACTGCACTTTGCAAAGCCCCAATATGGTATTGTAAATTGAGATAATCAGTCCAAGTGAAGACCAATTACATTCAATTTCCTGAAAAGCAAAAACAAGTGATCGGGCCTTTGTGGTGCAGTAGTAGTGTTGCTACCTCTGAACCTGAAGGCCTAGATTCAAGTCTGACCTGCACCAGGTGGTGAGTAATATCATCATCTCTGGACAGGTTGATTTAAAAAAAATAAACAAAATGATCCTTCGGATTGTAAAGACCCTTCTGAGAGTGCAGCACTTCTTCAGTACTGCATAGTTCTGAGACTGAAATGATAGTTCTCTGCATGTCATGATTCCGTGGGTGCGTTGCCATGCAAGCCTATTAATAGTTCTTCCTCAATTGTTGATTAATTTTGACCTTATGGTGATCTGAGTGCTGAGTGGTAAAATGGTTAAGTGCTCTCATTTTTGAGTGATTCTGAATTAACTGAAAAAAATTTTCATTTGACTTCTGTCCAATTTTCAGTCAGACTGGTGTGGCAATGACATAATACTTGTTTTTTTTAAACAGATCTCACCTTATCACCCACATCATTTGAGTCAGCCTCAATTTTCACGTCCAGCATTCTAAAGGAAACAGGCAGGAGCATAATGAATGCATTTAAGATCTGCTAATACATTTACAACTCCAACACCATTCCAGAGTGAACAGTATTTTCACTGACAATGATTAGACATGCCTCTCCAACCACTAGTTATGGGTAGCAGAAGGTAAGAAATTGCCAATTCAAGCACAATTTGATGGGATTGTTGCAGAGATGACTGAGGCAGTTATCGCAATCATTTTTCTTTGATTTTGTTAGGATTTTTGAGACTTAAGGCATCGTTAATTGAAATCCTTGCTCCTGGGTATGCATTGATAAGTTCCCTGCTGAGTAAGCTCCTCCAATAACACCCTTTTAATCATTCCAGCTTCCCCTTTGGACTACTTCTACCCACCCTCCCACCAAAACAGTAGTGAGAGGCAATTTGGTACGGACGGGCAGCCGTGTCAAATTTTAGTGGAGCCTTTCAAAATGGTTTTGACTTCATGATGGCATCATCCATCAGGCTTTCAGATTGCTGCACATGTTGTTCATTTAGTACATAACCCAACAAAAAATTGGGGCTATTTCATAACTTACCTTTCCAATATTCCAGTTTGAGTTGGCCCCTTTCCATCACATCAGCTTGCTGTATGATACTGACAAACATCTGTCCAAAACCTACCATCACCAAAGCTAGCTCAGTGTTATATAATCAGATTTAAAATGCTTTTACAAACCATTCAAGTATGCATAAATTTCCAATTATCTCATTTTTGGATAAACACTAATTTTACTCCATAAAATGCAAAAAACTAAAGATTTAGAACCAAATTAGAAAACTCTCATTGGAATACTTGCACCTGAAATGACCTGAAAATTACACACACAGATTTTTCAAACCAGTCAAACAAACCATCAGAGGTGATAACTGTTCAACATTGTTTTCATGCATAGAAATGCAATTGTTGACCTCACATTTCAAAACTTCCATTACAACTAGGCTGTCATATATAAATATTTATCATCAGTACATCATTCAACCTTCTGTGTTACAAATTCAGATAAATATGAAAATAAATAGAGAAAATCTTAATACCATAATGAGAAAAAGCTTATTTTTTCATTGTTTAAGGCTGCCTTCCTCATCATGTGCTATGACTGAAAAAATTTAAGCATAGGTGTAAGGCAAATGGTCACCAACAAAAGTTGTTTTTATTAAATTATTAAAATGATATAAAGAATTCATTCAAATGTTTAGGTTAATAAGAGTCCTTTACCTGCAAATATGTATTATTTTCACCTTGTTTATATTCAGTAAGTGTTTTACTTTTGGTGATTAAGAACTAAATCTTTATTTAGTTGTTTAACTAAAAAAAGTTTCATTTGTTGTATAGTTCAATAACACTTTGGACCAAATTTTCACATAGGCTTGAGAAAACATTTTCAGCACACTGCTACGGTCACAAAATGCACAGCCTACCCTTACATGATTTTATAAGGAATTTAGTGGGATCACCTTCTGGGTGAAAGACACTGTATTTTGTGACCTGATGTGGGAGTGCATCATGTGGATGACCAGTTTAGACCCACAACTCTTCTTCAGAGCAACCAAGCGCTCAACATTGTTTAAAAGTCTCTTAAATTGCCTCATTGCCCCTCACCCACCATCATACCAGCTCTCACTCCTTCAAATGAGTCCACATTCTCTCACCTCCTCCTCCAATCTCATATTTCCACTACACTCCACACCATGTTATTTCATGGATAATGATTAATCAACCTCAGGATGGCCAGCCACACAATAAGACCAAAAGAAATTAGCTTGATGTTGGGAACATGGAGGAAAATTACCCTTCTTCCAAAAAAGCCAAAGTGTGAGCAATCAGTCACTGAAACACATCTCCAAAACTTCAGAGTAAATTTAGTTTTCCAACATTTTTCCTTTAAACTATAGAGATTTATAGTACTGCAGGAGACAATTCAGCTGCTCATGTCTGTGCTCACTATTAACTAGATAAATTCAGAGTGAGTTTGGAAGAAGCTCTGCGAAAGTCATATTTGGCTGTATATATCTCATCCACCATTAATGCTGCTAGACCTGTTTGTTCTGTTTTCCCAGCACATTTTATCTTTAAGTGTAATATTTCAGGCATTCATAGCTTTTTGCTTTTACTGAAATTAATTCTACTGCCACACTACCCACTCTTTGCCTTGACATTTTTCAGCTTCAGAAATGTATCCAATTTCCTCAGAAATGATGCAATGGCCTCTGCCTGAATAAGTCTGTGTCAAAGCATCTCATACTCCAATCACCCTCACTGCCAGACAACATTTTAAAATTATCATCTGATCACACTCCCAACTAGAGGCAACAATATTTCACTCTATCAATATTCATCACTGTGAAAACTAAAGGTGATAAGCTAATGAGATTGTACGCTCCAAGAATATTTTCAGAAACAGAAATTGATTTTAACCTTTTTTTTGTCAAAGTGCCTATATGCTTGACCTCAGTTTAGTTGGTTTGCTTTGAGAAATACCTTTACCCAATTCATTTCCATGCTTACCTGCCATTGGGGGACTTGAGAGCCGAACAGAGATTGTAAATTCACAATGTTCTCAATTTTCCAGCAACCTAGATTGCAACACTCTAGTGGAGGAGTAGAAATTATCTATAGCTTGTTTTCAGGTTCAGAATCTTGGTGTGTTATTAAATGAACACATGAAATAAGTAGGCCAGGGTCTGATGTGAAACTAAGATTCAGATTTAATTTAAATCATTTAGGTGAGCAGTGAACGTTCATTTTGTTTAAAAAAAAACACACCATTAAATTTCAGGCTTTTTGCCTCACAGTCAGAGATCGAAGACCAATTCTGATAGAGGGATATGAGAAAGATCTCAACCCAGAAGGTGGAAAATAGAAAGAACAGTAAAACTTGTGAATGGCACATTCTAGTCTACTGCATCTTGTATACTTTAAAATATTATAAACAGTTCCCAAATATCACTTTTTGTACAATTTCCATGCCCCCCCCACACTCTGGAAAGGTATGTTGAATCAAGATGAACTGTCCATTCTTATTTCCACTGAAACGATTTTCTCAAAAAAAAACAACTATTCAAGGATGCTATGATACACCTGTAGACAAGGAGGCACTTGAACCCAGGTCTCCTGGTTTTAAGCTAGAAAAATTAAGACAACTTCATAAGAACCCATTTTTTGAGGGGAAAAAAAATACATTCTATTAATATTGTGTGGAGCTAGAGTAACACAGGAGGCCAGGCAGCAGAGGAACAGGGAAGCTGACATTTCAGGTCAGGACCCTTCTTCAGAAAATGAAAAAAGGTCCCAAACCAAAACATTAGCATTCCTATTCCTCTGATTCTACCTGGGCTGCTACATTCTTCCAGCTCCATACTTCGTTATCTGGCTCCTGCATCTGCAGTTCTCACTAACTCATACTTTCAAATAAACACATTCAGAGATATTATTACATACCTCTAAAGCAAATTGGACATGAATCTGGTCACATTATTCACATATAAGGACACTATCACGACAGTATAAGAGCCCCCCTTTTCCTTTTTTTAAAAAAAAGGCTCTGTACTTGATTGGATTCACCTGTTATCTATTCTATTAATTAAAATCCAATGCCGTAAAGGCAGCCTAACAATGTCATTGGTTAGTTCATTCACTAGGGCATTTAACACCTGTTTAAGTTGACTGCTAAGGTACGCCTGAAAATAGCCAAGCCCCATATTGCCAACATGAACCTTTGGGTAATTCGATAGTATCTAGCATGGTACTTGTGTTACTCCTGTTTTACTTGCAATAGTAGATGCGACAGCATCTACCCCTGTACCAATGCTAGGAGTTTGGTTACCATTTTTAACTTATCTCTAATCACAGTCCAGCATTTATCAGTCAGAATGTTTTGCTTCTGCAAGTCACATGGGCATTTACTTCACTGCACAATCACAAACTGAGGAGGAACATTTCCTGACCTTCCTCTTTCTTAAGCATAAGTGAGGCTATGGATTGTTTTTTCTTCCTGGAGCTATAATATGTAACACTGATAGTTGTAAACAGCGTATTACATGTTTTACCATGTTTGTAGAGGGCCGCATCTGTTTAACAGCCGGTGCCTAAGGGTTTGATGGCACTGATGGAAGCAAAAATCCATTGTATGTTGTCTAATGATATTGTCTGTTGAGATGGCTGCCCTTGCCTGGCATTGATAGGTATTTCTGTTATCTTATTCTCTTTCTTCTTTGGTTTACTGGGCTTACCTGCAAGATGACTTCAATCATGTGTGACAAGCAGTCTCCTAGAATATATTACAGACTGACATATTTCCAGGTGGAGGTCAAGTATTCTTTCTTTTCTGATTGGAACGTATCCTACAATCTCTCAGCTACCTGTTTGGTTTCAGCCAGGCTGCTTTTCAGTTCAGCAAGGAATGTTTTTCAAAACAGATGTAGAGTGTGATTCATTTGCTGATACGTTACTGTACTTCTGGCTGTAATGAGGTACCAGAAATCTGGATAAGAAAAATAAGCACTTCCATCTTTGGATTCATATAATGTTGAGTAGTTAGAGTTTCTCTGTGTAACAAACGAGTGGTCAAAATATTGACATACATGGTAGGCTTACAGGTTATCTAAAAATTACCAACTTCAGAGAAGTTGCTGATTGTGACATGACAGTCTTACTGCTGAACTGGAAGCAAGGTAAGTAAGGAAATAATGACTTATGTGAATTATCTTCCCTTTCAATGCCCTTTCAAAGCCTTGCAAGAAGTGTGTCCAATGGTCCAATAGGGTAGCCCAAAATCATCTTCAAGGATTAAATACAGTGTTGAGGGCATTGAAAGGAAAGATAATTCACACAAGTCATTATTTCCTTACTTAACTTGCTGCCAGTTCAGCAGTAAGACTGTCATGTCACAATCAGAAATAGTAATGGTCTTAAATTTCAGCACAGAGCCTTGAAGATTGAATAAAGATTGGTCCTTCTCTACAGGGCAGAGGGAAAACTGCATTTTCAAAGGTGCTGTCTTAAGGATGAGACATTAAACCATGGTACCCTCTGCCCTCTCAGGAGGATGCAAATGATCCCATCTCTCAATATATTCAAAGAAAAGCAAGGATGCTGTTTCAAGTGTGCTGGCCAACATATATCCCTCAACTAACATCATTAATGAACATTCTGATGCCATGAACATCTTATCAATATTACATTGTTTTGTGTGAACATGGTGTGTATGTAAACTGGATGCAATATTTCCTATATGGCAATGGATAAACTACAATTTGAAAGTACTGCAGATGCTGTTAAAGAATTTGGGACAAGATAAAATTGTAAGACTTATTTCGTAAGTGCAATGTTTTCTTTGTGCAATTTTCTTTCCTGTAATTAAAAAGTTAAACCATGTTCATTTTGTGGAGAAAAGCACTATTTCTTTTTCTCGTCCCAAATAGATTTATTGAAAAGTAATGAATATTATTGAGACTTTCATTTTTATCCCTCCAAACCTCTTCATCTCAATCTTCCTTAACGCTGTGATTTGTGCTGTGACAGTTCAATACTGATCAAGCATAGTCATATTTCAAATCAACTACAGATAATAAATGTGTTATTTGACATTTGGGTGCATTACAGCATTCACAGAATCATGTAGAATTTACCACATTGAATCCATTTAACCCAACTAGTCATGAGGGGCTGGGATAGGATGAATAATCAAGGTCTTTCCCCAGGGTAGTAGAGTCCCAAACTAGAGGGCATATGTTTAAAATCAGAGGGGAAAGATTTGAAAGGGACCTAAAGGGCAACTTTTTCACGCAGATGTTGGTGAGTGTATAGAATGAGCTGCCAGATAACATGGTGGAAACTGTTATAATTATAACATTTAAAAGGCGTCTGGATGGGTGTAGCAGTAGGAAGGGTTTAGAGGGATATGGGACAAATGCTGATAGATGGGATTGGATAAATTTGGGATAATTTAGGAGGCGAGGCAATGGCCTACTGATTTTATCACCAGGCTAGTAATATGGAGACCCACATAACGTTCTGGGCAGCCTGGGTTTGAATCCTGATGTGGCAGATAAGAGAATTTGTATTCAATACAAATCTAGAATTTAAAAAAAATGAACAGGAAGGGAATATAGAAAAGGGATCCTGGAAATGAAGACAGTTTTAATGTGGAAGGGCAAAATGTGTTGGTGCAGGCTCAGAGGGCAGAACAGCCAAAGGATCAGTTCGTGTGCTATATTGTTCACAGCTCATTGTTCAGCATGGATGAGTTGGACCAAGGGGTCTGTTTCCATGTTATACTTCTCTATGAAACTATGACTGTACGGTCTGCTGTCATTATTTCTGTTCCATAGAAGCGTCCTCCTAACTTTTGATTCTATTAGTGTGTTTTTCTATTCCTTTCTTCTTCATATTTATCCAGTTTACTCTAAAGTGTGCAAATGTGATCCACCACATCCAAACCTTAAAGGCAAAACGTTCCAGATATTTAAACACTTTTATTTAACAAAGAAGTCTTTCCTGAATTCGTGTTTAGGTTTATAAGTGACCATCATATGCTTATGGCACTTTTTGCTCTCCCTTACAAGTTGTACACATTTTCTATATCAACTCTCACAAACTACTAAAGACATGCATTGTTAAGTCTCAGCTTTCCTTTCAAGAAAAGGGAGCTCTATCGTCCTTCAGCATTCCTTAATGAATATTACCTCTCAATTCTGGTATCATGCTTGCAAATCCTTTTGAAATCTTTTTCCAGTTCGTTGTTGATGTACGTTGTTCATATTATCAAGATAAGAACTAGCAGGTCTAATCAAGTTCTGACATGTCTTAACTATTTTATTTTGTTGTCCTATCCCTCAAAAAGGGGCATCATTTGCTTTTTATTGATGGAATCATTAATGGTTGTAATATTGCTACTTATATTACGCATCATACTTATCACTCATTAAGTTAGGAATGTTGAAGTCTTCTAGAAGACTTGTTATCACTCCAACAAAGATTTAACGTGGAACTGACCGACGAACGAACATGAATACTCAGACTTTAATCTATCATGTTAATCTTTGTCTTACTGCGTAGTAAGGCATATTTACAACACGATGCAATAATGGAATGGGTAGCCACAGGCCGTTATTATATTTGACTGTGATAATTCCATTCAATATCTTTGAGAAAAATATTCCATTATTGTTACGGATAATCTAATGCTCATTAGCTATCCAACAGTGCATCGACCCTTTCCTACCACAGTAATTAAATATTGACCAATGCATAAAACAAAACACATAAAGTCTATAGATCTTTTATTTCCAGATTTATTGTAATAGATTTCAATTTTCAGCCACTATTATTTTTTAGGTTTTTTTTACGAGATGCAGGATAAAATGTTAAATACAGATCGAATTATGTAGTTTTGAAAAAGAGATTCATTTTCAACCTATGCATGGTGTAATTTTGAAGTTTCAATTCAGTTGCTGATTCTGTTTTGCAGAAATTCCACACTGCTCATAATTTCCACATTGACCTATTTTAAATATGAATCTGAGTTCAGAGAGCAAATATTAAACCTAAAGTTTGCAATCGTAACAATCTGAAAATGGGAAAAACAAGGGCAAGTATATTAGCAATGATCCTATGGTGAAATATTACCAGATGGCCTGTCTCAATCAAAACACAGTACTTGTTAAGACAATGCGTCATATTTTAGCAACTTAAAGATCGGTTTGAACATTAGCCAAGCTGAATCCAAATGAATATTAAAATACAAAGCAATCAGCTTCAGGGTCCTGTCTGAATAGGGTTTTGATATCTAACCTTTGATTCTCATTTTCATATCATTAAATGTTTGAGTCGACATTCTGGTGAGTAGGGCTAGTTATGAGGGAATGAACAACAACTAATCTTTAAATATCTTTTCACGATAAATTCCAGCTCCTAATTAGATAGATGCACATAGACATGTTACATTCATACTTTCCATTTTCTGTCATTACCTCATTAATGGTGAATGTACAAGGCACCCACATAAAACAGCTTACTTCAAGCTTACTAAGTGGTTGGAGAAAGATAGAAATACATTTAACAGGCCTACGGTCTAAACGGTACATAGAATAATTACTTGCCAATCAGTTGTAATTTTTTTAATGGTTTTGTTTCCTCTTGAATACAATCTCACCATCTGTGTTCAAGCCATTTAATTTGTCAAAGGCTGAGAAGTTCACAAGCAGGTTTTTATTCTGTTATGGCCATTCTAGGCTGCCATTGGCAACCCCAGTAACATTAGTCCACGGTCAAGCAACTGTGCCCTGATGATGCATAAAGCCATACAAAGGTGTGTTCTTTTCTGGATTGGGTCACTTTATCCACTTTTCCCAAGGACAAATACTGACAGCATCAGAAGGCACTGCCATTTTACAGTTCTGGGATTTCCTAGTGTAAGCAGTTATAAATTGCAGCCATGCAGCCACAGATGTGTCTTTGAACAATCCTGTCATTTCAGAAACAGGAATGTACTCCATTATTTCTAATCCCAGCTTGTTGATAGCCAGCAGCTTCCAAGGATATTCCATTTTAAAGTCATGCAAAATCTCTGTGTTTCTTCAGCCAGAAATACAGATTGCTGGATGGATCCTGAGAGACCAAGGGTGCCCTATGAAACCTTAGCTGATGGCAATATGTCCTTTCTTAACACATTTGATACAGGTTATTAAAGCAGGCTTTATATTTCTACAGGAATATATCCTGCAGCACAGGCTTTGAGTACTTGAAATGCATTCATGGATTTCTGCACTGCAGCCTACTACAATTTTGCTGCTAGACAGCTTTGCCCAACTGTACAAAGATACCTCAAGGTAGAGGTGAAAATCATCTAAGATCAGCAGAGGATTAGCAACAAGACCAGCAGTTTGAAGAGAAAGTGGAGTTAATCTTATTTATAGTTACAAGGGATATTCTTAACAAACTGGCAAGGCTTTATAGGAACAATTTTTAATTTTATTCCTACAATGTGGACATCACTGGTTAGGCCAGTATTTGCTGCCCATTCCTAATTGCCTTTGAGAAGGCTTTAGTGAGCTGCCTCCTTGAAGTGCTGTGGTCGAATTGGTACACATACATCCACAATGTTGACTGAGAGGTAATTCCAGATTTCTGTCTCAGTGTCAGTGAAGGAACTGTATTGTACTTCCAAAGCAGATGTGTGTGACTTGGAGGGGAATTTGCAGATGGTAACACTTCCATCCATTTGCTCCTGTTATCCTCTGGGTGCTGCTGAAGGAGCCTAGTTGAGTTGCTGCAGTATGCCTTGCAGATGATAGACACTGTCACAACTTAGTGTTGGTTTTCAAGGGAGCGAATGGTTAAGATGGTGGATAGGTTGCCTATCAAAGAGTGTTTTGTTTTGGACAGCTAATAGCTTATTGATTGTTGTTAGGGTTGTATCTACCCAGTTTAGGAGAATATATTGCATCTTAACTTGTACCTTACAAACTGCAGACAGGCTTTGAGGAGTCAGGAAGTAAGTTAGTTACCACAGAATTCTCAGCCTCTGACTTCTCTAGAAGCTATAATATTCATATGGGTGATAATGGGAACTGCAGATGCTGGAGAATTCCAAGATAATAAAATGTGAGGCTGGATGAACACAGCAGGCCAAGCAGCATCTCAGGAGCACAAAAGCTGACGTTTCGGGCCTAGACCCTTCATCAGAGATCTCTGATGAAGGGTCTAGGCCCGAAACGTCAGCTTTTGTGCTCCTGAGATGCTGCTTGGCCTGCTGTGTTCATCCAGCCTCACATTTTATTATATTCATATGGGTATTCAGTTAAGTTTCTGATCTATGGTAATCCCTAGGCTTGGTGAGGGATTCACTTGTGTGAATGTTGCTGCACATGGAAGGGAAACAGTTGGATTCTGCCTTGTTGGAGATGATCATTGCCTGCCACTTCTGTATCACGAAATCTATTTTTTCTTTAGCAGCCAACCTGAATGTTGTAACCGTCTTGCTGCAAATGGGAATCTGGGGAGACACAAATGGTATTTAATACTACCACAGCAGGAGATATTAGTGACATTTTGTAATTCACCATCCATTGTTGCCTAAGGCTCTGCATTCAAAGAGAACTGTATCTGACACTACCAGTTAGGTTTGGCAAATTCCATTTATATTCTGCCTTCACCAACAAGAGAGAGGAATATTTTGTCATTTAACATGGTGCAATATGTTTGAACAATGGTTGAAAACCTGACAAGAGTTTGTAAGTTGCGAGATACACTTGCGAGTCTTGAAGAAATTGCAATTGTAAGTCTATGAGGGTGAGAAAAAAAGCTTATGAATATGCAGCATGTATCATGGCAGACAGACTTAGTTGGAAGCTGAGTGTCAGTTATGAAACACTAAGGAGTGTGCCGGGCTATTTGATGTATTTGAAGAGACATCTGTTGACTTTGAACTCTTGTGAGACTACTGGAATTCTTGCAGCACTGCACCCTAATTCTTATTATTACAACTGCTAGCATTGACCTTTATCTCTATCTTTTACACCAAGGCCTCTACAGAAGCATGAAAATAATTAACCAGGTCTTCGTTACATTATGCAATTTTATGTCACTCTCAGGTTAATAACACATTTTCAATGACTTCCAGCATCTGCTTTCATCCGATTTGAATGCCCCCTTCAAAGAGGGATAGGGTAGCTTTAACTTTTTCAGATCATCTTGAAGTTATGCTGGGTACATGATTTTGCACCCCATGTTCAGCTCTAGCACTTAACACTAACTTAATTAACACTAACTGGCTACATGACCCAACCATTTAAACAGGAAAGCAGCATGACATTTGTATGTTATCTGCATCAGAAGTAGTGTTAATCACATATGGCAATTCCTTCACCTGTTTTTGCATCTTAATGAATCTTGCAGGAAATTTTTGTTGCTTCTTTAGAAAATTCCTTTTAATACTTTTGCACTTCTTCATTGACTGACAGAATAGCTGAAGATTACTCACGAATGAAACTGTGATTCAATTAATGGTGTGACAAAATTTCATTTATTGATTTTATTTTTGGCAAACCATTACACCATGATGACTAATCAGTCTACCTGTATTTGGCACAGCATCTACAGTTTGAATATAAAACTTCGCAGAATTTTTTCACAATCAGTGCAACTATTGTTAGACTCAACTACACACAGAGGTTAGCATTTCAGTCTGTTGTATCGTGACAGAAAATAAATCAAACTGCAAATGTGGCAAAAAAAATCAAATAACAAACAGAAATCTGATAAGGTAAGCAATAAAAAAATCTGCCAGCCAGAGAAACCTTAAAATAGAAATTTTTATTTGTTATCATTTGTTGCCATCTTATATTTTGGGATTAGTTCTAATCCTGATGGTATTTAATCTGCACCAATTTTCAAATGTTGGTTGAAGGACTGTAATACTGAAGCTCATTACATCTTACTTATCCAAACGTTCTCAGCAGTTCAAGTACAGGTTCCATGACCTTACATGGGTCATCTAGCTGAGTTTAAAAAAAATACTGTTGCCAATCCACATATTTTGCTATTCACATAACTTGTGTTGTATTGATGTTTTGATCAACTCTATCTCTGATTTGACCATTTTATGATTCAGCCGAATATGGAAAGAAAAGTAAATTTGGGAAACACCATCATTGCAAAGCATTAGAGAGCACTTGAAACCATATCTGCGTGATGCAAATAAGCACATTCCTGGTGCAACCACTATGATACTAGTTTAGGAATTATTTGGGCTTCAAACTTCATTTATCTAGAAAGTAACAATTGCTACATTGACCTCTTTTATCTATCATCCACCTTATTTGGCATCTATGTGTCAAGAAAACTCTGTGTACCAGCTTCAGTCTAAAACACTCTAACAACTTTCATTGCCCATTACATTGTATTCTGCTAATTCAAAATAACAATTTATTTAAAGAAGCCAATTTTGCATGATAATTGAATGTATGTACTCATATGGGAGAAACATCTTCCACACCATGGAATATTTTCCTTCCAAAGAAAAAACTCACCCAAAGGCAACACCATAGAAATGAACAAGGAGGCACCCTAGTTCAAAAAATACCCTTGTCCACATGTACAGAAAGGTATTGGTTTTATTTCCTTTGCTAATTAGATAGGAAATGGCCCTCAAATTGTCATTATCACATTCAATTAGAACCAGAGCCAGATCATCTCTGTAATTTTAAAATCAGCTGCCAATTACAATGAACTGCAAATACAAGCAACTTGTATCCTCAGCTAGCTAATGCAAGTGCTTTATGACAATGATTTGCTAAGAATGGGGAGTTCTGAGAAAGTTTCCAACCTCCACAAAAGTAAGATTTAGAGTGTCAGGCTTTCTTTTCTTATAATGTTAAAGCTTCAAGTGGCTTTGTGCTTGGGATCTCATCTAACTTAGAGAAGCAAATTAATATGCTAGCCCATCAAAATGCTAAACTTCATACATAGAAAAGTGAAACAAATATCTTACCTTGTATAGTGGGCTGAGTTGATGTTATGATTACCTCTATCTCCAAAAGATCATTTTCTGATTCAGTTGAATATGGGAAAAATAACCTTACAAAACACTACATCATTGCAATATGTATCAAAGTAAAGCATAGGGGTGCACTAGTAGCCATACCTGCAGAGGTAAGGGCACCACATAATATTTGTAAGTACATTCCTAGTGTAATCGCTGTGATACTAGCCCAGCAAGTTATTTGGGCTTCAATCTTCATTTGCCTAGAAAGCAATAATTGTCACATTGACCGGTTTGAGGAATATTTATTGCAGTTAGGTTCAAGGATTGGGAAGAACATGATGAGTAATTATATATTATATGGCTTTACTTGTAAATGTTCATGTCTTTTATATGAATCATTGCTCCCTTGAAATCAGTTTTGGAAAAATCCAACCAAAATTTATGAAACAAAACACTCTCTGTGGATGCTTCCTGATCTGTTGTGCTCTCCAGCACTTTTTGTTTTCATTTCAGATTCCAGTATTTGCATGAATTTGCTCCTACAATGATTTGGAATGAGTTTCCCCTCACAAAAGAAGTTACGCCACATAAAAATTTGAGAGGGCAAGGCCCAAATCAAGCTCAGATGGAGCAACAGCTAAACCTCAACAGGAAGCTCATTAGAATTCAAAAGGACCGACTAAAGTGTCATCAGTGCATCAAATACATAAACAGAGAGGTTAAACTGAAGTTACATAAGATGTTAGTTAGACCATAACTGGAGTACTGAGTATAATTTGGGTCAGCAAGCTATAGGAAGGATGCTACTGTAATCAGAGAGGATGCAACGGAGAATTCACCAGGATGCTTTCTGGGCTGGAATATTTCAGTTATAAAATCAGACTAGATAGGCTGTGTTGTTTTCCTTAGAGCAGAAGGCTGAAAGTTATCTGACTGTCACGTACTAAATTATGAGGTGCATTGACAGGGTAGATAGGGAAACACATTAACCCTTAGTAAAGTGGTCAATAACCAAAAGGACATAGTTTAAAGGTCAGGAGCAGGAGGTTTAGAGGGGATTTAGAAAGAATTTTATCCTGTGGAAATTAGTGCCTGAATGCATGTGAGAAGCAGGAACTAGCATAACATTTAAGCAGTATTTAGATGATCACCTGAAATGCATCAGCCATTTTGAGTGCGAGCAGCAGCGGAGTTAAGATGAACCCGGAAGACTGCAGCGAAGGTAAGGCAGTTTTTTAAAATTACTTACCGGTAGCGGGCAGCGGTGTTTTCTTTTTCACAGAAGGAGCGGGAGCAGCGGAGGCAGTGACGAGGACCAGAGGGGCAGCTGGGAAGGAAAGCAGTGACCATATATATCAGCAAGGCGGCTAAACCCGAGACTCTACAACTGTAGTGTCTCCCACCCGCCCTCCTCCTCTAACCTAGTTAATAAGGTAAGGTCCACTCTAAACTTTCTCTATTGAATATAAGATTGTTATTAATTTTATAGCAACTTGAAATAAGCTTTCTACTTTAGTACTGAGGGGGTGTTCATATAAGTGGGGTATGGATGCTAGGGCAGTTGCTTGCTCCTCCTGCAGAATGTGGCAGGTGGGAGACATGGCACACGTCTCCGCTGGCTACATCTGTGGGAAGTGCACCCAACTCCAGCTCCTTGAAAACCATGTTAGGGAAATGGAGCTGGAGCTGGATGAACTACAGATCATTCGGGAGGCTGAGGGGGTAATTGAGAGGAGTTACCGGGAGTTGGTCACTCCTAAGGCTCAGGACAACGATAGATGGGTTACAGTTAGGGGGAGGAAAGGAGACAGACAGACAGTGCAGAGATCGCCTGTGGGCATTTCCCTCAGCAATAAGTATACCGTTTTGGATACTGCTGGGGGGGATGGCCTACCAGAGGAAAGCCATAGTAGTCAGTTCTCTGGCACTGAGCCAGACACTGTGGCAAAGAAGGGAAAGGGCAGAATAGAAAAGTACTCGTGGTAGGGGACTCGATAGTTAGGGGAATCGACAGGAGATTTTGTGGTCAGGATCAGGATTCCCGGAAGGTATGTTGCCTCCCTGGTGCCAGGGTCTGGGACATCTCCGATCGGGTGTTTAAGGTTCTAAAAGGGAGGGGGGGCGAACAGCCAGAAATCGTGTTACATATTGGCACTAATGATATAGCCAGAAAAAGGATTGAGGATATAAAAAGTGATTTCAGGGAGTTAGGATGGAAGCTGCAAAGCAGGACGAACAGAGTAGTGTTCTCTAGTTTACTACCGGTGCCACGAGATAGCGAGGCAAGGAACAGGGAGCGGGCGCAGCTTAACACGTGGCTGCACAGCTGGTGTAGGAGGGAGGGCTTCAGATATGTAGATAATTGGGATGCCTTCTGGGGAAGGTGGGACCTGTACAAGAAGGACGGGTTGCATCTGAACTGGAAGGGGACCAATGTCCTGAGTGGAATGTTTGCTCGAGTAGTTCGAGAGGGTTTAAACTAGTATGGCAGGGGGGTGGGAACCTGAGCTGTACACCAGAGGTGAGCGTTGATGCAGGTGAGGCAGTAGCAAAGGTAGACCAGCTAATGGGAAGGATTTTCCTGGGAAGGAACCAAGGGATCAGTTAAAGTGTGTTTGCTTTAACGCAAAGAGTATCAGGAATAAAAGTGATGAACTTAGAGCATGGATCAGTACCTGGTGCTATGATGTTGTAGCCATAACAGAGACATGGGTTTCTCAGGGGCAGGAATGGTTGCTGGATGTTCCAGGGTTTATAGCATTTAAAAAGAATAGGGAGGGGGGAAAAAGAGGAGGGGGTGTAGCACTACTAATCAGAGAGGGTATCACAGCTACAGAAGCTTCCATTGTCGAGGAAAATCTGCCTACTGAGTCAGTATGGGTGGAAATTAGGAACAGCAAGGGAGTAGTCACCTCGTTAGGGGTTTACTACAGGCCCCCCAATAGCAGCAGGGAGATTGAAGAAAGCATAAGTCGACAGATTTTGGAAAAGTGCGGACGTAGTAGGGTTGTTGAAATGGGTGACTTTAACTTTCCCAATATTGATTGGAACCTCCTTCGAGCAGAAGATTTGAATGGAGTTGTTTTTGTAAGGTGTGTTCAGGAGGGTTTCCTAACTCAGTATGTTGACAGGCCAACGAGGGGAGAGGCCATTCTAGACTTGGTGCTCGGAAACGAGCCGGGGCAGGTATTAGATCTTGTGGTGGGAGAGCATTTTGGTGATAGTGACCATAATTGCCTCACATTCTACATAGCTGTGGAGAAGGAGAGGATTAGGCAAAATAGGAGGATATTTAATTGGGGAATTGGAAACTATGATGCGATTAGACATGAGTTAGGAAGCATGGACTGGGAGCAATTGTTCCATGGTAAAGGCACTATAGACATGTGGAGACTGTTTAAGGAACAGTTGTTGCCAGTGATGAATATATATGTCCCTCTGAGACAGGCAAGAAGGGGTAAGATAAAGGAATCTTGGATGACGAGAGCGGTGGAGCTTCTCGTCAAAAGGAAGAAGGTAGCTTACATAAGGTGGAGGAAGCTAGGGTCAAGCTCAGCTCTAGAGGATTACAGGCAGGCAAGGAAAGAGCTCAAAAATGGTCTGAGGAGAGCCAGGAGGGGGCACGAGAAAAGCTTGGCAGAACGGATTAGGGAGAACACAAAGGCATTTTACACTTATGTGAGGAATAAGAGAATGGTTAAAGAAAGAGTAGGGCCGATCAGGGATAGCATAGGGAACTTGTGAGTGGAGTCTGAGGAGGTAGGGGAAGCCCTAAATGAGTTTTTTGCTTCCATCTTTACGAAAGAAACAAACTTTGTAGTGAATGAAACCTTTGAAGAGCAGGTGTGCATGCTGGAATGGATAGAGGTAGAGAAAGCTGATGTGCTGAAAATTTTGTCAGACATTAAGATTGACAAGTCGCCAGGCCTGGACCAGATTTGTCCTCGGCTGCTTTGGGAAACGAGAAATGCAATTGCTTTGCCACTTGCGAAGATCTTTGCATCCTCTCTCTCCACTGGAGTCGTACCTGAGGACTGGAGAAAGGCAAATGTAATTCCTCTCTTCGAGAAATGAAATAGGGAAATCCCTGGCAATTACAGACCAGTAAGTCTCACGTCTGTCGTCTGCAAGGCGTTAGAAAGGATTCTGAGGGATAGGATTTATGGCCATCTGGAAGAGCATGGCTTGATTAAATGTAGTCAACACGGCTTTGTGAGGGGCAGGTCATGCCTCACAAACCTTATCGAGTTCTTTGAGGATGTGACTAGAAAAGTTGATGAGGGTCGAGCCGTGGATGTGGTGTATATGGACTTCAGCAAGGCATTTGATAAGGTTCCCCATGGTAGGCTCATTCAGAAGGTCAGGAGGAATGGGATACAGGGGAACTTAGCTGTCTCGATACAGAATTGGCTGGCCAACAGAAGACAGTGAGTGGTAGTAGAAGGAAAATATTCTGCCTGGAAGTCAGTGGTGAGTGGTGTTCCACAGGGCTCTGTCCTTGGGCCTCTACTGTTTGTAATTTTTATTAATGACTTGGATGAAGGGATTGAAGGACGGGTCAGCAAGTTTGCAGATGACACGTAGGTTGGAGGTGTCGTTGACAGTGTAGAGGGCTGTTGTAGGCTGCAGCTGGACATTGACAGGATGCAGAGATGGGCTGAGAGGTGGCAGATGGAGTTCAACCTGGATAAATGCGAGGTGATGCATTTTGGAAGGTTAAATTTGAAAGCTGAGTACAGGATTAAGGATAGGATTCTTGGCAGTGTGGAGGAACAGAGGGATCTTGGTGTGCAGATACATAGATTCCTTAAAATGGCCACCCAAGTGGACAGGGTTGTTAAGAAAGCATATGGTGTTTTGGCTTTCATTAACAGGGGGATTGAGTTTAAGAGTCGTGAGATCTTGTTGCAGCTCTATAAAACTTTGGTTAGACCACACTTGGAATACTGTGTCCAGTTCTGGTCGCCCTATTATAGGAAAGATGTAGATGCTTTGGAGAGGGTTCAGAGGAGGTTTACCAGGATGCTGCCTGGACTGGAGGACTTATCTTATGAAGAGAGGTTGATTGAGCTCGGACTCTTTTCATTGGAGAAAAGGAGGAGGAGAGGGGACCTAATTGAGGTACACAAGATAATGAGAGGCATAGATAGAGTTGATAGCCAGAGACTATTTCCCAGGGCAGAAAAGGCTAAAATGAGGGGTCATAGTTTTAAGCTGGTTGGAGGAAATTATAGAGGGGATGTCAGAGGCGGGTTCTTTACACAGAGTTGTGAGAGCATGGAATGTGTTGCCAGCAGCAGTTGTGGAAGCAAGGTCATTGGGGACATTTAAGAGACTGCTGGACATGCATATGGTCACAGAAATTTGAGGGTGCATACATGAGGATCAATGGTCGGCACAACATCGTGGGCTGAAGGGTCTGTTCTGTGCTGTACTGTTCTATGTTCTATACAAGGTATGCGCCAAATGCTGAACAATGGAATAAGGGTGGAGAGGGGCTTGATAACCGATGCAGATATGATGAGCTGATGGGCCTTTTCCATGCTGAAAAACTCCATGACTGTATGTATTTTATTATCCCAAAAATAGAGATCATCCACAAGTTCACAAATTCACATTTTATATGTGTTTATGGCAACTGAAGCTTCCACAATTCAGATGAGCTTTGCACATATCTGACTCTGGGAGCAGAATGTCATTGTAGGGGGTAAGGTAGAAATATTAGCTGGATGACTCTCAGTGCTTCTTGGAAAGCAGATTCCCTATGTCAAATCATGTGAATATGTGTCTATTGATACAGGAGACATAGATGACCTAATAGGTGTATAGTTAAAGAAACATCATTTGGCCAACTCTTATTGATTAAGAAGACGTTATTGGGGGAGAAATTGTAATATTACCCTGAGCAAGAGATAACTTTAGGGATATTCAGCTACTATTTGTGAATCAATATCTGATTACATGACAACATCAACCTTTCTCAATCTTTCTACACTGTGAAGAAAGTTCACTGTTTTAATACTGATTCATTCAACAAAACATTAATTAACGATAACAAACCTTCATTAGGCTATGTTTTTCATTTTCAGTGTCTTAATAATTTGTCATTACATATCTTTAGACATTGACAGTGTGGTTTTAAAGAATTTTATGGAAGCAGGATTATTCAAATTGTTTAATAACCTATTGATACTAAAACCAAAGTAAATTAAATCAGAGATAGTAGAAACTGCCGATGCTGGAGAATCCAAGATAACACAGTGTGAAGCTGGATGAACACAGCAGGCCAAGCAGCATCAGACGAGCAGGAAAGCTTGACGTTTTGGGTTGAGACCCTTCTTCAGAAATGGGAGAGGGGAAGGGGGTTCTGAAATAAATAGGGAGACAGGGGGAGTCGGATATAAGATGGATAGAGGAGAAGATAGGGTGAGAGGAAACAGACAGGTCAAAGAGGCGGGGTTAGAGCCAGTGAAGGTGAACATAGGTGGGGAGTTAGGGAGGGGTTAGGTCGGTCCATGGAGGACGGACAGGTCAAGGAGGAGGGATGAGGTTAGTGGGTAGGAGATGGGTGGGGCTTGAGGTGGGAGGAATGGTTAGGGAGGAGGGGACTAGCTGGGCTGGCTTTGGGATGTGGTCGGGGTAGGGTAGATTTTGAAGCTTGCAAAGTCCACATTGATACCTTTGAGCTGCAGGGTTCCCAAGCGAAATATGAGATGCTGTTCCTTTATCTTTCAGGTGGCATCATCGTGGCAATGCAGGAGGCCCAGGATGGACATGTCATCTGAGGAGTTGGGGAGGGGGGTGCGAGTTGAAATAGTTCGTGACTGGGAGGTGTAGTTGTTTGTTGAGAACTGGACTGCTTTGTGGAACACCTAAGCTCAGTTCTTCTATCACAACATTTAAGCAGTATTTAGAGAATCATTTGAAGTGCCACAGCATACAAGACTATGGGCCAAGTGCTGAGAAATGAACTAGACTAACCAGATATTTCATAATCAACACAGATATGAAGGGTAAAAGTAAGGTTTTGGCAGGTGTAGTTAGCAATTTTATTTCGGTTAACCATTGATCACCAATTAGCATGCTACATTTAATTTCTTCTAATTACGCAAGTTTACAACATCATGAGGGGCACAGATAGGGTCAACAGCCAAAGATTTTTTTCCCCTAGGTGGAGGAGTCCAAAACTAGAAGGCATAGGCTTACGGTGAGAGGGGCAAGATTTAAAAGGGACCCATGGTGCAAATTTTTAATGCAGAGGATAGCGCACATACGGAATAAGCTGCCAGAGGAAATTATGCAGGCTGGCGTAACAATAGCATTTAAAGGGTATAAGGATGGATATATGAATAGGAAGGATGCAGAAGGAAATGGGCCAAATGCTGGCAAATGATATTAGATTATTTTGGGATATCTGGTCGGCATGGACCATGCTGTACAAATCATTGACTCTGTGATAATGTGAAACTTTCCTCAGAAAATCACTGTATAGTCTGATTCCACAACAACCTCTATGCCCGAAGGACACTATAAATAAATTCATTATTTTTAATTTGCAAACCTGAAAATTAGATTCAAATTTTAGTTTGCCTTTAAGACCTAGGATGTAAGAGCAGACATAGGCCATTCAGTCCATTGAGCCTGCTCTGCATTCAAGGAAATTGTGGCTGACCAAGTTTTATCTTTACTTAGTTTCTGTGCTCCTTTAAAAACATTTCATATTGCATTTTTTGTGAAGAAATTGTGTTCACAGAACTTGATTTTTTATAAATATGTAAGATCCTCCAGAATTTAAATGTCTTAATGTTGTTAATATTGTTTTTTCATTTGATTTTAACTAAGGTTAGTAATGTTTGACATCTGCTTCATTCAGTTGAAACAGGATTGATTTCCCAAAAGGATATGGAAACTCATGTATCAGCAAATCAACATTGCTTCAAAACACATTACAGAGAAGATGATATGTAAAGATTTGGGCAGTGAGACATACTACCCTCTCAGATGTCCATTTGTCTTTTCTTACGGATGATATCAGTAGCAAAGAAGAATGTCATCCATTATGGATCATTTAAGACTATTAAAACTCACCACTTAGATAACTGACAATTCTCCTTCTTGCTACTGGGATGATTGACACTTCTCAATTATTATTTTTCCATGGTCACATTTCACAATGATGGTAACTGTATGACATCTATACCTTTCAATTCTTTCAGATTAAAAGTAGATACTGAGCACAAAACAGTAGCAACCTCCCTGAAAGCCATTAGTGTCTTAATCAGACCCTCTAATTAATTCCTTGAAAATAAGTATAGCAAACAAAACATATAATCATCCATATATTGTACAAATTACAAGTTCATATAATTATTGTAATTAAGCTTAGAATTTTGCCTAGTAATATTTGCCTTGATGTAGATTTGTAGAATAATGTCTTGAGAGACAATGTGTGTGGGATGTACACTGCTGGGGTGAGAATTCAGGAAATTAACCCTATGTGTTATTTCAAAAATCAGATCATCTTTTTGTTATTATTTAATTTCATAACCATCCTTTTAGTACTTACATCCTTGCAATATCATTAAGCATATAGAGCCATTTTACTTACGTCAGCTTGGAGGTGCATTAACATCTAACAGCAAACAATATGAACTGGTTAAGATTAACAAAAGGTGCATCTTTTAATTACATCAAAAATATTTGTTTTAGATATACGCTAAGCCACTATATATTTTCAGCATTTTCAGTTTTAATTTAGTGAATTTATTTTTGTTCTCAATGGAAACCATCTTCCCTCTTATTTTTGATTCCTCTATAACTAAGAAACATTCAAGCTAAAAATTCAATATGGCCAGTTTTTAGGTGTGGGAATTATTACTTCAGGCTGAGAAAATGCAGACAGCTTTCAGATATTGTGCTTCCTACTATCTTCACTATAGTGGAATATGTTTTGTTACTAAACACACAGCTAAGCATGCTGTTTGTAAGAGGTTATATAATATAAAACTAGCCTGCAATTTTAAAGGGTTTACCTGCAGTAGGTATCAGAACTGTTTCTGGGAGTATTTCTCAAAAAGAAGAAAATTGAGTAATGGAACAAAAGGCCTGTGAAAGGGTTTCCAGGTCATTTATTGCAATCAAGGAGGTGGAGCAAAAATGTCATTATTAATTGGAAGGTTAGCAAGCTCTACAGATATACAGTGCAGTGAGAAGTGATCAGGAAACCGCAGAGGTCAGTTCAAGGAGACTGGATTCAAAGACTTGATAGAGGCACCAAAAGAAATTTGATCTCACACAAATATTTTCAAATGACATCATCTACTTAAACACTTTAATCTCACACTACTCAATGTTCCACGTCACCATCACACTCACATTAGTAACCAGGAGTCTTGCTCCACGCTACCGTCACACACATACCTCTGCTGCAAGCCACCCATTCACATCTCTCAGCTCCTACACCCTTTAAGCAATTTTGAATTAGTAGGTAGATTACTGAACAATTGCTGCTTGACAATGAAACATGATGTCTTCCGAAGACACATTATTTTATCTATTCATTTGTGGGGTGTGGGTGTAGCTGACTGGCCAGCATTTCCTGCCCATCCCTGCTAGCCATTGAGAAGGTGGTGGTGAGCTTCTTGAACCAGTCCACCTGCTGTGGTTTGCCTCACAATGCTATTAGGGAAGGAATTCAGGAATTTTGACCCAGCAACAGTGAAGGAACAGCGATATATTTCCAAGACAGGATGGTGAGTGGCTTGGAGGAGGGCTTGGAGCAGGTGGTGCTCCCATATGTCTGCTGTCCCTGTCCTTCTAGATGGATGTGTTCATGGGTTTGGAAGGTGCTGACTGAGGGTATTTGGTGAATTTCTGCAGTGCATCCTGTAGATTGTACACACTGCTGCTACTGAGCATCAGTGGTGGAGGGAATAGATGCTTGTGGATGTAGGGCCAATCAAGAGAGATGCTTTGTCCTGGATGGAGTCAAGCTTCTTAAGTGTTGTCTGGGCTGCACTCATCCAGGCAAGTGGGGAGTATTCCATCACACTCCTGACTTGTGCCTTATATTTGGTGGACATGCTTAGAGGGGTCAGGAGGGTGAGTTACTTGCTGCAATATTCCATTTCTATCTTGCTCTTGTAGCCATTGTGTTAATATGGTGAGCCCAATTGAGTTTCTGGCCAATGATAACACCCAGGATGTAGATAGTGGGGGATTCAGTGATGGTAATGCCATTGAATGTCAAGGGGCAGTGGTTAGATTGTATCTTATTGGTGATGGTCATAGCCTGGTATTTGTGTGGTGTCACTTCCAGGCCAAAGCCTAGATATTGTCCAGATCTTGTTGCATTTGAACATGGACTGTTTCAGTATCTGAGGAGTCACAAATGGTGCTAAACATTGTGCAATCATTAGCAAACATCCCCACTTCTGACCTTATGATGGGGAGAAGGTCATTGATGAAACAGCTGAGGATGGTTGGGCCAATGACATTACCCTGAGGAGATGTCCTGGAGCTGAGCTGATTGACCTCCAACAACACGACTATCTTCCTATGTGTCAGGTATGACTCCAACCACCAGAGAAATTTCCCCTGATACTCATTGATTCCAGTTTTACTAGGGCTCCATGATGTCACACTCGGTGGAATGTAACCTTTTGGCATGAGACTTGCAGCTTTCAGGCCAGCTCTTGGCAATGCACATACTAGAGAAAATAGTTGAAAAGTGGATTTTGCACATGGCAAATCACCAGTTATGTCTTGGCTGCAGACTGGGTAGCAAGGGAGGGGTGCAGAGAAAGGGTCAGGGAGGCAGCGAAGTATAGAGTGTTTGCCATCTCCCTGGAGGATGAGGTAGCAGGTGTGTTTTTCTGCCAATGAATCAAAAGAAGATTTTGCTATGGAAATGTATAGGTAAAGACAGATGGACACGTATTCAGAAATGTTTGCATTGGCCTGCTAATTGGCACCACTTGCAATGACCAAGGAGGAATTCAACTCAAACCTACTACAAGGCTTCATGTAGAGCAAGGAACCCATTCTTTCCGATATAGAGGCAGTACTCAACTCGATGACAGCACATGGCGCTGGATCCAATTGTAATGCAGCTTCTGAAGGTCAATGCCGCCATTGTTGTTTCAACACAAGCAAAAACCACTAAAGGTCTGAACGTTCAGGCTGAAGACATTGTTATTTCTGTTTGTTTCCATGGATGTCAGCTTGTTGCACTACAGAGAATGCAAGAGGATATATAGTTTTGTATATTTTATTCGAAATGTTCTTGGCCAAAGATTTACAGAGTACTCCTTGTGATGGCTTTTAATTCAAAATTTTGTCCAAGAATACATTGTGATGGCCATTTGCTAAGGATGGAAGAGTGGGAAATCGTGGAGCACTGATGCCAAAGTGAGTCTTTCAAGGTAATTTGTGTCTGATATGTTGCTCATGTTCAGTCATTCCAGAACTATAGGTAGTAAGAACTGCCAATGCTGGAGTCAGAGATAACACAGTGTGGAGCTGGAGGAACACAGCAGGCCAGGCAGCATTCCTGCTCCCCTGAAGCTTCCAGAATTATGTTTTGTTAGATGTCTACCCAATTCCTCTGCCTCCTCTTTCTCCTACCCGCTACTCCGGAGTTTTCTACAAAGCTCTGGTGGTAACGGTTGCGGTCTCATAATGGCTGGATTGTCAGCTTTTGAAGAATGTAACAGTCAACCGTAAAATTGAAGATATGCTGTTAGGAGCATTGGCAACCTCCACCCAATTGTTCAGGCAGCAATCATTGTTTGAGAGCACAAACAGCTTGCCTCACAACATTTCTGTCAAAGCATGGTTTTTTTTCTAGGATCACTACCTGATGCTGTTCATAAATATTTTCACATTAGTTGACAAAACATATGTCACAGAAAGTCTAATATCTGAAGCTTATTAACAACACTAGCTATTTACAATGTAATAATATATGCTTGCACTCATAATTTGGATTCTATTCTGTCTGATATTACTTCATATTGTGTATACATGGCTGACTAATTGACATTATTTCAAAGAGAGTGGCCGAAGATGAAATAGTTGTATTTTATACCAGAGAATCACATGTTGTAACATTATGTAACTGTCTTAAAGATACAGGCCCTGTATGGTCTGGAATCTGTACCATAATAGCTGTGTTTTATTTTTTCTTTTAAAGAGCAGAATCCTTTGCTGGTAACATGTACAAGAATGTGCAGATGTACATAGGTATACGTATTATATATAATACGTATACTTATCACAGTGGCACGGTGGCTCAGTGGTTAGCACTGCAGCCTCACAGCGCCAGGGAACCAGGTTCGATTCCAGCCTCAGGTGACTGTGTGGAGTTTGGACATTCTGCTTGGGTTTGCTCTGGTTTCCTCCCACAGTCCAAAGATGTGCAGGCTAGGTGGATCGGCCGTGCTAAATTGCCCATAGTGTTCAGGGGTGTGTGGGTTGTAGGGGGATTGGTCTGGGCGGGATGCTTCATGGGGCAGTGTGGACTAGTTGGGCTGAAGGGCCTGTTTCCACACTATAGGGAATCTAATCTAATCTAAACATTCCAATAATACCTTGGTGGATGTAAGGAGTGAGTACACAGTTAACATGAGTTGATGGTGTACCTATCATTACAATGATTGAGCATCATTTGTTATGGCTGTGTGATTATTGCCTGGCATGACACTTTCAGAATCAGAATCATCAGTCTGTCTTTTGGGTGCTTGATGATATACTAGTTCAGATATATCATCTATTTCTTCACAGGACTTGACCATTGCTCATTACAACATCATATGATCTAAGCTTGGTACAATAACATAACATTTTTCCACAAGCCCATGCATCTGTATGAAAATCTTGAACTCAAGTGTTTTGACATAGAATCATAGAGTCATACAGCACAGAAACAGACTCTTCAGTCCAACCACTCCATTTTGTACATAATCCCAAACTAAACTAGTCCCACCTACCTGCTCCTCCCTCGTATCCCTTCAAAACTTTCCTATACATGTACTTATCCAAATGTCTTTTAAACATTGTAATTGTCATCTACCACTTACTCAGGAAGTTCATTGCCCATGCGAACTATCCTCAGTGTATAAAAAACATGTCCCTCATGTCCTTTTTTGAAAATCTTTCTCTTCTCTTAAAAATGGGCCCCCTAGTCTTGGAATCCCCCATCCTAGAGAAAAAAAAAACTACCATTAACTCTATCTATGCCCCTCATTTTTTTAAATAAATTTCGATTGTGTTTAAGTTGTGATAACTGTGTCTTATAGATCATGATTTTGTACAATTTTCTCTCTTCCTCCCAACAACGTGTGTTGTTCTCTTGTGATTAGAAGTGAGAGGCAAGAAATATGTGGTTCTGTCTCCCAAACATGAGAGCTGCTGATGAGGATGAATTGTTGCCTAGCGGAGTAGAATATAGATTTAACACAGCTAACCTAAAACCCTGGCAAGATGCTTCATATTTAATGATCATGGATTTTATAGTCTAAACACTTCATTTGCTGCATGTCTTGGAAGGATACACTAGTGTACTGCAGATAATCAGCCGACACAATTTTTTGAGGTGCAATAAACATGCTGGCTATGGTGCTTAATGCACCAGAGAAGAGAAAGATTTGCAATTAATTAACAATTCTATTACTGAACAAAAGAAAGACAGTAACTTTCTAGAATGTACTTGTGTTTACTGTGTAGGTTATGGGCGGTCAATCTCACTTCAGATCTGAAATTTAGGTTTTTTTTTCATTTTTGGACCCAGGATGTAATGAAGTCTACAACTGAGACATCTTGGAAGAACTCATACTGAGCATTAGTGACTACTGAACCTAATACACAATATGTAATTGAGAAGAATATTGCAATGATCTAGCAATAATACACAAGTTATTTACAATCCAATTGTAGTAGTGTCAGGTTTGCATTCAGGAGTGTGAACATTAAGATTTTATGGTACATAACTATAACCAGGAGATGGTGAAGGAGACTGTCTGAGACCCCATACATTCTACCTGGTTCCATCTTGTTGTGGCATCTCAATGACTTAGCTGTTGAATTTGAAAAACCGCTGCAACCTGCATCACGCCAAAAATGACTCAGATCAATTTATTTTTCGAGTCAGCCTTTTACTTTTTACTCCTTTTCATGCTATTGGTGTTCTGTGGATTGTCTCTGGAGTTTGTAGCCCTGATGTATTCCTTTCTAAAAGCTCCTTAAGAGGTGCGCATTAGCTACAATTAAAGTACAGCTCTAGTTACTCCTAACTCCAGCAGTTACCACTCAATGAGCAGCTAGTTTGGGTTGCCACTGTAAGTCTCACTCACATTTCTACCTTGGAACATTAGTTCTCAGACTTTATTTCAAGTTAATTGCAAGTATTTTATTTTCATTCCATAGCCTTGAGTATTCCTTTATGAATTCAGTTCATTTCTGTCAAGACAATTATTAATTTAATTTCCTTTCTAACTTATCTCTGTTGTATGTTTAAGTGTAAATACAAAGATGAACTTACTCAATTACAAAAAAAGTCTTTAGCAGAACAATCATAAGTAATAGGATAATTTTAAACAGCTTAAGAATGACACTTGCACTGCCTAGATTTGGCAGATGGCAAATTATGTGTTGTTAAATCATCCTATATTAAATGAATACTTAACGATATAGCAAATAGGAAGGTGACCATTGAACAGACTGATCGTATTATGTGTGCAAAATGAAAAAATTACACTGAATATCTGAATAATAAAACTAATTTAGGCTTTCTGGGATGTTATTATAAAAAAAGGGTAAATATGTAAGCCTTTTCCAAACTTTTCAGGAAGAATGAGGACTTATTAATAAGCATTTAAGAAGAGCCCTCAACCTTCACTAGAATAAGCTCTGCATTTTCAATATCAGATTCTCAATTATTCAAACCCTGAGCATCAACCTATCCCACAGGCCATTTATGTGCATTGTATGAAAAAGGAAAACACTCATTTTAGTTAAAGTTAGCAATTTTCACTTTGTATTTGAATACCATGCAATGATTCATTTACTCAGTTCTCCAAAGAAATATTTTTTCTTTCCTTTATCATCGTTCTTTTGGCCGTCACCACCCAGTACTCACAAAAGTTGTTGAACCTAGGTTACTGTTTTTGCCTATCACCTAAAGTAGGGTTCAGATACATCTGGAACAATTAATTTAATTGGACAGAGTTTCTACTTCTGGCACATTTGACAATGTGGATGCAAATTACACTCAAAATTGCATTTGCTTTCTCACATGATTTCTCTTGCTTAAATTTCTAATCAAACTTATTTGCAGGTTAGCAACTAGAAAACCTCATGCACCAATGCAATCAGAGTTTTAGAATGTATTTTACTTTGTTTAGAAGAAAAGTCTCTGAAATTTCTAGCAGTGCTAACCAGTTCTATTTTATTAACAGAGCTGAAATTTAGCTTGCCATGAATTTGGCAGGTTTAATCTTCATCTAATCTACCACCTCTAAATAACTTGCTTCCCCAACTGAGAATGCCTTTTAAAACTGCATAAAACTATTTGCAGGTATCATTGGTGTAACGCAATGTCTTCAAAATTTTTTTAAGCACAAGATCACTTTTGAATGTAAATATAACCGAGGTTCTACCCCCCAAAGAAAATAGAGAATAGATGTGATAACAAGGCGTAGAGCTGCATGAACGCAGCAGGCCAAGCAGCATCATAGAAGCAGGAAGGCCGATGCTTTTGGCCTAAGCCCTTGGGCATCAGCAGTTCCAATTATCTCTCAGAATAAATGAGCTTTTGTTTAGTGCTATATAAATCTAACACCAAGCATGTATTACTCTTCATATTGCCCTCTGCATGCCAAGTTTGTACACCATGTGCCTATGACTGCATATTATTTGCCAGTGACATAAAGCCTGGATTGATTGATTTGATTTATTGTCACATGTACTGAAGTACAATGAAAAATTTGTTTGTGGGCAGTACAGACAGATACTTACAGGCAAACAAGGATATACAGTTCATACGGTGAAAAAAAGACTTGGACAGTGTAAGGCGTACAGATTACACTGTGCACTAGGCAAGATCACATTAACAAGATCAGCATTATTTGAAGTTAGAAAGTTCATTCATTAGTCAAATAACAGGAGGGAAGAAGCTGATCTTGAACCTGATAGGTGCCTATGTTCAGACTTCTATATCTTCTGCCTATTGGAAAATGTCTTAGGAGATTATTACCAGGGTGGGATGGTTCTTTGATGATGTTGGCAGCCTTTCTGCTGCAGTGAGCCATGTTAATGAGTCCATGGATGAGAGGTTTGGGCTGAGCACACCACCTTCTGTAGTTTCTTACGGTCCTGGGCAGAGGAGTTGGGACACCAGGCCGTTATGCACCTAGATAGTATGCTTTCAATGGTGTATCTGTAAAAGTTAATGAGGGTCTCTATGGACATGCCAAATTTCTTGAGCTGCCTGAAGAAGAAGAGGCATTGTTGTGTCTTTTTGACCATTACATCTATATGGGAAATCCAGGATAGGTTGTTGGTTATCATCACTCCTAGGAACTTGAAGATCTCAACATGCTCCATTGATGTGGATGGGGGCTTGTCCTCCTCCTTTCTTTCTAAAGCCAATGATCAATTCTTTTGTTTTGCCAACATTGAGAGAGAAAGGCTGTTATTTATCATTGCACCGCATCACCAACCCCTCTATCTCCTTCCTCTATTATGACTCATCATTGTTTGGTATCTGTCCTACCATGGTGGTGTTGTCAGTAAACTTGTAGATGGCATTTGTATGCAATTTGGCTACATGGTCCTGGGTGTACACGGAGTACACTGGACGGCTGAGAATGCAATCTTGGGGGAACTCCACTATTAAATGCTATTGTGGAGGAGGCGCCATTGTCTATCTTCGCTGATTGCAGTCTTTGATTCATGAAGCTGACGATCCAGTTGTAGAGAGTGGAACTGAGATTTCTGAGATCAGTCTGGAGGGAAAATGGCGTTGAAGGCGGAGCTGTAGGTGATGAGCAAGAGTCTGGTGTCCATCAAATGGGTATCTGCGAGGTGTGCGTGAAACTTGGGCTTGATTATGTTTATCTGGAAGAATGCAGTATCACAAAGGTATGTGCAGCCCAAGTAAACCTCTAACTTTAAAAGCACAGGATGATTGTTCGTATTTTTCTCTGTTTGACTTTTAGCTCAGTATAATTGTGCAGGGAAATTATGTTCATATCAACTCCACAGCTTTTGTAAATCAAACACCTGATGGTATATGAGAGATAATGGGAACTGCAGATGCTGGAGATTCCAAGATAATAAAATGTGAGGCTGGATGAACACAGCAGGCCAAGCAGCATCTCAGGAGCACAAAAGCTGACGTTTCGGGCCTAGACCCTTCATCAGAGCCTGATGGTATATGATAGGCAACCCATCATTGTCTACTTGAAGGAATGGATTTGAGACAAACATGACAATTTGCTGCTATACATGTAATTCCCGACATCGCCCGCTGAATTCCTCTGCTATCTTTCTTGGGTGTGTATAAAGGTTTTCTGATAGAACGTTTCTCCTTAGTCAATGATTCTTTTTTCTGTCCCTCTAGTATTTTCTCCAGACTCAGGAACTTTTGCAGTATTTTACTTTTTAAATAGGCAGACCACAGACCTGGTTTCCATTTGAATATGGTCACAGCACTGATCGTAGGAGTTAAGTACATTCCTTGCAATTCACAGTAAGGTTTGTTTAGTTTTGATGTTCTGCCTGCAAAGAACAGGAGACTGCAGGCAATGGATACTGCAAGAGCTGTGGGCCTGAACAATATTCTGACAATATTACTCCAGATCTTGCGAGGCCCGAGTTGTTTCAGTCCATCTACAAAACTTGTATCTACCCGACAATGTGATAAGTTTCTCAGAACAAATCCAACCTGACCAATTACTGCCCCATCGGTCCACTCTCAGTCATCAGTAAAGTGATAGCGGCTGACATGAACAGTGGTACCAAACAGCGCCAGCCTAGCAACAACCTGCTTACATCAGGGACACCCACATCCTGAACTCATTATAGCCTTGATTCAAACATAAACAAAACATGGACAAAAGAACTGAATGCCAGAAGTGAGTTGGGAGTGACTGCACTTGACATTCATACTGCATTTGACTACGTGAAAAATGGAAGAATCATAGCGAAACTGGAGTCAATGGGAATCAGGGGACAAACTCTTCACTGGTTGGAGTCATACCTGGGAGATAGGAAGATGAAGGTGACTATATGATGGCAGTTCCAGGTCTTCTATACAGGAGTCCCTCAAAATAGGGTCCTACGTCCATCTATCTTCAGCTGCTTCATCAACCAGCTTCCCCCCATCATAAGTTCAGAAGTGGGGATTTTCACTAATGATTGTATAATGTTCAGTACCATTTGTGAATCCTCAGATACTAAAGCAGTTCATATTCGATATCCTGGCTTGGACTGAAAAGTGGCAAGCAATATTCATGCTACACAAATGCTAAGCAATGACCATATTGCAAAAAGAGGGGATCAAACTATTGCCCTTTGATATTCAATGGCATTGCCATCACTGAATTCCCCCACAATCAATAACATTGATGAGAAACTAAACTGCACTAGCTATATAAATATGTATGCACATTTTAGTGATCAGCACATGAGCGCAATGCTAAATCAACTTGCTTGTCCTCTGGCATGCTTCGCTCAGTGCATCATGCTACAAGGGAGCTCAGTAAGAGGGAGACTGAGATCTTTTCTACCATTTGATGATATGCAAAGATACAGTAATATTAAAAAATAGCCCCTTAAAGGCATAGCATGTATCTTCTGCAAGATATAACAAACTCTGACCATTGGATCACAGAATTGATTTTTGCCTAAATTGTTGAAATAGTATTAGCATGCCAAAGATAGGGAAATCCCAAACTCAGCAAGAGTCAGAGACCCATTAGGACTCTCATCTGGTTTAATTGGCCTGTGGTAGTTGTTGTTCATGATGTGGTCATTAATGCCTAGAAATAACTTCTTGGAGCAACATGTAAGAATAGTGTGTGAGATGGAATCCAAGCTGGTCAAAATTAGGCAGGTCTCCCCATTACAGTTACCATCTCACCCCAAGCACCAAATAAACCACGCATCATTGGTATCTAACCAAATTGCAGGAATTAGCAAAACATACATTAGCCCTTATATTCTTCTTTCATTAACCCCAACATCGGTCTATCTATTAAATTATGCTCACTGTTTACCATCTAGTTGTATCTTCTTAACAACAATTTCTTATATGATAAATGCCTTCTTTCAAATACCTTCTGAAAACCCATTTGTTTGCTAATTAGACTGCAATCTTATTGCATGTTATGATTTCCACAAGAAAATCAAGTTAACACTTTTATGATTCTGTATTAATTGACACTAATCAACCAAACATTTCAAAGTGTTCAGAGATAATGGGAACTGCAGAAGCTGGAGAATCCAAGAATACAAAATGTGAAGCTGGATGAACACAGCAGGCCAAGCAGCATCTTAGGAGCACCTGAGATGCTGCTTGGCCTGCTGTGTCCATCCAGCTCCACATTTTGCTATTTCAAAGTGTTCATTATTTTTCCCTGATTTTAAAGATAAATAACTTGATATTTTGAGATAGCTTAGCATGAAGGACATGAAAGGAGCAAGTTATATTTGTACAGCACTCTTCATGACTTAGTGGTATCCCAAACCTCTTTATGTCCAATGAAATATTTTGAAGTGTAATACACTATTGCAGTGTATAACACAAAAGCAGCATAATCAGCTGTACTTTTTTTTAATTTTTGTGTTTTTACAAACTGTGGGCTGCAAGAAGAAAGAACTGCTTTTCAACACAGAGACGGACTAGGCTGCATAATTTCACAGCAAGGAAATCAATTCCTATTGTTAACTTTGTTAAGGGTTTCTGCAATATGTAGATGATCAGGAGCTGAAGAGTTTACCAGAGAAGCTGATTAGATTTGAACTCGAACAAGTCACATAGACATAGACAGAGAGAGGAAGGCACTGAAGAGTCTGCACTTGTTCTTGCCAACAGAAGGTGCCCATTCTCTGCAGTAAAATGCTCAGATTAAACTTTAAGTAAACCAGTTCCCTACTTGCAACCATTGCTATGAGCTGTGACTTTTGAATTGATAAACCAGTGAAATTTTTCAAGTCATTCTGTACTTGAATAAAAGCTGGGGAAACATCCAGAAGAGAAAACAGTTGGGCAATAAAGGGAAAAACATTGACTGTTTTGCATAGGAATTTGATATAGTTCTTAGGGTTACAGGGATCAAAATATATGGGGGGGGGGGGATGGAGCTGACAGTGGGAGCAGGGTACTGAGTTGGATGATCACCCATGATCATATTGATTGTGCGGAACAGGATTGAAGAGTTGACTGGCCTGCTCAGGCTTCTATTTTCTACATTTTCTATTTTTTTTCTATCAAAGCACTTTTTATTGGTTTTGCTACAGGACTGTTATCTTAAAAGTTTAAATTTCTTATGTGGGCATGTGAAACATTAAACTGCCAAATATACAAGTCCTCCAGTATTAAAATCTGAAATGCAGATCGAATGCATACGTGCAGTAAAAGCATAGTATTGTGCTATCCAAGATAATAAAATGTGAGGCTGGATGAACACAGCAGGCCAAGCAGCATCTCAGGAGCACAAAAGCTGACGTTTCGGGCTTAGACCCTTCATCAGAGAGGGGGGGGCTTGTGCTATCCAGTTTTACAATGCTGCTTTGTTGTTTGAAGCAAGGTAGTGCTGATAAAGAGTCTATTCTAGAATAGATATCCATATGCCAGTGTATCTTAAAGATACATCTTCTCTGCATCTTAGCATGTAATTTAAGGCCACATAATCCACCTTAACTTAGATTACTTGAAGCATAATCCTTGACTTGATCCTCTGTGCAACAAACCATTTGATAATCTCCCAGAGTGCGTCAGAGTAAGGTACTGTTTGTACATACTAGTTAGGTACAAGAAATATTCGAATTAGAATTAGAATTTGCCTTTATTGTCACATATGCTAAATGAGTATAGTGAAAAACCTACACATTGCCACTTACCGTGCTGACTTATATACAAGGTACCTAAGTATAGCTTCTTCAGTTACAAGATTTTAGACAATAGAGAAATAAAATGTCCATCATAAAGAGATAAAATTTCAGAGATAAAAGTTCAGAGCAACAGATTACACTGGCACCTAGCTTCCAGTCCACAACGGGCCCTGGCTCCAGACAATGCCAGGCTTCACTTTGAGGAACATGAGATTGGGAGATCACTTCAGACCGGTACGCGAGGCCAAGGGCACCTTCCCTGGAGGCTGTTACATCAGGCTGATAGATTGCCATGCCACTCTGGGAGGCTGTTATGCCAGGTCGGTAGGTCGCCAAGCCTGAAGGCAGCTACAGGAGGAGACCACAGTGCTGGGCCAAGAGGTTGCAATGTCACGCCACGCTGGGACATCACTATATCACGCTTTGCTGGGAGGTTGCTATGTCACACCATGCTGGGAGGTCGCTATGGTACACAATGCTGGAAAGTCACTGTGACATGCCACGCTGGCAGATTGCTACGACTCACCATGCTGTTAGTCATTGTCAGAGGCTGTGAATCATCCCTTTCAGAGGCCGGCAATCATCAGAGAGAAGAAGAAAATAAAGCACTAAGAGGAAGAAGAAAGAAGAAAATAAAGAAGAATGGGTGGAGCGGACGAGCTCAGGCTGGACCATCCTACTCTGCCACCATCATGGGTACCCAAAGGAAACCTCTGGATTGTTCAATGTTGCAATATGCGCATCAATTTTAGTATGTTACAGAAGATAACATAAGGATTGTTGCATCAGGCAAAACACTCTGTTGAAGGTTTTAACTCAGATTTTAGGTAATTTTATTTTGATTTCTATTCGGTTTTCTATTCGTTCAATGCTGATCTGATCACCTTTGGACAGATTTTCATCGTCAAGTGTTCCTGGATGTTAATGGTGTGAATATCTTACTCTATCACAAATGCGCTGGTGGCTATATGAAACTTGGGAAATCAGAAGAGCATGGTTGATTTTTATTTTAATATAGTTCCAATTCACAGAAGTGCTTTCCAGGAAAAACAATTGCCGATTTGGGCATGATCTAGAATGAATTTAGTATATGGCATACAGAAATGAGTCAAAGTGATTGAAATATTTCACGAATTACAAACTTCCCATTCCAAGATAATTGAAATAATCATATTTTTAAAACATACATAAATTGCCTTGTTTTTTTTCTAAAATGCTTTGATCAGGAAATATTTTGGTAAATTGGAATTCAAACATATATTAATTGTAAATTTCCCATCATCTTTTCCTGTGAAAAACTACTTGTATTGAATTTAAGCCTGCAAATGATCTTAGAATGTTAAATTTATATATGTATAAATAAACATATATTGTCTAAAGTGTAACATTCTGCTTGAATTTTGTATCCTTTGCTTAAAAAGGGAGACATTTTCATCTCTTTAATTCCTTTCTTTTGTGTTTTAACTCCTTTGTAACTTACTTGCCATTAACATGGTGCAATTAATCTTACACCTAGATGTGAGATAAAATGATTGCAGGTTATCAGGAATTAACATTATGAGGCAAGGGTAAACAGTTGAGGTCTTCTCATTTGCGCAAACAGGGACTTTTTTAGTAATTTTTAAACTTCTCCACCTATAACAAGGACAGTTGTAGAAACTGCTTAATAATCATAAAACTGAAATCAATGAAAAAAGCATTTGAATAAACCTTAACTTTATTAGTACAAGAAACCTAAGGGTGATTCATTGGCATACAGCCAAAGCATACAAGATTGGTAAGATAGAAAGACTTTTCTAAAATAGTCTAAACTGGTGTCCCCATATGTGAGTCTATATACATTGGATGTGATCACACCAAACACCAGTTAGTGAAGGTGTTGGCATATGTATGATAAGTGTCTGTCAGAAATATATGGAATGAGCAATTCACAAGGCCAATCAGCATGGTAACATTCTGAACTTGTACAAGTGGAGTTTAAGGTTCCATAGCAGCAAGTTGACTCTACATGACTTCAGCTGGACATACTATACTTAGATATCAAGAATAAGTTGATAAGGTGCCAAATCAAATGTTATAGTAGAAATTGCTTTCTCGCAGCAAAGATAAATGTTAATTTTTCAATGTTTCACTGCAGCGACCCACAATGTGAACAATGAACTGAAGATAAGGACAGGAAGTGGAATCTTTGACAACAGATTGCTTCCTGAAGATAGAAGACAATTTGCATGCTGCTTCAAGTATAGAACACCCTGAATTCAATAATTCCCTTCTGCAGCCTTACAATCACCTAATATGGGTAAAGACACTGATAACACAGTGTGTGGCTTGCAGGAACACAGCAGGACAGGCAGCATCAGAGGAACAGGAAAGTTGATGTTTCGGTTCGGGACCTTTATTCAGAAATGGGGAGGGGGAAGGGAGCTCAGAAATACATAGAGAAAGCAGGGGTGGGGTGAGGGAAGATAGTTGGGATGGTGATAGGTGAGTGCAGTTAAAGAGTGGTGCAGATTGATCAGTGGGGTGGGAGGGGTGGATAGGTTGGAGAGACTCTGTTTGCTCTGTCCATTTTTGTAAAGGTCACATTTCCTCTTGACCACTTTATCCTCGTTGTTAAACTCTTTTATTTAAACACCTGTTTTTCTCTCCCCACAGATACTCCCAGACCTGCTGACTCTCTCAGGCATCTCTGGAATTATTTCAGTATTCCAGCATCTGCAGTATATTAGTGTTTATCTAAGATTAGGCAATTTGCTTTTTTCTGTGAGTGTGACTTTGTGATTCTGTGTGAAAAACGTGTGTGATTCAGAAGGTGGTGGAGGTGGTGTCATTGAATTCTTCAAAGGCAGAGGTGTAAATTTTCAGGTTAGGCAGGGGAATTATAGATTCTTGGGGGTAAATGGCAATGTGGAATTCAAATCACAAACACATCTGCCATTGTTCAATGGAGGAGTTGAATTGAATTGAGTTGAAATGTCTACTTCTGCCCTATTTCAGATGTTTCTCCACATCACTCAAAGTGCAATGGAAACTAATACAGACATTGGTCATCAGATACTGAGTTGACTTGAGATAATGTTTGTGAATGGAGGTGGCCACTGAAATAACTGCACAGAGGCCATTATCCTGTCACCAAGTTACCCTTTATTTACATGTGGAGAGCCCTTGACACTGAACCAGATCCCTCAGAAGCAGCTTTCAGAGTGATTAGGATGTCCGACACTCCTGTTCTTATCTGTCTGCTAGGGCTCCCTCATTGGACCAGATTAACATCCCCAATCAGGGAACACATGTTCTATTATCTGTTACAATCACTACAACCACCACTTTCCACATCAGAATGGAGGGCACCAATCTCTGTCCAATTTCCCTGTTGGGACAGGCCACCCCTCTATTGCTTGACACTGAATACAGACGTTCTAGCAGATCTTCATGAAGTACCAAACAATGTATTTTGTTTGCCCCTCAGCTTCTAAAGCTGCCACGTCAAAGTCCTCATCTGAGTCCTCTGTAGCCGAACCCACATGTAACTTCTCTTTTCAACCATGTCCAGTAATGTCTCATCCTGTTGCATCAAGAATAGCTTCTACTGGCTGAGGTTATGTGCCATCCCTGCAAGAAAGAGAAGTATGTTAGTGAGTGTAGTGTGAATAATTGGCTAATGGCTGTCAAACTTTGATGGTTTGTGAAATGTTTAAAATGCAGGTGCAAGGTTACAGCAGCACTAAATGTGTGCAGCTGTGGATAAATGTGAAAATTGGGTATAACCCTTATGGAAAGAGATTGTCGGGAGGTAAGTAATGGTGGTGTAATAGACTGAGTGCCCTGATTTAAAGTTGGATTGCATTCCTGAAAATCAAGACTTTAATTTAAGCATTGATTTGTATATTGAATCAATATGTTAAAACTGGAGTTAGGTTCTGTGGAGCCTTCTTCAGCACAGAAAAGACAAAGACATCATACCTGTACTGCTCTAAGTTAAAATATTGTACTTTTATATGGCTAATTGCTACATAGGCAGAAAGAGATAACTACTAATTATAAAAATAAAGAAGTATGAAAGAAAACTGTAACATTTTATCTACAATATCTTCTAGAGTGAAGTCAAGGGAAGACACTGTCTAGGGATCTGGATAAGGGAATGTATATTCATTGGGTTCCGGACTACCTACTGGGCCTGCCCCTGGCACCATGGGGTTGCCACAGCAGATCATGGTTTAAGGCTCGTGGCTCATGGGTGACCCCAGGGAGCTGCTGGGTTTTGTCCAGGCTGGGTCAGCACAGTAATTACTTTGTACCACTGGGATCGAGTTGGCTATTCCGTAGGTCCGGTGCAATAGTATACGAAGTTAAGAATAATCTTGGGGTTCTGAACTCCCTTATTCCACTTCAAAATAGTGCCATCTAATCAGTTACCTCCACCTGCAAAAGCAGAATCAACCTTATTTCAGAGTTTGTCTAAAAGATATCTGCACCAACATTCACTCAGTACTACATTTAATACTGATTTGCCTGCATGAGCCCTCCAATCAGACTTGAACAAATAAACTGCAGACTCAGAGATAACAATTCTACCTTTGAGACACCACTGATAATTGTTGAGGAATTGGAAGATACATTTCAAGTGCTATTGTAGCATCGTGGTAGTGTTCTGACCTCCAAGCCACGCAGTATTTAACACCCACCTGCTTGGGAGATGTTTAATAACATCTCTGAACAGGTTGATTAAAAATATCTTGGAAGTTAAATTCAATGATGTTGATTGATTCCACAAGGTCATTGATTTTTTTTGCAACACTTCATCCAGGCCCTCAAGGATTGACTCCTGATGTATTCTGTAGTACAGTCATTGAGACAGGGTTTTTACTGAGAAGATCAGAAGATTGATTCATGGAACAACTAATTACTTTACAACTCTATCACAGGCATTGGTATAGTCTGGGCTCAAGCTGGCTTATTAACTGCCTTTCCTGATGGATTACAAAGTATAGCAGTAGCTATTCATGATGGTGCTGATACCTTTATACAAGAATATCACATTACATGATGTCACATTAATGTTATCACTTTACTCTGTTAAAGGTATGTTTTGCCAAATCACAGATCCCATTGTTTTAATCAATCTGTTCAGACATGTACGATGC